>NC_140588.1:727192548-727822155 GCF_964204655.1 Triturus cristatus
ACAAAGTAGCAGATGACCAGCGTGGTGCTGTATATAGCGTAATACTGTTTTCAAGATCCACCATTGTTGCCACAGTTGGAACTGTCCAGCCGTACAGGGTTAGTTTAATATTATATACATTTGAAACTAAAATATAGTGGGACACAGTCCGGCGTACAGCAAGGTACATATAACACAAAAACAAAACAAGGGCTCAGGCAGAACAGATGCTTGTGTGTCATACATTAGTCAGAACAAGTAAAAATTAACAGTGTCACCGTTACACAAAAACAATGACAAATTAAATTGTGTCGACAACATTTCGATCCCATGAGAACAATAGTGGGATCATCATCAGGACATTATATTACATGCCTGAGTGAAAAATTGCCAAGTAGTTGTGAATCAAGGCATGGCCAGGCTGGGGCCTAAAGTTTATAGTAAATTCGGAACCACCGCTGGGGGTCAGTGCTTCTGGGCACCGTGATCAATGGAAGGACTGAAAGGACCTGTCCTCATTTAAAGAATAATAGCCACAAGGAGTGTAGGAATTTCGGACATGGTGATGGGCACATGGGCAAGCTATCCTATCGATGGACCACGGTCAGCAGTGCATTGCGGAGGCGCGAGTTATAGTTAGCTGAACTAACTTGAACGGCCATATTTCACTGGTTTTGTACGAGTGAAATGTCCAACTAACTATAATGTCCCTGAAACCTATGTTTTTTTTTCAGTGAATTTCAAAGGTTTTTTAAATGCTAATTTCTAACTATGCCTACAGAGGTAGGACATGTGCAGAAAGAGGAAGAAAGGCGCAGAAAGAAGCAAGAGAAATGCAGAAAGAGGCAACAGAAGTCCAGAAAGACAAAGAAAGGTGCAGAAAGAACCAAAAGATATGCAGAAAGAACCAACAGAGATGCAGAAAGAGGCCTTGTTTCAAAGTCATCCTGTGCCCCCAACTCTTTGCTGACCAGTGCTGGTGGTAACTGACTCTGACTAACCACGCCTAGAGCCAGTGCTGTGCTAAAAGATACTTAGAATACAGTGAAAACACCTACATACACTGGGGTACACTATGAGTGAGCTACGCCTGTGATTGGCATGACCTCCCCTGTTAGGCCTTAGTATATAATGGGGAAGGGGGATTAAAACTACCTCTGAGTCAGAGGAGCAGAAACATGCTACTTTAACTAGTAGTCGCGTTTGCTGAGTGGTAGAGAAAGGGTGATGGGCCTCCGACCAGTGCTCAAGAATTCCGCTGCGTAGGACTTACAGGAGGTACAAGGATGGCTTCTTTTTTTTTTTTTTAGCAGTTTTATATAGTGCGAACTTGACCCGAATCCAATCAGGTATCAGAGCGCTTTACATAGCACCAGTTATGTTACATGAGGACACACATTCATATTTTTTTTTGGTTGGGCACGGGGAGATTAAGCGATTTGCCCAGAATCACAGGATGTTTAGCGTCCTTACCGAGAGTCAATCCCAGTTCCCCCAGGTCCGAGGTTGAGCGCCCTAGCCGTTAGGCCAACTCCTCTCCCTTCTTAGCCCCCAAAGTCCCTCAGGAGTAAAGTGGACTTCATCCCCCATTCCATAGTCTGCCAGGAGGTGCATTTGCAGAGTGGTGGAGAAAGGGGGCATGGCCTCCGAAGACGTCTTAGCAATCCTACTGTGTGGGTGTTACTGGAGGTAACAAGAGGGGTACTTGGCCCATAAGGACATCCTTGGGGGCCAACTACCCCTCCTATTACCAACCAGTAAGTACCACACAGCAGGATTGCTAAGTTCTCATAACAGGCCACCCCCGTTTGCCCACGACTCGGCAAACACGCTCCCTGGCGCACTCTATTCGTTGGGGATTGAAGTCCCCTTCACTGCTGGTGGTACTTGGGGGCCAACTAGCCTACCTCTTACCTCAAGTAAGCCCCACACAGTGGGATTGCTGACAGGTGGACACAGGCCACGCCCCCTTTCTCCACCACTCTGCAAACACGCCTCCTGGCGCGCTCTTGGTTTAGGGACGAAGTCCCCTTTCCTCATGAGGGTCCCTGGAGGCCAACTAGCCCACCAGGTACCTCCAGTAAGCTCCACACAGCTGGATTGCTGAGTGCTCCGAGGCCACACCCCCTTTTTACACCACTCTGCAAACGCGGCTCCTGGCGCACTGCTGCTTGGGGGATGAGGTCCTCTTGTGTCCTGAGGCTAGTTGGCCCCCAGGGACCCTCATATTCAAGGGGACTTAATTCCCCAACTTAGAACGCACTAGGGGGTGCGTTTGCAGAGAGGCAAGATGCCGGCTTTAAAAAAAAAAAAAAAGAATTCTTTGAAGAGTGGGATTGTGTGGCCCCCCTTCTTTCAATATGTTTTGGGCCTTGGGGACCCCATCCCCCTAGGGCCTGCACATTTTCAACAAAAAACACGGGAAGGGGGCTGCTCGGCCCCCCTCCCAAGGCCAATTTCGGCCCAGGGACAGCATCCCCTGGGGCATGGCCAGACTTGTTTTTCTTATGTAATAATTTTGGAGGGGAGCCATGTGGCCCCCTCCTCAGGCCACTTCTGGCCCCAGGGACCCCATTCCCCTGGGACGGCCCTCAGCATGGGGGACTGTGGGGGGGGAGCCTCAATGCCCCTACGGTCCCTGTTGGCTCCCCGCCTACTGCGGGAGCCGGCCTTGCTTTTGAGCAAGGGGAGCGCTTGCCCAAAAGCAATCTGCTTTGTTTTTTGGAAGCGAGAGCAGGTTTCCTGCTCTCGCTTCCAAAAAGCAAAGCGGGGTTTGCTATGACAGGGCAGGAGCCTTGCTCCCGCCCTGTCATAGCAAACGGCAATGTCCCGGGGGGTGGGCAACCCTGGACATTGCAGGAGTCGGCCCTGGGGGGTGGCGGTCCCAGGACCATCGAGGGCTCCTGGAGGAGGGCCGCGTGGCCCTTCTCCCAAGGTTAAGATAGCCCCGGGGAGGTGGTGGCTCCGAGGCCCGGGGGTCTGCAACGGACCCCCGTATTTAAGTAAACAGTGCCCCGGGTAGGTGGTGGTCCCTGGGGCAGTGTGGGGAGGGGGGGGTGGGGGGGGGGTGTTTGAGCTCCCCCACACTAATTATTTAGCAAAGCCCCGGGGAGGTGGCGGTCTCCGGGGCTTGGGGGGGGGGGGCTGCGAGGCCCCCCACCTTGTTACAATAAAGCCCCGGGGAGGTGGCGGTCCCCAGTGTTCGCTCAGTGACTGTCAGGGGCTTTATACAGGTAGAATCTGTCTATATTAGTTATGTAACAGGGTTATGTAACAGTGCTCCAGTATCTGGAGGAACGTCTTTTACCCTGAACTATGTATGGTATAGGGTCCATGTTGCACATAACACAAGCTTGCTCAACCTGTGGGGGTTGTAGGTATGATAGCAGTAATGCTGCTTCATATTATTCTGAGCTATTTTGCACTTGCTTTCATAGCTCTAATGCTATACCCGTTTATTGAGCAATGTATGCAAAAGAAGCTTGGATGATGTAATCAATGATGTCATTTGAGGTGTCTTCAACGATGTCATAGAACATATCATGAGTGATGTAATATTTGAGATCTTAGCAGTGCATGGCTGGGGCGCAAGTTAAAAACCTTTATTTATTGGCATTTTATAAAAAATGACACCATGAAGTCATGACATAACAGCACTTAATTGAAAACACCAAGTATAAGGCACATCTAAAAGGTCAACAGATGTACAAACATTAGCTACAGAAGCTCCATCACTCAAATCAACCTTCAAGTAGGATTGAGGCATAGTCCAGCAGTTCAGTACTGAGGCAATGATTTGAGACCTGCCCCTCTATTCTGCTCTACTCGTGTTTCACCCAGTATGTGGTTCAGACGTCTAATTATAGGAGCTCACCAAGGAGTACCCTTATGTGCCAGTCTATCTTGTCTTGTATACTAAAACTCAAGAGCAGGGGAAGGAGAATCACAACAGCCAAATTATAAACAAGAGACGAAAATAAAAGTAATCAAACTGTCTCGGAGATTGTGCAAGCTATGCAACCGAAGGAGGCATGATACCTCTGATATGTAAAGGTAGGATGACCTCACCTATCCAAATAGGGGAGCTTGGATAGCAGAACAATTACCTACGAAATCTGGGGGGGAAAAAGGGGGAATGAAGGGGAGGGAATCATCGCCAATAGGGCTACGGTAAGGGGGGGGCTAAGGTAAGGGGGAGGTTACAGTGCACTCGCAGCCCGCAGCAGACCATCCTACCTAACGCCAACCTTCTTTGTCATCTGAATCCCGTAAGGAGTCTTCTCAGTCCACCTCAACTGACTAAGCCAGTCTGTCGGTGCTCCCTTCTGTGTCACCCTCTGGGTGCTCTCATTCCTCCAACACTTCCGCCCTCAACCCTACAATTGGTTGTCTGCTCACCCCTCGAGCATCCTCTAAATCAGCGCTTGCTCCTCAGCTCTGGTCCTTAATCCCTCACCCATGTAGCTACTACCCGATCTGTCTTGGACTTTCAAGCCATTCCTATTCTTCTCTTAGCCAGCGCCAAGGACAAATCTAAAAATCTGGTTCCCTCCTTCCATTTTTTAGGTCTAAGAAACAATCCCAAGAGGCAGACCTCTATGTTACAATCGAGAGTTCGGCTCAGAGTAACATTGTGTACGGATCACCGTATCCCAGAATGGCAGTAAATGCAGGCAACTCCAGGTCATGTGGCAGAAGTCCGCATCTAGCAGTGTACATCTAAAGCAGCCTTCCTCTATAATTGATCTGGAGTCTGTGGGGTGGTAGCTAAGTCATGTGGACATAGTTGAATTGATTATATTTCAGTCTCCTGTTCAGGAGCCCTTGTTACGGTATGTCAAAACCTTGCGCCACTCATGGTCTGTTAAATCTTGCCCTAGTATCCCTCCCCACCTATGCCAAAGTGTCAACGGTTTCCCATGCTATTTCATACAATGATTTATAGAATCACTTCACTAAATGCCTTGCCCTATCCATAGACACCAGCAGTTGCAATACCGCATGTGTCGTAGATTCATCACAGCCCCCGGACCACAAATCCTGAAACGTCTGCGTCAAGGTTCTTATTTATTTTTAAAGTATTTTTTATTGGCATTTTAATCTTATTAACATGACTTCCTATCAAATCTTACAAAGAAAAAATTGTGAGTATTCATATTTCCAATGGCCATCGCCCTTAACTAACAGGTCTATACATTGTTAATAGTGTGTATCGTTATCACGTTAAAGCCTTATAAGTTAGAACTTTCCCGGGAGTAGGTCATATTGGGTTACAAAGATTTCTAGGGGTAGAAGAATCCCAACTGGTAACAGTCTCCAACCGTCTCAGGCCTGCGTGTGTACAGGCCAACAACTGCCCAGCCGAGAAGAAGGTGAGAGGGTTGCTGTTACAAATGGGATTCCTGGTTGGCTGAGGTATGCACCCAGACCGGGCAGGAACCACAACTCTAGTCAGAGTAAGCTAGATCCACACTAAAAGATAGCCCGTGTTCACCCTCTCGTAACTTGGCACAGAGCAGTCAAGCTTATCTAAAGAGACAGTGTGTAAAGTTTTTGTGCAAAACACACACGATAACACAAGAAATACACTACTAAAAGACCACCCAGGATTAGAAAAATAGATTATTATGTTCTGAAGTGCCTTTGATGTGGGGGTGACTTCAGAGCAGCTCTCTAAAGTGCACAAGTACCCCTTTCAACCCAGTCCTCTCTGCCAGACTATCTGTGGGGGGGGTAATCAGTCATTTGTGTGGGGACAGGACACTGCCTATTCAAGTGAAGTATCTGATAGAGACATCAAGCCGCAGATTCCTTAACTTAGAATATCCCCAGGCGTCAGACTGGATCCGGAAAACTTTTCCTGCAGCAGCACTTCTGCGTGCCAGGGGGGAGTGGCGCCGTCCGGCTCCGCCCTGACGTTGTCCCCGGAATGACGTCAGTGGAGCTATATATGCCCCTCCCGGTGCGCTGTTGTCAGTTTTCTTCTTTTCCGCGTTCGAACGTGGATCCTGGGAAACCAGCAGTTCCTTGGCCTGGTTTTTGGGCCCTCTCGACACCGTGTGTGTCGGGGGTTGGAACAGTGTGCAGTGCCTTCCGGCTTAAAGGCTTGTGAAGCCTGTGCGTGTCAGATGTCGGGCACTGTCCCTCACTTCATATGTATGTGGTGCCTCAGCGTGCACCACGACTCTAAGGACTGTGACGCATGCCAACGAATGAAGCCGAAGTCCTTGAGGGAGCAGCGCATGAAATTGCTGGCCGCACGGCTGTCTGGTCCAGCTCCCTCCCGTCGACGCTCTTCTTCTCGTGATCGGGCTCGTTCCCGAGGTCGCTCCCGCGACCGCCGTGTGACACTCCTGGTTTTGGTGTGATCCAGGTCATATCAAGGGCCTTGTCCAAAATCATCGTAAGGGTTTTGTTGATTTCATGACGATCAAGGCACCCCCTTTATTGGCTTGTTGAAATACCAATGTCTCGTCAGTTGCTAATTGGCGTAAATCCGATTTCTCTAATTTGGTCCTGTTATGGGATTTACTCGATTTGAATTCCAATTTTTGAAGGTCATGTTTAATGATTGATTCAAATGTGTCACACCGGAGCCGTGAAGGTACTTTTAGATCTGAATTCCTAAAAATGACGTAGTCTGATGTTCTGCATAAATCGATATACAGCTATTTCTGTTTCATGCAAGTTGGTATTGTACGTAGGTACAAAAGATGTACCTTTGTTCAGAATTTTTACCTGTTTTGATGTCGATGTTTGTGAAGAGATGTTTATGACAATGTCTTCTGACCCCGTAAATTCTGCCGGATTTTTTCTTTGGCTTTTTCTCTTTCCCCTCCTGATTTTGCTCCGCCTGCTGTGTTTTTGGAAGTTGTTATATCGGAAGGTTGAGTTAACTGCTGACCTTTCGATAAAAAAGACTCCGCCACATTCATGGCTCGCTTCTCGCTGTGCTCTATGGTAGTATGAGGCAACTTCTTTTCTGGTTCCTTCAAGATTGAGTGGAGGTCTAAATGGTAACATCTCACGATCAGAGACAACGCTTTCCTCGGATGAAGAGTGCTGATGTTTGGTAGGTTTGCGTTGCGAATACATGTCAGCCCACGTGTAAACTTCATCTAAACGGTAATCAATGGTATCTCGCTTGAATTTTCGGAATTTACGTTCTTGTAACTCGTTACCGTAACTGTCCAATTTGTTGTTGATCTGTTCCAGTGTTGTAGCCCATTCTTCAGCTTCCATCCAATTAGATAAATCTTGTTGTGTTTGATGAATTTCCACTTCAAGGTCTCGGATAGTTCTCGATAATTCCTCCACAATTAAAATAATTAAATCCAACGAGCACTTGTTGAGCTCAGCGTACCATTTATCCATGAATTGCGTATTGAATTACAGGCGAAAAAGTAGAGGTTTAATGGCTAATCGAAGACCACGAGGGATTCTTTGATGTTTATGATAGTGAATCAATGTGGAAGCATGGAGCCTTTGATTTAATTCCCGCTGTGAGATGAATTCCAAATGTTTGAGTTGTTGGGTTATTGACCCTTCACGGGTGTCGAAAGATTTAGTGGCTTTAATTAAAGCATACATTTCTGAGACTTGTTCGGCAGTATAAGCTTTGATTTCAGCCCTGTTTTCGGTGGTGCTTGCAATGCTATCAAACGAAGCCATCTTGGCCAATACAGGGTGGAAATATTTGCGGGTAGGCAGTTAAATGTGAAATTAAATCTGAAAAAGGTGTAAGTACTGCACTCCAAATGTTAGAACAAAATGCAACTATATTTACAAAAGTAGTTCTCAAATGATGCTACTCACTGTGTGCTACACGGTATCTATGGGCTGCCTGTCCCATATCGAACATTATTATGCAAAAAGGCAAGCTGAATGGCTTGCAATAACCGTATGCACTACTAACAAAATGTATTATTCAATCCTTAACAAATTCAAAACAACAAAATACCACAGTATTACACAATGTGTAAATGCAACAAAACACTGTAGCCGGGGGAATTGTATCCACAGAAATCTTCATTGTATTTTTCAAAACAAACTCATGTTGACAAATTGAATGGTGACAAACCATAAATTAGCAATTTTAAATACAGTATATGCAAGCAACAGCATATACAAAATGTGTAACAAAATAACAAAATCTTCATGGACATTCCACTTGGCGACATGATGCCCTATGCATTTCGGGACCTGAAAGTCCTTTCTTCAGGGGCCACTATTAACAACAACAAAAACAGAAATCGCATATGATTGCTACTGCATTGAAAAATCTTGCTTGTAAGCCACCTTAAGGCCCCGACAACATGAAGGTCAGAAAAAGCTGAAATGAAAGAGTTTAAACTAATGAAAAAGACTGAATGCATAAAGAAAGTGCAAGAACTTCCCATTACAATGAGTGCCACATGCTCAAACGCCTAACGTTGGATAATGCACGAAGAAAGAAAGCAAGTGACCAAACAGATGTCACTTAGTAGAGATACCACAAACATGGAACAGCACATGGGAAAAAATGACAAATTGCGAAAACATGCTCTACGTTTAACTATGAGGTGTATAAACTAACACTTGCACTCTCTGTAATGGGCAGTTCTTGCACCTTCTTTATGCATTCGGTCTTTTTCATTAGTTTAAACTCTTTCATTTCAGCTTTTTCTGACCTTCATGGTTTCGGGGTTTTAGGGTGGCTTACAAGCATGATTTTTAAGTGCAGTAGCAATCATATGCTATTTCTGTTTTGTTGTTGTTATAGTGGCCCCTGAAGAAGGGACTTTCAGGTCCCGAAATGCATAGGGCATCACGTCATCAAGTGGAATGTCCATGAAGATTTTGTTATTTTGTTACACATTTTGTATATGTTGTTGCTTGCATATACTGTATTTAAAATTGCTAAATGATTGTTTGTCACCATTCAATTTGTCAACATGAGTTTGTTTTGAAAAAAACAATGTAGATTTCTGTAGATACACTACCCTGACTACAGTGTTTTGTTGCATTTACATTGTGTAATACTGTGGTATTTTGTTGTTTCGAATTTAAGGATTGAATAATACATTTTGTTAGTAGTGCATTCAGTTATTGCAAGCCTTTCAGCTTGTCTTTATGCATAATAATGTTTGATATGGGACAGGCAGCCCATAGATACCGATGCAAAAAGAACAATTGATGGACAGAATGCAGAACTATGTCATACATTCAACCCAGTACAGAGATCTGGGCCTAAATCCATCGTCATTTTGCTCACCATGGCATTCCAGTTTGGACCCAGCCATATGCAAATCAGTCTTGACCCTGCGTCCAGTGGGAACAGTTCAGACCAAACTGCCAGGCCCTCCCTGGACTGGAAACAACCCTGAAACCGGTCCTAGGATGCTTGTTTCCGGTCCAGGGAGGACCTGGCTTGGAAGTTCGAGCTGCACTGTTGTGAGAAAGTGCCATCTTTCTTGCACGGTATGCCCCCACTTTTTGCTGAATTGCTGATGTACTTTGACTGAGTGTGCCCTGGGCTCCTGCCAATCAGGTACCCAGGGCCTATGTTCCTTCCCTAAAACTGTGTTGAAGCCTAAACCCAATTGGCATCTCTGGCCACATGTCAGCCCCCGGTAAATGGTACACTAGGTACCCGGGGCCTTGTGACCAGAGAAGGCCCCTAAGGGCTGCAGCACTTATTGTGCCACCCTTGAGGCCCTGTACCCTGACACACACACACTGCCCTTGCAGGCTGAGTGTCTTGGTGCAGAACAAAACAGAGAGTCGACATGGTACACATCCCTGTGTGCCATGTCCACAACACACACTGCCCTGGTATACATCAGCCACCCCTCTAGCTGGGTGCCCTATGCCAGTGGTGTGGGTAAAGGTGCATGAGCCCTGTGCCCCTACAGTACCCAGGTCCATTCCTGAGCACTGTAAGTGCAGTGCTGCCATTTAAGAGTATATGGTGCTAGGAGATCGTCAACACGAACTCCGCAGTACCATGATGGCTACACTGAAGACTGAGAAGTTTGGTATCAAACTTCTCAGCACAGTAAACCCACACTGATGCCAGTGTGGGATTTAATGTACAGTGCATGACAGAGGGCATCCTAGAGATGCCCCCTGAACCTAACCTACAATCCACGTCTTGTCTGAGGGGCTGCCACACAGCAGACATGTTGCTGGACCCCTGGGTAGAGAGCCAATCGCTCTCCTGGGCCTGCAACAATGCACATCCTGGGCGAGGTGCTAGGTCTCCTCCCCCAGGATGGGCAGGGTAAGCTTCAAAGGCATGCTGCCTTTTGTGACCTTCTCCAGGCCACTTGCTGTACTCAGCAACTGGCCCCTACCGGTTCTGACACCCACTCAGTGGGAAGACTGGCCGGAAACCCCAAGGAAGGAAAAGGGATGTGCCAGTCTTCCAACCCTACCCCTCAGGTGGGGGAGGCGAGGTGCAGCACATCTCTGGGCTCTTGCCATCTTGAAGATGGGGAGCCCTGCCCAATCAGGACTAGGCTACTTCCCCCTCCCACAGGAGAGTGGCAGGAGAGGGGGTGTACCCACCCCAGGGAAGGCACCCATTGGTCCCTGCCCTTTACCTACCTGTAACACCCCTAAATTTAGTATTTAGGGGCACCCTGAACCTTTCTTCCTCAGATCCAGATTCCGAAACAAGAAAGAACAACAAGTAACAAGAAGACCTGCCGTGCAGCTGCTAACAAGAGGAAGACACCAACTGATTTGGCCCCAGTGCTACCGGCCTGTCGACCCTCGAAACTGCTCCTGCTAAACCCCAGCATCTCCAGTGGTCAGCAACCTCAAAAACCCCGGAGGACCTGACTGCCTTGTGACTCTAACTACCTGGGACTCCCACGAGCAGTGGTACTGCTCAAGGCAAGTAACTGACCCATGGCATCAGCCAGGAACCGCGAACCCGGCACACTCTGCACCTGCCAAGCCTGGCCTGTGCTGGAGTGAACAAAGACCACGAGGATGTGCTCCCGGCGACTGGTACCTCGATTCCAGCACCCAAGGATCCACCTCGACGCTCCTGACGACGCCTGCAACCTCAGAACCAGGGACCCTCCAACCGCGACCAGCAGAGGGTAAGATTTCCCGACACCAAAAAGCACCCCCTGCACCCGGCGCCCTGCGGCCCCCTGTGCCCAACTCCTGAGTGCCTACCTATCCTCCAACTACCCTACTTAACTCTCGAAGTGGTGGTCGCACCTGAAGAATCTTCTTCCCTGAGCTTGCAGCCTTGGTTCGTTCTTGAGCTTCTCCATTGAAATCCATTGAGCGCCCGACGGCTCAAAAGCACCCTGCACCCAGCCGCCTGGGTGCCCCTGGCAGTGCAACCTCTACTCTAATCTACCTCCCCATTTGCCCTGAGCAAGTGACCAGGAGCCCAGCTCCCACAGCCGCGTGGCCTGCTAGCCAGCAGCCACCAACCAAAGGCCCCCTGCCTCCCATAGGATAACATTGGGCCTAACTCACTCTGCACCCGGCTGCCCTTGTGCCGCTGAGGGTGTAACAACTGTACTTACCTGACCCTGGGAGACCCCTGAGTCTATGCCCAGAACCTTAACTCTGCCAGTCGAGTACTTACCCAAAAGCCGATAACTCACTTTTCTTCCATAGGGTAACATTAACTGGTTTCACTTGGAAATGACGAGTTTAGAAACTTTAAAATCTTCATCTAAAATCAGCCGAATTACGAAAACGAATTTACCTGCTATCAGGAGAGATCCCAGTGCTGGATCTTGGTGCCCAGCACTGACCCTGAAAAGTAATTACAACCGTACTTACCTATAACTTGATTTTCCTTCCTAAGGATAACATTGCCTGGTTTTCACCAGAAATTCTTTTGTGCCGATTTTGCAAACTTACAAATATTCGTTAAAAATCGCCTGTATAACAAAAACACATTCTTTCAACTATTTGCAGGAGATGCCTCAGTGCTGGATGCAGGATCCAACACTGAGTTAGAAAAAGTAACAATAACCCCACTTACCTGCTAAGTGAATTTCCTCCCATAGGATAACATTGGAGATTCTATGTGAAAAAGTTTCTAAGAGTCAACTTATAAAATACAATAATATTCCTTACAAATCTCAACTGTAACCAAAACGTTTTTACTCAACTGTTTACAGGAGATGTCCCAGGACTGAATCTAGGATCCAGTCCTGTGGTAAGAAAAGTAATCCAAAAAGTAATCAATTGCATTTAACTAGAAATTCCCTTTGAGCTTAATGTTATATTGTGTTTGACATTGTGTTGCCTATTGCAACAACTAACTATTGCATTCAAAAGTCTATTGCCTATTGAAAGTATTTATCTAAAGCATCTCATACTGAGAAAGTATATTTTGATACCTATTGTTGGTTCTAAAATAAAACCACTATATATTTTTTATATATAAACCATTGGCCTAGAGTTCACTTCTTGAGTGTGTGAGACCATTTGCTGACTGAGTGTGTACAACAAATGCTTTACACTGTCCTCTGATACTGCCTTACTGCTCGACCAAGCTACCACTTTAGAGAATAAGGTTATATAACATAACATGTGTATTTGTAAAGCGCAAATTCACCCCAGCAACGGGGCATCTTGGCGCTGAATAACAGATTTATATTGTTACCCAACTCAATGGTACTCGTTCTATCGACCTCAAATGGATGAAAGGCTGAGTGGACCCGCCGGGATTTGAACCTGTGACCATGAGGTCGAACACAGGCCCCTGCAGTGGATGCATTAGTCCACTGAGCCACCAGACCCAACTTCAACTAACTTAAGCCTCTGCTAAACCTCTGGGGACTGTGGACTATGTGCACACTGTACCTATTTGGGAACAGTATATACAGAGCCACTTTCTTACAACTGTTCCCAAGGATCAAGACTAATTTGCATATGGCCAGGTCTAAACTGGGGTGGCATGTTGAGCAAAAGAAGGATGGATTTAACCCAGATCTCTTGACAGGGGGTGAAAGTTTTGATTTGTTCTGCATTCCGTCCATCACTTGTGTGTCTTTTGCTTTCTCGCCCTAAGTGCGCCAGGTATGCCCAGACGTGGGTCCTGGGCTCACTGTGCCACTGGAAACAAGCTATCCTGGCTGAAGAGGGGTGAAACCCTGAAACCGGTCCTAGGATGCTTGTTTCCGGTCGTCCAGGGAGGACCTGGCTTGGCAGTTCGGACTGGACTGTTCCCATGAGGCACAAGGTCAAGACTGATTTGCATATGGCCAGGTCTAAACTGGGGTGGCATGGTGAGCAAAAGAATGATGGATTTAACCCAGATCCCTTGACTGGGGTGAATGTTTTGATTTGTTCTGCATTCCGTCCATCAATTGTGTCTTTTGCTTTCTCGCCCATAGATACCGTGTAGCACACAGTAAGTAGCATAATTTGAGAACTACTTTTGTAAATATAGTTGCATTTTGTCATCACATTTGGAGTGCAGTACTTACACATTTTTCAGATTTAATTACACAGAGATGTGCACCAAAACACAGTCTGCAATGGCAACACATATGTATTAGGTGATGGGTCTCTGAGGGTGACACAATACATGCTGCAGCCCTTAAAGACCCTTTCTGGTTGCATGGCCCTTGTTACCAGTGGGGTGTGTATGTGTGCCAGAGGTGTGTCAATTATGGGAACACATGGTACAGTTTTGTGAAAGAACAGAGGCACTTGGGACCTGATTAGCAGGGACCCAGGGTACATTCAGTCAAAGTGCATCTGAAATCGGGCAAAAAGTGGGGGGAACCATGCAAAAAGGGTTATTTTCCTACAAGGTGGCCCTGGGGGATGGGGTCTCCGAGGCTATTAGTAGCTCATTGTTGGAAGCTGGCTCTGTCTATACTATACCAAAGTGAGGTATAGTGTGCACAGAGTCCAGTGGAACCCCAAAGGTAGGTAGAGGTAAAGTTAGATAGCACCTCACTCTCTATTTGTGGTAGTGTTGTTGAGCAGTAAGGCAGTATCAGAGGATAGTGTTAAGCATTTGTTGTACCCACACAGTCCGCAAATTAATTCACACACTCAAAGACTGAACTTCAGACCAATTGTTTTTGTATAAAAACTTTCTTTTAGTTATTTTATTTCCTAGAACCAAGCAAGCCTGTCACAGGTAAGTGATAAATACTTTGCAGTAAATATACAGTTGTAATACAGTTTTGGATTGTAATGGTATATGCACTTTGTTTTGGCTTACAGTGTTGTTTCAGAGAAATGCAATGCTTTGTAAATACAGTACATAGACTTGAATGGGTTTTCAGTAAAATACCTGGTAAATTGCATTTTAGATTACTTTTCCTACTCAGAGTAGCATACCTTGATGCTACTCTGGGACAGTTCTTGCAAATAGGCAAGTTTTTGTTAAATAGCACAATTTTAAAGAATTTCTTCATGTTTTCAAACTCCACACTTGGAAACTTTTCCAAGAAAAACAGTCAATGTTATCCTATGGAGGAAAATAGTGTTATCAGTTTTCAGGTAAGTATTTGGTAGTGGGAGTTGAGGTTCTGAGGGTAGACTCCGGTGTCCTCCAGGGTCAGGGATGCACTCTTGTTACACCCTCAGCAGCACTAGGGTGGCCGGGTGCAGAATGCTGAGGCCCAGTGTTATCCAATGGGGGATAGGGGGCCTCCGGTTGGGGGCTGCTGACGAGCAGGCCTCAAGGTTGTGGGAGCCAAGCTCCTGGTGTTATGCTCAGTGCAAAAGGGGATCATGTTTAGCACAAAAGGTGCACCCGCAGCGGCGGCTGGGTGCAGGGTGCTGCTTTGGCGTAGGTGCCCTGTTGTTTTCAATGGGGATTTTTGGTTTTAGTTTTCAGCTGCAGGCTCGGTCCAGGTAAGTTGGAGGGCTCTGGACATAGGCGCACCTTGGGTTCTCTTCTCCAGGGTGGCTGGATACAGGGGTGTCTTTTGAGGTCAGATTTTACCTTACCGGGCCACTCGCCATTGGGGGCTGGGGGGGTCTACATGCAGAGAATGCAGGCGACGTTGGGGAGTCCTGGAGGGGTCAACCCACGGTGGACTCGGACTATGGAGTGCTGGGGGACCTCACTGGGACCGGTGGGCCACTCGAACTCGGGCCGTAGGCGACTGGTGCAGTGGTGGTTCCAGGCGTCGAGTTTCTTTTTCCTCAGCAGGCTTGGAATCTTTCTTTGGTGTTTCTTCTGAACAGAGCTGCTGTTCACAGGAGATCCGGTCTTTGTTGAAGGCAGTCAGTCCTCCCAGGGGTTCTGGAGGTCGCTGGCTGCAGCACAAGACGATTTTTGGTGCAGGATCTCTAGAAACTGCAGACTGGCCGGTAGGGCTGTGGCCAAGTCAGTTGTTCTCTGCAGTCTCTTCAGCTGGACGTCTTCTTTCGTCCTTTTTCTTTTTAGGTGGCGGGAATCTGCTTTCTCGGTTCTCGGCTGCCCCCTACATACTGTATTTAGGGGGTGTTTTAGGGGTCTCAAGGTCAGTAGCCAATGGGCTACTGACCTTAGGGTGTCTACACCCTTGGTGTTCCCACCCCATATGGGGTAGTGAGCACAATCCTTAATCCTGATTGAGGAGTACTGCCATCTGAAAGATGGCGGGCACTGAAGAGTGGGCTTCACCCTGTATCCCCCACCTGAGGGATGGAGTTGGCAGAGGTGGGCACACCTGGGATGGCTAGTTTTTCCCGCCTGTCTCCCTGCCGAAAAGGAGGGGAGACAGGAAGGGGGCCTGCTCCTGATAGCAGGCGAGGCCGGGGGTCACATTACAAAGGCTGCTAGGCCTTTGAAGCACCCCTGGCACAGATGGCTCTTCCTGGCCTGGGGGAGGTGAGAACACCTCCGCCCAGGAAAGGCTTTGTTTCTGGACTCAGGGAGCGAAGGCTCCCACCCTAGGGGTCCAGAAACCTGTCTTGTGATGGCAGGCTGGTGTGTACCAGTCTGGGAACCCACCAGAGGCTGGTTGTTTTTCAGGGGGCATCTCTAAGATGCCCTCTGTGTGCATTTTCATTATATCCCACAATGGCATCAGTGTGGGTTTAATGTGCTGAGAAGTGTGATACCAAACTTCTCAGTTTTCAGTGTAGCCATTATGGTGCTGTGGAGTTCGCAATGACAAGCTCCCAGCACCATATACTCTTAATGGCAGGACTTCACTTACAATGTCTAAGAATGGACTTAGACACTGTAGGGGTACAGGCCTCATGCACCTGTACCTTCACAACTGGCATAGGGCACCCAGCTAGAGGGGGAGAGAGTGAGAGATAGGGGGGAGAGTGAGAGAGTGAGAGAGTGTGAGAGTGAGAGAGTGAGAGAGTGTGAGAGAGTGAGAGAGTGAGAGTGTGAGAGAGTGAGAGAGTGAGAGAGTGAGAGAGTGAGAGAGTGAGAGAGTGAGAGAGTGAGAGAGTGAGAGAGTGAGAGAGTGAGAGAGTGTGTGAGAGAGTGTGTGAGAGAGTGTGTGAGAGAGTGTGTGAGAGTGTGTGAGAGTGTGTGAGAGTGTGTGAGAGTGTGTGAGAGTGTGTGAGAGTGTGTGAGAGTGTGTGAGAGTGTGTGAGAGTGTGTGAGAGTGTGTGAGAGTGTGTGAGAGTGTGTGAGAGTGTGTGAGGGAGAGGGAGATAGAGAGAGAGATAGTTCAGGGCCTCTAAGGGTGGCACAATAAGTGCTGCAACCCTTCGAGGTCTTCCCTGGTCACAGTGCCCTGGGTACCTGTGGGACCTTTGGCCAGAGATGCCAATTGGGTTAGTTTTGGGAACATAGGCCCTGGGAACCTGATTCAAAAAGAGCTATTGATGGACAGAATGCAGAACAATGTCATACATTCAACCTGATTGGCACATCAAGTGAAAGTGCATCCGTAGTCTGGCAAAAAGTGTGTGGGGGGGGTTTACTGCAACAGAAACCCACTTTCCTACACTGATGGAGAGGGCTGCACAGTCCCCTCCCCTTTTTCATTAATTGTGGCCCCATAGGGGACATAGCAAGGTCTTTACAGGCTCAGGGTGAGGGAATATGTGACCCCCCTCCTCATTTTGAAAAATGTTGCCCCGGAGGTGGGCTCCCCAGGGCTTATCATGGCTCGGAGGGGGGTACCACATGGCCTCCATTTTTCGAAATTTCAGCCCGAGGATGGGCTTCCTTAGGTCTCTCATGGCTTTGAGGCCCCCTTTCTATATACATCAATTTTGGCCCCGGAAGTGGGCTCCCATGGCCTCCCTCCCTTTATATCCAAATTTCAGCCCCGTGCCCCCAGTTTCTTTAACTTGCGCTCTCGCCATGCACTGTTAATTACCCCACATATTCAATCAATCAATCAATCAATCATGTCATTTGTATCGCGCACTACTCACCCATAAGGGTCTCAAGGCGCTTGGGGAAGGGGGTCTGCTACTGCTCGAACAGCCAGGTCTTGAGCTGTTTCCTGAAGGCGAGGTGGTCCTGGGTCAGCCGCAGGTGGGTGGGCAGGGAGTTCCATGTCTTGGCCGCAAGGTAGGAGAAGGATCTTCCTCCGGCGGTGGCTTTCCGAATGCGCGGCACGACGGCGAGGGCGAGGTTCGATGAACGTACTTGGCGGGTGGGCGGGTAGAAGGTCAGTCGGTCGTTGAGGTACCTTGGGCCCTGGTCGTGGAGGGATTTGTGTGCGTGGGTGAGGAGTCTGAACGTGATCCTCTTGTTGACAGGGAGCCAGTGTAGGTCTCTCAGGTGGCTCGAGATGTGGCTGCGTCAGGGGACGTCCAGGATGATTCGGGCGGAGGCGTTCTGGATGCGCTGGAGTTTCTTCTGAAGCTTAGCTGTGGTTCCGGCGTAGAGGGTGTTTCCATAGTCCAGTCTGCTGGTGATGAGGGCCTGGGTGACCGTCTTCCTTGTCTCTGTCGGAATCCATTGGAAGATCTTGCGGAGCATGCGGAGTGTGTGGAAGCAAGATGAGGAGACTGCGTTGACTTGTCTGGTCATCGATAGGGAAGAGTCCAGGATGATGCCCAAGTTGCGTGCGTGGTCTGTTGGCTTGGGTGCGGTGCCTAGGGCTGGCGGCCACCAGGAGTCATCCCATGCGGCGGGCGATTGTCCCAGGATGAGGACTTCCGTCTTGTCCGTGTTCAGCTTAAGGCGGCTGTTGTTCATCCAATCGGCGACGTCTTTCATCCCTTTGTGGAGGTTCGCCTTGGCGGTGTCGGGGTCTTTGGTGAGGGAGAGGATCAGCTGAGTGTCATCGGCGTAGGAGATGATGTTCAGGTTGTGATTGCAAGCGATGGCAGCGAGGGGTTTCATGTAGATGTTGAAGAGAGTGGGGCTGAGCGATGAGCCTTGCGGGACCCCGCAGATGACTGTGGTGGCCTCCGAGCGGAACGGCGGGAGGCGTACTCTCTGTGTCCTTCTGGAGAGGTATGAAGTGATCCAGTCCAGGGCCTTCCCTTGGATGCCGGTGTCGTTGAGACGTTGGACTAGGGTGCGGTGGCATACAGTGTCGAATGCAGCGGAGAGGTCTAGGAGGATGAGTGCCGCTGTTTCACCGTTGTCGAGCAGGGCTCGGATGTCCTCAGTGGCTGCGATGAGGGCGGTTTCGGTGCTGTGATTGGCTCTGAATCCAGACTGCGATGGGTCGAGGGAACCGTTCGTCTCGAGGAAGGCGGCCAGTTGCTTGTTGACGACCTTTTCGATGACTTTGGCCGGGAAGGGAAGGAGCGAGATGGGGCGGAAATTCTTGAGTTTGGCCGGGTCCGCTGTTGGTTTCTTCAGTAGTGCGCTGAGCTCGGCGTGCTTCCAGCTTTCCGGGAAGGTGGCTGTGTTGAAGGAGGTGTTGATGATGTCTCGGAGGTGGGGTGCGATGGTTGGGGCCACTTTGTTGAAGACGTGGTGGGGGCACGGGTCGGTCGGAGATCCGGAGTGGATGGTGTTCATCGTGCTTGTCGTGTCTACGGTGGTAACCTCGGTCCATGCCTGGAGGATGGCGGCTGGGTGCGTGGGTTCGATCGATGGGTGCGTGGGTTGAGTGCCGAAGCTGTTATGGATGTCGGCGATCTTGCGGTGGAAGTACGAGGCGAGGCAGTCGCAGAGGTCCTGCGAGGGGGTGATGTCGTTGTTGCCTGTGCTGGGGTTGGAGAATTCCTTGACGATGTGGAAGAGCTCCTTGCTGTCATGGGCGTTCTTGTCCAGTCGTTCCTTCAGAGATTTCTTCTTTGTGGTGCGGATGAGCTGGTGATGTCTGCGGGTGGCGAGTTTGAGGGCGGTCATGTTGTCGGCGGTCTTGTCGAGGAGCCAGGCCTTCTCGAGGGTGCGGCAGGCTTTCTTGGAGTCCTTGAGTTCGTCGGTGAACCAGGGAGCCTTCTTGCTTCTGGGCCTGGTGATTGGGTGCTTCAGTGGGGCGAGGGCGTCAGCACTTGTGGTCAGCCACTGCGTGAGGTTGCGGGCTGCTGTGTTGGGGTCCGTTGTCCTGACGGGTGGGTTCTGGCTGAGGGAGGTGGTGAGTTGTTAGGCGGTGATCTTGCTCCAGTTCCTGTGAGGAACCTGCTTCGGGTGGTGGTGGACCGTCTTCTTTGCGAAGCTGAAGTGGACGCAGCTGTGGTCGGTCCAGTGGAGTCCGGTGGAGTGGCTGAAGGAGACGTGCATGCTGGAGGAGAAGATAGGGTCGAGCGTGTGGCCGGCGTAGTGGGTGGCGGTGTTGACCAGCTGCTTGAGTCCGAGGTTGGCGAGGTTGTCCAGCAGGGCGGTGGTGTTGCGGTCGTTGTTGTTCTCCAGGTGGAAGTTGAGGTCCCCGAGGAGGATGTAGTCGGTGGAGGGGAGGGCGTGTGGGCTGATGAAGTCCGTGATGTCGTCGCAGAACTGTGCGCGCGGTCCCGGGGGTCTGTAGATGAGGGTGCCTCTGAGGGTCGTCTTGGGGTCGGTGTGGATCTGGAAGTGGAGGTGTTCGGCGGCGCTGAATGTGTCGATGGAGTCAGTCGAGATGCGAACGGTGCTCTTGTGTACGATGGCGATGCCTCCTCCGATCTGGTTGATGCTGTCCTTCCTGATGATCTTGTAGCCGTCCGGGATGGCAATGGCGACGTCGGGGGCTGAGGAGGCGTTCATCCAGGTTTCTGTGAGGAAGGCGACGTCTGGAGATGCGGTGTCGAGGAGGTTCCAGAGTTCAACGGCGTGGCGGTGGACGGAGCGGGTGTTGAGCATGATGCACTTGAGGTGGTTGTTGCTTCCAGTCCTGGTGGGTGCGGTGCAGGTTCGGAGGCAGGAGAAGTTGCAGGATCTGCAGACGAAGGGTCCGTGGGTGCGTCGCGGGGATGCTCGGTAGCATCCGGGGGCTCGGGCGGTCTTGAGTGCGATGAGTGCGGCGAAGTTGTAGGTCCTGCGGGGGGGCCGGCGGGCGCGGGGGCCAGGGGGTCTGGCGCTGGGCGCGGGCCAGGCGCGGACGGGCGCAGACGGGCTTACCTTTGGCGCACCTTCGGCGCTCAGTCGGCGCTCCCGCTGCGCGCGTCCGCTGCGCGGTCGCTGAGGTGGCGTCATAAATAAGGAGCCGGGAGGGAGGGTCAGTCAGGAGGCGGGAGCGGGGTGGCCAATGGGCAGGGCGGGGAGGCGGGACTGCAGGCGGGAGCAGGAAGGAGGAGACCGGGGCAGCGGCGGCGGGAAAAGCGGAGGGGGCGTGACCTGGTCAGCGGCGGTGGTCAGCGGGCGTGAAGGGGAAGCTGCGGCAGGCAGAGAGCGGCAGGCGGTACCAGCGAGGTCGCAGGCAGCAGGCTGAAGGCGGCGGCGTGGAGGAGGTGAGTGGTGGTCTCCAACCAGCGCTAGGCGCTAGGCAGCGCTAGGTGCTAGGCAGCGGCAGGCAGGTAGGCGGCAGAGCAGTGGAGTGGGAGCGACCGGCTGTGGGGGAGATATTACATCACTCATGACATCTTCTATGACATCATTGATAATATCATGCAGCATTTGCTGTGAAATTATTGATGCAAAAGCTCTGCATGGCTGGAGTGCGAGTCGAGTTAGTTACTTTATCTATTATGCATTTTTTTTATGTTACATGTTTAATTTAGGATAGCTTGAACTAGTCCAGCTAACAATAGCATTAAATTAAATCATATTTAGATTTTGTTTACCTTTCATGCATAAATTCTTGCTAAAATAATTGACAATGACTGATGAGGGGCAGTGAATTTATGCGATTGTGTGGCTGCAGCGTTTATCGCATGATTATGGATTTACTGTATTTGCAACTGCAGGAAAGTGCCCCTTTTGACATACTCGCCCCCCCCCTCCCCTCTTTTTGCCTGGGATCTGGTGCAACTTTGACTGAGTGTGTACTGAGTTCAAGCTAACCAGGTCCCCAGTACCAGTGTTCTTTCCCTAGACCATACGATTGTTTCACAATTGGCCCCCCTTTAGGATCTCTGTAAGAAACTAGTAGGAGATTCCCCTGGTACATAAGGCCTTGGAACTAAAGAGGGTCCCTAAGGGCTGCAGCACGAATTGTGCCACCCTAAGGAACACCTCACCAAGCTTATGCAAACTGTCATTGCAGCCTGCGTTTCTTGGTGCATAGAAAACCGAAGAGTCGACATGCCTGCCAGAGCTACATGTGGTATAGGTAAGTAACCCCAACGGCAGGCCTAACAGCCCTATGGCAGGGTGCACTGTACCCATGTTTGGGCATATCAGCAAGAGTAGATATTACCCAGTGATCTCTAACTTCACCCTTCAATATTGTCAGTGCACAGGGAAGCCATAATGAGTATATGGGCTGGACACTTGTCATTACGGGTTCACCAGCTACATGAGGGCTTCACTGTACCCCAATGTGTTTGGTAGCAAACACCATGTCTTAATAAACCCACACTGATGCCAGTGCTGGATTTATTAATAAATGCACCCAGAGGATACCTTAGCAGTGTCCCCTGAAAATCTACCAACTACTAGTGTGTTGACTGACTGGTCTTGACCAGCCAGCCACCATAGACAGGTTTCTGACGTCCTGAGGTGAGAGCCTTCGCTCTCGAAGGTCAGGAACAAAGCCTGCTGTGGGCAGAGATGATTACACCTCCTCCAAGCTGGATGGGTATTCCAGAGTGGGAAGCTTCAAAGGCCCAGTTGCCTTTGGTTTAGTGCGATCTGGGCCTCTCAAGTTGCCGTGAAAACCTGCTCTCCTTCACCCTCTCTCGACAGTTGCGACAGAATTACTTGTCTTGTGAGCTGGAGAGCTACCACAGCCTTGGGTAGCCTGCCAGCACTTCAGAAACCACATACAGTCTCCCCTGCAGTCCTTAGGCTCCGACTATCAGAGTCCGGTCCACCACCTTGCAGCTCCACTGCACTAGCGATGCCGCAGACCAAGGAGAAAATACTTGTGCTCTGGAAGGTCATATCTGTCTCCCCACCGAGTATCAAGACACCAGTACCAACCGTAGCCGTGCAGCACCAACCCCCGGGGTACCGGACACCCTGCACCAAACACCGACAGTGAGTTTCTAGTCTGAATTGTCACTGCACCAGGTCCAAGTAGCCATCAAGAGACGTCAGCATCCCTGCGATCCACTTTGATAGTGGCACAGCTGCTTTGATTTTGCCCCTGTCAGCTGTTTGTCCCTGGCTTCGAAGTGCATCTTTGCACATGCAGCCCAGCCGACCAAACTCCTCTGCTCCCAGCCCAGGTCCCAACACACTGGCTGTACCCCTCTGCTCCAAGACCCCTTGCGGCCTGAGCCCCTGTTGTGGAGCCCTCGAACTTGCCCGCAAGTCCCCCAGTGCAGCCTATTTTTCAGGTGCTCCCCCTTCTCCATAGTGCCAGCTACCAGCCTTACCAGCACCTGGCTCTCAATAGAACCCAGGTGGTGTTATTTTTCTAATTTAGTCTTGGATTTATTCTTTGAGTGTGTCTCATTTTATTGCCTCTTCGAGTACAACAAATGCTTAGCATTACTCTCTGATAAGCCTAACTACTTGCCCACACTTCCACAAAAGAGAGCACTAGTATTATCAACTTTAGCCTCTGTAAACCAATTGGGAACCCACTCTCTTTGCACAGTGTACTTCTTTTTAGTGTACTTTATGGAGAGCTAGCTTCCTACACAAAATAAATAGCAAATTTCACAAATATGTTTCTAGCTCAGGTAAACTAGTAATCCAAATGTTGGTGGCATATTCTGATCATATCCTGGTAAAATCAGGAGCATAGCTTTACAATATGTTGATTTTGTTTAAATTACTGCTTTTATTATGACAAATGACTGTCTCAAGTGTAAGGGGAAATACATTGTCCAAAGCTATCTTCTTCCCAAATATTAAACAAGTGTTTTGTCTTTCCTTGTTTAAGAGACCACCCATATAAATTTGCTGAAAGGTCAAGGCCCGGAGTTCAAATTTCCTGCTCGTCGTTTAGTTCCGGTATGTTTCCACATTCTTTCCATCTGAAATATAGGTGTATATGTTTCAGTGATGTTATTGCTGAGCCTCTATGGAAATGTTTTAATTTACAATTATGAATGCTTGTTTGGTTTGTAATACATTTCATACTTGTCTGATTGAAATTGCCTGATTGATCTTTTAGGTGGAATGTTCATAGCCACAGGCAGCACTGACCATGTGATAAGAATATACTACATTGGCACAAATCCCCCTGAGAAAATTGCAGAACTGGAGTCCCATCTGGTGAGTTTTGAATTCATGCTTGCTATGCTCTTATTAACAATATTTTTATTTAACTTACAATTCACGAACATCATCTGTGTCACAATGCATGTCAACTGTTGTGCACATCAGTGTACATCATATATTGATCTATTTAATAATGAGAAAAGTGTAGCCCTGTGTATCTTTTGTCACTTGTCTAGCTTATAGATCTAGACCAAAGTTGGACATCTAGAGGCCCCACATGTTTTGGTAATTTTGAGTGCAGCCCCATGCCTGGTATGTTGACGTCTCCCTTGTGGCTTTTCTGTCTATGCTTAGCAGCCATTCCCTTGTCAATGGAGCCTTAGAAAATGTCAAGGGTGTTGCAATGTTTCGTTTAGCTAGTCAAAATCCCTAACCAACCGGCATTCTTGCGACTCTAGGGAAGGAAACCTGCCTCCTCCATTATACCAAACAATGCAAGTTTTCTTTCATATGGTATTACGAATGTGTAGAACCTCATACACAGTAGTTAAGAATGGTTCCCTCTATCTGGGTTTTATGGACCTTACATCAGCATTTGCCTGGGTGGAGAGAGGGAAACTTATGGAAAAAAAGTTGGATCTGGGCATAGAGACCTCTCTAGTTCATTTCCTAGCACAGATGCATCAGGATGTGACTGGGAGGGTCAGGTATTGGACGGACGGGTACTTAACTCTCGCATCAAAATGAACCGTGGGGTTCGCCAAGGGTGCGTGCTTGCCCCTTTCTTCTGTCTTTATATCAATGATTTGGCAAGTTATATGAATCACGGGCATGTTGATGTCCCCAAGATGGGTATTAGAAATCTTCCGGCATTACTTTATGCCGATGACTGTGTGCTGATGTCTAGAACCGGTGTGGGCCTCCAAACGCTTGTCCCTAGATTTAATGATTTTATGTCTGTTTTGGGTCTGAAGACCAAATACAAGTCTTATACCATGGCGGTAGGCAATTCCCCTACCACCCCCCCTTTTAAAATTGTTATATCAGCAATGAGAGGATGTCTTATGTTCCAACTTTTTCATATTTAGGTGTCCGCTGCGACCAGAAAGGATCTTGGCATCATTTGGTTGAAACTAGGGTTAGTAGTTTCAACAAAAATTTGGAGGCACTGTTCAGGTTTACCGAGAAATTAGGATCCAGACCTAGTAGTTCAATTATTAACATCTGTAAGGCTCGCTTGTTCTCTATAACCTTGCATGGGGCTGGAGTGTGGGGCTTTTGTAATACGTCTCGCCTTCATGCAGTGGAGAATAATTTCCGTAGATGATTACTAACAGTCCCAAGTTGTCTCCCAATTATTCTTTGTCACAATGAACTGGGTCTTACTTGTTTAAGCCACCGTATACAAATTGCTCCAACTTTGCTATGGCACACAGTATGGTAAAAAGATGAGCCGACTCCCAATGGTGCATTAATACTGGATTGCTTTAGCGATGATCATATGCATAGGATACCATGGCTTAGTTACATAAAAAGGCAGCTAGAGACAGTGGGAATAGTACATTGTTTTTTTAACCCTGAACAAATTGCCAAGATTTAAAAAATAGAATTGAAAGGGGAACTTTTATGTGTTTTAAAGATGACCAGTGAACACTTGGAGACTGGAAGGGTTTTGGAATATTTCTTTAGTTCGCTCCCCATATGTAGAGCCATAACTCTCTTTTTTCTTTTGTCACTTGAAAACGTTTTATTTTATTAGATTTAGGTTCAGCATTGCACATTCCTTGGTCTTTAACCTTCGTAAAGTTTATTGTGGTGCTGAACTCGAACCATGTCTATGGGGCTCTATATCACCCCAGAGCATGTTGCACTTTTTGTTTTTCTGTTAACTCTATACTAAACCAATGAGGGATTTTATTATACCCTTAGTAAGATTTTTAAATCTCAGGCAGTGCAAGCCGGCTTTGTATAATCTCCAGCTTTTGAGCGATGAATACAAGTTTAATGGTGTATAGAAATATTTCTACAGTAGTCCGTTTACAGAATTTTGTTTGGAAAATGATTTTATTTATTCGTAAATGGTACTTTTATTGAATTTACAGTTACCATTACACCATGCTCGATCACTTGTCTTTTGATTCATTTGATCCCTAATGAACTGCCTCTTAATACCATGGTTTTCAGGGGGACACCACATAGTTTTCAGCATTTATATTTTTATTGTCTGTGTACTTTTTTAGCTTATATTGAATACTATGAATTTTATAATTAAGAATTTTATAATATAACATTTGTTTCTTGTCTTGACTTTTGATGTTCTCTTTTATGGTTGTAAAAAGAACCTAATAAAGAATATTTGACCTGACCTGTGTAGAACCTCATATAAAGTCTAAATGATTGCGTACCAGTATTTTCGAATCAATTAACAGGACAATGTTGCATTGTGGATGGCTCCAGTAATTTTTCCACATACAAAACAATTTGGAGAGGGGATTGTTCCCATCTTCCAAAGCCATAATGGTGTGTAGTATATCATTTGCATGCATCTAAATTGAACTTAATTTGCTCTGGATTGCCTCTTCTGACATTTTCATATTCTCCAGTATTAGGGTATCTTTCATAGATTCACATGCTTGAATCATTACCCGTCGTCTAAGTGGGAGTCCCACGGTACATAGAATAGCAATAGAGCAATGAACAAATAGTCGAACAGTAAAGTTATTAGAGAAAAAAACATTCACTTTAATAGCTCGTCTTAGTCATTAGATATGGTCCAAACTCCAGCCAATCAGGCGACAGCACCCTCTAGAACCATCTCCACAGAGGCTCCAGGCTCTCAGATTTTCTACCGCACGTCGTGTGAAGGGAGGATTCCTGAGCTCTGCTCAGTACCTCAACTTTTTCTTCAGATTTCTTCAGATTTTGTTCTCTGAATAAGAGATCTCTATTCAGACACTGTGAATCTTGTGGAAAGCTATGACTTCATTTGGATGATCCCCACAAAAAATGTATCTACTGTCTTCACTTAGATCATCAGGTGAGAGACTGCAAGATCTGTAAAACTTTTTCTCAGAAGTCCTTGAGAGACAGGGAAGGACGTCTTCTTCTGTGCCTACAGAAGCTAATACTAAAGACAATCCCTTGTCTGATGAGGAGAGTGATTCCTCTCTCAGAACAAAAGCCTCTAAAAAGAGAGCAAGTGAGGCGGAGTTGGTATCTCCTAAGGTGCTGAAAAAACATCATCACACCTCTAAGCAAGAAGGTCAACCTTCATCCTCAAAAAAGGCACCTGCCCTTCCTAAGGGTCATTCTGTGCCCTCTACGGCTCCAAATCTTCCTCAAAATCTAAGCAGGCGTCTTAAGTCTCATCCTGAGACACTTTTACCTCAGAAAAAAGACGACTCGTCGACGAGGTCAGCGACGTTTCTTTCAAGGACGAGATCATCCGTCACCACGATGACGACGACGTCTACTTCATCTCCTCAGCCCAAGGTGATTATGTCGTCGGCATCTTCTCCGTCAATGTTTGTATCGGTGAAGGTGAGACCTCTTACGTTGTCCTTGTCATCCTCGTCCTTGAAGAAGAAGCGGCCCTTGTCGGGACCCTCGTCAACGGAAGCTTCATCGCCTACGAGACTGTCGACGTCTTTGAAGAATAAATCTCCTTCGTCGACGGTAGCCTCATAGACTGTGCTTAAGTTTTCCGATGCAGATCTTCGTCAACGCAGTTCGTCGACGGCCATAACGATGACGGAAGAACCATTGGTTAAATCTTCAACTTTGATGTCTGTAGTACCCTTAACATCTTCATCAATGCTTGTACCACCATCAGTGTTAGAGGATGCTTCAGGGCTTCCGAAGAGAGAGAATTCCCAAGACATTCTTTTACTGTTGCATACCTCTCCAAGTAAGGTATCTCCTTTTTGACTATAGAGCTGATGAAGAGGATTCAGAGGATGACGAGAGGTTTCGTGCTGCTCAAAGTCCTTCCGAACGTCTTATTAAGTGTCAGGATGATGATGATAATTACGATTATTACCCAGAGGCTACTACTCAAGAAAGACAAGCAATTCAGACAGTGCAAATGCCGATGTCTCTTGTCTCAAATTTACAACACATGGTAGAGTATTATTACCGCAGGTTTCCTCCCTTGAAGCCGGCATCTTCCATTCCACAGACACCTATTCCGCAACCTTCCTTGCTCATCAGATCGCCCCCTCCAGTTTCTCCTGTGGCCACAGTGTCACAACATCCGGAAGAGACTCGCACTACGGATGAAGAAAGGGAAGAGGGAGAATTGGATGAAGGATGCCTTCCTATCGAATGGGATGACTACCAAATCCAGACACCATCACCTTCCACACCTCCTCCTATAGACTCGCCACCTGCAGATATAGGAGGTTTCCATATTCTGATGAAAAGGGCGTCGCAGAGGTTCCAACTTTCTATGGTCACCAAACAGGATGACTGTTTCTTATACGATTTTAAGGAACAAACAAGGAAACAGGTCCGCGCTATCCCTATTGTGGACTTCATATAGCAAGAAGGATTAAAGGTCATAAATCCCCAGCCTCAATTCCTGCCCAGCCTCAATTCCTGCAGTTTTGCCAACATTCGATTATAAATATGAAGGTCCAGATAACTCTCTTGCCTGTCTTATTGGACAACCTAAACCCGACTCGGTTATACCCCAGCCGGCACAAGGTCGTGCTAGTAATCCTTCATCTCCGTTATCGGCTCCTCCTGATAGAGATGGATGACGTCTCGATTCTATTGGCAACAAGTTTTCCATCGTGACGGCAACGACTGTCAGAGCGGCCAATTTACTTGCTATTTTAGGCAGATAAGACAGGCAAATGTGGTCGGACATTTCGCCATTTATAGAGCTGTTGCCTGAGGTCTCTAAGGCCGAAGCATTAAAAATTCTACAGCGTGAGAGAGGATCTCGGCTGAGATCATTGATTGCGCTGTGGATGTCTCTTCCACAGGATTTCCCCAGCTGGCTGGGGCTGCGGTCCTGAGGCATCAGGGCTGGTTGAGGGCTACTTCTTTTAGGCAAGAAGTTCAAACAAAGGTGATTGACATGCCTTACGATGGTGAATCTCTGTTTGGCCAACATATTGATGAAGCCCTCCAGGCAATAAAGAAAGATACGGACACGGCAAAGGCTCTTGGCACTCTGCAATTTGGAAAGCAGCCCTTTTGTGGAGGAAGAGGTCGTGGTTCATCATCATTTCGAGGAGGATACAACCAATTTAGACAATATCAAACTTACCAGGGACAACCAGGATACACATCGTCGCAGCAGCAACTGTCATTTAAGCAACCACCGGCTGCATCCTACAAACATTACAGGGGTAAAACCACCTACAACGGCAGAGATAATTCCAAGAAACAGTGTCAACTGCCCACTGCCAACAACTTTTCCCATCAATCCGATAAAAGTTGGAGCAAGAAGCTCCCATTTCTTCTCCAAATGGTCTACAATAACTACGGACAGATGGGTTTTAGACATAATTTCCATAGGTCACACTTTGGAATTTGTGAAGATTCCTCTAAATTATCCTCCCAGAGGTCCTCCTCCTGCCCATTTAAAAGAACTTTTGTCCCAAATAAAAATAATGTTGAAGAAAGGAGCGATCGAAGTGGTACCAAATTTACAAAGGGGAACAGGTTTTTACTCAAGGTTCTTCCTGATAAAAAAGAAATCGGGGCAGTGGTGACCCATTCTAGACCTTCGTTCCCTCAACAAGTTCCTAAAGAAATAATCCTTTTGGAATGTTGCCTCTTCAGGAAGTGCTTCAGTTGATAAGTCAGGAGGATTTCATGACAACCCTGGACCTTCAGGATGCTTATTTTCATGTCCCTATCCTTCCCAGACCCAGAAAATTCCTGCACCTCAGAGTGGCTGGCAGACATTTCCAATTCAAAGTCCTACCATTTGGCCTTCATTCAGTGCCCCGAGTGTTCACCAAGGTCTTGGCACCGGTGGCAGCTCATCTCCGTCAAGATGGAGTCCAAATATTTCCTTACCTATAGACTGCCTCATAAAGGCGAAATAATTTTCAGTCACAAACAGCCACACTCAGAGATGCCTTACTCTGTTCCAATCACTGTGCCTATCGATAAATGTAGCAAAATCCCAGTTCAAAGGTAAAGACGTTCTTAGGGGCAAGAAAGGCAACTAAGGATTTACAAGTTGGCAGCTCTATTACTTGCAAAAAAGTCAATTTCTGTCCGAAGGTTCAAGTCGCTTCTGGGAATGTTATCCTCCTGCATTCCACTGGTTCTCAACTGTCGTCTGCGAATGAGATCCTTCCAAGAGGAGTTGGACAAACAATGGTTGCTGGTCTAAGAATCCTTCGACGATGTCAACAGAATAACATCTCAGATAAAAAAAATGCGTTACTATGGTGGACACACATCCCAAACATATCAGCAGGCCTATCGTTTGTGGTTGATGCACCAAGTTTCTTACTGACAACAGATGCATCCCTCGAGGGGTGAGGAGCACATCTACAAGGACTGACAGTAAAAGGAAAATGGGAACGCTCAGCAAAGACCTTTACATATAAACCTATTAGAGTTGTTGGTGATATTCCTGGCTCTGAAATCCTTTCGCTCCATAATACAAGGAGCTTCAGTATTGAGTCAGACAGACAACACAACGAGCATGCATTATTTAAACAAGCAAGGGGGCACAAAATCAGCCTTGTTATCCCGCCAAGCTCAACTAATATGGGACTGGGCTATACAACATCGGATAACATTGATGGCAGTACATGTTCCAGCAGTGACCAACATCCTAGCGGACTCTCTGAGCAGGTCAATTACATCCAACCACGAATGGGAGCTTCATCAACCAACGTTAGTATACATTTTTCGGTTGTGGGGCAAACCGAGTTTTAATCTATTTGCAACCAACCTGAACTGCAAATGCCCATTCTTTGCAAGTTGGCTACCCCAACAGGGATCGTGCGAGAATGCGTTTTCGATATATTGGTCAAAAATGTTTGCTTACGCTTTTCCTCTGATTCCTTTAGTCCCAAGGGTGCTTCGGAAGAGGAGGAAAGAACCCTGCCGAATACTTCTCATAGCCCCCAGATGGATTTGCCAGTTCTGGTTCACAGAACTCCTACTCCTGTCCGAGTGCAAACCCATAATGAACTGCGACCTGGCGTCTGAATACTATGAGTTTGCCGACTTCGTTATACCTGATGCTTGTCGGGAGGTTCTTGCTAACGCCAGAGCGCCCTCCACTATAAAGACATATAAACTTAAGTGGAAGAGATTCTGTCTTTGGTGTGAAACTTCCAAGGTGCACCCTGTTCATTCTACACCAGAGCAGCTATTGCCCTTTTTCTTACAACTGGCAAAATCTGGCCTCTCTCACTCTACAATTAAGGTTTTCCTTGCTGCAATTTCCAGATTTCGACAACAAAATGGATCACAATCTCTTTGGTCTTCTAGAATTAAAAAAAAAAAATCTTAAGGGAATATTTAGAATGTTTCCACCAAATAGGCGCCCACCTCCGCATTGGCATCTGAACATTGTGTTGGCACAACTCATGAAAGGGTGTTTGAGCCCATTCATAGGGCTTATTTTAAATTCATTTTATGGAAAACATCACTTCTTTTGGCTCTTACTTTGGCTAAACGAGTAAGCAACATACATGCTTTCACAACTCGACACCCTTTTCTCCAATTTACTAAGGACTATGTTGTGCTTCGAGCAAATCCTGCCTTTATTCCTAAAGTATCATCGGATTTCCACTTAAATGAGCCAGTCATTTTGAAGACTTTCTTCCCTAATCCTCAGTCACCAGCGGAAAGGGCTTTACATTCTCTGGATGTTAAGAGATGTTTAAAGTTTTATTTACAAAAGACAGCCCATATCCGTAAAGCTGATCAGCTTTTTGTAGCCTATGGAAAGATTAGGAAAGGACATCCAGTGACTAAACAGACTATTGCACGTTGGATCTCATGTGCAATTCAATGTAGCCATCAGCAAGCTGGCAAGCCTCTGCATGCAACGGTTAAAACGCATTCTACGAGAGCAGTCTCATCATCTACAGCTCTCCTTGCTGGTGTGTCTATTCAATAAAGTTGCAGAGCAGCGACTTGGTCCAGCAGGCACACCTTTACCAAGCACTTCTATCTTGAAACTGCCAGTAATGCTGATACAACAGTGGGACAAATGGTGCTACGTAATCTCATTATGTAAGGTGAGCCTTTTTTCTTCCCACCTCCTTTAAAATTAAAGATTTCTATTTAAAAAATGTATGTATGTATATATGTGTGTGTATATATGTGTGTGTGTGTGTGTATATATATATATTCACTGAAAAAACCATAGGTTTCGCACACGTTATAGTTAGGAATTAGCATTTAAAAAACCTTGCAAATTCACTGAAAAAACCATAGGTTTCACACATGTTATAGTTAGCTGGACATTTCACTCGTAAAAAACCATTGAAATTCCCCTGTTATAGTTAGTTCAGCTAACTATAACTTGCGCGCCCGCAATCCACTGCTGATGACGTCACATATTACATCACACATGACATGGTCAGTGACATCACTCATGACATCACTGATGAAATCTCAAATGACATCACTGATGACATCACTGATGACATCATCCAGTGAATGTGTGTCTTTCTGAAAAATATTTTTTTTTATATATGTATATCTAAAGGTTAATGGAAGAAAAAATGGGTAAATAAGTGTCTAAATAGATGGGTTTTTTTTGTAAAATTAATTGTATAACTGACTTATTAACAGTATCTTAGTGAATACAAGTATTAGTGAGTAATGTTTAAATATTTAAATATCTATATCAGTGTCTCGCTTTTTGTATAAGTGGCTGCATGGGTTGGTGAGTAGCTACACGAGTGTGTATATGGGTTATTAGTTCGTTTTTAGAGTATCAGTATGAGTGTCTGTATGGTTCAGTGGGGGATGTTACTTAGGATATGGATGCATGAATGAGTGACTCACTGTTTGCATGTATTTTGAAGACAGTATGTGAGCAGGACAGTATGGGTGGATGAGTGTGTGTATGGGTGAGTAAGAGAGTGAATAACTGTCTCAATAGTGTCTTTATGAGTAAGTCCATATGTTTTGAACTAGTATATGTGAGTATTGATGTATATAAGTGAGGATATATGAGAGTGAGAGATTGGAAGAGTTCCTGTATAAAAAGTATGTGTTTCTATAAGTGATTGTTTTAGAGAGTAAGTATGTGTACGTTTCTGTAGAAGTAAGTGTACTGGTGTGTGTATAGCTGTACATGCAAGTAAATGGATGTTTATTTGCATGTGTGAGTATGTGTGTGAGTAACTCTATGTATGAGTGTAGGTGTGTAACAGGATGTATAGGTGTATGAGTACATATGATGACTGAGTACATGTATGAGTGACTATATAGAAGTGTTGATGAATGAGTGGATGCGCATGTAGATTTTGGAATTACTGAATAGGTTGTTCTAAGTTCTAACTGGTATTGGTATCTCTATAGTATTCAAAACCTTAGGTTGTATTTTTCAATGTGTGTATCAAAGTTTATATTAGGATAAGAGGAGGTCTGCCACTCATACACAAGGGTGATGTCATCAGTGATGTCATTTGAGATGTCATCAGTGATGTCATGAGTGATGTCACTGACCATGTCATGAGTGATGTAATATGTGACGTCATCAGCAGTGGATTGCGGGCGCGCAAGTTATTTTCAGTGAACTTGCAAGGTTTTTTAAATGCTAATTCCTAACTATAACGTGTGTGAAACCTATGGTTTTTTCAGTGAATTTGCAAGGTTTTTTAAATGCTAATTCCTAACTATAACGTGTGTGAAACCTATGGTTTTTTAAGTGAATTTGCAAGGTTTTTTAAATGCTAATTTATGAATGTATTATTATATTTTGTAAATATTTATTTTACAATAAGCTACCTATGTATATAGTTATAGATTGACTGTATCCTGTAATATGGAATGGCTCAGCTTTTTTATTTTTTATTTGGATAAAGTTGAACAGCATAGTTAATATCTTCTATAAACTTTTTTTTTTTTTTAAGGGTTTTTGCCCGTGCGCTCACGGTGCGCGCATGCGTACGCGCTCCGTGTGCGCATGCGTACGTGCACCACGTGCGCATGCGTACGTCGTGCGTGCTCCGTACGTGTATGCGCACGTGCTCCGTACCCGCCGCGTGCTCCGTATGCGCATGCGCGCGTGCTCCGTACGTGCCACGCGCTCCGTACGCGCATGCGCGCATGCTCCGTACGCGCATGCTCCGTACGCGCGTGCTCCGTACGCGCATGCGCGCGTGCTTCGTGTGCGCGCACGGCAAGTCATGTGATTAAGAAACAACACTTTTCATTGGTTTATAGTAGTTTCAGGTCATGTGATTAAGAAACAACACTTTTCATTGGTTTATAGTAGTTTCAGTTCCAGAAACTTCCAACACCACACCCACTCCCCTCATTATTTCTTCTGATTCCCTGGGAGAAGGAGCTGAGCAGCTTTTCCAGTACTCCAGTACTTGAGAATGGCAGAGCAGCAGTCATCTTCTGGGAGTGAGCAGGAGACCCTTGTGCTACAGAGACAGAGGAAACAGAAAGACTCTTTTATATGGCAATGTTTTACATTTCCAGAGGGGCAGAAGAAGGTGAATGCTCCAAAAGTCACCTGCACTATTTGTGGGGTTGTCTTATCAAGAGGAGATCCTAAAAAGAAATACTCTTTTAGTATTTACACTATTATCAGGCACGTTAAAGGAGTACATCCTGGGGCTTTTGCTCGAGCTGCTAGAGACAACCCTCCAGCAGCTCAGCCGAGCACATCCGCAGCAGCTCAGCCGAGCACATCATCGGCAGCTCAGCCGAGCACTTCATCTGCGGCGGCAGCTTCACCTGCTTCTGTTCCTCTGGATATGCACTCTCTGTTCAAGAGGGTGCATATACGGTGCAATGCGTGCAATGCTCTTCTCTCTTATGGTGACACCAGCATTCCCCTAATAGAGAGCAAGATACAGCAGTACACATGCGGCACCTCATAATTTCTTTCATTTTTTTGTTCCTCTGGTCCTCAATTAACACAACGGCTCTTTTTAGAGCCACCTAACATCTAAACACTTAAATTTTATTTTTAATTCAATTTTGTTAATGATTTTTGTTTTTTTCACCCTTCGTGGTCCTTCAGGGACCCCCTGACAAAAGCTAGGGGGTCAGGAACTCTGTACCCTGGCCCTTTTCACGTTCTCCACCTTTCTTTTTCACTGTCACACACAGTGAAAGACACTTCCTGATTTCGACCGATTCGAATGTTGACTGACCTGTAACCACCAATCACAATTACGCTCGTGCACGTTAAGGTGCGCGCACGGTGCGCGCTTATAGATATTTATGTACTTTTAAGTGCAATTTTCTCAGAAACTACTGAACAGATTGACACCATATATGCAAAAGGCACATCCCTGACCTGAGGACTACCTCTTTGCCAAATTTCAAGTAATTCTGTTCAGCCATTCGGGCTGTACCTTCGACTAAAGGTCCTATGGGAAAATGCATGGGGAAAACGCGTTTTGGGCCCCCCCTTTTTTCTCAGCCCCCACTTGACGAATCATCCCGAGACTTTCAGGGTAGGAGCTGAGCGGAGCGCCCCATTAGTTTTGAAAATTTCGCGATGATACGTCAACCGGCGCCAAAGTTATTCAAAATAGAATTTTCAGATTTCCTTTGGAAACACGGTCCTAACTATAACTATCTACTGGCGACCTTCAGTAGATAATATAATATATATATATATATATATATATATATATATATATATATATATATATATTAGCTCCGACTGCACCTCAGACCGGCGCACTCACGGACGGGTGCTTCGTACGCGGAGGTGCATCCGCGTTCAAATGATCGCTCACTCCTTCCTCCTTCCAGAAACAAGGCAAGCACTCGTAAGGGGATTATTCTTTTCAAATTTATTCAATTCTCCGCTCTTAAAACATGACGCGTTTCGGCTGACGCCTTAGTCTTATGTTTTTAAGTTAGCCCTTGTTTCAGAAAGAGACCTTTTTTAAAATGGGGTAAATCTGTTCAGTAGTTCCTAAGAAATCCAAAAATAGAGGTCGAAAAATCAATTTCCCATAGGAAACTTTAAACACGATTACAGCTGAAATTGCTGAACGGAATTACACTAAATTTGGCAAAAAGGTAGCCCTTGGTTCAGAAAAAGATCTTTTTAGGTCTCGCGCCTAGCGTTGCAGTGCGCAGCGCGAGACCTCTTAAAAAGGCTTCAGAAAGCTACCCACACGCTCGTGCGTGTGGGTTTGCTTTCCCTGTCTGTAATTGGCTTTCGCGTTGTATTTCTTTTTTTTTTTAAACGGCACATGATTGGGCAAAGGCGGGCGCATGTCCCGCCTTTGCTCCGCCCATTCCCACCGGTGGCCAGCACACGCAGCCCGGGCTCACTGTGCCACTGGATTCAAGCTATCCTGGCTGATATGGGGTGAAACCCCGAAACCAGTACTAGGATGCTTGTTTCCGGTCCAGGGAGGACCTGGCTTGGCAGTTCGGGCTGGACTGTTCCCATGAGGCACAGGGTCAAGGCCGAGTTGCATATGGCCAGGTCTAAACTGGGGGGGGGGGGGCATGGTGAGCAAAAGAATGATGGATTTAACCCAGATCTCTTGACTGGGGGTGAATGTTTTGATTTGTTCTGTATTCCGTCCATCAACTGTGTGTCTTTTGCTTTCTCGCCCGAAGTGCGCCGGGTATGGCCAGACGTGGGTCCCGGGCTCACTGTGCTACTGGATTCAAGCTATCCTGGCTGATATTGGGTGAAACCCCAAAACCAGTACTAGGATGCTTGTTTCTGGTCCAGGGAGGACCTTGCTTGGCAGTTTGGGCTGGACTGTTCCCATGAGGCACTGGGTCAAGACTGATTTGCATATGGCCAGGTCTAAACTGGGGTGGCATGGTGAGCAAAAGAATGATGGATTTAACCCAGGTCTCTTCACTGGGGTGAATGTTTTGATTTGTTCTGCATTCTGTCCATCAACTGTGTGTCTTGTACTTACATATAAGGCTCGGAAAACTCAAAACCCTGCCCCCAAATCACAGTTTTTTTCTTAAGCAGTTGTGAAGTGACAAGACAAGTGTGTCTGGTTCCTCGCCAGCACTGGCATCAAGGTGTTAAGCTCCAACAAGCTCTACGCCAGGACAGAGATCAAACAAAAAGTGCTGATGGAATGAAAAATATTCTTTCGATTTTACATCAAACACAGACCCTCTGACTCCCAGGAATTATTCCGGCATAAAGAAACGGATACGAGGAAAACAGTGTAAAAGTAATGAGCAGGGCAACTCGCAACTATTTAAACGTAGCCTTGCTGAAAAATAAATTACATGTAGTGCAGACTCTGGATGTACCTCCACACACCTTGTTTTGGATAGGGGCCTTGAGACACGGTTGAGTAGTTGCGCTTTACAAGCCATTGATTGATTGATTGGGGGAATCAGACATGTCAACAAACTGCAAATTCAAAAAATGGATCCCAAGAATAAGGAACAAGCTCAGGTTGGACTGTCCCTCCAACCAATCTTCTCTCTTGACCCCATATACTCTTACGTTTCTGTCGGGATGGAGGACAAATTCTTTTTTTCCCCATGTGCTCATGCTCTCAGTCTCGCTCAATATCACAGAGCCTCAGGAAAGTCATTTCTTTCTTGACAGTCAGCAGTTTATGAATCCTCAAGATGGTGACCTGGTTCAAGAAAGATGTAGATCCTAGCTTTGTTTAAATTTAAATTACTCTTTTTTTTCTGCTTCCTTGGTGACCACCTCCTCCTGCATGGGAATGCCCAACACCAAAATCTGCATGCCCCTCATAGTACCGCTGCTGGGAGGGCACTGAAGGGAGAGAAGCAATCCCCACCACATTTATAGGTACCTTCGCAGCTCCCCCAGGACCTTGTTCCAAAGGAAGCGCTGCACCTCCATTTCAACATTTCACTATCAGCAAATTCTGTCCTCCTCAGCACTCAAATATTCAAGACTTTAGCTTTGCATTATAAGTATTCTATACTTGAGCTAACAGGAGTGATTGAGGCATTGACACATTCCTTTAATCTCTGGCTTCTTTAGGCTCTGGCCTAATTCTCCTGTAAGGCATTTTCTGTCAAGGACACTCTTCCACCAAATGACCTTACATCTCTCCCAGTTTTATCTAAGCAGGCTTTGAATTCTTCTAGCCGCCCTCCATGAAGGACAGTTTTTTCCCCAATCTGCTGCATGGTGCCATCTAACACACACAGCCATAATTATTTTTTCTCAGGGTCAGAGATGCCCCTTCTGCATTTTCTATGACAGATCTTTTGCGGGTATCTTTAGGGGTTTGAAGTGGGAAGCCACCCTTGCTCTTTCCAGCGTGATGTTTGGTGTCTTTGTGTGGCACAGTAGGACATCAGTGATTATAGTACTAAGAGCTGCAGAGTGCATATTACTACGGTAGACCCAACTTTCAAGCCCACCACAATTCCGTCCTGAAGTGTCATCACAAAGAGGAGCACAGAGACCCATCTCAACCACAAGCCTTATAGCTCCACTTCCAGTAGCTTCTCTTCCCAGCTCTTGGTGCTACATCCATGCATGGACCCAGGAAACTCGGACATCTTGTTTACAGTAGAGGATGACAGAATCCCCAAAATTCCTTAGTCCTGGGATGTGAGCACACTCAAAGGTGAACTGATGCGATTTCCATAGGCATGATCATCGTCCGCCAAACAGAATAGTGGACCTTTGATGAAATGAGGGTGATCTGACACCACCAGGATTCAGGAAACTTAACACTAGAAGACTGCCACCTCCAGAAGCCGGCCTAAAGTTCTCTCAGGGTTATTCAGCACATTTCACAAACCTATTAGCGCAGAATAATTAAAACAAGCCTCTCTACGAGTAGCAGGAGGACACTCCTTTTAGTTGTTGTAAATTAGCATCCCTAACCATTTTTGAACTTTTACTTTAAAGTACCCACACATTTAATTTAAAGTTTGCATGTAAACATCTTTAAGCATATACACTGATACATATGAGTCTCCAACCACCATTGGGTAGGCTAATTTGCAATAATGTTCATTGCTGCTTTTTACCTGCTATAAGTGCTTTTTAAGACTTTTCTTTTCATCCAATTTTGGCTCATTAGCCAAAGTAATTACCTTTATTCTAGAGTTGATCTTACAGGACAGTGAGTTACTCCATGCACACTTAAAGAATGATCTTTCAAATAGGAGACTATTCAAACAGAAAACAGAGCTACAGACTCCAGCCTCATGTGCATGCCTATGTTCAGGACAGAATCCAATCAAAATGGAATAAAACCTCTTCAAAAAGAAAATTAAGAGAACAAAGTGGCCATACTGAACATCAGATGATCAAACCTTTCGTGTGCTTCAAGAATCTAACACCACCTGCAATTTTCCTTTCTTTGATCACAAATATAATCATAAATGATCATCTTTTTCTTTAGTGAAAGGATATCAATCAATGTTTAGGCTACAGGACTGAGGGGACTCAGTGACAAGCTCTGCATTCGAAATGTCTCTGTAGGAGCTAAAGGCTGCAAAAGCCATTATTCAGCGTGAGTTTACCATCTGGATAGATAATGATAAGGAACAAAATGTGAAGGATTTCACTGAGAACTTGGAGATCCTAGGCCTGTTACAGCTGGTTAGCCTTGATTTGTATACAGTTAACTACAGATATACTTTGGACAGACGCAAGAAATGTATCCAAAACTATTAAGGACACAAACTAACAAACAAGTTGAAGGTATTGTTTTTACTGTTATTACACGGTATGCCATATGCAAATTGTTTATATAAACATGTACTGAAATGTTTATACTCTTCTTTAAATGGCAATTAAAATAAATATTTTTTAAGTTATAGCTGTTTAGAAAACTGGCTGTACACTCTTCAATATATTTATTGTTTTCTTTTTAATTCCTTGAACTCTACAATATTAGTCAGGTGGCATGTGATGTTGCATTTACTCATAGCTCTGTCAATACTCTCCTGAGCAGAAGTTAAAATCCTGGCCAAAGTCTTGGCATTCTGTTTTGTGAGTGTTATCTCCCCCTGGTACACAGAAATCAAACAGGATTTATGCCAAGACGTGCAACCTAGCTCAATCTTAGCAGGTTGCATAATTGGCTTCACAGACTGAAGGCTACACAGGAACCTCTCGCCATAACCTTAGACACCAAGGAGGCATTTGATTACATACGTTCTACACACCTCTTCCAGGTTCTGAAAAGATTGAGATTTGGTTAAATTTTTTGCAAATGAATGAATGAAGAAAACATTTGTTAAGCGCGTAGCTACCCGAAGGCATCCCAGCGCTGATAGTACATTCAAAAAATCCTGCGAGCGGTATTGGGGAAAGAGTAGGGTTTTAAGCAATTTCCGGAAGGTAAGGTGGTTAGCCTCACGGTGAACATGGAGGGGGAGAGCATTCCATAACCTGGCGGCATTATAGGAAACAAGCATTGAAAATGCAATAGGTCTCGCCTTTGATTAAGTTAAAGCCATTTGCTTTGCTAATGGTATTGTATAGCAAAGCAAATGGCTTTAACTTAATTAAAGGCAAGACCTATTGCATTTTTAGGTCTCGCGACCTGCGTTGCACTGCGAGTGAAGATTGAAAATAAAAGGTCAGCATCCACTTATGCCAATGTGTAGCTCACATATCCCTAGGGGACTGCTCACTCTGCAAGGTGCTCACATGGGCCAGAACTCTGCATGGATACAGCAGGTTGATGTTGTAATACAGCAATGGTGCTGCTTAATGTTACAGAGCACTGCTCGAACATTCTATTGGTGCTGCATAATTTGCCGGAATACACACACACAACCTATGGCTGGTATGGGTGCCATGGCTTCTCAGTGTGCCACAGGAGTTGCTCAAATATGCCACACTAGCTAAGTGCGCAAAGCTGCTGTTCAGTATTGCAGTGAGACTTACTAAAGTACAAATGTGATGCTACAGTGTCCGAAGCGATGTTAAAGATGCCAACTCTGGTTACTGAGTCCACAGTGCTCCCCAGTGCGCCAGTGGCACTGCTCAATTTTGTCACCGGTGCTACTTATTACTTCAGAGATGCTCGGTGCACCTTTGGTACGGATGTAAAATGCTATGCATGCTAAGAATGCAAGTGGTGCTGTTTGTATCTCATTTTGACAGTGGTTCCTGCTTAATGTGCTAGTAGGACTGCTCATTGTGCCATAATACTCCTTAAACAGGTCAATTTGCCAGGATGCATTCAACTCAGCTAGGCTAGCATTGTTCAGTGTGCCATGTTTGCTCACTGTGACAGTACGGATGCTGAAATATGCCTGTTCTGCTTAATGCGCCACGATGTGTGCAAGGGCGCTGCTCAGTTTGAGTATGCGAGTTAATGTCAATGTGCTAATGTCTCTGCTAAGCATGTCAAAGATGCTGCTCAGGGGACCCGGTACCACTATGGCTCATAACACCAAATAGTGCTGCTGAATGTGCCAATTTGACTAAAGTGAATGATTGTACGAATCTGAAGATTCTCAAATTGTTCAATGTAATATGGCTGCCCACTGTACCAGTACTGCCGTAACATGCCAAGAATGTTCAAAGTGGCTGGGGTTTTGTTCAATATATCTTGGCTGCTCAAGTTGGGTGCAACCCAACAACGTTAGTGCTACTCAGCGTACCAAAGGCCAAGGTTGAAGTCAGAATACGTGAGGGATGCTCTATGTGCCAGGGTGACTGCTGCTCTTTATGCCATAGAAATTCACTTTGCCTGTGTCAATGCTCAAATATAACATAGCTGCTTATTGTTTCAAGTGTGCTATTGAATTTGCCAAGCTTTTGTTCATTGTGCCATAAATGGCATTCAAATGTGGCGCAGCTACTCAATGTGCCTAGTTTGCTTTTAATGTGCTAGTAAAACTGTAGACTGTAGTAGAGGTGATATTTAATGTACCACATCTGCTTAATAATGCAATGGATACTCAATATACCACGGCTGCCCATGATGCCAGTGCTGCATATATATACCGGTGCTGCCTAATGTGTCAGTGGTGCTGTTAGAAGTGTCTATGTGAGGACCTGAGAAGTGCATTGGGAGGGGTCATGGCTGTGTTGCTCACCCTACGATTTATATTTCTGTGATGTTTAAGTTTTAGATTATAACAGTAGAGGAGATACTTGTTGAGACTGATTTCAGAGCCTTCTTAAAAATTACTTAACTTTTTCATACTGTGCCAAAGTATTGTTTAGTACTTGCTCTCGGACCGCCATTCCCAAGTTATTGTTATCAGGACTTGTCCAGCCAAAAACGGTATTGGATTTGTAGGTGTTGGTTGATACAGTTTTTGATGCAATTTTAAATTAATATGACTGCATGAGATATTGTTGCAACTCTCAAGGCCCTATTCACAAACTGCATTTTGTAGTACTAAAGCAGTACTACAGTAGTACTAGTTTCTTGCTACAAAATTAAGTTGAAAAGCCTACAAGTGTAAAGCTTCTCCTTTCCTATGGGGAAAACCTCACACATTAAACTTTTCTTCTTAGTAACAGATGAGGGAGGGAGCAGCTGGAGTGGCTTGAAAAAGGGCATACCTTCTACTAAATGAGAGGGGTTTAGGGAGGAGTAAGGTGAGGTTTAGGGAGGGCAAAGGAGGGGTTAGAGGAGGGATAGATGCCCACCCCCAAAAGAGTAAACCCACTGCTAGCCACAACATTTACTTCCATAGTTGCTATAGCCAACAAGCATTTGCAATGCAATAGGTCTTGCATTACTGAAAATGTAAGCTATTGGCATTGCATTATTATTTGCAACACCAATAGCTCAAACTTTCACTAATGCGAGACCTATTGCATTGCAAATGCTTGTTAATGCTTGTTGCGGGTTGTGGTGCTTGTCACTTCGCTGCCCCGCCGGTGCACGCAACTGGGCACCCCACCTCGTGTGCCATCTGCAGGGCCTCTGCCCTCGGATCACTGGTTTCAGTTTCTGGAGTGGCAACATAAACAGTTGCTCCCAAAGGACTAGCCTGAACACTTAGGTGAATATCCCCTGCACCAGCATTCCACGGAATTTTTTTCCTAGCTCTCCCACGTCGACGAGGACGTCATAATAGCACGGCTCCGCTCGTGACACCGTATGACGTCATCGGAGCCATAAGAGGACCTCGGCGGCGTGCTGACGTCAGTTCCACCCATTTTTTGCGTGCCACCGAGGCAAACAAGCGGACCGAGACATTTTCACATGTATACATAGTATACTATATATATATATATCCATATCCAAGAAAGAAGTGACTCAAACAGATAGATTCACCAAAGAACAAAAATATATTTCCACTACAACGTTTCAGCTTCCGCCTTCCTCAGGTAGTACAAGATGGTTTTCTCTGTGGCTGCACAGATGACACAGCTGAATTTTCAAAAAGCATCATGAGTGAAGATTCCATTTGGAATGTGGAATCAATGCAGTCCTGAGAGCTCTTGAGATATGCAGTAATCAGGTTGTGTTGTCAGTAATGTTCAGTCCATCTGAATGCAGTGATTTTAAACGGTACATCCAGAAGTTTTCCCTGGAGTCCAGTAGTTCTTCCTTTGAAACATGTTCCATGGGGAAAATCTTCAAATCTGATAGTGAATGATCCACAAGGTTGAAATGATTGGCTACAGGCTGGTCAATTTTCTTATTAATTATTGCAGATTTGTGGTTCCTGAATCGTGTACGGAGGTCATTCACTGTTTGGCCTACATATTGTTTTTAACAGCTTTGCCGTTGGCACTGAATCACATAAATAATGCATGTTGAGCGACATGTACGATGCTGCCTTATTGCATAGGTCCTTCTCGTAACAGAACTAGTTACAGATGATGTTTGTAAAAGATATTCACATGTGATGCACCTTTTAGAGTCACAGCAATGAACCCCTGCATTTGTTACAGCTTGCTTGAGTTCAGCTCCCACAATAAGAGATCGTAAATTTGGAGCTCTGCGGTAAGCAATGACTGGTGGTTTTGGAAACATTTACGATCTCTTATTGTGAGAGCTGAACTCTAGCAAGCTGTAACAAATACAGGGGTTCATTGCTGTGACTCTAAAAGGTGCATCACATGTGAATATCTTTTACAAACATCATCTGTAACTAGTTCTGTTACGAGAAGGACCTATGCAATAAGGCAGCATCTTACATGTCGCTCAACATGCAATGATGAAAAAAACTCCATTCAAGAAGTGCCCTCGATGTGGGTCCAAATTCCCCCACACCGATCTTCATGAGGTGTGCAACCTCTGCCTCTCCCCTGAACACGAGGCTCGAGACTGTCCCGCCTGCAAGTCTTTTAGATCCAAAAAGACTATTCGAGACCGACGGGCCAGACGGAAAATGGCGCACTCCTCGACTTCCGTTCCAGTCGACATCTTCGGGGACGACGTCGAAGCTCCGGGACACCAGCACACCGAAGAGGACCTCGTCAGTGCTTCCGAAGCCGACGACTCGGATGTGGAGGACATCACCCCGGCGCAGAGGGTCGTGAGTAAAATACCCCCTCCCACACCCACGCCGACACCCAAAAAGGCATCGGTCATGCCTTTGCCTTCGCCTTCGGGCCTAGGCAAGACCAAAGACACTGCTTCGAACACCCCACCTTCGGGCCCGGTGACGAAGCCAAGTAAGCCTTCCGGCGGCTCGGGCTCGAGCCAGCCTGCCAGTGGTGCCGAAAAACACCCTTCGGCACCGAAGAAAAGATCGGCCTCTACCTCGACACCGAGCTCCACACCAAAGCCCTCGGTGTCGAAACCCAGCCTCTCGGTGCCGACTAAACATCATAAGGCCCTCGGCACCGACACTCCCGCACCGAAGCCTGTCTCGGCACCGAACAAAAAATCGGAGCGCCGACCGAACAACCAGTGTCGCAAGAACTTTTTACTCCGGATCCTTTGCAAAAGACACTTACCAAGGATCCCAAAACTGGACATTTGGGACAACCAGCTCCACCTCCAAAGAGGAAGGACTGTGCTACCTCCCCTTTCAGAGTGCCTTCCCCGCCTCTTACACCTCCTCCACCCTCTCCACCTCCACCTTCTCCACCCCTTTGAGGGGGTTGGGCTCATCACCCCTGCCTCATCGCTCTCTGACCCCGTCTCCAGATCATGATGATCAGGGGGACCCATACTACGACCCAGCAGATGTGCCACAAGACCCCACCCCTACAGGATCCCCAGACCCCTGGGATGATTATAATAATCCAGACATTCCAGATGTCCCACAAGATGACCTATATCCATCCAGGCCATCGCCACCAGAAGACTCACTAGGTTTTCACCAACTACTTCAGAGGACGGCACATTATCACGGTGTAGAGCTACACACTGACCCAGTAGAGGAAGATTTCCTCCTAGATACCTTTGATACAGCACATAAGTCTACTGCTATACTACCTATGCTCAAAGGGGTAATAAAACATGCGCCAGAGGTTTTTAAAGACCCAGTCAGGGCTAGGGTCCTAAACCCACGCATAGAAAAAAAGTATAAAGCTGCCCCTACAGATCCTGCCTACGTCAAAGGGCCAGCGCCACTGGGCTTGCGTAGACCCTGCTCAGTGACTAGTGCCATTCGACGGCTACATTGGCTGCCGGTGGCTAGGCGCATTGAGTTCAAGGCACTCTGCTTTGCCTTTAAAATTTTGAAGCTGGCCTCCCCTTGCATTTTATCCGATCTTCTCTCACCGTATATCCCTAGGCGATCCCTTCGTTCTATGGGACAATGTCTAGTCACGGTTCCCCGGGTCAGGAAAGTTCGTGCCGGTGGACGCTCCTTCCGGCATAGAGCGGCCCTGTTGTGGAACTCTCTGCCGGTTCACATTCGGGAGCTTACTAATTTCCTCCAGTTTAGGAAAGCTATTAAGATCTTTTTGTTCCCCTCCCTGTAGGCCCTCTTTATTTCCTTTCCTTGTTTCGCTCTGCCGTTGCTTAGCGCCGGGACGCCTCTTAGCCGAGGCAGCTGTCGCGCTCTATAAATCCGGCTAACATAACATAACATTCCCTAGTGGTATCCACCGCAAGAAAAAGATCAAATTCCCAGGCGTCAGGCGAAGTACCGCCTGACAAGGAATCAAAGCTCCTGGACGCATCAGGAAAACGCACTGTGTCACAGGCAGCTAATATATGGCGTATCGCCAACACTCAAGCGCTTTTGGCCAGATACGACAGAGCGCATTATGATGAACTAGAAACCATCATGCACCATCTCCCAGAAAAATATAAAAATAGGGCCAATGAATTAATCCAAGAGGGTAAGACCATAACCAATACCTCTATGCGCTGTGCCTTAGACGCAGCAGACACAGCTTCCAGGGCCATTAACACCAGTGTCCTACTCTGTCAGCACGCTTGGCTGAGAGTGTCAGGCTTTAAACCTGAGGTACAAGCCTCCATATTAAACCATCCGTTTGATCAGGAACATTTATTCGGTCCAAAGATAGATGAGGCCCTCGAGAAGATGAAAAAAGATACAGATACGGCGAAGTCTATGGGAGCCCTACAGTCACACCCTCCTAGACGCTCCTTTTGCTGCTCTTCCTTTCGGGGCACGGGCAGAGGCTATTCCTCAGATAGCGCGTCCACGTCCTACAAATCCCCTCCTCAGTCCACCTTCACAAAAGGTTACCAAAGAGGCGGCTATAGAGGAAATAACAATAAAGGCAGAGTCAAAACAAATACCGCCCGCTCTGCCACACCGCCTACCCAATGACCTTCCCCTGCTCCCCCCACACCATCCCACTCCGGTCGGGGGCAGACTACAAAATTTCCTTCACGTCTTGGAGTCCATCACATCAGACAAGTGGGTGACCCAAATTATTCGTTCAGGGTACTGCCTGGAACTCCCGTCTACCCCCCCCAACATTCCACCCAACGTTACTAAAACAGGAGGTGATCTCCCTCCTACAAAAACACGCAATAGAACAGGTCCCCCACGATCAGCAATGTAGGAGTCTACTCCCTATATTTTCTGATACCAAAAAGAGACGAGACTCTACAACCTATCTTAGATCTCCGGCCTCTAAACACATACATACATTCAGACCATTTTCACATGGTAACACTTTAGCAGGTACTTCCGCTCCTCTCCCAGAACGACTTTCTCACCACACTGGACTTGAAAGACGCGTACTTTCACATTCCGGAACATCATGTCCACAGAAAGTACCTCAGATTCGTAGTGGACGGGCAACACTACCAGTTCAGGGTGCTCCCATTCGGGGTCACAACAGCACCACAGGTATTTACCAAGTGCCTAGCGGTAGTGGCGGCACACCTCAGAAGACAGCACATTCACGTCTTCCCGTATCTGGACGACTGGCTGATAAAAGCCACGTCCTACAACCAATGTGTACACCACACCGCCACTACAATCCAACTACTTCACCAACTAGGCTTCACGGTGAACCACCAATAGTCCCAGCTAACACCATCCCACATAAAGCAATACCTCGGTGCCACCATAGACACCTCAAAAGCCATAGCCTACCCCAATCCGGCCAGGATTGCAAGCATTCAGGCTTTGCGTCAAAGATTCATACTTCAACACTCACTCCCATTAAGAGTGTTTATGCAACTGATAGGGATGATGGCCTCTTGCATTTTCATAGTGCCTCATGCAAGACTCCAGATGCGTCCACTCCAAGAGTGCTTAGCGCGCCAATGGAACCAGGCCCAGGGGCAACTGACAGATCTGGTGTTGGTAGACGGTCGCACCCATCGCTCTCTGCAGTGGTGGAACACCACAAATCTTTCCAGAGGTCGACCGTTCCTGGACCCGGTTCCACAAATAATCCTGACAACAGACGCATCGCTCTCCGGCTGGGGAGCTCATCTACTACACCTCACAGTGCAAGTCACATGGACGCCGCAACAAAAGTTACTCCACATCAATCATCTGGAGCTACTGGCAATCTTTCTAGCCCTAAAATCCTTTCACACACATATTTTAGGCAAGGCAGTCCTTATCCGCACGGACAACATGACCGCCATGTACTACATCCAAAAACAAGGCGGCACACACTCTCCACTGCTCTCTCAACTAGCACAGAGCATAGGGAGATGGGCAATTCCACACAAAATCTTTCTCCTAGCCCAACATGTCCCAGGAGTCCAGAACACCATGGCAGATCTGCTCAGCAGACAGACGCAGCAGATCCACGAGTGGGAACTTCACCCGCAAGTTCTTCACCCGTTCTTTCAAATGTGGGGGCATCCACAAATAGACCTATTCGCCACCCACGAAAACAAAAAATGCCCAAGCTTCACCGCCAGATACCCACACCCCTTGTCCAAAGGCAATGCGATATGGATGAACTGGTCAGGCAAATTTGAATACGCCTTTCCACCTCTCCCACTAATTCCATTAGTGGTGCGAAAGCTACAGCAGCACTCCCTCACACTCATTCTAGTAGCTCCAACATGGGCCAGACAAGAGTGGTACACCACGTTGCTGGAACTCTCAGTAGTGCCACGCCAAAAATTACACCTCTCACCATGCCTCCTAACCCAGAACCATGGAGAGATCAGACACCCGGACCCAGCTCAGCTCAACCTTGCGATCTGGCTCCTGAAATCCTAGAGTTCGGGTACCTTAACCTTCCCCCCGACTGTATGAATTTTATCAGAGAAGCTAGACGTCCTACCACTAGAGCCTGCTACGCTGCCAAGTGGAACAGATTTGTTGTTTATTGCCATAACAACACAATCAACCCTCTAGACGCATCCATACAGCACATCATATGCTACTTACTACACCTTCAAAGATGTAACCTAGCATATACATCCATTCGGCTACACCTCGCAGCAATTGCCGCTTACTTACAAAACAGACAGCACCTATCACTTTTCAGAGTGCCTGCCATTAAATCCTTCATGGAAGGTCTAAAACGAATAATTCCCTCCAGGGTACCACCCTCACCTGTGTGGAACTTAAATATAGTGCTCACAAGGCTAATGGGACCGCCTTTTGAACCCTTGCATAAATGCGAACTGCAATACCTCACATGGAAAACAGCTTTCCTGGTAGCCATCACCTCCCTTAGAAGGGTCAGTGAAATACAAGCACTTACTATACAAGAACCTTTTCTCCAAATGCACCCGAACAAGGTTGTCCTCCGTACCAACCCAAAATTCCTACCCAAAGTCATCTCACCCTTTCATTTAAACCAATCGGTAGAATTACAGTTTTTTTTCTCGCAACCTCAATCTGTTGCAGAAAGGGCTCTACACACACTGAATGTTAAAAGGGCCTTGCTTTACTATATCCAGAGAACACAAACTTTCAGAAAGACAAAGTAACTGTTTGTCTCTTTCTCTCCACCTCATAAAGGCAACCCCATCTCTAAATCAGGGATAGCTAGGTGGATTGTAAAATGCATACAGATTTGCTACCACAAAGCAAGACGCAAGCTATCTGTTCCCCCTAAAGCCCACTCTACAAGAAAGATGGGGGCTTCTATGGCTTTTCTAGGGAACATCCCATTAGATGATATCTGCAAAGCAGCTACATGGTCAACACAGCACACCTTCACTAAACATTACTGTGTAGATGTGCAAACCAAGCAACAAGCTAGTGTGGGCCAGGCTGTACTGAAAACACTATTTCAAACCACTGCAACAGATACCGGTGGTCGCCGCTAAGGTTGGGAACTGCTATATAGTCTATGCAAAAGTGTGTAATCTGCAGCTCATATGCCTCGAACGGAATATGCTACTTACCAGTATGCATCTGTTCTTGGCATGTAGAGCTGCAGATCTACACACGCCCACCCGCCTCCCCGGCTACCTGTATCTGTTCCAGTCTATCTTATTTAGATACAACACACATGGGATTCTTCACTGTTATTACTACGCTCCATCTTTCCCTGTTGGCGAAAAACAATCTGAGGATGGAGCCGAAGCCTATGCGCAATACAAACCAAGGGAGGAGTCACCAACCTCGTGACTTCCAAAGACTTTCCAAGAGGAAAAACAAACTGCAAACATCCGGGCCCAACACCAGATGGCGATATATGCAGAAGTGTGTAGATCTGCAGCTCTACATGCCAAGAACAGATGTATACTGGTAAGTAGCATATTCCTTATAATTAATTTAAAGATATTTCATACTTAACAAATTACGCCGGTCGCGACCCCAGAGCGACTTTTCAAAATGGCTACCAGAATGCACGCAGCCATCGTGAAGGGTGCGCGACTTCTGCATAATATTTAAAAAAAATAAAAATAATTGACTATAGTTTTCCTAACTAGAAATTATTCATTTTTATATTTAAATATATGTATGTATATATATGTTCGAGGCATATGAGCTGCAGATTATACACTGTGCATAGATCGCCATCTGTTGTTGTGCCCGGATGTTTGCAGTTTGTTTTTCCTCTTGGAAAGTCTTTGGGAGTCACGAGGTTGGTGACTCCTCCTCTGGTTAGCATTGCGCATGGGCTTCGGCTCCATCCTCAGATTGTTTTTTTCCGCCATCGGGCTCGGATGTAATACTTCGCGCTCCGGTTCCGAACTTCCCAGTTCACCGATCGACGCACAAATCCTCGCTCATCGAGCTTCTTCAAAGATATAAATCATCTTACTCATCTTCTCTTCGGCACTTCTTCGATTCCGGTGGTCGACGGCGGCCTTCGGGCCTATTCCGGCTCCGGTCTTGGCTGATGGAAAGAACTCCCTTCAAGAAGTGCCCTCGATGTGGGTCCAAGTTTCCCCACACCGATCTCCATGAGGTGTGCAACCTCTGCCTCTCCCCAGAACACGAGGCCCGAGACTGTCCCGCCTGCAAGTCTTTTCGCTCAAAAAAGACCATTCGAGATCGACGGGCTAGACGCAACATGGCGCACTCCTCGACCTCCGCTCCAGTCAACATCTTCGGGGACGACGTCGAAGCTCCGGGACAGCAGGACATCGAACAGGAGGACGACCTCGTCAGCGCTTCCGAGGCCGACGACTCAGATGTGGAGGACATCACCCAGGCGCAGCGGGTCGTTAGTACAATTCCTTCTCCCACGCCCACGCCGATACCGAAAAAGGCTTCGGTCACACCTTCGCCTCCGGGCCTAGGCAAGACCAAGGACACTGCTTCTCACACCCCACCTTCGTGCCCGGTTAAGAAGCCTATTAATCCTTCCGGCAGCTCGGGCTCGAGCCAGCCGACCACCGGTGCCGAGAAACACCCTTCGGCACCGAAGAAAAAATCGGCCTCCACCTCCACACCGAACCCGGCACCGAAGTCTTCGGTGTCGAAACCTGCTCCTCCGGCGCCGACCAAACATCACAAGACCCTCAGCACCGACACTCCCGTGCCGAGACCTTCTTCGGCACCGACCAAAAAACGGAGGTTCCAAGGAAGCACGGCTTCGACAAACCTAAAAAGCCGTCGGCCCAGAAACCTTCGGCGCCGACCGAACAACCAGTGTCACAGGAGCTTTTTACACCGGATCCTTTGCAAAAAACCCTCACCAAGGATCCGAAGACTGGACACTTGACATTATTTTCAAAAAAGAGACACTTGGACAAGCCAGCTCCACCTCCACCACCAAAGAGAAAGGACATTGCTACCTCTCCTTTCAGGGTGCCTTCCCCACCTCCTCCACCTCCTCCACCCTCTCCACCCCCTCCACCTCATCGTTCCCCCACCTTGCCTCCTGTCCCAGACGATTTGGGGGACCCTTACTATGATCCAGCAGATGTGCCACAAGATCCCACCCCTACTGGATCCCCAGACCCATGGGATGATTATAACAATCCGGACATCCCAGATGTCCCACAGGACGACCTTTATCCATCTAGGCCATCCCCTCCTGAAGATTCCTTGGGTTTTCACCATTTGTTACAACGGGCCGCACACTACCACGGGGTGGAGTTACATACCGACCCAGTGGGGGAGGTTTTTCTCCTAGACACCTTTGACGATACACATAGGTCCACTGCCATTCTACCTATGTTAAAGGGCGTAATTAAACATGCCCCTGAGGTTTTTAAAGACCCAGTCAGGGCCAGGGTCCTAAACCCTCGGATAGAGAAGAAATACAAAGCCGCCCCCACAGACGCTTCTTACATTAAAGGCCCTGCACCATTAGATTCCCTAGTGGTATCTACAGCTAGGAAGCGCTCAAATTCTCAGGCGTCGGGCGAGGCGCCCCCACCTGACAAAGAGTCCAAGCTCCTAGATACGTCAGGGAAGCGCACTGCGTCGCAAGCGGCCAATATATGGCGTATTGCCAATACGCAAGCACTGTTGTCCCGATACGACAGGGCGCATTATGATGAGCTAGAGACCATCATGCACCATCTCCCTGAAAAGTACAAGACTAGGGCTAATGAACTTATTCAGGAGGGAAAGACAATAACCAATACCTCGATACGATGTGCCCTAGATGCAGCAGATACAGCCTCCAGGTCCATAACCACCAGTGTCCTTCTCCGTCGCCATGCCTGGCTCAGGGTTTCAGGGTTTAAACCAGAGGTTCAAGCCTCTATATTAAATCACCCATTCAACCAAGATCATCTATTTAGCCCTAAAGTAGACGAAGCCCTCGAAAAAATGAAAAAAGATACAGACACAGTGAAATCTATGGGAGCCCTACAAACACAGACTCCCAGGCGCTCCTTTCGCCGTTCTTCCTTTCGGAGCACCGGCAGAGGCTACTCCTCGGACAATGCATCCACGTCCTATAAATCCCCTCCTCAATCTACCTTCACGAAGTGTTATCAAAGAGGCGGATACAGAGGCAATAATAATAAGGGCAGAGGCAAAACAAATACCGCCCGCTCTGCCACACCTCCTGCCCAATGACTTCCCCCGCTCCCTGCAAACCATTCCACTCCGGTCGGAGGCAGACTACAACATTTCCTTCACGTCTGGGAGACAATCACCTCAGACAGATGGGTGACACAAATTATTCAGTCAGGGTATTGCCTAGAATTAACATCTACACCCCCCAACATTCCACCCAGGCACCGCCCTGTGTCGCAAGAACATACTGCGCTACTAACACAAGAGGTGATCTCCCTCCTGCAAAAAGGAGCAATAGAGCAGGTCCCCGTTCTCCAGAGGCGAAAAGCCGGGAGGTGACATTGCTATTGTTATTTACTCTGTGTTTTAACTGGTGTGATATTTTTAACATTGCAACCTTGCACTCAGGCACTTCAGGGCGACGTGCAGCGGACCCAGCGCTGTCACGGGAACACCCTCCACCTTCCTTCATCGCCGCTAGCCACGCCCACTCTGAGGTCACGCCCCCTCCCCGCCCTACTTAAGGGCTGATACCACGATCGTTCGCTTGGCTCCGTTCTCCTGAGGCGAAAAGCCGGGAGGTGACATTGCTATTGTTATTTACTCTGTGTTTTAACTGGTGCGATATTTTTAACATTGCAACCTTGCACTCAGGCACTTCAGGGCGACGTGCAGCGGACCCAGCGCTGTCTCGGGAACACCCTCCACCTGCCTTCATCGCCGCTAGCCACGCCCACTCTGAGGCCACGCCCCCTCCCCGCCCTACTTAAGGGCTGATACCACGATCGTTCGCTTGGCTCCGTTCTCCTGAGGCGAAAAGCCGGGAGGTGACATTGCTATTATTTACTCTGTGTTTTAACTGGTGTGATATTTTTAACATTGCAACCTTGCACTCAGGCACCTCAGGGCGACGTGCAGCGGACCCAGCGCTGTCACGGGAACACCCTCCACCTGCCTTCATCGCCGCTAGCCACGCCCACTCTGAGGTCACGCCCCCTCCCCGCCCTACTTAAGGGCTGATACCACGATCGTTCGCTTGGCTCCGTTCTCCTGAGGCGAAAAGCCGGGAGGTGACATTGCTATTGTTATTTACTCTGTGTTTTAACTGGTGCGATATTTTTAACATTGCAACCTTGCACTCAGGCACTTCAGGGCGACGTGCAGCGGACCCAGCGCTGTCACGGGAACACCCTCCACCTGCCTTCATCGCCGCTAGCCACGCCCACTCTGAGGCCATGCCCCCTCCCCGCCCTACTTAAGGGCTGATACCACGATCGTTCGCTTGGCTCCGTTCTCCTGAGGCGAAAAGCCGGGAGGTGACATTGCTATTGTTATTTACTCTGTGTTTTAACTGGTGTGATATTTTTAACATTGCAACCTTGCACTCAGGCACTTCAGGGCGACGTGCAGCGGACCCAGCGCTGTCACGGGAACACCCTCCACCTGCCTTCATCGCCGCTAGCCACGCCCACTCTGAGGCCACGCCCCCTCCCCGCCCTACTTAAGGGCTGATACCACGATCGTTCGCTTGGCTCCGTTCTCCTGAGGCGAAAAGCCGGGAGGTGACATTGCTATTGTTATTTACTCTGTGTTTTAACTGGTGCGATATTTTTAACATTGCAACCTTGCACTCAGGCACTTCAGGGCGACGTGCAGCGGACCCAGCGCTGTCACGGGAACACCCTCCACCTGCCTTCATCGCCGCTAGCCACGCCCACTCTGAGGCCACGCCCCCTCCACGCCCTACTTAAGGGCTGACACCACGATCGTTCGCTTGGCTCCGTTCTCCTGAGGCGAAAAGCCGGGAGGTGACATTGCTATTGTTATTTACTCTGTGTTTTAACTGGTGTGATATTTTTAACATTGCAACCTTGCACTCAGGCACTTCAGGGCGACGTGCAGCGGACCCAGCGCTGTCACGGGAACACCCTCCACCTGCCTTCATCGCCGCTAGCCACGCCCACTCTGAGGTCACGCCCCCTCCCCGCCCTACTTAAGGGCTGATACCACGATCGTTCGCTTGGCTCCGTTCTCCTGAGGCGAAAAGCCGGGAGGTGACATTGCTATTGTTATTTACTCTGTGTTTTAACTGGTGTGATATTTTTAACATTGCAACCTTGCACTCAGGCACTTCAGGGCGACGTGCAGAGGACCCAGCGCTGTCACGGGAACACCCGCCACCTGCCTTCATCGCCGCTAGCCACGCCCACTCTGAGGTCACGCCCCCTCCCCGCCCTAACGGCCCACTACTTAAATGTGCATTCCCAGAACGCGCAGCGGGCGAGCGCAGCGGGCGCGACGAAGTTGCGCCTAAGTTAAGCCCGTCTGCGCCCGTCCGCGACTGGCCGGGACTAGGGGCGCCCCACTCTGCCCCACGCACCACCTATTCCCCGGACCTACTTCGTAGCTACCGGGGCCAATGGCCCATCTCGCCCACAACAATTTCCCGGATATCTGCTCTTGGCATAACTCCCTCCACCCCCCGTCTTGCCCTGGGCCCACTGGTGATACCTCTCTTACAAGTTTTGAGTTAGTCCCTTTGCCTTTGCCCAAAAACCTCACTGCTTTCTATCTTAATACTCGGTCTGCTGTTGCTCATGCGCACGAACTCTCTGTCCTGTTGGACCTTCATGCTCCCGATCTTCTCTTTTTGACCGAGACCTGGTTCGGCGATGACTCCCTCCCTGCCCTCCTTTCCACCTTACCGGCTTCCTACTACGCCCTTAGGGCGGATCGTCCTTCAGGCAGAGCCGGGGGCGGCGTGGCGGTCATCGCACGTACAGATCTCCCTTTCCAAGTTCTACCCTTACCTACCATTGCCACCACTGAATTTCTGGTGATTCGCACAGTTTCTACCTCTCCCCCTCTAACCTGCTTCCTCACCTACCGCCCTCCTCAGTCCCCCCTGCAGTTTCTCCCCGACTTTTTGGAGATCCTGGCTACCATTACAGTCAATAATTCCTCCATCTTGCTCCTTGGGGATTTTAATTTCTGGCCCTTTGATCCCGCCGAATGTCCCTCATCAAAGGAATTCTCCGAAACCCTTCACTCTCTAAACTTTATTTCTCACGTTCACTCCCCCACCCACATTAAAGGTCATCGGCTTGACCAGATCTGGTCCCTGAACTGCCCTGTGGAATCACTTGCTATTTCCCCTTGTTCTTGGTCTGATCACCACCTGATCTCCTTTCTCCTTCCTATTCTCCCTCCAGCTAAGCCCCCCCGGCCCAAAAACACCTGGGTCCGTTCATGGGGCAGGGTCAATCTCGATAATCTCTCCTCTCTTCTCACCCGCTCTCTCCCCTCTCTTCAGGGCCTTACCACCGCCTCCCAGGTTGATACTATAGATCAGTGGCTCTCTCATAGCCGCGACTCCGTTGCCCCGCTCAAGCGCATTTCCTCTAAACGCGACAAAGATGCTAATCGGTGGTTTAATAAAGAGCTCAAAACCACCAAATTAACAGTCCGTCGCGCGGAGCGGGCCTGGAGGAGAAACTATTGCCCCACCTTGAAACTGGAATACTCTAACATTCTGAGCCAGTACAAGAAATCCATCGTGGAGGCTAAAACATCTTATTTCTCCTCCAAGATTTTAGCAGCAGAGAATCAGTCTAAGGAAATTTTTACCATCGTTCACAGCCTGGCGTTCTCTGACCGAACTACTCTTAGACCAGTCCCGTCTGAAGATCTTTGTTTCTCTCTCAATGATTATTTCATCCAAAAATTTTTAACCATTAAGGCCAACATTCCTCTCCCTTCCCCCTCTTTTGATGTTCCTCGATGTCCTCCCCCCAAGGGCGCACTGACCACCTTTCTTCCCATCACTAAGGAAAACTTTACCTCTCTGATCCCTTTGATCAAATCTGGCTCCCCGCACGATCTCTGTCCTGCCCATATCCTCTGCTACATCTTTGTTTCTTGCCCAGACCCTCCCCTTCATCTCCTAAATAGCTCCCTCTCTCAAGGCATAGTTCCCAGCTCCCTGAAATCTGCGGTTATTGTGCCCATTTTGAAAAAACCAGGGGCAGACCCCTCTGACCCAGCCAATTTCCGCCCCATCTTCCTTTTGCCATTTTTGGCTAAAGTGCTCGAGCGCCACGTCACTCGCGCTCTGAGTTCCTTTGTGGAGAAGCACGGAGCCCTTGCCTCTCGCCAAGCTGGCTTCCGCCCCGCACACTCAACGGAGTCCGTTGTTATGTCGGTTCTAGACACCCTCAGGGAGGGCATGGACACTAACCAGTACCAGGCCCTCGTGCTCCTCGATCTCTCAGCCACCTTTGATACAGTGGACCATAACATTCTGCTTTCCCGTATCGGGGCGGCGGGGATCGGGGGGACTGCCCTGGTCTGGTTATCCTCCTTCCTGAGTAACCGCACCCAGGCTGTCCGCCTGGGTGAATTCACAGCGGACGTCCGGAAAGTTCAGTGCGGGGTCCCCCAAGGTTCCTCTCTCTCTCCCCTGCTGTTTAATTTGTATATTGCCCCTTTAATTTTTTCTCTTCAACAGATGGAGGTCACCGTTTTCAATTATGCGGATGACCTCCAGCTGGTCTTTAATCTTTCTTCTCCTTCAGCTGTTCTTAACTTTCAAACTGTCATGCTTCATATCAGGGACTGGATGAACCACAACCACCTGAAACTCAACCCTGATAAAACCGAGTTGGTGCTGACGGGCGGTTCATCCAGCCCCTGGTCCCCTCTCTTTTGGCCCCCCGCCCTCGGTCCCTCTCCTGCTCCCTCTTCCTCAGTCAAAACTTTAGGCATAAAACTTAATTCTCAACTCACCCTTCACTCCCAGGTCAGCTCTGTGGTTTCCTCTTCTTTCCTCTCACTGCGCACTATACGCAGGGTGTCCCGCTTCTTCACTTTTTCTGCCCTCAAACTCATTATCCTGGCCATGGTGATGTCCCGCCTGGACTATGGGAACGCCCTGTATGCCGGTATCCCCGCATACAGTCTGCGCCACCTACAACAAATTCAAAACCAGGCGGCTCGCCTGGTCTTCAATCTTCCTAAATTTCATCACTCCACCCCACTTTTGTATTCACTACATTGGCTCCCTGTGCGAGCTAGAATTCAATTCAAGCTCGCATCCATTACCTTTTTGGCCCGATCGGGCTTGGCACCTGCTTTCATTTCTTCTGAAATTGCCTCATATATCCCCACCAGGTCTTTGCGTTCCTCTTCCCAGTTCCTCCTCACCATCCCACGCTTTCGGAGAAAGAAGTGGGGAGGATTGCTATCCTTGCCCCTACCCTCTGGAATTCCCTTCCCCTCGAACTTCGTTCCATCACCCTCTATTCACAGTTCCGCAAATGCCTTAAAACCCACTTATTCACTAAATCCCTTGTATAAACACTTCCCCTTCCCTCCCTGTTTCTAACCTCAGTTTCCGTTAGCCACAGCGCCAAGAAACCGCTGGTATACGTGCGCTTTATAAATACTTTCAAATTCAAATTCATAAATCAACAAAATTTAGGGGTCTACTCCCTGTACTTTCTAATTCCAAAAACGGACGAGACCCTACGACCTATCTTAGATCTCAGACCTCTAAACACCTACATTCATTCAGACCATTTTCACATGGTAACCCTCCAACAGGTTCTTCCACTTCTCTCCCAGAACGATTTTCTCACCACTCTAGGCTTGAAAGACGCGTACTTTCACACCCCAGTACACCAGTCTCACAGAAAGTACCTCAGGTTTGTGGTAGACGGACAACACTACCAGTTCAAGGTGCTCCCGTTCGGGGTAACAGCACCAAGGGTTTTCACCAAGTGCCTGGCAGTAGTGGCTGCACACCTCAGAAGACAGCACATTCACGTCTTCCCCTATCTGGACGATTGGCTGATAAAAGCCACGTCCTACCACCAATGTGTGCAACATACCGCCGCTACGGTCCAACTACTTCACCAGCTAGGTTTCACGGTGAACCATCAAAAATCCCACCTGGTACCATCACACACAAAACAATATCTCGGTGCCACCATAGACACCTCAAAAGCCATAGCCAATCCCAATCCTGCCAGGATTGCAAAAGTACAGGTGCTGCGTCAAAAATTCCTACGTCAACACTCTCTCCCAGCAAGAGTGTTTATGCAGCTCATAGGGATGATGGCCTCTTGCATCTTTATAGTGCCCCATGCAAGACTCCAAATGCGTCCACTCCAAGAGTGCTTGGCGCGCCAGTGGAACCAGGCCCAGGGACAACTGACAGATCTGGTGTTGGTAGACGGTCGCACCCATCGCTCTCTGCAGTGGTGGAACACCACAAACCTTTCCAGAGGTTGACCGTTCCGGGACCCGGTCCAACAAATAATCCTAACGGCAGATGCATCGCTCTACGGCTGGGGAGCTCATCTGTTACATTTCACAGCACAGGGCACATGGACGCCGCAACAGAAGTTACTCCACATCAACCATCTGGAGTTACTGGCGATCTTCCTCGCCCTAAAATCCTTCCAGGCGCATATTTCAGACAAGGCAGTCCTCATTCGCACAGACAACATGACTGCCATGTACTACATTCAAAAACAGGGGGGCACACACTCTCCACAGCTCTCTGTTAGCACAGAGCATATGGAGATGGGCAATTCCACAAAAGATTTTTCTCCTAGCCCAACACGTCCCAGGAGTACAAAACACCGTGGCAGATCTGCTGAGCAGACAGACACAGCAGATCCACGAGTGGGAACTTCACCCACAGGTTCTTCACCCGTTCTTTCAGAAGTGGAGGCATCCACACATAGACCTATTCGCCACCCACGAAAACAAAAAATGCCCAAGCTTCGCCGCCAGATATCCACACCCATTGTCCGAAGGCAATGCGATATGGATGAACTGGTCAAACAAATTTGCATACGCTTTTCCACCTCTCCCACTAATTCCATTAGTGGTGCGAAAGCTACAGCAGCATTCCCTAACTCTAATCCTAGTAGCTCCAACATGGGCTAGACAACCGTGGTACACCACACTGCTGGAACTCTCAGTAGTACCACACCAAAAGCTACGCCTCTCGCCATGCCTCCTAACCCAGAACCATGGAGAGATCAGGCACCCGGACCCAGCTCACCTCAACCTTGCGTTCTGGCTCCTGAGGTCCTAGAATTTGGATACCATAACCTTCCCCCTGATTGCATGAACATTATCAGGGAAGCTAGACGCCCTACTACTAGGGCGTGCTATGCAGCAAAGTGGAAAAGATTTGTTGTTTACTGCCACAACAACGCAATCAATCCTTTAAATGTATCCATACAGCACATTATATGTTATTTACTCCATTTACAAAGGTGTAACCTAGCATATACTTCCATTCGGTTACACCTCGCTGCAATTGCTGCCTATTTACAAAATAGGCAGCACCTCTCACTTTTCAAAGTGCCTGCCATCAAAGCCTTTATGGAAGGCCTCAAAAGAGTAATTCCACCCAGAGTGCCACCCTCACCTGTTTGGAACTTGAATATAGTCCTCACACGGTTAATGGGACCCCCTTTCGAACCATTACATAAGTGCGAGCTGCAATTTCTCACATGGAACACAGCTTTTCTAGTGGCCATCACTTCCCTCAGAAGAGTTAGTGAAATACAGGCACTCACTATACAGGAACCTTTTCTTCAGATGCATCACAACAAGGTTGTACTCCGCACCAATCCCAAATTTCTACCCAAAGTCATTTCTCCATTCCATCTAAACCAGTCGGTAGAATTACCAGTCTTTTTCTCGCAACCCCAAACAGTTGCGGAAAGAGCCTTACACACACTGGATGTTAAAAGGGCTTTACTTTACTACATCCAGAGAACACAACCTTTCAGAAAAACCAAACAGCTATTTCTTTCCTTCTCCCCACCACACAAAGGCAACCCTATTTCCAAATCAGGGATAGCTAGGTGGATTGTAAAATGCATACAGATTTGCTACCACAAAGCAAAACGAACGCTATTGGTTCCCCCTAAAGCCCACTCTACAAGGAAGATAGGGGCTTCTATGGCTTTCCTAGGGAACATACCACTAGATGACATCTGCAAAGCAGCGACATGGTCAACACCGCACACCTTCACAAAACATTACTGTGTAGATGTGCAAACCAAGCAACAAGCTAGTGTGGGCCAAGCTGTACTAAAAACACTGTTTCAAACGACTGCATCGGATGCCGGTGGTCGCCGATAGGGTTGGGTACTGCTATATAATCTATGCACAGTGTATAATCTGCAGCTCATATGCCTCGAACGGAATATGCTACTTACCAGTATGCATCTGTTCTTGGCATGTGGAGCTGCAGATCTATACACGCCCACGCGCCTCCCCGGCTACCTGTATCCGTTCCAGTCTTATCTTATTTAGATACAATACACATGGGTTTCTTTACTGTTACTACTACGCTCCATCTTTCCCTGCTGGCGAAAAACAATCTGAGGATGGAGCCGAAGCCTATGCGCAATGCTAACCAGAGGAGGAGTCACCAACCTCATGACTCCCAAAGACTTTCCAAGAGGAAAAACAAACTGCAAACATCCGGGCCCAACACCAGATGGCGATCTATGCACAGTGTATAGATCTGCAGCTCTACATGCCAAGAACAGATGCATACTGGTAAGTAGCATATTCCATATGTATGTATGTATGTGTGTGTGTATATATATATATATATATATATATATATATATATATATATATATATATATATCTCAGCAAATGCTCGCTCTACGCCTCCATGCCACACTGCTGGAACAAAGCGAGAAAGGACCCAGATAGGTGCTTGATTAGTTTATTTTGCAAGCACACATTCCACCATGACGCGTTTCGGCAGCTCCTCTGCCTTGATCACATGACAGCGCTTACACGGAAGGAATCCATTTTTAAAGTGAAATTGCAAGGTCACATGGTACAGTAAACATGGAAAACACTGCAACGTTACAACAATGTGTAATTTAAAAGACAGACATCAGGTTTTACAATTTTATCGCTAAATGCCTATTATAAAATCACCTAATTATCATGTCAGTTATTGGTAAAATCATTCAATGCTTCATATCTGTAGAGTCACTTTAAAGGTTGAATACTGGCTTAAATGCCTAAGACCTACATGTTTTCCATTTGTTAGCGTAAGTTGTTTTACATGGGACCTAAGTGAAAATTAAATGTACCTGTGTATCCAATAAATATTGAACAAAGATTTAAAAAAACTAGTAAGAGAACCGGTGTTAAAAAATTATTTAAAGTGCAAGTGCGTAAAAAAGTGCTTAAAAAAAGTGTATTGAGGGACTGGTTAAAATATAACCTCCCTCTGTGCATAATTAGAATAATGGCTACAAGGATTTTTTCTAATATCACAGACTTTAAATGTCTGAGTTATATGTTCTGACTAAATATATCGTAGGCTGAAGTTATCCATGTACCATGTGTTTACTAGTTGTGACAATTATGGTCTCATGAACAGACAACACATGTGTTATAGGGGATTAGATGACTGCCAATTGCCTCGGGTCACTATTTGAGTATACTTGGCCGAAGAGCAATCATAGATACATGTATGGACTTTAAATATATAAATAAATATAAATATAAATAGATAAATTCTTAAAATATACACATGTTATCTGAAAAAACCTCCCCTTATAAAGTAGGTAAAATACCAACATTGTAACTTTGTCATTGTTGTCTGTGCAAAATTAGATGAGTCGAACAACCTTAAATCATGAAACATTAGATCAATCAAGTTAAAAGGAGAGACATAGATTCACACATCGGTAGTAAAATATGTTGAACATAAAATGCAGGTATCAAAAGGAGAATCCTTTCACATAAATATTAAATATTATATATTAAATATTAAACGAATATGATGTTAAAAATAATTATACTTATTCATACATACAAATCTGTATCCTAACATATGATACTACCTACCTATTGACTGTTGTTCATCTCTAATAATGACTATAGAAGGAAAAAGAATGCCAATTTCAAACTGATGCAAAATTTCTAGTCAAGGTATGTTTGCAAATCCTCCCTAGTATTCAGACCCCCCGGATATTTAGTATCTAATTCTAAAATGTAGCGTGTTTCAAGGCGCCTGAGTTTTTGTTCCCGATTTCCCCCCCCCTCTGCCAAGTGGAGGTATCGCATCAATAACAAAGTATTGGAAATGTTTTAGGTTATTGTCATGATGTGCCTTAAAATGCCTAGCTACAGGATAGCTTGGGTCGCTGTTGGTGATGGCTCTAATATGCTGCAATATGCGCTTATGAACTTGTAACTTCGTGCTACCTATATACAATAGGTTACAGGAGCACTGTAACACATATACTGCAAAATCAGTGCGACAAGTCAAGTGTTGTTTAATTTCTCTTGTCGCACCATTAAACGCTGTCTGATAAGTAGTTCTGTTTGAAGCACAGTTACATGCTTTACAGACAGAGCATTTTAAAAAGCCCTTCCTGGCCACCAACCAACCCACTTTCTCGCTTTCCTCAGGGTTTTTCTTAACTAGGGCATTAGCCATTGTAGCCGCTCTTCTGTATGTAATAGCAGGCTGCTTAGGCAACAGTGTACCAATTATAGGGTCATCATGAACTATTGGCCAGTTCCTTCTTATTATAGTTCTTATTTGTTGCTCCTGCTTTGAATAGGTCAGAATAAGTGTAGTGGGTTCAGCAAGAGTCTGTCCTTTTTCCTTACTCTTTTTCACGCTTTGTTGGTCATTTATGAAGTTGCTTTCACAGGTATGGCCTTCATAGCTTAATGGATAGTGTAATTCACGATTATTATGTGCGATGAAACCGCAAATAGATCTTTACCAGGAAACTCTAAGGCCCATTCCACCGGTGCAAAGCAGCTAATGTGACCGTTTACAGGGCAGCCACTTAGAAGCTGGGCCAGATCTTTGCTATACACTACTGCAGTGGTTCTTAACCTATGGTCCGGCGACCCCTCTGGGTCTACAAAGCCTACTCATAGGGTCTGCAACTGCTTAGAAAATGTAATAATATCAACAGATTAATGAAGTGTTACTAAATGAAGAAGCAAATGTGAAATTGAACATTGTAAAACATTCTGAACATTTTATGGATTTTGAAATCGGTGGGTCAAACATTGGTATCCTTAGATTGATTTCTGGGACAGTGCAAGTGTATTAAACAGAATATAGTATGGAGAATGGATTGCCTTAATTGAATTTAGAGAAGCTCCAACCTTTCCATTAAAATTGTGATTTAAAAAAAGAAAGATATTTGTGAATCAAATAAAATATTTTAACATTTGTGTATTGCGTTGTAGCTCAAATCATGGAATTTGTTTGGCGAGGGTCCACAGCTTCCAGTACTGATTCAGTAGGGGTCCCCTAATTCCAGTAATGATTAATTGAGGCCCACAGAAGTCAAAAGGTTAAGAACCACTATGCTACTGTATTTGGTCTAGTAGCGGTATTATTGTGTTTCAAGCTTAACTCTGATTTTATTGCACGGTCCTAGCCTATTTATTAAACTCTATACATTTGCTTCCCACTTTCCTTGCATACTATTATAGTCTACTCTTTATTGCTATCGGAGAGAATGCCCTTATGAAGAAAGAACATTGAATAACTTGTAATCCCCACTCTCAATCATAGGTATATTCTCCCACTCCTGAAACATCCTACCTGTCTCCCTGTGGACTAAAAGTACTACACAGAATTGTAGTGCTCCTTACTTCATTACCTTAATTAATTGTTGGACTAACATGGGAAATCTTATAGGTTTACTTCACGACTCGTATAGTTAACTATATGTATTGGCTGTAACAATTTAATCATATTAAATAAAATGTGTTTGATTAACATCTTTCCTGTTAGCTGGCACATGCAGGCAGGTATTTTTACTGTTAATGGATTCAGAGAGAGTGCCCATGCCCAAGAACTCTAATTACTGGCAAGTAACTTATTTTTTGGAATGCTGAAATTGTAACTGAAGAATGGCAAGGTCTCTCTCTCTCTCCACAAAGTCTGCGTTAACATAGATTGTTATTAAAATGTTGCAAAGTCACAAAAATGACTGTTTGTTTCACCCTTCCAATAGGACAAAGTTGTTGCCATTCAGTTCTGTAACAGCGCAGAGTGGTAAGTTTTAAAATTGTTTTTTAACAAGCCTGCTTCATCCTATGGTTCAATTTTTTTATGAAAGGATAAAATAAATATTTTCATTAACTTTTTGTTTCATATTCAACTGTTTGAAGCTGTTAATACCCATTTTTGTACAGGGCTCTCTTATACCTACACTTTTAATTATTTAAAGTGCATTTGCCACTAGATAACATTGCATTTTATTCCACAGCTCTTTTCACAAAATGTTTCTCTATCCTGAGACAATGATTGCAAGTCATGAACTTTAAATAGTCCTATCTCTGTTATAAGTCACATTACTGCCTTTGACATACTTTTTGTAATAAACAGAACAGGCATAAGGTATCCGACATACCTATTTTGCAGGTAACCATTCAGGTCTGTAGCCTTTATCATAGGCTTGTCACCATAACCAACACTGGCCTACTGCATTAAGCATAAGCTTTGCCGCGGGGCAACCACCAGGCGTGCTTGCATTAAATTACAAATATGTACAAACAAGGATTCTCGCAGTGCAGGTCTTGTGTCTAAGGGTTTGACACTATAAAACCCTTGTCTCCTGTGGTAATCTTCGAGATTACATGTAACAGAATATGTGTGTACAGAATAATAACAATCCACCCTGAACAGCCTATATGCTTTAACCTGTTTTCTTTTTACAATAAATAAGTCATGCCTATTGCCTTAATTGCAACTTTTCATAATAAACAGATCAGACCCCTAGCATCTGTCAGAAATGTTCCCAATAAATCAATTAGGCCTATGTACTTTAACATTGATTTGTCATAATAACTTACTGACACCTACTGTAGTGCGTATAAACCTTCCCACAAAGTAGCTATCAGATATACAATCATGCAGTTACAAATATGTAAAAAAAAAAAACAATTCAGCAAAAATATATGGAACCCCTCCTAAGAGGGCCTAGCAAGGTATATCTACTTCTAGGGTTTATCAGAGAGGGCAACTAACACTAAACCCTCTGCCTAATACTGGTGTCTTGGATTCCATTTAACAGAATGGTTGTCTACAGGCTTTAACAAAGTGTAATAATACTCTAGCCTTAAAGGCCTTTTGGCTTTAACATATGATCTCACAATAAATAATTTCATAATAACAGGCCTGATCTATATCATCTGACAATAGTTTCATCGGCTTGTCACCACAATACATTGGTGCCTACTATATTGAGCATACGCTTCCCATAAAGCGCATAAAATGGAACACAGCGAGTCTTTCAAGAGCCGCACACATATTCTACCAGGTCAAAAGCTATAGTTAGGGAATCAACATGTAGGAGTGGTACTTCTTAAAGCTCTTTTTCTGTTGATCACACAAGGTCACAGTGCGCTCTAAATCTAGACATAAAAATGCTGATAGTAATAAAGTTCTAACTAAAGAGATAAATAAAAAATAAAAAACACAAAAAGCATCTAACCCAAAACTGGAAGTCACAGCATACAAAATGCATACTTGAGGGCCTCAAAGACCAGCTTTTTCAATGCAATAGGTCTCACATTTGTGAGAGTTTGAGCTATTAGTATTGTAAATGACAATGCCTTTTATTTATCTGTTTTGACAATTAACACGTAAATAAAAGGCATTGTCATTTACAATGTCAATAGCTCAAACTCTTTAAAGCTTTGTTTCAGTAGTCCCCCCCCCTCTTTTTGCCCCATTTTTAGGTCGAGCCTGGTGACAGCGCGCATGCGCTGCTCGCTCTGCTAGACTGCTGTTGTAGAGTATGGGAGAGAAGCCGCGCCCACTCTCCGCCCATATTTTTCATTGGCTTGTGTCATTGTCTTTTGTAAATGCTGCCTTCAGATTCGTTAATAGGCTTGTTAGTACCTCCTTAGTATGGCCTTGTCTTCATTTGTAACCTCCCATGGCAACTGGCCCCTTTACTTTGGTTGTTACACGGGACCTGTTATTTAGTCTGTAAGCACTATTTACTTTATTGAGTTTCTCTTACTGCAGACCAGACACGCGCTGCTTCAGTTGAAACCGCTTGTGTTTTTTTAGGCGGCACGGCCACCCACGTAACACGGGCGCCTGCTTTCATTCACTTTAACTCGCCATTATCGCATGTCTGTTTCAAACCCCCCCCCCCCCCCCCCCCCCCCCCCCCCAAGTAAAATGGATTTAGAAATGATTAGAGAATTAAGTCATGTGAATTTCATGTAGCACATAAACGTGTGCTAATGGGCTGAAGATGACAACAGCACATCTGTGTTACATGTCAGTTGCACTAAAGCCACCTGTCAGGTTGTTTTCAAAAGACTGTTTTATTGACAACAACACTACCACCACCAATACCACCACCACCACCACCACCAATACCACCACCAATACCACTACCACCACCAATACCACCATCACCAATCCAATATCTATACCACTGCCAATACTACCACCACCACCAATACTACCATCACCAATACCTCCACCACCAATACTACCACCACCAATCCAATACCTATAGCACTGCCAATACCACCACCACCAATACCACCAATACCTCCACCACCAATACCACCGCCACCAGCAACAACACCGCCACCAGCCATACCACCACCACCACTACCAATACCACCACCACCACCAATACTACCACCACCAAAACCAGTACCACCAATACCACAACCAACAATACCCCTACCACCAATACCCCCACCACCAATACCACCAGCAATACCACCACCAATAATACCACCACCACCACCAGTACCACCCTCACCAATACCAATAACACCACCAATACCACTACCACCAATACCACCACCACCAATACCAATACTACCACCAATACCCCATCACCACTACCACCACCAATACCAGTACCAACACCACCAATACCACTACCACCACCACCAATAACACTACCAATACCAATACCACCACCTCAGCGCCTCTCGCTCACTAGTAATAGCAGGGGGACGGTACGAGGCCAGAGCTGCAGCCAAAACCATCCCTCCCTCCCTCCATGCCTGCCATAAAGCCTTTCACCAGAAGGTGCAGCCAAGGCCCTACTACAGCTGGAGTGTTTTTTATTAGACCAAAGATAGCAATGACATTACGCAATGCCACACTGCACACTCCAATCACGGAGAGCGCAGGAAATGGCGCCCCCCCTCCCCCGCTCTTCCTGCTGAGCCGCGACAGAGTCATCACAAAGTGGAAGGTGTTGGAGCGTTTTGTTAGTGTTTATAGCTCGGATCATATTTAACTCTCACTTCACACTTGGTGTCTGTGTAATTTACAACACTTACACATCTTCTTCGCTGCACTATTTATTTCTTCTTTGAAGCCGTCGCAGGTCGGTCTCTTCCACTGATATTTACAATCTAACAAGCGGTCGAGAAGGTCCTTTGTTGCCATGTAGTATGTCTTGCATTTGCGAGAGTTTAAGCTATTAGTATTTTAAATGACAATGCCTTTTATTTATGTTTTAAAACCCAAAACATAAATAAAAGGCATTGTCATTTACAATGCCAATAGCTCAAACTTGCGTAAATGCGAGCCCTATTGCATTGCAAATGCTTGTTTAGCTGCCAGATGCTTATTTCCAACCTTGATAGTGCACTAAAACCTGATAACCAGACCTCGGTGCCAGTGCTTTTTCCTTAAAATAAAGTGATTTCTGATTGTTTCACAATAGGATATGGACTTTATCACCCCTGTTTAAGTCCCTAGTAAACGGTACCCCAGGTACCTAGGGCAGGGGTACTAAAGAGGGTCCCTAAGGGTTGCCGCATATCTTATGCCACCCTATGTGACCCACACTCAAATTCCACACCGACTACCATTGCAGGCTGCGTAACATGGTGCAAACCATGTTTGAAAACATGACCTAGCATGCTCCTGTGTGCCATGCCAAAGACCTCATGGGCTATATGTAAGTACCCTTACAGGAGGCCTTGGAGCCCTAACGCAGAGTGCATTATAGCAGATGCAAGGAGATGATGGACTGTGTGCCAAAACTTTTCAGACACTCGCCCACAGTCACAGATCTGGGTTGAATCAATCATCGTTCTTTAGCCCACTTTGCCACCTCACTTCAGACCCAGCTGTATGCAAATCAGTCTTGACCCTGTGCCTCATGGGGACAGTCCAGCAACCTGTTGGAGCTCCAAGCCTTCCAACTGGCATTGAAAGCCTTTCTACCCTCCATCAAGGGAAGGCTAATTTAGGTGTTCATGGATAACACCGCTGCCATGTGGTACTGCAACTAACAGGACTGGGTGGGGTTGTGGGCCCTGCGTCTCTGGACATGGCTGGAACAGCAGGGTGTATCCCTGGTGGTTCAACACCTAGCAGGCTCTCTGAATGCCAGACCTGACAAACTCGGCTGTCACTGCCTAACATCACGAATGCCGTCTCCATCCGGAGTTGGCGCAGTATCTTTCAGCAGTGGGGAGAGCTTTGGTTAGATCTGTTCTCCTCTGCCGAGAACGCACAATGTTAGCAGTTTTGCACGCTGGAGGCGGCAGATGCTTTTCTTCTTCAGTGGAGTTTAGGCCTCCCCTACGCCTTTCCACCCATACCACACCCGCCTAGAATTCTCTAGAAGATTAGGAACGACTGTGTCCAAGTCGTCCTTGTGGCTCCGGACTGGGCACAGAAAGTCTGGTATCCCGAGCTACTGAGCATGGCCATCGATCTTCCGATCAGGCTGCTACTTTGCGAGGATCTTCTATCGCAGCAGGGGAGGGTACTCAACCCGCACCTGTCAACTCTGCCTTCTTGTGTGGCGATTGAGTGGAGACAATTGATAGCTTTCGACCTACCTTTCAAAAACTGCAGTGTTATTCTGGCAGCCAGTTGTCCCTCCACCAAAATGGCATATACCTGCGGTTGAAAGCGATTTGTATCATATTGTACAGAAAAGTCCATTGACCCACTTTCTGCCTCCCTTTCTGATATTTTTCTTTTTATTGTTGCCCAGCAGGGCTTTTCTTTGGGCACTCTGAAGGGTTAGCGTTCTGCTCTGTCTTTCCTTCTTGCGACTGCCTGACCAACCCTCTTTATTTAAGTCTCTTATTTTAAATAGATTTTTGAAGGGCCTTGTACATGTTTTCCCCTGCTTCTCCTTTCATTATGCCTCAGCGGGACCTTAATTTGCTCCTCACATTCTTGATGTGTGCTCCATTCGATCCTCTTCTCAATTGTCCCCTCTGGTTGTTCACAATGAAAACCGCCTTCCTCGTGGCAATTATATCTTCCCGGAGGACGAGCGAGCTGCAAGCTTTGTCATCCAAGCCTCACTTTTTTTTGGTTTACCCTCACAAACTTGTGCTTCGCATTCTTGCCAAAAGTAGTCACTGACGTTCCCCCTAATTTATTTTCTCTATGTGCGGAAGTGTAAGGTCTCTGTGAACTGCGGCCAAGGTTATATGTGCCAAAAAAACGACCATTCATTCAATAGTTACCTACGGTTCCAGTTTAGGCCAAACAGGAATGTGCCCACAATTAATTTCGCTAGATGGGTTTATAAACCCATTGTGAGCTACACCTTTTGTGATGCAACTTTTACCAGGCATTCATTCTACAGGGCAGGTGGAGCTTAGTAGGGCTACATAATTCATGGGGAGGAATGAGCCAGATATAATTCTGAAGACGTTCTCACATGAAAAGATAGAGCAGCATGTGCAGTGACACCAGGGCCTAGAGGCCCGAGGGGCCACTGAACGTGATTATTTCCGTATTTCACCATTCAAACAGCAGCCAAGTGGCCCATTTTTTCCTTTCACTAGCGCCCATGCCATACTGGCTATGTCACTGGTATTGTGCATCAATGTATTTTCCTCTGAAATTTTAGGATATTGGTAGCAACAAACTTAAAAATAATGCTAACAGTCTGAGAAATGTTACTGTTGCCTAGCAAGACAAACTGAAAAAAGAGTTGGCTTAAGGGAAGGAGATGGCATGACTGTCTCTCCTGTGCTTCTTGAGGAATGTGGAAAAGATGCAGACAGAGTTCAACATAAAGCACCAACATTTGAGGTTAAACAGAGACCAATAGATAGCCATTTAATGGTTCATTGCACAAAGTGAAACCAGAAAACCTGGTACTAATCCGGGCTTCCTCGCTTAACTAAACTGTCTAACCTTCGGCAAATATTTTATTTCAGCAATCTTCCATTTTCTTAATTATTGCATATGAAAGTACCTTTGAATACTTGAGTTTAGAATATGAGCCGTACAAATGTATTAAGTTTCATTTAAAAGACTATAATGTTGCTCTATATATAAGAATGTAAGTCACATACAGTGTGCACATTACAATTTACTTGCCTCTTAGTTCACAAACGTTTTTGCCATGGCCAGTGTAGGAATGGTTCTAAGTTGATGTTTAAAAAAATCTCACTTTTAATATGTGTCTGTAGGTGCAGCAATATAGTTGAATGTATTAAATTCAAAGATTTAGCATTTTAGGGACAAGAGAATTTTTGAGTTTGAAGAGACTTTTTCATGTTTGTTGCATGATTTACATGGTGCGCATTTCAGTGCTCAGCTCGAAAACATGCCAAGCCAGCCAGGCCTGTGCACTGATGCTGGGAAAGTGAGCAGGCTGATATTTCTTTTTGATTATCATCTCCAGGAGTGGAACGGATGGTCCAAGAACAGCAGACACCCTCCCTGCAGGAGCATCAGCTGCAGTGCCCAGAGAACAGACTTTAAACAAAACATCACCACTCCCTAGGCTGATGATGACACACACCATGCCCTTGGATGCTGAATAATGACAATTAGTGCAGGGCCATAACAAATACATTCTTCAAAGGCTTACTGTCACCCCCAAAATTAATGCAGCAAGTAGTATGTGCGGGAACAACCTGCTACTCATGTTCTGACCCTTGGCAGCCCCTCACACTGCCGTGGAAGAGGAAAGGTAAACTGCTGCTCTTCCACATCTCTTGCGGCAAGTGAAAATATTTTTGCGCTGCTCGCTTTTAAAAGCAGCAGCTGCGAATGGTTTCTCTTGCGATGTTTTAAGTGTGTGTTTCTCTCACGATTTATGAAGTGCGCACACTTCAGAATAGTGTTTGAGTGCTCAGGGAATTTGTGGTTGTACGCGCCAGCACACAGCCTACAGGAAATATCGGTGGTCACACCATTTCATATGGGCCAGTCTGTCACCTTACCCACCTTCTGTGCTCCTCCACATCCTTCCAAAGAAGCAGAGCGACTCCACCTTCTGGACCCAAAAAGAGCATTGTTGTTCTAACTTGACCACACTTGAGTTCAGGCGGACAACCAATTCTTTGTGGGATATGTTGGTGCAAAGAAAGGTCGGGCGGTGCACAATAGCACCATCTCTCGATGGGTCGTATTCTGCATCAAGATCTGCTACACATTGGCAAAGAAGCAGCCTCCCGAAGGCTTACAAGCTCATTCCACCAGAGCTAACGCTGCGACCACTCGGTTAGCACGTAGAGTTCCGGTCCTGGATATCTGTCAGGCGGCAACATGGCCCATCCCTGCACTCGTTTACTAAACATTATTGCCTCGACAGTCAGGTCTGCAATGATGGGCACTTCGCCCGCGGACCCTCCTTCGGGGTTGGAATTGCTTGTGTATCTATTCAAAGGTAAGGAATCTGCGGCTAGAAGTCTCTATCAGATGAACAAGTTACTTAACTTATGTAATACCTTATCTGGTAGAGACAGGATCTAGCTGCAGATTCCTTACCGACCTACCCATTCTTTTTGCTCTGCGGACAGATTTCTTGGGTCAGGGCTGATCCCTTTCAGGGCCCTAGTTTTGGTTTTTATCTTTATTATTCTAAATCAGACTGTGCCATCAGCGAAAATTAGGACCCTAGTTTAGACACACCAGCCTCTGTGCACTTCTCAGTTCTGCGCTTCTGGTGTGGAAAGTTGTGAAAAAGTAACTGATGTCAGCTTGCCTGGGTGGTGCCTAAATAGGTACCGTGACATCACTTCGGCACGGACGACGCCGAGGTGCATGGGGACTGCTCAAAATATCTTCCGGATCCAGTCTGACACCTGGGAAATTCAAAGGTAAGGAAACTGCGGCTAGATAAAGTCTCTACCAGATTAGGCATTACTGAATATAAGTAACTTGTTGACAGGTCCTCTATGGCTATGACCGAGTTTACCATGCTGACTGTGCTGAAGGCTCGAGAGCAGTAGCTGTCCTTATGAGGAAAAATATTCTTTGGGGGGGTCATAAAACACATCTAGACCCTCTGGGTAGATATGTGGGCTTGGAGGGGCAGCTGGAGGAAATACTATTTAACCTTCTCAGTGTACATGTGCCACCACAGGCACCTAAAGGTGCGATGAAAGCGCTTCGCACAGTAGTGGTTAGTTTTGCAGCGTGAATCCTTTTCTGGATTCACATGCTGTGCATTATTCCGCCATCTAGTGGTTGGGTCCGGAATTGTCTTCTTTCTCTTGTTTTGGTCGCTGTCGACCACCATTTGGTGCCAGGTACGTCCCCTGTGTGACGTCAGACGGTATCCCAGAGGTCGACGTGCATGGTGGCCATCTTCAGATTCTTTTTTCCGCCGTTGGGTCTGGAAGCAAGACGGAAAGCTCCGAAAGAAGTTTGCATTTTCTTGAAAAAACTTCAAAACAAAGGAAGATAGTCATCGAAATATCAACAAAGAGACATCAAGCAGCAATGCCGTAATCGTAGACAGAAGCAGAGCGGCCATTTCAACACCAGAGGACCACTCCGGGCCACAAATGGTGAGGTAGGGGCCATGGAGAAGACCCCTTTCAAATTCTGCCCAAAGTGCCACCACAAATACGCACAACGAAATCCACACAACGTGTGCAACCTCTGCCTGCTCAAGGATCACCAGGACAAAGACTGTGAGGCCTGTGCAACGTTCCTGCCGAAGACTCTAAGAACGCGTCGAAACCAGAGGCAGGCCCACTACACCACAATGTCTCAGTCGACGAAAAATTCTTCCATGAGGGACATGGGTTTCTCTAGCGACGAAGAGGAGCAGGCAGCTCTAGCAGAATCGTCACACGATGGATCGGATGTCGAAATTCTAGAAAAAGAAGCCGAAAAGAGCTGCGCTGAAAAGAAGGCTAAGGAGTCGAAAAAGAAGACGGAGAAGGTAAGACCTTAAGATCCGTCGGAACTGAAGGGCCACAAACCAAAAATGACCAAGGCAGCCCCGACACCGAGCAAAAAGGCGATCGAAGGTCAGCCGCGATCAAAAGAACCCCACAGGACCCATTCAAAGGTTACCACAGAGGGAAAATCGCACAAGGCTCCAGAGCCAAGGGGCGACACCGCAAAAAAGGGCGCGACGCAGAAAACTAACGTCAACGCCGAAAAGAAAAGGAAGTCCCCGGCCTCTGACGCCGAAAGGGCCCTCTAAGTCGAAAAGAAAAAGAGAAGATTTGAGGACGAGATGGCTGCGCTATTACAGAGGAAAAAGGAATTTGACGAATCATTAAAAGATTTTCGAATCCCTAAGACAGCGGAGGCTGTACCGGAAAACATTGACGCCAAAGAGGCTGAAGATGCCAAGGAAGAGTAAGAAGGTAAGTTTGAATCCCCACCGACGCTGGAACCTCTAGGCGAAGACCCCGAGGAATACGGAAACAGAGCAAATGCAGTCTCCAACTCAGGACCTCCACCTGAAAAGGAGAGCAAGAGGATAGACTTGGTGGGCAGAAGGATGGAGAATAGAGCAGCAATGCAGTGGCGCATTGCCAGCTCAAATGCCCTGTTAAACAGATATGGCCACCAACAGTGGGATGAAATAGAGGAGTTGATAAACAAACAAACAAGAAAAGAGCAAGAGCAGTTATCCAAGAGGGAAAAAATATGGCTAACACCTACCTAAAATCTGCACTAGATGCAGCAGATACCGCAAGCAGGCAGCTGTGCACGGGAACCATACTCCGAAGACATGCCTGGCGCAGGATTTCTGTATTCAAACAAGAAGTTCAGACATCGATCATCAACAGGTTTTTTAACGGGGAAGCTCTATTTGGAAAAGAAGTGGATGAATCCCTCCAACAAATTAAAAAGGACAATGAAACAGCAAGGGCAATGGGGGCCCTGCAACAAAGAGAATCTTTCAGAAGAGGGGGTTTCACAAACAAAGACCACAGGGAGAGGCAGCTTCAGCCAAAGCCAGCAGGTGCCGCAACAGTCTCGGGGACAGAACCCAAACCAACAAATGGGTCAATAATCTAGTTACCAGGGCTGGCAGAAACAGAAGCAGCCCTTATGAGGGTGAGGTAAGGCAGAGTAAGAGGCCAATCTTCTAGAGTGAGAGGAAATGGCTCAAACTGACTTCAACACAGAAAAGGACCCACACAGAACACCAGTAGGGGGAAGAATATTCTTTTTCAACAGCCAATGGAAAAGGATCACAAAGCACAAATGGATTTTAAATTTAGTACAACACGAATATTGCATAGAGCTGACAAAAACGCCAATCTACTGAAAACGAAAAAATTATCCAAATCAGAACAAACACTGCTAAATGCAGAGATCAAAGAGCTGTATCTAAAACAGGCAATAGAAATAGTACCAAAACAAGAATGGCACACAGGAAACTACTCACCATACTTCCTTGTACCAAAACAAGATCTAACCCTAAGGCCAATCACGGACTTACGATTCATATTAAGTTTATACTGACACAACACCTAAAAATGTGTACCCTTCAAGAAATAATCCCACAAATCCAAAAGGGGGATTTCTAGCAACAATAGACCTCAAAGACGCCTATTTACATATCCCAATGAACAAAAGACACAAAGTACCTAAGATTCCTACACAACGGAATACACTACCAATTCAAGGTACTCCTGTTCGGGATAAAATCAGCTCCACAGGTGTTCACAAAGTGTTTGGCCGCAGTGGCGGCACACCTAAGAAAAGAAAAAATCCACGTATACCCCTACCTGGACGATTGGGGATGCACAAAACAAATATGCCACTATCATGTTCAAAAAACGATTCAAACGGTACAAAGCCTGGGTTTCTCAATAAACCACAAAAAATGGTCAACAACCCTAGAAAAAGAAAAGACCGTCTTGGGAGCAAGACTGAATACAAAAGACGCAAAGGCTTATCCCACACAGAACAGGATACAAGCTATCCACAACTAAACGGCCCTCTACCAGGGGGGACAGTCTCTGACAGCGAGGAAGGTAATGAAACTAATGGGCATGATGGCATCATGTATCTCACTCATCCCTCATGCTCGCCTACACATACGCTTATTTCAAGAATGGCTCACCAACAGCTGGTCACAAGCAACAGGAAGTTGGGAAGATCTAGTGGTTGTTACGCAAAAGGTGCAAGCAGAGACACAATGGTGGGCATCCAACAACATAGCAGAGGGGAGACCTTTCAGGAACACAACTCCATCTGTGACAATCACCACAGATGCATCCCTCAACGGTTGGGGAGCACATCTCAACCAGCTGAAGGTTCATGGTCATTGGAGCGAACAAGACTCCATGAAGCACATCAATTTCTTAGACATGAAAACGGTTCTACTGGCACTCAAAGCATTCCAGAAATAGATTCAGGGGCAAACCGTTCTAATACAAACAGACAACACGACTACAATGTTCTACCTGAACAAACAGGGTGGAAGGAAGTCCTTTTCCCCAGAGCAAACTTGTGCAGGAAATCTGTCAATGGGCAATAGACCAGCAAATCAATCTGCAGACAGTACATTTACCAGGGATAGACAACATCACTATTAACACAAGGAAAAGTAAAGAGAGGGTCCTAGGGAGAGAGTTTTAAGACCAGCTAAGGATTACATCCCCAATTCTGCAATATAATAAGTACAACAAAATCCTTGGGTCTAAATAGTCTGAACAGGAAGTGACAAACACAAAAACAAGGTTCTGACAAACTCACAACCTACTTTGCTAAGGCAAATATCCCTTCAGGACGAAATCCCTCACGCACCTAGGTGGCATGCTTCATCATTTGGGATTCTCCTCCCAGAGGAAGGCCTAGTTCCTCTGGGGGCTACAACCCCCTCTCTGAGAGGGAGGAACTCGGGGATGTTTTGATTCCTATTCTTACTGGATTAGTAAATCCACCAAATGAGAGTAGCAGTGTGAGTGAGTGCGCAGCGCAAAAGAAAAGTGATAGTCAAATGAGGATAAAACTAGCTAGGAAGAACTAATTGAATACTTTATTTGGGAGCTCTCGCTGCTAGGATTAAAAACAGTGCACCTGCGGTACGGATTTAAACCGCATGTGTGATGTGATGGTATGTGGTCATTTGCTATAGCACAGATGTGTAAAATCTTTCTGGATAAAGCTGATATACACTACAGTTTCAATTTTAACACATGTCACAAGGTCTCACATGAAGTGTAGACTCCACAGCATAGCAAATAGAGATAGAGCCAGAATGAACACCTTGACAACAAACACACGAATAAGGGGCATCATGGTTACCATATATACACCATTGTACCCCACCATTGTAAACCTGGTGGTACTTGAAGAGCACAGGGTGGTATCCCTATGCAAATTGTAACATACAGTGTAGTACAGATTTGTGAAGGATCTACTTCAGACCAAACTGAATGTCAGATGTCCACTCCAAGCCTAATAAACTTGTAGCGTCTGTCCTCATGATCAACATCACAGCAGACCAACTAAGCAGACAAAACAGCTGCTCACACGAATGGGAGCTAAAGCAAACCACAGTACAGTACCTATTCAACATCTGGGGAACGCCAGTGTTGGACCTCTTTGCAACAATGCAGAACAAGAAATGCCGAAACTTTGCATCCAGGTTTCCTCACCACCTGTCAAGGGGAAATTCACTTTCACTCAGTTTGTCTCAGACATTTGTCTACGCCTTTCCACCGATCCCGCTGATGCAAAGAGTACTACAAAAAGCAAAAGAACCAGGAAGAAATATGATTCTCATTGCCCCTCGTTGGCCAAGACAAACATGGTACTCAACTCTCCTAGAACTCTCCAAGGGAGAAATGATCAGGATCAAAGCAGAAAAGGACCTGCTGACAATGCAACAGGGCCAAATATTTCACCCGGAACCAGCGATGCTACAACTAGCGGCCTGGCACCTGAATACATAGAATTTGGACACCTCATTCTGCTGTCCAGACCCATGGAAATTCTAAACGAAGCAAGAAAACAGTCAACAGGAAATGCTACACAGCAAAATGGAAGCGATATACCCCATGGTGCACCGCTAACAACAATACTAATTCAATAAATATACAGGAGACAGTAATTACATATCTTACCTACTTCTTTGAGAGCAACATCAATTTTTCCAGCCTAAAAGTGCACATCACTGCCATAGTGACATACGCAAGAGGAAAAACGTGCAAAAGTTTTTTTTACAAGACCAGTCATAAAAAGGTTTTTAGAAGGAGCAAAAAGATTAGCTTCAATCAAGAACATCTCCTTTAATAACCTGGAGTTTAAATACAGTGCTGTCTCAACTAATGACCAAACCTTTTGAGCCCATGCATGCAGCTGACCTCAAACATATTACTCTCAATACAGCCTTTCTCATTGCTATAACCTCACTATGGAGAGTAAGTGAACTACAAGCATTAACTATACAAGAACCCTACTTGCAAATCCACAAGGATAAGGTAATCTTAAAGACTAACCCGCAGTTTTTACCAAAGGTGGTAACTAAATATCACTTAAATCAAAACAGCATCTTACCAGTTTTCTTCAAAGATCCAAAAACTAAAGCAGAAAAAAGCCCCATACCCTGGACGCAAGGAGAACACTACTGTACTATCTGCAAAAGATTGAACAAATCAGGAAAGCAAAACAATTGTTTGTTGCTTACTTACATACCAACACAGGATCAGCTGTCACAAAAGCAACTATTGCAAGATGGATAGTACAAGCTATGCAATTAAGCTATACCAATCCTAAAAAAAAGGAACTCGCAATACAACCAACACCTCACTCCACTAGGAAGAAAGGAGCAACCCTAGCTTTTATGGCCAACGTACCCATCGATGCCATCTGCGCAACAGCAACATGGGCATCACCACACACCTTTATGCAGCATTGTTGTGTGGCTATACCAATGAATAAGGAAGCTCAAATTGGACAAAGGGTGCTTCAACAACTGTTTGCAAAGTCTTCCTTCCACCACAGCCTCTCAAACACGTGAGAAACTGCTACATAATCTGATGCACAGCATGTGAATCCAGAAAAGGATTCACGCTGCAAAATGAAATGGTTACTTAGCAGTAGGAGTAGTTTTGCAGCTTGAAAGTTTTCTGGATTCACATGCAACCCACCCGGCCTTCCCCTAGAAGGAACACAAACAGGTGGGTAAGCAAGGGACAACATCAGAAATTCAGAAAAAGGACCATCACAATGATTAAAGAACAGAAAAACAGAAAAAGAATCCGAAGATGGCCACCACGCACGTCGACCGCCAGGGTACCATATGACGTCACACAGGGGGCGTACCTGGCACCAAAGGATGGTCGACAGCAACCAAAACCAGAGAAACCAGCATTGAAAATGCAATAGGTCTCGCCTTTGATTAAGTTAAAGCCATTTGCTTTGCTAATGGTATTGTATAGCAAAGCTAATGGCTTTAACTTAATGAAAGGTGAGACCTATTGCATTTTAATGCTTGTATTTTATTATATTTCCTTCCCCTCTGTTGCTCCTGTCTCCCCTAGTGTTCACTCTCCCGCCCTTGCTTCCCTTGCTCCCTTCTTCCGTTTTCGACCTTTATATTTTTAAAGGGGGTTGGTATTCAATTTTTGTGGTTTGGCTGGTGTGTGCCGTTTAATGTATTTACTATTTAGCGCTGCGAGTGGCGTCCACCACCTTCAAATGAATAAATAAAGAAAATGATGACCAGCGTCATGCTGTATGCGTAGCATACATGTAAATGTATAACGCATGACGTTGGGCGCCATCATGCCATGACGTTTACCAGCACATGCACATAACACATCATTGTGCTCTTTTTTGGAGGCTGAAACCTTAGCGAAGCCAACAAGTAAAACAAAACGAGACCTATTGGCTTTGCCAATGCTTGTTCAGTGCAGGGGAACTCTCACCAGAATGAAGCCTCCTCAACACTCGCGCGTTTTTTGTGGTGGGTGTTCACGTGCGTCATTGCCTGTGTGTGCCCCGTCTGCACATGCAAAATGCTGAGGAGCGTAGGTGTTCACGCCGAACCCCAGCGTTTAAAAGGGGATGTTAGACAGTGACTTTTTCCCACAGCCCGTTGGAGCCCCCAGCCTAGTCTGCAGAGGGTGAAAGAGAGAGGGTGGGATTAATGTGTAATTAAAGGGAATTTGGAAGGCTAAGATGTTGTGGAATGTTAGATCAGTAGCTGGAACAGCATCGGGTGTTCTTTAGGCAGGCTTCATTGAGCTCATACAAAACAAGAGGGGGCTCCTTTCCAGCCTCCTCCCCTCTTTCCCCACTCTTCTCATTTATCACACAGCCGGGCTGAAACTTCACAGCTCCACAAAAGTTTTTTAGTGTTTGCTGAATCTGCGCTCTAGAAATGTAAGCCGAAGAAACAGGACACGTCCTCACAGAGCACAGACCCCATTTCATGCTTCTGAGCCGCGCTGGTGGAACAGGAGCCAGCACACGATACGGGGGAAAGCAGAATGCGTTCCATTTTAAATAAATACATTTTATGGCGGTTACAACCTCTGTGGCGTGTCGTGTAGGACGAGATTAGCGATGCTAAACACAGCTGCAAAACACAAACATCACTTCCCCCACCCGAGCTGCCGTTATCCCGCTTAATGCAAATATCAGGAGTGTGTGTTGTGGTGGGTTTAGGCCTCAACCATTCTTTCTTTGAGCCACTTCTTCACAGTGGAACTTTTAAAATGGCCGCAGTGGTCAGAAAATGGTTTTTACACAATAAAGTGGAACGGGCTCTTTTTGACAGTGAGTGAAGTGTCAAGTACTACGTACATGAGTTACTAGCTGTTTTCTTCTTGCAGTCTTGGTTATCCCATTATAAAACCAGGGGGACAAATCCCAGAATGCAAAGAAAAAACCAGTATCGATCTCTTAGCTTTATGGGGCCATGTGTTTCTAATTAGCGTGTATTAGAAACACATGGCCCCATAAAGATAAAGTGCTTTGCGACGGCAGCAAAGCAGGCGGCCCAGTCGGATTGGAGGCGAAAGGGCGTCCACAAAAAACCCTCCTTTCCAATGGCAGGCCACCGTTTAGCATAAACGGTGACGCCAGCCAATGGAAATGAGGGGCGGGGCTTAAAGCCCTTTTCTGAAATCCCTCTCTCACAAAATTTCTCGCCAGCGAGCAGCTCATGCGCTGCAATGCAGGCGAGATCTTAAAAAAATAACAAGAAAAAATAAAGACCATTCCGGACCCAACCACTAGATGGCTGAATGATGCACAGCATGTGAATCCAGAAAACTCTTCAAGCTGCAAAACTACTCCTACTGGTAAGCAGCCATTTCTTTTCCTGCAAGGCATCACAGTTGTTGCTGGGGATTTTAATGTTGTTCGTGCAGCGCACTTAGACATGACAGCAGAGCCAACACCCCATATGTTGCACTCTACAAAATTGCTCCAGACTTGAACTGAGGTGTTGGGCCTCTGCTAAATGTGGAGTGCCCGGCACTCTCGTGTTAGGGAATACACCCAAACTTCAGCTTGCCACAAGACTCGAGCATTTGATACTGTTGATTAGATTTACTTTGATGCAGTGCTGGTAAAAATGGGTTTTGGCCCACGTTCTGACTCTTCATAGGACTCTTATTCTCCTTGCCAGCCTCTTAGGTCTGCGGTGCTGTCAGAGCCCTTCCCTAGTTGAAGGGGGACAAGATGGGGCTGCCCCCTGTCTCCCCTCGTCTTTGGCTTGGCCATTGATCCTCTGCTCTGCCTTGTCCTCTGTGATACCCAGCTATGGTGCTGGAGCTGGGGGATGGGACATGAAGATTGGATAGCATTATATGCGGACGGTGTCTTTCTCTACCTCGCTCACCCTCAAGATTCCGGTCCACAGGCACTCCACATCCTTGACTTATTTGAAGACGCCTTCGACCCAATTGGTCGAAATCCCTTGTGATCCCTTTTTATGAGGGCACGAAGGTGAACACCTGGTGGACCATAATCCCTAAAAGGCGGCTCAGTTTCCGATATCTGGGAGACTTTATAAGTATGGAGTGGCTCTGACTTCGAACCTCAATCTGAAACCATTGGTGGCGTATATTAGAGGTTTTTCAACGTTAGGTGACCCTTATGTTACGTATTCTTGGGTGGGTTGCACTCTTTAAGATGAATTTCCTCCCCTGTTTCCTATACAGGTTTCATACCTTTCCCTTACCAATTCCACCCACTTGGGTCCGCAACCTGATCACTGCCATACGTGCCTGTTGGTGGGCGAAACGCTGCATAGCCTCTGATAAATGTTGTCAGTCAACCTACGATGGGGGCTAGGACTGGCGGATATTAAGTTATACTACGGGGCTGCCCAATTATTGGTGATCATTGACTGGGTAACCGGGGTGGGTGACGTGGCTTACAAATCCGAGCAATCGTTCTAGTGTTTGGATAATATCCTACATCTGCTGTACGGCAGACTAATTCCCAAGGACCTCTCCCCTCTGACCAGAGTGGTCCTCCAGATGTGGAAGAGGGTGACTTGGATGATGACTTGGAATGGGAGGCTCACCCGGCTAACTCCAATCTGGAGAGGAACATGGCTCTGTCAGGCTGCCTGGCTGGAGGGGTTTATCAGGTGAGATTGAAATGGGATATCGCAGTTGGGAGATGTTTCGTCGATAAAACCCTTTCAGGATCTGCAATCAAACTTCTCTGTATCCAACTCACACTAACATAAATTTTCTCCATCTGCGGCACACTCCCCCCTTCTACAAGATCTGTGATTTCAGCCCTTTGGAGGCAAAGTTCCTACTTGGCACACTCGTAAGAAGTGGGATTTCCCAGATTTACAAATCCTTGGGCCTTAACACACCCGACAGGTTTTCCCACCTGAAATTCAATTAGGAGGTGTGTGGGTGCTCTAGATGATGTGGACTGGAAAGATGCCTGAATGGTCCCCTGCATCCTTGCTATCTGTCAAGCAAGAGATCTCTGGGGTCCACAAGTCCCGACTTGAATTGCCTCATTGTGTGTCACTCCTGGGGATCCTGAATGATTTAGGGGGCAAAAGAGCAGAGCTCACCCTAGTAGGCCTACCCACACTTCTGGCAAAAAGAGACATTTTTTTTATTGAATTTCCTATTTTCATTTGCATCACTACAATGTGTACAGCTTACACCACTGTTTACACCCAATCATGGATACATCAGTCCGCTGCAGTTCTCCACTGCAACCCAGATACATATAACATCTTAATGCAGCTATTGAACTGTCTGTTAAGGAACTAAAAGAAGGTGATCGTTTGCGACAATCATATTTCCACAATATTATTACTAACTTTCCCCAACTCCCCTCTCCCCACCCTCCCCGGTCTCACGCGTACTTCTCCTTTCAGCCTTGCACGTATAAGAATCAGTCTAGGCTTATTGCATGATCGTTTGCATGTATTTTGATACCTCCTGCGTATGCTTCGTCAGCAGGACATGGTTATCCTGTTGTGTACTAGGTGATGGCACTCATAGCGGGACTTCGTCTTTGGCTATAGACTTTATGGCTTCTAACAGAGCATCCCACTCTAATGCTATTGGTACTTTCCGTAACCCTTTAAGCTCTTCCCTACGTAATGTTGCGCTCTCTGCAGTGCCCCAGCGTATTAGTTCCGTGTGCCGTGTCAGCACGTCCGGGGGTCTCCGTGACTTCAATCTCATTGTAATATTTTGGCAAAAAGAGACATAGCACGTAATTGGACACACAAACAACCGCTCAAACTCTTGGAGTGGCAGAGGGTAATGGATCCAGAGTCGATATACAGAGCTAGGGTTGTCCAAGTAAACATGTAATGATTTTGGGTGGTCCTGGTTGGACTACTGAGGAGTGATGGGAGGGTGCAGGAACTTACGATGGGTGTGTTTTACTCTCTATTCTGTGGTGTAATATGGTCTTCCACAGTGGACTTTGTTGGGTGATGTGCTTTGGGGGATCGGTTTGGGTCCTTTACCATCCCATCAAATTCAATAAAGGTTGTTTTTAGGTTGGTAAGATCACTTTGTAGAGTGCATCATGTTTCTTTTAGGACACACCCACAATACTGTTTTTAAGCAGATGAAACAAATGCATGTATCCTGTACATGTCTCATACAGCATCTGTAATGTATCCAATTAAGGGTGCACTTAGTGGAATTTTAAATTGGCCTGCCACTAGGAAGCTTCCTTTGAGGCCATGTAGCACCGTACTAATTGGCTGCCAACATTGCCAGGCATCTTGTACCTTGATAATATAGGAAAGTAGCTATTGTCACTTTGGTTGAGGGTACAGTTTTGGTGTAATACATTTCAATAGATGGCCTCGGTTGTGAGATGCTTCTTTTTGTAAGATGTAACAATTATAGTGAGTTTGCAGCTTGTCAAAGCCTCTGCAGGAAAAACAAAACGCAGGTCAGGGAAAAATCCTAGCATTGTGAAATTGTTTTTTCAAGTCTAGCCAGAGGCTTTTGCCCCAGCAGTGACCTAATACATTTTTCTTGCTGATGTGAACAGAATCCTGCAAGGAGCACTGGCTCTTGTCCTTTCAAATATATCCCTAAAAGTCTGATTCTTCGTAGATTGAGTTTTATTCACTTACCTTCTTAATATCTTGTGACTTGTCCAACAAAGCTTGAAGTGGAATGTTTAATTTCTTTATGACACTTGCTGCCTTGGTTGTGAAGAAAGCTTGTCTGGTATCTTATGGCAGTAAGAAAAATTAATGAAGACCATCACACAGTGTGTAGTTTGTGTCCTGGATTCACACAAAGCTTAAGGGCATCCTGTATTCAAGAATGTACTGAGGCAGAACCTCAAACATTATGGGAGAAACCGTCTAAGAGGCAAGCTGGAGGATTCAACTTCATCGTTAAGGTGAGAGTATCATTGACACTTTTAATGTTTCGATTACCATAGGGTAGCATTGACATCAAGGTATGCTATCCACTTTGAATTTATTTATCCTTTATGTTTCTAACAAAGTACCCCCTAAGAAATTAGAGCGCTATGGAAAAACTTCAATCCACAGTGGATAATTGATTTTTGTGATGAAACCGCTTTTGCAGGTTTCACCCTCTACATTTTGCCCAATTTTGGCTACGAGTCACTAGTGTAATGGCTCTGTAATCCCCAGACACCTTTCTAATCAGTACTCATCATGTGCTCGTCCCCTTAAAAAGGTACATAGTAGAATGGTTTATACCCAATGGGCATAGCCTAACTTACTTGTAAGTCCCTGGTATATGGTACTAGGGGTACCTAGGGCCTGTAAGTGAGCGTCCCCTCATGGAATGCAGCACTTGTGCAACCCTGGGTGGGAAAAGGTAAAACCTGGCTCCCCGTCTGCCACTGCAGATTGGAAGAGCAGCTTTAAACTGCTAATCTGACTTTGCCATCCATAGCACTGGCAAAGCCAAGTCCTCCCTTTTTAATATATGTAATTCACCCCTAAGGTGAGCCTATGGAGCCCTAAGGCAGGTTGCTGTATGTTGGAAAGGGACATGTATGTGTAATTGTTTCAACAGTAAAATCCCTACATTGTCGTTTTCACTATGGAAAGGCTAGTAGCCCCATTGGCAGGTACAGAGTTACAGGCTGAGCTCTCATCCGTCCTAATTTCTGAATGGGATTACTAAAGTTGGTACTTTTAGGTACCAAAATAATAAGTGCATTAACCTATATTTAAGGGTTAAATCTCATTTAATGTCACTAGTTGGCACTTAATTTGCCTAAGGTATCCAGTGTCCGTTTACCATTGCACACAAAGACTGTCCTCACAAACAGCCTTCAGCCCTCCTGGGGAGATGTGTAATAAATAAACAACTCTTAGAAAAAAGAGACAATTGAAGCCTGTATGGGGGAGAGGTGTTACCTCTCCCTGTCAGGAAGCCACACGGGTGTCAGCTCAAATGCCGAACTTCAAAGTAAAGCCTCCTTTCAAGGGCAAATGGGAAACACTTCGGAGAGGGGCTGCTCTATTGTTTAGTCAGGCAGGCCGACCCTGGGGGCAGAAAGGGGAAACTAGTTGTCAAACAAATTTTTCAGAGGCGTGTAGCCACTCCTCTGGGTTGTGCTAGGGAGCTCTACACACAGAGCGAGGGGTTCTGCCATGTTTAAAGTGATCAGAATGGAGCCCCTGGGGTAATTTGATGCATCACTTCACAGGACGTTGTCAACAGGAGGAAGAAAACCTAGTAGCCCATTGGCTAGTGACTGTGACCTCTCCTGAAGGCATTTTCTGGGCATAAAAAGACTGAAGGTTTGGACTGGGAGGCTAGTTGGTCTGAACCAACAGGGGAGCTCAGGCCTCACGATACTCGTGGACATGGGGACACCTTCGGTTCACTCGGGCCAGGGGCGACGGGCCCAGAGGTGTGTTGAGGTGTCGTTTTTTTCACAGATGAGTCACTTGCTGTCGGGGGGGCTGTACAAAGAGTCTCTAGGTGGCGTCGAGGAGCCCCTCCTGGCAAACCCAAGGTAGACTTCTTCTCTAGGGGGATGGGGGACCCTGCTGGCACCGTTAGCCCACTTCAACTCAGGATCCGCGGGTTCAGTGGTTCTGGCCAGTGTCTGTTTACCTGGTCTGGAGTCCTGACAGGTCTTTCTTTGATACCTGCAGGGTAGCAGTTCCTCTACTCCACAGGAGTTTCTGAGTCTTGACAGAAGTGCTGGCGATCCTCCCAGGCTATTGGAGGCACAGCAGCTGACAGGATGAGTCAACTTTGTTGCAATCGTCTGGAAAAGCGAACATGCTGGCAGAGTTGGCGCCAAGTCAGTTACTCCTTCCACAGTTCTTGATTTTCGCGGCTCTTCAGTCCTTCGTCTTTTGGGTCAGCAGGATCTCATTGCCAGGTACCACGGGCTCCCCTAAATACTACATTTAGGTGCATTAAGGGAGTGTAGGATAGTAGCCAATAGGATACTTACCCCTGGAGTCACTACGATCCCTATATGACCACTTCCTGTGGGAAATGGTCAAACCCCTGTGCTAGAATTTATAAGTTTGCGATCACAAAAATGGCAGACATCTGATTTTTGTATTCACTTCAGGTAGCCCACCTTAGCAGTGTAACTAGCCTGAAGGTGAACACGCTTCTCTGACTACTAATCTTCCGACCTGTCCAGGTGCCAAATGGCCATGGACAGGGGCATCCTCTCCTGTGAGGGATGCCAGATTTGCATACCAAAGACAGTGGGCTCTTTGAAATTCCCTGCCTTGTAATGCTAATTTGCAGGTCAACCTGTGGGAGGGGGTGTAAATAACCTCTGCCCAAGCAGACAGAATTTTGTTCCTGACCTCCTGAGAGCAAAGGCCCTTACCCCTGAGGGGAGGGTCAGAAACTCATCTGTGGTTTCAGGCTGGCTAGGACCAGTCAGTCAGCACAATAGCAGTTGGTTGGATTTTAGGGGGTACTCCTAAGATGCCCTTAGTGCACGTATAAATAAATCCATGCTGCTGATCGTGGGTGAAACGAGGGAAGAGCTGCTGCCTCGACGCTGGCGACTACAGAGCCCAGAATTCCTGCCTGAAATCACCTGAGCCCTGTCAGCGCTATTTCAAACTCGCTGCAGTACCACTCTGAAGGACTGTTTTTCACATACCTGCAGGTATGTTTTGGCTGCCATTGTTGTCTTCCTTACTGGGGGGGCTCACCCCAAACACACTGCTGATCGTGGGTGGAACAAGGAAAGACCTGCTACTACCATGATGCAACTGGGGATTACAGAACCCAGAATTCCCTCCTGACATTACCTGAGCCTTGTCAGCGCTATATCTGGAAGAGACTGCAGTTACAGATTCCTGACCTTAGAATTACCCCCAGGCGTCAGACTGGATCCAGACAATTTTTTTTGTAGCAGTACCCCTGCGTGTCGGTAGGTGGCGTCAGTCGACTCCGCGTCTGTTGTCTTGGTCGCTGGGATGATGTTGCGGTGTCTACTGAGACGACGCCCGTGTTGGCTGACGTCCGTTATTTCTTTTTCCGTGCCAGCCAGTGCAGATCCGGAAAGAGTGTGCCCCTTTGTCACTTTTTGACTAACCCTTTTTCGACTTTTGTTGACATCTTTTTGAGTCTTCAACTCCTGGTGCACAAGGGATGTCCAGCCATCAACCCAGTTTCAAGTCCTGTGACGCCTGTCAAAAGTTGATGTCGGTCACCGACCCACACCTCGCGTGTCTCTGGTGCTTGGAGCATGACCACGACCTGAAGTCACGGCGCTGGACCGTTGTCGACCAACGTCTGTACCGGCGCCGGAGGGTACAATTGTACCTCTGTTCATTCCTGGCGTTCCCTACTGTCTTGAGTGGCAGCCAGAGGAGGGTAAGGAGGCCTTGGAGGGGTCTGTTGACCCTCTAGCAGACCAACTTGAGGAGCTGGACTGGCGAGAGGAGCTGGGTGATGCCAGTGGTCTGGATACCTCCCAAGACCTTGGTATGCTTTCTCCCCCCTACTGTGGCTACGGAGGAGGGGCCTTCCTATGCTTTGGTGTTGCGTAGACCGGCTGAGGCCTTGGGCCTCGAGCTTCCTACGATGGCGGTCAGGACTAACCTCCTGACTGAGGTGCTTCAGCCGGCAGCAGCCGGCTCGGAGCCACTGCTGCTTTTTAATGAGCTCTCACTGATCTCCTTCTAAGCACTTAGTCCAAGCCCTGTAGACATGATGATTGCCCGACGCCACTGTTCGACCCCGGGTGACCCACTTTTCCTCTCCCATCACCCTACCCCTGAGAGCTTGGTGGTCCAAGCCTCATCCTCAAAAGGTGCATTCCCTACTGCTCCCTCGGATAGGAAATCCAAGAAGCTGGACCATCTTGGGAAGAAGATGCTTTCTTCCACCAGCTTAGGACTGTGGTTGGTGAACACCGCATGTCTCTTGGGCCGTTATACACACACAGTGTGGGATACGGTCGCGCAAGTGTTGCCACAGTGCCCAGAGGAGGCCGGGGTCGTGCTCACCCGCGCTGTTTCTGAGGACCGAGACGCAGCTCAGTTCACCATCCGGTGTGGGCTGGATACTGCCGTCGAGTAGGACGGTTTCCACGTCGGTAGCCCTGAAGCGCTGCGCCTGGCTGAGAACGTCTTCTGGATACAGTGCAGTTTTGGGCTTATCCTACAAAGCAGCGAGTCCGGGATATATGGGCTATGATACCGATGTTTCAGCCTCTATCCCGGATTTCGGTGAGAATGACTCTGAGGTTGCTGGGCCTCATGGCCTCCTGCATCCTGCTGATAGATCATGCCAGATGGCATATGCCGGCTCTGCAGTGGGACCTGAAGTTACAGTGGGCGCAGCATCCAGGCAATCTTTCCGATTGTCGTCCAGATCTAGTAGGGAACTGCGAGTCAGTTGTAGTGGTGGCTAACGAACCAAAATTGCGTCAGCAGCAGATCCAGACCAGAGTTCACAGTGGTGACGCATGCATCACTCCTGGGATGGGGTGGTCACATGGGAGAGGCAGAGATCAGGGGTCTCTGGTCTCCGGTGGAGTCCGGGCTCCACATAAACCTTCTGGTGCTTCGGGCGATTCGTCTTGCACTGAAGGCATTCTTTCCTTCTGTCAAAGGAAGAGTGTAGTGCAGGTGTTCACCGACATCTCCACTGCCATGTGGTACTGCAACAAACAGGGCGGGGTGGGGTCGTGGACCCTATGTCAAGAGGCTCTTCGCCTTTTGACATAGCTGGAACATCAGGGCATATCCCTGGTGGTTCAACACCTGGCGAGTTCCCTGAACACCAGGGCGGACGAACTACGCCGCTGGTGCATGATGGATCACAAATGGCGTCTTCACTCTGAGGTGGTGAAAGGTCTCTTTCAGAGGTGGGGAGAGCCTTGGTTAGATCTATTCGCCATCGAAGAAAATGCGCAATGTCAGCAGTTCTGCGCATTGGGGTTCCCAAGGCAGCACTAGCTCAGGGACGCCTTTCATCGCAAGTGAAATTGTGGCCTCCTGTACTCCTTTCCACCTGTACCACTTCTACCCAAAGTGCTGAAGAAGATCAAGTGCGACCGGGCCCAAGTAAGTCTTTTGGCTTAGGACTGGGCGCGAAGAGTCTGGTACCCCGAGCTCTTGAGCATGGACATCGTTCCTCAGATCAGACTGCCCCTTCGGAAGGCTCTTCTGTCGCAGCAGCAGGGGACGGTACTCCACCCGAACCTGTCTAGTCTCCACCTCCTTGCGTGGAGATTGAGCAGTGAGCGGTGACGGTTGACAGCTTTCGACCTTCCTCCTGAAGTCCATAACATCATTTGACAGCCAGGCGCCCCGCCACTAAAACATTATACGCCTGTAGATGGAACAGATTTGTGGCATGGTGCACAGCAATGACTGTGGATCCCCTTTCTGACCCCCTTTTCAGAGGTTCACTTGTTCCTCCTTTCTTTGGCCCAGCAGGGCTCCGCTCTGGGCACTCTTAAAGGGTATCTTTCGGCCATTTCGGCCTTTCTTCGTCTTCTTGATCAGTCTTCTCTTTTCAAGTCCCCTATCGTTAACAGATTTATAAAGGGCATTACTCATCTCTTTCCTCCTCCTCCTTTCCTAATGCCTCAGTGGGACTTGAATCTTGTCCACACTTTTTATGTGTGCTCCCTTTCAGCCATTACATAATTGTCCTCTTCGTCTCCTTACTTTAAAGACTACTTTCCTGCTTGCCATCCATCTGCACGCACAGTGAGTGAGCTTCAGGCTCTCTTCCAAACCTCCCTTTATTGCTGTCCATCCGGACAAAGTTGTCCTTCGTGCTAGGCCTTCTTTTCTGCCCAAAGTGGTTACCTCTTTCCACATAGGCCAGACCATCACATTGCCCACCTTCTTCCCGCCTCTGCACCCTTCCAAAGAAGAGGAGAGGCTCCACCGTCTGGACCCAAAACGTGTGCTTTCCTTCTACCTTGACCCCACTAAAGACTTCCGGGTGGACAATCAACTCTGTGCGGGTTATGTGGTTGCCAAGAAAGGTCAGGCAGTGCACAAATGTACCATCTCTCAATGGGTTGTCTTATGCATTAAGATCTGTTATTTTTGGGCAAAAAAGGACAGTAGGACTGCACGCTCACTCCACCAGGGCGATGGCAAACACTGCTGCTTTGGGACATGTTGTTCCATTGGTTGACATCTGCCAGGCAGCCACGCGGGCATCCCTGCACATGCTCACGAAACATTACTGCCTGCACAGCCAAGTCCGGAGAGCCAGCTTTTTTGGCTGTTCTGTTCTCCAGGACTTCCTGGTGTGAACTTAGTTTGCAGACCCACCACCGGCATTACTGGGGTATCTATTCTAAGGTAAGGAATCTATAACTACAGTCTCTTTCAGATGAGCAAGTTACTTACCTTTGGTAACGATGTATGTAACTACATATGTAAGAGATGTATGTAGTTCTAGATTCCTTACCGCCCCACCCATCCTCCCCATTCTGTGAACTGACTTCAAGGGATAGGGACTCACTTACAGGGCTCTAGTTGTGTGCACCAGTGGTCAGTGTCTTTCATGGCTCTGCGCTTCTGGCGTGGAAAGTCTTGTCAGAACTGACATCAGCGCACAGGGGTGGCGTCTAAGTAGACACCGCGATGTCATTCCGGCGACCACGACGAAAGGTGCGGAGTCGACCAACGCCACCTACAGACTCGCAGGGGTACTGCTACGAAAAACATTTTCCCGATCCAGTCTGATGCCTGGGTGTAATTCTAAGGTAAGGAATCTATAATACATATGTCTCTTACAGATACATTGTTACCGAATGTAAGTAACTTGTTAGTGCACTGCAATCCCGCTGCCCGGTGCGTGCCCAGGCCAAGCGCCCCACCCTTTCATTTTTCGTCCTGATGCTTGGCTACTCTTCTGCCAGGTTGTGTATAACTGAGCCATTTTTTAAACCACAACCTCAATTCACTATATAGATGCTTTGCAGTGATTTTATGCCATAGTTGTGAGAAAGTGCCCTCTTTCTGCATGGTTGCCCGCACTTTTTGCTGAACTGCTGATGTACTTTGAGTGTGCCTTGTGCTCCTGCCAATCCAGTGTCCAGGATCTATGGTCTTTCCCTTAAACTGCATTGAAGGCCAAACCCAATTGGATCTCTGGCCACAGGTCAGCCCCTTGTAAATGGTACCACAGGCACCAGGGCACTGTGACCATAGAAGGCCTCTAAGAGCTGCAGTATTTATTGTGCCACCGTTAGAGGCCCTGTACCTTTACACTCACACACTGCCTTTGCAGGCTGCGTGTTTTGATGCAGAACAAAGTGAAGAGTCGACATGGCTTACATCCCTCTGTGCCATGCTTACAACCCACTGCCCTGGTATAAATCAGTCACCCCTCTAGCTGGGTGCACTGTACCAGTGGTGAGGGTACAGGTGCATGAGCACTGAACCCCTACAGTGTCTAAGTCAATTCTTAGACATTGTTAGTGCAGTGCTGCCATTAAGAGTAGATCGTGCTGGGAGTTTGTCATTACAATAATGGCTGCACTGAAAACTGAGAAGCTTGGTATCAAACTTCTCAGCACATTAAACCCACACTGATGCCAGTGTGCGATTTAATGAAAAATACACCCAGAGAGCATCTTGGAGATGCTCCCTTAAAAACGACCTAACACTAGTGTTCAGGTTGAGTGGCTACTTTCAGCTGCCACCACCAGGCATGTTTCTGGACCCCTGGGTTGAGAGCCTGCTGCTCTCGGGGGCCTGAAACAACGCACATCCTGGAACGAGGTGCCAAGCCTCCTTCCCCAGGATGGGCAGGGTCCACTAAGGGGATTCTCCAAAGGCCTGCCGCCTTTGTTAGCTTCCCCAGGCCTTTTGCTGCTCCCAGCAACTGGTCCCCACCGGTTCTGACACCCACTTTAGGCGGTAAAACTGGTTGGAAAACCAAGTGTGAGAAGCTGGCCTGGTATATGCTGTCCACTAATTAAAGTGGGAACCCTGTACCAGTCTAAACAACCCTTATGTTGATTTAAGAGGTCAAATATAACCTTGGAAAGCTATCCAAGTGGTAGCTGTGCAGAGCAGCCTTCAGGCTTAGTCTAGAAGGAATGTTAAGCTGATTGTTTTACCAGAATGCAACCTTCTAGTATTGAGTAAATGAAACCACACAGTAGTTATAAAAATATGTATTTATTATTATAACATACTCTAAGTATGGCATAATATCTTCTACACAAAGATACTCACAAAGCACACAATACTATAGCACAGAAATAGTGAATAGCACTAATACACAGTGGGCTCCAGGGGGACACCAGACCATATACTAAAATAGTGGTATGAGAACCACGACTCGAGTCAAGACATTGTCTAGAGAATGTAGAATTGCTGGGACCCCAAGGAACCACTAAAGGTGAGTAAGTAGGGACCCCATGGAGGACGGGTGCAGTGTTGGAACACGACCGCTGTGGGCCATACAATTCTATGGGAGAGTTGTGGTTGCATTTTAAATTTTAAGGACCCTTTTAAGTGTACTTTGAAGAAACCCCAGTGGAAGTTAGGAGGTTGGAGAGCCACCCCACCTGTGGATACCGTACTACCAGAGTTACCTATCCCAAGGAAGCCGGGTGCATAGGTCTAAAGTGGCTTCGGAAACCGCCGTCAATCTCTATGGAGGACTTCGAAGAAGAGCCACTGCTGGGAAGAAGAAAAGTGTCAGTCGGAATCCAAAGGTGCGTTGAGAGGGTTCTTGACTCTGCAGAAACAGGGACCAGGAGATGTCGATGATGACCAGGAGCCGGAAGCGAGCTGTCCCATGAAGGATGTTCAGTGCTGAGGGGTCGGTGTCTGGCTGGAGAACCAACAAGCTTGGCAGCGGCAACCCATGCAGAAGGTCAAGGAAGGTTACGGTTCGGACCAGCAAGGTCCAGGAGACTCACCAAACACAGGGGAGTCAGGCCAAGCCTGGAGCAACCAGGGGAGCCCAAGAAAAGCAGTGTTGACCCTCAAGAGGATCCACAGGCCGGAGGTTCAGGAGTCGCAAGGGGATCTCGATCATTTTCACAAAGCAGCAGCTCCCTGAGCACTCGGTGCAGGAGGCCCGAGTTCTTTGTTGGAAATGGGGTCAGAAGTTGGGGCTACTCGGAGCCCAGTGCACTTGTTCGGGAAACGCCAACAAGCATTTGCACTTGCAAAAGTACACGGTGTATAGGGGTACGGGTATTGCAGCCCCCATGAGGGATTCTGGCCTCAAACTTGGTAAGAGGGCAGCTCGGACCTGAGGGACTTAGAAACCCACCTCTTGTGTTGCTGAAGCCTTCGGAGTCCATAGGAGCTCAGAAATAGCAAACCTGTCAGTTGAGATGTGGTGTCTGCGGTTGCAGGGGAGTGACTCCTTCACTCCAATGGAGACATCTTCAACTGTCCTTGATGCTTCACAGGTCCTGCACGGAGCCTGTATGGTGCACGGGCACAGACAATGCTTTGGACGGAGATAGAGATGAAGTCGGCCCAAACGAAGTCCAGTGTTTCCAGACAGTCGAAGGTCAGTGGTTTCTTGAACAGAATCTTGTCCACGTCTAATCTAGGGTCCTACAGCCAGGTAAGCTCTTTTGTACCCACGGGAGAGGCTTAGTCAGATTCAGGGGAGGAGGGTTTTGGACAGTAGGGAGGTTACTCCCATGTCATTTGTCCAGTTTCGTGCCAGAGCAGGAGCCAATGGCTCCCAGGACTGGTTTGAACTGGTCTATGCACAGGGTCACCAAATGTGCAGACAAGCGCACCCACCCAGGCCTATTACACTAAATCATGTCTGGGAGGTAGTATCACCTCCCTGTGACAGGATGCCTATTGTTTTGCCTTCCCCTGCTCGAGCTTGGCTCAGCAGCAGGAGGGCAGAAATGTGTCTCTGGTAGGCAGCGACCATTTTGGGCTGCCCGGCACTAGAAGGCTGGTACCAAGAACACCAGCGACCTCACAAAGCCTGTTTCTGAGGGGTGGAATCATACCTCCCACACCGGTTACCGGTATGAGGGTTTGATAATACACAATGTTTGACACCAACCACCATAGGGTTACTTTCAGCCATTTTAGAGTTGGTCATCACGGGGTCGCATAATGCTACTCTATATGTCGTAAATGGCTGTAGCACTATCAACCCGGGAGAATAGACTCCGTAGGTTGCACGGGTGTTCTGCTCATGCAGTGGCACCCTCTCACTTAGAACCAAGCACCCTGACTTCAGGATTGTCAAGGCCTGCTATAGGGGAGACTTATAGGTTTTAAGTGTAGTGACCCTTAGATACCGTAAACCTATATCTTAAGTTAGTGGTGCATGCACCAACTTACACAGGCTGCAATGGCAGGCTTGTAGGTTCCATTTTGCATGGCCTCTCATGGGTGGCATAATGCATGCTTCAGCCCATGGGAGGCCTCTGGGGTACCTATGCCCTGGGTACATAGGTATCGTATTCTAGGGACTGACAAAAGTACCCCAGTATCCAATCTGGAGTGTACCCAAGTACATGACATAACAGGGTAGGGAGAAAGCAGATCGACTGGGGTCCTGATTAGTAGGATCCCAGTCGGGCTAGTCAAAAACAGTAGCACATGAAGCAAAAAGTGGGGTAGCCATAAGAAGCAGACCCTACTTTCCTACACCAAGTGAGAAAGGGAAGTGTGCCCACCTTTGCCAACCCCACCCCTCAGATGGGGGAGGCGAGGTAAAGCACGACTCTCAGTCCCCGCCATCTTGCAGATGGGGAACCCATCCAACCAGAGTGAGGCATATGCCCCACTCCCCCTGGAGGGTGGCATAATAGGGGGTGTATCCACCCCAGGGAAGGGACCCATTGGTCCCAACCTTTACTTACCTTTAACGCCCCTAAATCTAGTATTTAGGGCCACCCCTGAATGTTGCCTCCTCAGACAAGAAACCACAAGAAGAAAAAAAGGATGGAACAGCCGTGCCGAAGCTAAGAAGAGGAGGACGCCCACTGACTTGGCCCCAGCCCTAACGGCCTGTCTCCATCTCGAACCTGCACAAGCGAAACTCCCCGGTGTGTCCTGCAGCCAGAACCCCGAGGACCTGCCCTGCCTTCCATAGAAAATACTCTTGTTTCCTGTGAACACCGGATTTGTTCATCTACAGACTCCAGCACCTGCGAAATCCGTGAGTCTGCACCACTCTGCACCTGACGTCCACTGACCGAGTGGCCCAACACCACGAGGAGGTCTCTCCGGCGATCCTGACCTGAGATCCAGTGATCCCTGACCTGCCTCAAGCCTCCAGCCGACGCCTGCAGCCTCAATCCGGAAGGTCCCCCCAACTGCGACCAGGAGCTGGTAAGAGGATCCGACCCTGAAACACACCCCTGCCCTGCACCCGAAACCCCATGGCGTTGGGTGGCCCAACCGACGGTGTCTAATCAACCCCCAGCATCCCAACTTACCTCTCCAAGTGATGATTGCATCCAGAAGACCTTCGTCCCCGAGCCTGCAGTGTGTTTGCTAACCGGAGACTCCCCATAGAAAGTAACAGGGCACCCGACGACAAACAAGCACCCTGCACCCGGCCGCCCTAGTGCCGCAGAGGGTGCCCCTTTGGTGCTATCTTGAACCCTCATTTGCCCTGAGTTTAAGTCCAGGAGCTTTGCTCACACAAACTTTTGGCCTGCTCATGAGCAGCCACCAACCGGAGGCCCCCTGTTGGATAATTTTGGGCCTCAGCACTCTGCCCTGGGCCGCCCTAGTGCTGCTGAGGGTATAAGAAGAGTGCATCCTTGACACTGGGGGACCCCTGAGTCTAATCTCAGAAACCCAACTCCAACAACAAAGTACTTAACTCTGAACCGATAACACTATGTTCGAGGCATATGAGCTGCAGATCACACACTTAGGATAGTAGATCGCCATCTGGTGTTGGGCTTGGATGCTTGCAGGTTGTTGTTGTCTTCGGAAGAAGTCTTTGGTCACGAGATAGGTGACTCCTCCCTTGGACTACAGTGCGCATGGGCATCCACTCCATCCTCAGATTGTTTTTTTCCGCCATTGGGTTCGGATGTAACTTTTCCACTCCGGTAGAAAACTTCAAAAATAAGCTTTCGAAGCGAAAAACTTTTACAAAACTACATCGAGGCACCTTCACTCGACATCGAATTCATCAGACCGGTTCCGGACGTCGACGCGGGCGATTGGACCTATCCGTGCCATGAGGCCTACGGCTCATGGAAAGGACGCCGTTTAAAAAATTGCCCCCAGTGTGGAGCAAAATTCCCACACAGTGACCATCATAAGGTCTGTAACCTGTGCCTGTCGCCGGAACACGAGTCCAGCTGTCCAGCCTGCACCGCATTTCGATCTAAAAAGACCATTCGGGATCGAAGAGCTCAACGCCATATCATGGCACACAGACCAGCCCCGGAACCAGAAAACATCTTCTATGAGGGTCCCGATGTCCCGGAAGAAGATTCCGAGGAACTTCAAATTATCTCAGAAGCAGACGACTCAGACGACCCCATTACTCCGGGGCAACGCGTGAGTACCACTGCCCCTACCCAAACCCCTCCAATACCAAAGGCATTTGTCAAGACTTCGCCAGCTGGCTCCAGTCGAGACCGAAAACACCCTTCAGAAGCCCCGCCTTCGGGCTCGGCTCCGAAGAAACACAAGCCTTCCAGTGGCTCGGGCCCGAGCAAACCACATATCATTGTGCCACCGGCACCTTCGGCACCGAAGACACAAGACCTCTCGGCATCGGCTCCTGCGCCTTCGGCACCGAAAACACCGAGGCCCTTAGACAAACCGGCACCGAAAGCTCCCAAGCTCAAAGACTCAACTTCGGCACCGAAACCTTAATCGGCGCCTAAACCTTCATCGGCACCGAAACCACCGGCTAAGGACTATAATACACCTCCTAAAGCCAAAGACTCTACCGATCACCCAAAACCTCGATCGGAACCGAAAAAGTTGGCGCCAAAGTCTGTTCCTGAAGACCAAGAACTTTTCCACCCAGATCCAACTCAAAAAGATCTATATTAATCCAAAAACTGGACATGTCACTGCTGTACCTTGTAGGAAACGGAAACCGGATACAACACCTGCCCCAGTTCCTATAAAGAAGAAGGACTCTGCAACATCACCAATTCCTCCTTCCTCTCCTGTACCACCTCCTACCCCACCCCCTCTGCCTACACCACCATTACCTCTACCATCTCCATCACATACACCACCCCCACAGGATGATGATGATGATCTAGGGGGAGGGGGTGATCCGGGTGATCTTGATGATCTTAATAATCCGTTCACAAATCCAGATACCGTACCCTCTACCAGATATGCCTGACCCTACACCATATCCCTCCAAACCATCACCTCCAGATGACCACCTGGGGTTTGGACAACTAGTACACAGAGCAGCACTTTATCATGGCGTCACCATGCACTCCGATGCACCCGAGGAAGACTTCCTCTTAGACACTTTTGAACAGTCTCAGAAGTCGGTTCAAATTTTACCTATGATTAAAGGGGTCATAAAACACGCCACAGAAGTATTTAAAGACCCCGTACGGCCAGGGTACTCAACCCAAGAATTGAGAACAAATATAGATCTGCCCCCGAAGACCTGCCCCAGAAGATCCTTGTTACATCAAAGGGCAGCTCCCTCTGGATTCTCTGGTCATTTCCAATGCAAGGAAACACGCCAACTCCCAAACTACGGGAGATGCACCGCCCCGACAAGGAATCCAAACTAGTAGAGGCATCGGGCAAAAGAGTAGCAGCACAAGCCGCTAATCATTGGCGTATCGCCAACACCCAAGCCCTATTAGCACGCTATGATAGGGCTCACTATGATCAGTTAGAAGACCTGATACAACACCTACCAGACCAATACAAGGCCCAGGCAAATGACCTTATACAAGAGGGAACACTTATCTCAAATGCCTCAATTAAATGTGCACTTGACGCCGCAGACACTGCCTCTAGGGCAATAAACACAAGTGTACTCCTTAGACGCTATACATGGCTACGTATTTCAGGCTTTATGCCAGAAGTACAAACTACTATACTTAGCCAACCATTTAATCAAGAACCACTGTTTGGACCAGCAGTAGACACTGCACTTGAGAAAATGAAAAAAGACACCGAGACTGCTAAATCCATGGGAGCATTGCAGTCTCCACAACAACGTGGCTCCTTTCGACGCTCCTTCTACAGAGGAGCCTCCAAAAACATTGGAGCAGACACCTCCTCCACATTCAAACCCTCTACACAAACATCCCCCAGTAGAGGATATTTTAGCGGAGGATATAGAGGAAACAACACCAAGGGACGAGGTTGAGGCAGTACCAACACTCGTACCTCTCCCGCCACAAAACGGTGACTTGCCTCCACTCCCCCCAGACCATTCCACTCCAGTCGGGGGAAGACTCAAACAGTTCCTACCTGTCTGGAACTCCATCACAACAGACAAGTGGGTAAGACAAATTATCCAGTATGGTTACTGCCTGGAACTCACCACTACCCCCCCAACACATTCTACCCAAGCAACGCTATTTGTCACCAGACCATCTTACGCTCCTCAAACAAGAAGTGCTCTCATTGCTTCAAAAACACGCAATAGAACCAGTGCCCTTACAACATCAGGGTACAGGGGTATACTCACTGTACTTCCTAATCCCCAAAAAGGACGAGACGCTCAGACCAATACTGGAACCCAGACTACTAAATCAGTGCATAAACTCAGATCATTACCATATGATCACTCTTCAACAAGTACTCCCACTACTACAACAAGGCGATTTCCTTGCCACATTAGACCTCAAGGATGCCTATTTTCACATCCCCATGCATCCTGCTCACAGGAAGTATCTAAGATTTGTGGTGGACGGACAACACTATCAGTTTACAGTCCTTCCATTCGGGGTAACAACTGCGCCCAGAGTATTCACCAAATGCCTAGCAGTAGTAGCAGCGCATCTCAGGAGACAACAAATTCATGTCTTCCCATATCTAGACGAATGGCTCATATTCATTCAACAAATGCATCCTACACACTCACCAAACTATTCAAATCTTACACAACTTGGGATTCCCAATCAACTATCCCAAATCTCATCTCCAACCCTCCCACATACATCAATATCCTGGGAGCCACCATAAATACCTCCAAAGCACTAGCATATCCCAGCCCAGCCAGGATAGCCAAAATACAAGCTCTGATCGCAAAATTTCAAACCCAACACTCTCTTCCAGCAAGAGTGTTCATGCAACTCATAGGCATGATGGCGTCATGCATCTTCATTGTGCCTTATGCAAGACTTCAAATGCGTCCCTTGCAAGAATGTCTAGCACGTCAGTGGAATTAGGCTCACGGACAACTGGCAGATCTGGTGTTGGTGGACAGCCGCTCACATCGCTCTCTAAAATGGTGGAACACTATAAACCTGTCCAAAGGGCGGCCGTTCTTAGAGCCTCTTCCACAAATAGTGCTGACAACCGAGAGCATCTCTCACAGGATGGGGAGCCCATCTCCTAACACACACCACTCCGGGCACATGGACCACTCAACAGAAAGGGCTCCATATCAATAACCTGGAGCTACTGGCAGTATTCCTAGCACTAAAATCATTCCAATTACATCTCCAGAACAAAACTGTCCTCATCCGGACAGACAACTTACAGTCGTGTATTACATAAAAAAACAAGGAGGCACACATTCTCTCCAGCTGTCCCAGCTCGCACAGAACATTTGGAGATGGGCCATTCCCCAGAAGTCGACAAACTCAACAGATCCACGAATGGGAATTACACCCACAAGTCCTACTCCCATTCTTCCAAAAAATGGGGCCAACCAGACATAGACCTGTTCGCCACACACGAAAACGCAAAATGCCCAACCTTCGCCGCCAGGTTTCCCCACCCACAGTCGAAGGGCAATACAATATGGATGAACTGGTCAGGCAGATTTGAAACTGCGCCTCTCCCCATCCTTATTAACCCAGAACCAGGGAGAAATCAGACACCCAGATCCACATCAACTGAACCTAGCGATCTGGCTCCTGAAGTCCTAGAGTTCGGTTACCTCAACCTACCACCAGACTGCATGAATATTATAAAAGAGGCCAGACGGCCTACTACTAGAGCCTGCTACGCTGCAAAATGGAAAAGATTTGCCATTTACTGCTCTAACAATGATATACGCCCACTGGACGCATCCATCCAGAACATCATTTGCTACTTACTACACTTGCAAAGATGTAATTTAGCGTACTCATCCATACGCCTCCACCTAGCAGCTTTAGCAGCCTACTTACAAAATCGACAACACTTGTCATTAGAGACAGCGTCCCAAACCACACTGGTTTCCTCTGATTCAATTGAATCAGAGGAAACCAGTGTGTGGACACTACCGGACCCTATTAAGGGAGGGAGTGATTTGATCCCAGGTTTGGGACGCTTCGTATCTCCTCTATCCTCGGTGTATGTAAAAGAACCTACTTAAGCGAGCGATTTGATCCTACGTCTGGGACGTTTTTTATCGCCTTTACCCGTGGTGTGTGGAAAAGAACTTATTTAAGATCCTTGGAGACATTTATGCGCTGATCTGGGGACCAGGCGTGTGCATAAGGATACTATATGAATAACTGCCTTTGAGGCGCGATAAGTTAAACAACTTCAAGACGTGTATGAGACCTTTGATGGTACCTGTGTGCTGAAAAAGTTGACTGGGTCTATACAAGAGAAGTTCGATAATATTCACGAGCAAAGGGTTCTGCATTCAATAATTATTTTAAACATATAGAAATTGGGATCTACAATTAATCCTGAGGAAGGTGTTGGCTGTATACTAGGGCCTACCGAAACGCGTCGATGCTCTTAATACAAGGAAATCGTAGAAAATCTATGATGACAATGGTTCTGTGACATGTAAATCATGATTGAGTCTCATTGTGGTCACAACCGATGAATCTTTGATTTGGCGATTCCCTATCTTAGATTAGGATTAATTTGTCCTTTTCTCTCTTTGTTCTCCCAATTCTTCAATGTATTGTTTTATATAAATATTGATGTTGATTGGTTACACTACCGGTCTATGAATTATAACAGAAAAGTTTATGTTTTTACTTTTGGAAAACTGTTCTTCCTTCTTAGCAAAAATATTTGTGTAATATTATATATATCCTGTGACATATGTGATTAAGTTTAATAAAATTGTTGAGAAGTATTTCCATCTCCATCTGATGACAATATGTCATACCAACTACTTATTGCCAGAGCAGCAGAATACCATGGGGTGGAGCCAAATAAAGAGTCTCTAGACGAAGATTTTCTATTTGACACTTTAGGAACACATAAATCTAACCAAACCCTCCCTATGCTTAAGGGTATTTTGAGGCATACGGACGATATTTTTAACGATCCTGTCCGTGCTAGAATTCTTACTCCCAGTGTGGACAAAAAATGTAAACCTTCCCCCACAGAGCATATTTTTATCAAGGGTCAGTTACTACTTGACTCTCTAGTAGTATCAAATGCCAGGAAAAGAGCGAATTCTCAAGCATCTGGGATGCCCCACTCCCAGATAAAGAATCAAAATTTATCGATGCTTCGAACAAACATGTAGCAGCACAAGCAGCTAATCACTGGCGTATTGCCAATATGCAGGGCCTACTAGTAAGGTATGATGGAGCCCATTGGGATGAAATGGAGCAATTGCTTCAGTTTCTCCCAGACGAGCATAAGGCAAAAGCTCAGGACTTAGTCCAAGAAGGGAAGTTAATTTCCAATGCTTCCATCAGATGCGCTCTAGATGCAGCTGACACCGCAGCTAGAGAAATAAACACTAGCATCTTGTTAAGACGCCATGCTTGGTTACGGATTTCAGGATTCTAGCCTGAAGTTCAACAATCCATCTTAAACATACCGTTTGATCAAAAACATCTTTTTGGCCCTGATGTTGATTTAGCACTTGATAAAATGAAAAAGGATACTGATGTGGCAAAATCAATAGGAGCACTTTAATCTCCCTCAAACAGAGGTTCCTTTTGGCGCTCTTATTATAGAGGAGGGTCCAAGTCTATTGGTACCGACCAGAGCACTTCCTCCTTCAAAGGCAATTCTCAATCCTCCTTTATAAAAGAATTTTACAGAGGGGGTTATAGAGTAAATAGTCCTAGGGGCAGAAGTAAAAACACCACACCCCGCACTTTTCCTTCCCCAAACAAGCAGTTACTTCCCAACGCTTCCAGCTGACTATTCCACACCTGTCGGTGGAAGACTTCAAAACTTTATCTCCATTTGGAACTCATTAACATCCGACAAATGGGTGCTTGGAATTATCCAACATGGCTACTGCCTGGAGCTTACTAACAATCCTCCAGACATTCCTCCTCGATCCCACAAAATGTCACCATCTACACCTACTTCATGAGGTGTTTTCTTTATTACAAAAATGTGCTATAGAACCAGTCCTTACTACAGTACCAAGGGTCAGGGGTTTATTCCCTTTACTTTCTGATCCCCAAAAAGGACGGATCTCTGAGGTCTATTTTAGATCTCAGGGAGTTAAACAAATACATATTGTCAGAAACCTTTCACATGGTCACTCTAAAACAGTCTCCCCTGCAGCAGAACAACTTCATGTCTACGCTAGATCTTAAAGACGCCTACTTTCATATTCCAATTCATCCCGCTCGTCGCAAATACCTCCGATTTGTGATAGCAGGCAAACATTACCAATTCGAAGTACTTCCATTTGGAGTCACCACGGGCCCCAGAGTGTTCAACAAATGTCTCGCTGTAGTAGCCGCTCATCTCAGAAGACAATTTATACATGTCTTCCCTTACCTGGACGATTGGCTAATCAAAGCAAGTACCTACCAGAACTGTGTACTACACTCTCAGACCACAGTACATCTACTTCATCAGTTTCCCACACCAAGCATCTAAGGGCAATGCTCTATGGATGAATTGGTCAGGGATATTTGCTTACGCTTTTCCGCCTCTCCAACTAATTTTAGGGAAAGAACACAGGCTCTGGGAACCTGATTGGCAGGGACCCAGGGCATCAGTAGTCTGGCAAAAAGTGGGGGGGTTTCTGCAACAGAAACCCACTTTCCTACAACTACCACCAGACTGTATAAATACTCTCAAAGAGGCTAGAAAGCCACTACTAGAGCATCCTATGCATCAAAGTGGAAATGTTCCATTTCTGGTTCGGAAGCTCAGGCAAAAGTCTCTCATGTTGATACTAGTAGCGCCTACTTTGGCTCGTCAACCATGGTACACCACCCTATTAGAACTCTTGATGGTTCCACATCAAAAATTACACCTCACACCCTCTCTCCTCACTGAGAGCCATGGAGAAATCAGACCTCAAAATCCCAAAGAACTCAACCTAGCGATTTGGCTCCTGAAATGATAGTTTATTTATTTACAACTATAAGAAACTGGCTCTATATATACTTCACCAAAAGGAGGTATAGTGTGTATAGAGTCCAAGTGACCCCAGAGGTAGGCAGAGGTTAAGTTAGATAGCACCTTACTCTCTAATTGTGGTAGAGTGGTCAAGCAGTAAGGCAGTATCAGAGGACAGTGTTAAGCATTTGATGTACACGCTCAGTCAGCAAATGACTTCACACACTCAATAACTGAACTCTAGGCCAATTGTGTTTGTATAAAAATATATACTGTTTTATTTTTAGAACCAAGCAAGCCTGGCACAGGAAAGCATTAAATACTTTTCAGTCATAAGTTACTGGATATGGAGGAAAAACAAGTTAACGGTTCACAGGTAAGTAATCAACTGTGGGAGTTAAGGTTCTGAGGTTATACTAAGGGGTCCCCAGGATCAGTGATGATCTGTTGTTGCACCCTCAGCGGCACTAGGGCGGCTGGGTGCAGAGTGTTGAGGCCCAGTGTTATCCAATGGGGGATAAGGGGCCTCTGGTTGGTGGCTGCTGGCAAGCAGGCCACTGGGTTGGGCTCCTATGGTTAAAGTCAGGGCAAATGGGGAAACAAAGTGGCACAAAAGGTGCATCCTCAGCGGCACTGGGGCGGCTGTGTGCAGAGTGCTGTTTGGACGTCGGGCATCCTGTTGGTTTCTATGGAGAACCTCCGGTTTGCAAAAGCACTGCAGGCAGGGAGAAGAAGGACTTCTGGGTGCGACCACCAATTGGAGAGTTAAGTTGGGAAGTTAATGGTTGGTTAGGCACCGTTGGTGCAGAGGTGCCTTTTGGGGTCAGATCTTCTTACCAGCTCCTGGTCGCGGTTAGGGGGCCTTCTGAATTTAGGCTGCAGGCGTCGGCTGGAGGCTTGATGCAGGTCAGGGGTCACCGGATCTCGGGTCAGGATCGCTGGGGTGACCTCCTCGTGGTGTTTTTCCACTCAAGCTCGGGCCGGGTTCGGCGGGTGCAGAGTGGGCTGGATTCGCGGTCTCTGGCTGGTGCCAGAAGCTGCAGTTTGTACAAATCCAGTGTTCACGGGAGATGCAGTCTTTAGAAGTGAAGGCAGGCAGGTCCTCAGGGTTTCTAGAGATTGCTGGCTGCAGGACACACCGGGATTTCGCAAGAGCAGGTTCGAGGGGGAGACAGGCCGGTAGGGTTGGTGCCAAGTCATTGGGCATCGTCCTCTTGTTCGCTCTGCACGGCTCTTCAGTCCTTCTTAGCTTCTTTCTTGTCTGAATCTAAGAAAGCAAGGTTCAGGGTGCCCCCGAAATACTACATTTATGGGTGTTACAGGTAGGTAGAGGGCAGGGGCCAATGGGTTCCTTTCCTGGGGGGGGGAGGGGGTACGCCCCCTATTCTGCCACTCTCCAGTGGGAGGGGGGCAGGAGCCTGTCCCTGGTTGGCTGGGTCCCCCATCCTCAAGATGGCGGGGACTCGAGGTTGTGCTTCACCTCGCCTCCCCCACCTGAGGGGTGGAGTTGGCAGAGGTGGGCACACCTCTCTTCCTCACTTGTTTTTCCCGCCGGTTCTCTCGCCCAAAGTGGGGGGTAGAACCAGTGGGGACCAGTTGCTGAAAGCAGCAATTGGTCTGGAAAGGCTAACAAAGGCCACATGCCTTTGAAGCCTCTCCTTCTTGAACCCTGCCCATTCTGGGGGAGGAGGCTTGGCTCGTCGTCTCAGGATGTGCATTGTTTCAGGCCCCCGAGAGCAGCAGCTCTCGACCCAGGGGTCCAGAAATATGTCTGTTGGTGGCAGCCTAGGCAGCCACTCAGTCAGGTCACTAGGAGTTGGTCGAGTTTCAGGGGGCATATCTAAGATGCCCTCTGTTGTGCATTCTACATTAAATCCCACACTGGCATCAGTGTGGGTTTAATGTGCTGAGAAGTTTGATACCAAACGTCCCAGTTTTCATTGTAGCCATTATGGTGTTATGGAGTTCGTAATGACAAACTCCCAGCACCATATACTCTTAATGGCAGCACTGCACTTACAGTGCCCAGGTATGGACTTTGGGTACTGTAGACGTACAGGGCTCATGCAACTGTACCCTCACCGCTGGCATAGGGCACCCAGCTAGAGGGGTGACTGACGTATGGCAGGGCAGTGGTTTGTGGGCATGGCACTCCACTGGTTGCCTATGGCCAGGCAAATTGAATTCAAAGTCTTATGTATCTCCTTTAAAGCCTTGAAACTGACCACCCCCACACTTTTGGTTAATCTCCTCTCGCCATATGTCCCTTCATGACCTCTTCGCTCACAGGGTCAGCACCTGGTGGTGGTCCCCCGGACACGAAGAGTTTGTGCGGGAGGCCGCTATTTTCGCAGTAGAGCGGCCATCCTTTGGAACGCACTCCCTGTGCATATCCGTGGCCTTAGCAATTACTTAGAATTCAGGAAGGCCATCAAGACTCATCTTTTCCCTGCACCATAGTCCTTTCCCGGTCCATCTGCTTGTGTCAGTCTTTTCTTGGTACCAGCCCTGGTACGCCCCTTTGCTGGGGCAGTTGTAGCGCTCTACAAGTCTCAGTAACTTAACATGTGTGCCATGTCGACTTGTCACTTTGTTCTGCACCAACACACGCAGCCTGCAATGGCAGTGTGTGGTTGTAAAGGTACAGGGCCTCTAAAGGTGGCACAATACGTGCTGCAACCCTTAGAGGTCTTCCCTGGTCACAGTGCCCTGGGTACCTGTGGTACCATTTAACCGGGGCTGACCTGTGGCCAGAGATGCCAATTGGGTTAGTTTTAGGGAAAGAACACAGGCTCTGGGAACCTGATTGGCAGGGACCCAGGGCATGCCAAGAAAAAGTGCATCAGTAGTCTGGCAAAAAGTGGGGGGGTTTCTGCAACAGAATCCCACTTTCCTACAACTACCACCAGACTGTATAAATATTCTCAAAGAGGCTAGAAAGCCACTACTAGAGCATGCTATGCATCAAAGTGGAAATGTTCTGTTGTCTATTGTAACAACAATCATATCAATCCACTTGATTCTTCTGTGCAAAACATTGTTTGTTATTTGTTGCATTTACAACAATGTGGATTAGCTTACACATCAATTTGCTTACATCTATCAGTTGTAGCTGCATACTTAAAACACACCCAACATCTGTCTCTATTCAGAGTACCAGTGATTAAAGCATTCATGGAGGGATTATAAATAGTAATACCTCCAAGGATTCCACCTGCTCCAGAGTGAAATTTAAACATAATCCTTACAAGGCCAATGGGCCCACCTTTTGACCATTGCACAAATGTCAACTTCGATTCCTATCATGGAAATTCGCTTTCCTCATAGCAATAATCTCACTAACGGGAGTTGGTGAACTCCAGGCATTAACCATACAAGAGCGTCTCTGTCAACTTTGCAAGGATGGAGTGGTTCTTCGTACTAATCCTAAATTCCTCCCTAAAGTAGTTTCTGCTTTTCATATCAATCAATTAGTTGAGTTACCTACTTTCTTTCCTCAACCTGATGCTGTAGCAGAACGAGCTCTACATACACTTGATGTTAGGCAAGCTATTCTTTACTACATAGAAAGAACCAAAGACTTCAGGAAAACAAAACCACTATTTGTTGGTTTTTCTCCCCCTTACAAGGGCAATCCTATCTCTAAGTCAGGTATTGCAAAATGGATTGTAAACTATATCCAAACATGTAATACTAAAGCAAAGAGAACTGTGTTGATTCCTCCTAGAGCGTATTCCACTCGCAAAATAGGGGCTACTATGACCTTCATGGGAAATATCCCCATAGCTGACATTTGTAAGGCAGCAGCATGGTCTACACTGCACACATTCACCAAACACTATTGTGTAGATGTGTCCTCAAGACAATAAGCAAATGTAGGTCAAGCAGTACTTAAAACACTATTTCGAACAACTACAGCCACTACAGGTTAGCCACCGCTTTGGGAGATTACTGCTATATAGTCTTTGCAAAGCATGTGATCTACAGCTCACATGCCTCGAACGGAAAATGTTACTTACCCAGTAAGCATCTGTTCATGGCATGTAGAGCTGTAGATTCACATGGCCCACCCACCTCCCCAGTCTCCTGTACTGGTAGTTCTTAATTTACATTCAAATGCATGGACATCTCTATTCTACACTTCCTAACTCCATTTCTTACCCTCTGCGGGAAAACAGTCTAACAATGAAGTCTATGCCCATGCACACCATCACCGAAAGGAGGAGTCACCTACCTCGTGACTGGAAAGACTTCTTTGAACAAAAACAACTTGCAAACATCCGGTCCCAACACTGGTTCACCACCCTGTTAGAGCTCTCAGTAGTTCCACACCAAAAGCTGCATCTCAACTCCAGTCTTCTCACGCAGAGCCATGGAGAAATCATGCATCCAAATCTCACGGAACTCAACCTGGCGATTTGGCTCCTGAAGTCATAGAGTTTGGTTATTTACAGTTACCACCAGACTGAATGAACATCCTAAAGGAGGCTAGGAGACCTACCACTAGGGCGTGTTATGCAGAAAAGTGGTTATTTTTGTTATATACTGTAACATTAACAATATCAACCCCCTTGATGCTTCAGTACAAAACATCATTTGTTATCTTTTACACTTGCAGCAATCTTGATTACCTTCTACATCCATTAGATTGCATTTAGCAGCAGTAGCTGCGTACTTACAAAACGTAAAACACTTAATTCTATTCAGAATACCAGTGATTAAAGCCTTTATGGAAGGACTAAAAAGAGTAATTCCAACAAGAGTTCCTCCTGCACCAGTATGGAACTTGAACATAGTCCTTACAAAGGCTAATGGGTCCACCTTTTGAACCGATGCACAGGTGTCAATTACAATTCCTCTCATGGAAGGTTGCTTTTCTTACTGCAATCACTTCCATAAGGAGAGTTGGTGAACTTGAGGCACTAACTATACAAGAGCCTTTCTTTCAACTTCACAAAGACAAGGTGGTTCTTCGAACCAATCCCAAATTTCTACCCAAGTGGTTTCTGCTTTTCGCATCAATCAATCTGTTGAGCTACCTGTGTTCTTTCCTCAACCTGATTCTGTAGCAGAACAAGCTCTACACACACTAGATGTTGGAAGAGCTCTACTATATTATGTCGAAAGAACAAAACATTTTTGTAAAAGAAAACCGCTTTTTGTTACTTCTTCACCACTACACAAAGGCAATCCAATCTCTAAATCAGGCATTGCAAGATGGATCATGAAATGGATCCAAACATGTTAAGTGAAAGCGAAAAGAACCTTGACAATACCCCCTTGAGTGCATTCCACATGAAAATTAGGGGCTACTATGGCCTTCTCAGGGAATATTCCCTTAGCTGACGTCTGTAAGGCAGCAACATGGTCTACACTGCACACATTCACCAAACACTATTGTGTAGATGTGTTAGCGAGGTAACAAGCTAATGTGAACCAGGCAGTACGTAAAGCACCTTTTCAAAAAACTGCAACAGCTACAGGTTAGCTACACTTTGGGAGAATACTGCTGTATAGTCTATGCAAAGCATGTGAGCTACAGCTCACGTGCCTCGAACAGAAAATAACACTTACCCAGTAAGCATCTGTTCTTGGCATGTACAGCTGTAGATTCACATGTGCCCACCCCCCCTCCCCGGCTACCTATACCGGTTGCATTCTATCTTGTATACATACACATGGACATCTCTATTCTACCTTTACTAACTCCATTCCCACCCTCTGCGGGAAAACAATCTAACAATGGAGTTGATGCCCATGCGCACTATTACCGAAAGGAGGAGTCGCCTACCTGGAATAACTTCTGCGAAGAAAAACAACTTGCAAACATCCAGACCCAACACTAGATGGCAGGAGTATGCAAAGCATGTGAATCTACTGCTCTACATGCCAAGAACAGATGCTTACTGGGTAAGTAACATTTTCCTTTCCAGATACGAGCTAGACACCATTGTTACTCGGTTGTCCGCTCTGACATCCTTGATTTCTCCGAGCCCTTTGGCGCTTCGACTATATTAGACTCGACCTGAAGTTGAGGGTTCTAGCCGAGGTTTTGGTGAACATAAAGTTGCGCCATCGCCTTGTAGATGGACCAACAAGCCGGTTTAAATTCAATCCCCCAGCATTTTGTGGCCCATTGCCCCTGGAAAAGGGAACCAATCAAATCGGGATGATCCTCTGGGTACATCAATAGTGGACTCACTGGTTGAGGTCCCTATGATCATAATATCCAGGAGTAGGGACTAGTATGCCGTTCTGGAAACACTGCACCCAGATAGTGATTCCCTAACTGTGGATACTACTTCTGATCCTGTGACTAGTGTCCCAGACCCTGTCCTTTTTATTCCTGCTTTTTATATGCTTTCTTTCAATATTGCGGGCGATCCGTCCTGGGGATGCTTTATTGATCAATTTGATTTGTGTTTTCCCGAGATGGCAGAAGAACGCCACTTGCGATGTGGCGCTGAATTTACGATAACGAGGATATTGGCCACACCTTTGATATGGCCTAGGGAGTAATAATTACTTTTTATTAAGATAATTTGGAAGAATACCTACCTTCTCTTTGCCATCCTTTGGTTTCGTTTGGATTTTGTGTCGGCTCAAATTGATGAGCGGAAGGCAAGGGTTAAATATTACCCCAGTCGTAATATTACATTGTTTCTGGAATATGACTCCAAATTCTCCATATATTTCTCTACATTTGCCCTGAAGAAGTCCTGTTTTGTTAGGACGAAACGCGTTGGCTGGCTGTCTTTTAAAGCAAGAACTAATAAAGGAAAAGAAAAAAATTGACCAATGTCCAACGACTTGGTGGACTCTTTGAGAATTATTGTTCAAAGGACAATTTTTGATATTGCTGTAAAGTGGTGCATCTCCAAATTTGTTTTGCATTTTGTTGCCCCTAGTATTAGGGGAAGGCTCTTGGACAGGGGGCTCTGTTGGAGTTTTTGCACACAAGAATTGATATCAATTTTGGAATAATTTCAATTGGTGTTTGTATTGGATTGGTGCAGGATTAGTTTCTTTTTGGTCCACTGTCCCCCCTTTTTTGTATGTTCCCCAGGAAACTTGTTCCTTTGACCCACCCCACAAAGCAGACTAAATGACGTATCATGTCCCTGCTCGTAGAACTTTTGGGCTTCCCTGAAGAACAATGTAGTTCCATTTGATGTTCTGAACATTTTGGTCTGCCTCCACCACAACACCTATTCTCAAGTGAGATCGAGCCGGGTTGGGGAACTGACAGAAAGGATCTCCATTCAGAAAGGAGTCCAGCAAGGTCTCGTCCTTACCCGATCATTTTTTCCTTGTACCTGAATGACGTGGTGTGTCGAGGATGGCCTTGATGCCCTTTGCCAGGATGGAGCTAAAATTCCCCTACTATTATTCTATTACTATCACCCCCCTGATTTCAAAAACTCTGAGTAGCTAACAGGGCCTGTCTAACAAATGTAAAGGTTTATGTAACAAACAAGGACTTGTAATAAATCATTCAAAGACCAAGTTTATGGCCCTTAGTCCCCACAAAACATGTAGGGGCTCAGTTCTATTGACTGGGGATTAGGTTATTCCAAACTATGCCACTGGCACCCCAGGTTGGGAAGAGCAGTCTAAATCTAGTCCACCACGCTGCTGCAATTTTAAAATGTTAAAGGAAATCTCGCACCAGACTTTTTTTTTCCTTCGCTTAAGGTGTAGAGAGCTAAGGCTGAAGCTAGTGCCTTGTACGGGGCTGAAGTATGGGGCCTTACAAATTTGACCAAACTTGGATGGCGGAGTACACGTTTTTGAGATCTTTAACAAACCTCCCAAAGAATATCCCATTAATTCCATTAAGACAGTACATGAGTCTTAATTCAATGATACATTAGGCCCAATTGAGGCTGTCACTCTATTGGAGAAGGTTGAAGTACTCAGTAGGCCTGGATGACTATTGTGGAGCCCTAGAGGAAGTAGCGTCCTTGGACACTTATGGCAAAATCAAGTGGTAATTCTATGTCCAAAAGATGTTAGCACATATTGGGCTAGGGGACTACAGGTCCTCCTCGCCATCCACAGTTTACTTATTCAAGATCACACTCAAGAATGCATTTTGGGACCATATTCATCTTAATGAATTTCAAAATGTGCCCAAGGGAATGCTTACTTCCATTTTTCTAGATTTGAAACTTGAATTTTTATTCAAGCCCTTTTTAAAACTTATCGACCCATTGGCCGCAAAGTCACTTTTCCCTAAGTTCCATTATGGCACAATACCATAATGTCTTTATTAATAAAATGGAATAGTCTAACCCATGTAGGCACTGAATGCCCGATCTTTCAGCAGTCCGAGGAATCATTGGTGCATTTTATTTTATTTTGTCCTGGTTACACCCGCCCAAGGAAAGCATGGATCATACCATTATGCAGGCAACTTGGTTGCCGTCAATTTGAGGTCGCTATGCGGCTTCGTCGCACAGAATCCTCCCACATAATTGTCTGTGCTATATCTAAGTATCTTCATCAGAGTTGGTCTACTAGGTGCAGGGCGTTGGAGTAGCTAACAGGATTGTCTTATCTACCATGCCTTTTTTCTCTTAGTGTCCCAATGCTTATACAGTGTTAAGTGATTCATTTTAGCAGTTATTTCGTTTTATCAATTTTAATTCATTATAAAGTTTTATCACAAGACAAACTAAAAGTATATTTTAGGGCTGCGTTGTTAGGCCTAGCTTTTATGTGTTTTTGTACATTTATTGTATTTGTCTATGTACTTTTATGGTTGAAAAATGACAAAGTATTTTGATGACATTACATGACATCAATGAAAACAGCCTAAAGCAGGATGTTGCTGCAAGTCTTTTGTGACGACACAGAGATGATCACTGCACATACAAACTACCCTCCGTTCCCTTTCTAACATACACACCGCGTGGAGGGTGCATCACAATTAATCTGGCAAAGTGGTCCAGCTCACAAAAGACATACTGAATCTCTGTTTTGCTCTTTCTTATTGGCCTAAATCTTATGTTGTGTGGAGGACAGTTTGCAGTTAGCAGCATCTGAGCCACATAGCTTGTGTACTTCTGGTCGTAAAACATGTATCTAGTGTATTTTGTGCTGGAACCTGATCAAGGAATCTGAATAATTGTCGACTGTCCATGACCAAATAGGGACTACTATTGAAGATGTACCTTGACTTAGTGCTGCAGTTGAACCTTTTGCATTTTTGTAAAGGAGATTTGGTAAAGTATCTGGATGTAAACTTGCCTTGCCTTGAAACAGATGGTGCCTTCACCCGCTATTCCATTGAAGAACTCTTGCCACCACCATCGTTTTAAGGTTGAAGCGGAAGTCCCCTTCCTAAGTTCGAAGCATGCAGTGAATTTTTCCTTTGTCAGAAAGAACAAGGAATTACTTGTCACTTTTTTTGTGTGAAAGAAAAGTCCATAGGGAGAGTACATTCTGGATGGCAAACATAAGAACTTCAGGATGCTAGAAATTAAATGGGTGCAGTAGATTTTCAGGGCACACACCTCACGTTTCAGTTGTCAGGATTGGAAATTCCTCTTTTGTTGTGAGGAAGATTTATCAGGGTGTTTGTTTGTGTTTCATGGATCTGTGCTTTGTCTTTTGCCAGGATTGCTCCAGTTTCTCTGTTTTACATGCAACACACTTGGCCCCTAGTCCATCTTGCCCCACTGTGTTCTGAGGCAAGGGAGCATTACCAGACATCTATACAGAATGAAAATCGAGAACCCTAAGCAAAATCCCACAGAGGCACTTAATATCGCTTCCATATTTTGTCTTACCGCCGGGCATGTTCACCTATTTTTCTCATCAAGGACAGTGAATGAGACTGTCAACTGTCTGCTTTCTGGCCAAACTCTCAAAATAATGCTATAAGTTAAAGAGTCCACTCTTGTGTTTCCTTATATTTGAGCCCTCCCATGTAGATCAGGGCAGGCCGATTTATTAGGGGTATTTAGCATAAAGAAGTGGCCCTGTGTGCTCACAATTTGTAAGGATTTTATTAGTCTTTTATGGTAATAGCTGATTTTTTGTAGTTAAAAGCATCCTACATGTTTATGATCATGAAGTAGATTTTGCATGCACATACTAGTTTTTTTTATGTTTGAGGGGTATATATACCAAAAGTTAAATAAAACAACTGATATTCTTTCTCATTTTTGTTTTCAGTTTACGTTTCATTAGCGGGAGCAGAGATGGAACAGCACGGATCTGGCAGTACCAGCAGCAAGAGTGGAAAAGTATCCTACTGGATATGACGACTAAAATGGCAGGGTAATGAATTATGAATTTCATATTCTGTATGATTTTTTAATTTCAATCATCTTATTTTTTAATACATCATGAAAATTGAGCAGTGTCCTATTGCAACTTCTGTACACCTCTTAGAAGCTTTGGGTTATAGTACACTTTAATGTGACGTTTACTTTACATTACTCACAGGCGTGTCATAAAAGAATAAACCCAAAACGAAATGAACCTGCACATGAAATGTTCTGGTAAAGTAAGAGGAATATTGTCAGCAACATTTTTATTGTAGTTGGTATAACAGAACTGTACTGTAAATTGGAAAGTATCAAAGGTAAAAGTAGCTGTGCGTGTACATCTCTTAGCCATTGGCTTACTCTAGCCTCCTCCTTTCCATTGTTTCACAAATGATCAGAACAGTCATCAGCTGCAGGCAGGACCTGAAATGGGATCCCCAGATGAGATCTGCCACTTTTAAAGTTGTAGTTTGACCCTGTTGTAACCAAACATTCTCACTCTGATTCTTCCTATTTTTTGGCCTTTGTTGCCTTTCTTTCGTTGTTTCCCCTTTCTGATTTGTGATTGGCCTAAAACACTTAGAATAAAAATGGCTTCCAAATACCATTTACAAATGGCTTCAAATGTCGCATCTGCCACTTTCCCAGACCAGTTTAGTGTTGCAGGGTAGTATTCAGGTGGTCCGGGCATAGTAGGGGAAGTCCTGGGCAGTATTGCTTACTACCCCTTCCCCCCACCCCCCCCCCAGTGTTTTCCTTTATGTAGGCGAGGAGCTACAGATAATTCACTCAGCTCCAGTATTTGCTAATAGTCTGGGCCTGTTCTTCCTCCTTGGTGCTGCTTAGTTCCGGCAGGGGCCAGGCTCTGTGCCTGTCCTCAACCACTGTCCCTGCAGTAATTTCACCTGGTGCGCATTTACACACAAAGAAGTCAGTTAGTGTCTCTGAGACTCAAATTATCGAGTGCGGGGATTTGGTTATTCTTGACTGGGTGGCATTGGGCCACTCATAATGGCAAGGTGCAGAATTCCATCTGGAGTTACAACAACAGGTGGAATACTATCACTTGTCAGCCAGCTCTTGTTAGTGGTCAAATGATTTAGGCTATCCCCTGCAGGCTTCATCACACGCTTCTTCCCAATTCATTCTGTTAACCAGTTTTCTAATAACTCTTTCTGAATATGCAGTTTCTCCTGACTATGGGGGATCGAAAAGTATTGCTTGCATAGCCAGTGAATTAGAAGCCTTTCTTTCATTGCCTTAATTGATAACAAAGACAATGGTGATCTGTATTCTGGATCGCCCCTATTTCAAAAGACACCTTTTCAATTTGAGTGCAAAGATGGTGTCCCTTGTGAAGTCCATCTGCAAAATACATAATCTCACAAATCCATCTTTAAACCACATTGCCAGTTACTGAGGTGTGTGAACATGGAGAAGGAAGTGAGCCTCTTCTTAAAAGAAGAGGTCCGATTTTAAATTACATTGTGTCCTCTTGTCTTCAACATGAAGTATAAGAGGTAGCCTTTTTCTGTACCTGTCATCAAGGTGTCCAAATCAATGGTATGTTTAGGATTTTTGGGGCCAAGCACAGCACATTTTGGGGCCCCCTGTTTGGAACAACTTTAACTTCTATTACGTATTCTCTGCTAATTCAACCCCTCTGATGCCAAACAATATTCAGTTTTACGTAAATTTTCAGAAATGCTGTCACACTAAAACAGATGAACTATGTGTCGCACAGTGCCCCAAAAATCCTTAGGAAGATGCTGGGTAGAGAGAGGGAAAGAGGTAGAGGCAATCAGAGAGAGAGGAGTGACTGTGATAAAGAACTATTCACAGGTGAGATAAAAAGATCACTTTCTCAGGTAATTGCCCACTTTGCCCATGCCGTAAAACATCTCTGGTCCAAAACCCAAATTTTTCTAACGTGTTCCCAGCCACTAATCTCCCAGAGATATGAATACTATATTTATAAGTGTTATCTTTCTGCTCATTCACACTATGTGTATAGGATATTAACCAAAGGTTACCTATATAGGACCGGTTATACAGTCCCTTACTAATCATGTTATTTACCTCACTGCTATAGTCCCATTAAAATCATAACTAGAATTGTAACTTCAGCTTCCATCAACAACTCAAAGCTTAAGTGAAGTGTTTGTTTAGTAAATCCTTCTTCACGTTTCTGTCACACTAACTTTTTATTATCAGAGTGTTGTATGAAGAATATTTGTCCCCAGATGCACATTAGAACTTTGTTTAAAATGCTGCAATCATTTTAAATGACTATACTAATAAACGTTAATTTCCTTAGGGATAACTTGCCCTTGGCTGAGGACAAGGCAGCTAAGCTGAAAGTCACTATGGTTGCATGGGATCGATTTGATACATCAGTGATCACTGCAGTTAACAATTTACTGTTAAAAGTGTGGAACTCCTACACAGGACAACTACTGCATAATCTATCTGTGAGTAAATGAGAAGTAACTGCCTGTTCATTAATTCATATTTTTTCAGTATGCCCGAAAGGTGCCTTTTCATTGTGATTTTTTGGTACACAAAAATATATTAATTTTAAAACTGCTTTAGGTATAAAAAAAAGTTGATTTTAAGTTGTTAGAAAACCTTGACTGTGCAGCTTGATAGGATTAATACTGTGCATAGATAGGACACACAAAACTTGGTCTGCGTATATCTGAAAGAAACACGTTAGTTAGATTCCTCACCTTAGAATATCCCCAGGCGTCAGACTGGATCCGGAAGATTTTTGTAGCAATACCCCTTGCGCGTCGCTAGGCGTCGTCTGCGGCTCCGCGTCCGTCGTTGGCGTCGTGCGCCGGAATGACGTCGTCGGAGTACTTAGACGCCGCCCTCGCGCGCTGACGTCAGTTCTTCTTTTTTCCGCGCCAGTAAGCGCCGATCCGGGAGAGCTACCCCTTTATTCAATTTTTGACTATCTTTTTCGACTCTTTTTGGTCACTTCTCGACTCTGGTGCCGGTAGGATGCCTGGTTTCAAGGCCTGCGACCCTGTAGTGTCACGCTTTCTTAAAGGCATTACTCACACGTTCCCTCCTGTCCCTTTCGTAATGCCTCAGTGGGACTTGAACCTTGTCTTAACATTTCTGATGTGCGCTCCCTTTGAGCCTCTTCACAATTGTCCTCTTCGTCTTCTCACTCTTAAGACTGCTTTCCTGGTAGCCATCACCTCGGCTAGACGGGTGAGTGAGCTCCAGGCTCTGTCGTCCAAGCCTCCTTTTCTATCTGTTCATCCGGACAAGGTTGTCCTTCGGCCTCGTCCTTCCTTTCTACCGAAAGTGGTGACCCCCTTTCATCTTGGGCAATCTGTCACCTTGCCCACCTTCTTTCCACCTCCGCATCCTTCCAAAGAGGAAGAGCGGCTCCACCGTCTGGACCCAAAACGTGCGCTCTCCTTTTATTTGGACCGCACGAAACAGTTCCGGGTGGACGACCAGCTTTTCATCGGCTACGTGGGTGCTAAGAAGGGAAAAGCTGTGCACAAACGGACCATCTCCCGGTGGGTCGTTTTGTGTATAAAAATCTGTTATTCCTTGGCAAAAAAGGACCCTCCTGTTGGGCTGCGAGCCCATTCTACTCGGGCCACGGCGGCTACTACTGCTTTGGGACGGGGAGTCCCTTTGCAGGACATCTGTCAGGCGGCGACGTGGGTTTCGCTGCACACGTTTGCCGGGCACTATTGCCTAGACAGCCAAGTCCGGAGGGATGGCTTCTTTGGCCGTTCTGTCCTCCAGGACTTTCTGGTGTGATCTTGGTTCGCAGACCCACCACCGGGGATGGTATTGCTTGGGTATCTATTCTAAGGTGAGGAATCTAACTAACGTGTTTCTCTCAGATGAACAAGTTACTTACCTTCGGTAACGATGTATCTGTAAGAAACATTAGTTAGTTAGATTCCTCACCGACCCACCCATCCTCCCCGTTCTGCGAACTGACATCTAGGGTTAAGGTTATCCTTTTCAGGGCCCTAGATTTTTTGGCACCTGTGTCGGTCTCTTGCATGGCTCTGCGTTCCTGGCGCGGAAAGCTATGTACAAGAACTGACGTCAGCGCGCGAAGGCGGCGTCTAAGTACTCCGACGACGTCATTCCGGCGCACGACGCCAACGACGGACGCGGAGCCGCAGACGACGCCTAGCGACGCGCAAGGGGTATTGCTACAAAAATCTTCCGGATCCAGTCTGACGCCTGGGGATATTCTAAGGTGAGGAATCTAACTAACTAATGTTTCTTACAGATACATCGTTACGAAGGTAAGTAACTTGTTCTTTACACACACACACGCGCACACACACAATCTCTCTCTCTCTCCCCCCCACGTCACCCCCAAATGCGCTTTCTCCATGTGCTTAACAGAATTACACCAAATTTGGAGAAAGCTAGATCTAGGTCCAGAGAGTGTGATTTGGTGTAAATCCATTCAGTAGTTTCTGAAAAATAAGGTTGAAAAATGTGTATATTTCATACCGCGAATGATCCGAAGAGCCAAGAGATCTTGCGATAAGATCCGATTGGCTTCCACCACATCACCAAAGATGTGGTAGAAGCCATTTTAGGACTGGGGTGCTCCTGTCCCATAAGAAATTAAATAAAGAACTAAAAAAGCTGCATCTTTTGTGGGATCAAGGCGGAGGATCCCCAATGCAGATTCTTTTTTTAATTATATATTTTTTTAAAATAATATGGCAGTCTCCAACTTTTTTGTGTTTTTTTTTTTTTTTTTACTCCCAGAGTGGGCAGCGCATACTCTTTACTGAGGAGAGGGACATGCGGCCCCCCTTGCCAAGCCTCAATTAGGCGCCGGGGACTCGATTCCTCAAGGCTGGTATAATATTAAGGGGATGGGGGGTGCACATCCACCCTACCTAAGCCTTCGCCAGATCCGAACACCTACATCCCTGAAGCCCATGTATTATTATTAAGGGGACCCACCTCTCCGAGCTTTTGGCAATCTCTGGGAACCTACCCCCCGGGTTGTGTGTTTATGTATATTTGTATATACACATATATATATATATGTTTTTGTGTGTGTGTGTGTGTGTGTGTGTGTGTATATATATGTATATATGTCTGTGTGTGTGTGTGTGTGTGTATATCTGAAAGAGACAATTAGTTATAGATTTCTCACGTTAGAATTACCCCCGGCGTCAGACTGGATCCGGGGAATTTTTGGTCCGCAGTATCCCTACGCGTCGAAAGGTGGCGTCGGTCGGCTCCGCGTTCGTTGTTGGCATTGTGGTCGCCGAGATGACATTGCTGTAGCTACTTAGATGCCGCCCTGACATCACTTCTTTCTTTATCCACACCAGCCAGCACAGATCCGGAGAGAAAGGTACCTCCAGTCACTTTTTGACTGACTTTTTGCGGACTTTTGTCGACGTAGTTTTTGAGTCTTTGACTCCTGGTGCACGTCAGGGATGCCTGGTTTCAAGGCTTGCGGTTCTTTATCCACACCAGCCAGCACAGATCCGGAGAGAAAGGTACCTCCAGTCACTTTTTGACTGACTTTTTGCGGACTTTTGTCGACGTAGTTTTTGAGTCTTTGACTCCTGGTGCACGTCAGGGATGCCTGGTTTCAAGGCTTGCGGTTCCTGCCGACGGCTGATGTCGGTGACGGAATCGGCAAAGCGTGTGCTTGTTCTGTCTGGAAACCGACCACAACTCCAAGTTGTGTTCCGACTGCTGAACCATGAATCCGAAGTCTTTGCAGGCACGGTCCAGAAAGCTTCTCGAGGCCCAGCAGTCCGCTCCGCGCCGCTCGAGGGCCCAGTCGTGTGGGAGGTCGAGGGACCGGTTGCGGAGTCACCACCACCACCAATCTTCCCCAAGTCTTCGCACTCCTCCGGTAAGTCGAAGCACAAGAAGAAGTCGAAGAAGCATTACCGTTCTTCGACTTCTCCCCGTACGTCGGCCGATGCGACGAGGGATGCGGGCGGCGTCCCTCCTCCGGCTCCGGGTGCGGAGCCCGTTGGGTCGACTCCGGGTTTCCCTCCCTACCCAGGACCCGGTGCGACCCCTACCCAGCTTCGGAGTTTCTACGAAGCGATTCCTCAGTACCATCTCATGTTGGAGGATCATCTGGCCCTTCTCCAACAGGAAGTTACGGCTCTCTTGGCCAAGGGAGCCATCGAGCGAGTTTCTGCCCCAGAAGTATGGCGTGGTTGCTATTCCCACTACTTTCTGGTGCCCAAGAAGGACAAAGGCCTGCGTCCTAACTTGGATCTCAGGAACGTCAACCGCTTCCTGCGGAAGGAGACGTTCAAAATGGTTGCGCTAGCTCAGGTCCTTTTTGCCCTCGACCCTGGAGACTGGATGTTAGCTTTGTACTTGCAGGATGCTTACTTTCACATTCCTGTCCTGCCGGCCCACCGGCATTACTTGCGGTTCACGTTAGGCCACGAGCACTTTCAGTTTACCGTGCTCCCCTTTGGCCTTACCAGCGCCCCTCGCTTGTTCACGAAAGTCATGGCAGTTGTCGCGCCTCATGTGCGCATATCAGTGGTTCCAGTCTTCCCCTATCTCAACGACTGGCTGTTGAATGTAGGCTCGACCCAGGCTGTCGACTCCCACCTCCAGATTACGGCTGACCTCCTACATTCGCTGGGTTTTCTATCAACATGCCGAAGTCGCACCTGGCTCCTTCTCAGATGCTCCTCTTCATTGGAGCGGTTCTGGACACAATGTAGTATCCGGTCTATCCTCCTGAGCAGCGAGTATGGGATATTCAGGCTATGATTCCCATCTTTCAGCCTCTATCCCAGGTTTTGGTCAAGGTGACCCTGCGCCTGCTGGGTCTGATGGCCTCCTGCAGGTGGATCATGCCAGATGGCATATGCGGGCTCTGCAGTAGGACCTGAAGTTCCAGTGGGCACAGCATCAGAGGAACCTGTCCGATTGCGTCCAGATCCCTGAGGGCACTGCATGCCAATTGCAGTGGTGGCCAACAAACTGGGTCAACAGCAGATCCCTCCCCCTTACCCAGTCAGTCAGTCAAAGAACTTTATTCGGTTACTAAAAACCATAAAAGCAATACAAAATACATAAGATAACATTAAAAATTCAGTAAAACGGATTTAAGAAGTGATTGCAAATCCTAAAATAAAAGGAACATATCAATAAAAATGAGGAGTGCCAAATTTACAAATGTCAGGTTTGGTGATTGATCTTTGTGGCCAGACTGATTTTCTTTTGTCTAGCGGCTGCTACCAAAAAACACGCTACACCATATGTAACCTGTACCGAGTTCAACATCTGTAAATATAATAGAGCCGGCCGTACCTGCGCAAAATTTAAGTCTTTCAGAATAGGAAAAAGAAATTTTTTGCGGGCCACCAAATAATGATCACAAAGCATCACTAGGTGCAGGGTATCCTGTGTAGAGAAAAAATCGCAGGAGCAGGGTGGGGATTCTTCTGGGATACCCCACTTTGTATACGAGCCAAGCACAAGGTGTATCAGATTGAACCTGAACCTTATAAGTAGAAAACGATGATATGGTTTAGTAACATATTTTAAATAAGGTTCCATGGCCAAAGACGACGAAAGTTGGTAGAGTGATCTTACCATTGGTTTACAAAGCTCAACCGTTTCCCTCTCAGCTTCCAACATATTTCGAAAGTGCTGCTTGACCCACTTTACATCTTCTTTTTTAAGGTTCTGTGGAGAAGAGTACATATCCGGGCGACCTAGCCTAGCGCATGCCGCTCTAACATACGCTAGCCAAGGTATACTATCTGCTTTGTCCAAAGACATGCAATCTTTTAGAATGCAGTGGTTCAATGTGATCTCCTCGTTTGTCCAGGTTTTAATCCAACATAACAGTGGGGACATTTTTAGGAGATCGGTGACATAACCCAAACCTATTTCGTTATGTATTGAATATGTGGGGGATGATTTCGGGAGTGATAACAAGGCTCGTATAAAATTGTTTTCTACGATTTGAATGCCTGGGGCTGAAACGTAGCCCCATATGTCTGCCCCATAGGATGCAATTGCCACACATTTGGCTCTATAAATACAAGTCATGGCTTCCATGGGTCTCGAACCCAATCTTTTAGCAAAATGCATAAGAGCTGTGGTAGATCTACTTACACCATTCTCCTTTAACTTTAGTTGGGCACCCCAAGTTCCTTTCTCATCAAAAGTGACTCCTAAGTAACAAAAAAAGGGTACCCTCGAAATTGGGGAATTGTTACAGCTAAAGGCCCTAATCTTCATGTTTTTCCTCCGTGAGCCTGTAACCATAACATGGGATTTAGTGGTGTTGATCTTTAGGTCCAAGGCTTCCATGAAACCACCAAAATGATCTAATAATCTTTGCAGGCCCGTACCAGTCCGAGCTACAAGGACGGCATCGTCCGCATACAGCAGTACCGGAATGGGTAGCCCCCCCATATGCGGTATGTCCAAGGTAGCTGAATCCAGGGATTTCCCCAAGGAATTAATATATAGTGTAAAAAGGAGAGGGGCCAGAATGCAGCCTTGTCTGACCCCTCTTCCTGACCTAAACTTCGCAGTGCATCTCCCTTCCCTTGTGACCCTAACCGAGGCCGACAGATTTTGGTGAAGGTCGTGCAAAAAATTAACCAAGGTGCTATCCAAACCCATGTCTCGCAAAATAATCCAAAGTTTTGAGCGATTTACCAAATCGAAAGCAGAAGATAAGTCCATAAATCCCAAATAAAGAAGCCCACCCTTCGCCACAGTGTATTTACTAATGATAAGGTGAAGGTTTAAACATTGGTCCATGGTCCCTCTATGTGCTCTGAAACCGTACTGTAAGTCCGATAGGGTCCCGCTCTCCCCTAGCCAGTCCCCCATTCTTTGCAAAATAACTCTGCCCAGAATCTTAACGGCAGAGTCCAACAGGGAGATTGGTCTATAGCAGGCAGGGTCCCCCCTATTCCCTTTCTTAAAAATAGGCACGATAATGGAGGTAGACCAGGAGGAAGGAAAACCAGCTGCAGGTATCGCATTAAACACATTGGTTAGTATTTTTGACCAAAATTGCGGATACTGGATGTAAAGATCTGCAGGGACCCCATCCGGGCCCGGGGCCTTATGTTTACTTGTATCTTTAATCGCCCTCTCAACCTCAGTGATGTTAAACTTCAGGTGAGGTGTAGCATGGGTACTGACTGATGGCGTTAATGCTGTGGATTCATAAATCTGTTTAAAGTGGCCAAGCCATCTTCCATCTTCGATCACACAGTCCATATCAGTTTTCCCATCCTCGGAAAAGAAAGGCTGGTTCACCAAGGCCCAAAACTTTTTGCTATCTCTCAATACATCAGTGGATAGTAAACTATCCCAAGCTTCCTCCTTAATTTGGTTTTTGCGATTAGTGACTGCAATTTTGTATTCTTTCCTTAGTTTGGTCACTAAGGGCCTATCTCTGGGTTTATGTTTTAATGCTTTCAACAGGGCACTGTGTTTTAGCGAGCAATCCTTGTTAAACCATTTAAAGATCTTCTTGTTCCTTAGAGCGCCTGGCCTTAACTCCAAGTTCTTAGAGATCCTTGTACATATTTCCTCATACGCTACCATAACATCAGAACCAGGGGCAGTTGGATCTAGGCACACTGCCAAATTAGCCTCCGCCTCTTGGGCTAATATTTGAAAGAATTGCTCAGGGACAATCATCCCCCACTTAAGGCGCCTTCCCTGATCCTTAGTTATCAGAACATTTGGAGCTGCCACACTTGTTGATCTGCTAATCCGGAAACAATCTAGGTCCAGCACTAAGAGGACAGGGTGATGATCACTGAAACTAGCAGTAACAACCCTATACTCACGTGCCTTAGACATGACCCCGGATGATACAAAAATATAGTCTATGACAGTATTGGCGTCTCTCCCAATAAATGTTGGAGGTCTGGGTTCACTTTTGCCCTGCTCAATTTCAAATAGATTTAAGTTTGCAAGAAAAGTCTCCAGGCACTCACCCTCGTTTGTGTGTTCAAAATGGGGAATGCCCTCGGTCGGTAAGCCCCCATATCTATCATTAAAACAATCTCCCTCACAGGGATGAATGTTAAAATCACCCAGGATTACCATCTCTGGGACGGAATTGCAATCTTGTCTATAGACTGACAGGAATTCTAACAAGGAGGTCAAATGCTCATTCGCATGAGAAACCTCCTTGGAGTTATAAAAATTAATGATCAAAAAAACTTTAGTATCAGATAAAATCCACTTCACAACTAACGTATTCATGGGTGCGGAATCTAATTTTTTAAAGACCCCCGTTAAGTTCAGAGAACATAGTGTAAGTAAGCCACCCTTTGCTCTGCCTCTCGCTCCTGGCACTGCTGGGGTTGAAAAACTACAAAAACCATCCAATGAGAAGCTTCTAGTGGTATCCCATGTTTCTTGGATTGCCAAGACGTCATATTGTTTTACAAACCCTTGCCATATGGGGTCTTGAGCCTTTACATTTAAACCTGCCACGTTCCAGGTTAGAAATTTGCAGTATGATGACTCTGCGTTAGGGGGGGTAAGCGCACCCCGACAACCACCCTCCGCTGGGTCTTTATCAGGAGTATAAGAAGTGTTTAGTTTAATCAAATCCTCCATAGCAACAGCCTTAATTGGTTGAGTAGGAATAATCTGGGAACTCCGATCAGGTTCCAAGCTCTGTGTTTGTCAGTCAACCCAATCTGTGGTTGACAGACATTCAAAACGATTAGCTATTGGGAAGTGCGAGGGATTTTCCAGACCATTTGTAAACTGTTGGTAATGATAGGGTTGGCTGTAATGTGAACCAACATGAGGGCCGCCTTGACGTAGTCTACCTCTTCTACTCCTTACCTGATTCCATCCCGCATTCCACCCCTCCTCCCACCCATGGGGTTGTATCTCCCAGGGGGGATTAGATCGTTGTCTAAATTTACTGTCATGTGGTCCTTTTAACCAACTCCATCGGTTATCAACTTGATTTTGTGGGAGGTAAAAATAAGACAAAGGTCTAGCAACCACCGTGCTCGTCTGGAATCTAGGGGATCCACTACTACAAATAAACTCTACCACCTCAGTATTCTCAAAGGTGACCACTACACAGTCCCCTTGTAGGTTTTTTCTATTGCCTCCTACCCACGGAGCTCTCTCAATCATTAAAATATTGCACGGTATGTTTGGCGGGAGAGGATAATTTTTAGATAGCCAATAACATACTTTATTTTTTAGGGCCTGATACGATTCAACTTCTGGCGAAGAGATTTCAGTAACGCCAGTGAGAATAATTACGTAAGGGCAGGCATCAGGGGGAAGATGGATGTTTCTACGGGCCATGCCCTTGGCTCTATCGGGTGCATCAAAATTTAGAGGCTGTGATAAGTGATCACTTAATGTAGCCTGAGCGGAATTGCTCTTGGTTGTTATCAGGGATTGATCTATTTTCTGAGTTTGATCGGTTCTGGGGGCTTTTATAATAATGCCATCCTGATTTATAGCGTTACTGGAATTCTTGGGGGTCATTTTTGCGGTCTCCAGCGGTTTGTTAACAGCCACCGAAGGCTTATTGCCCTTTTTAGCTGGAATAATAACCTGGGCAGTTCTATTATTCAAGGTGAAGCTAGGGGCACTTATGTCCTTATGTATGTTTTTTAGGACAGTTTCCAAACAGCGTAGTCTAGCCTCTAAGGGTTCCAGCAGTATTTTTAACATATTAAAAATAGTGGTATTACTCATGCTTGAACCATGGCCCTCCTGTAGTGGAGATTTTGCTGAGTTGCCCGCTTCCCCGGTCAACTCCAGGATTTCCTCCAGGCTATGATCGATAATAGTATCATCAGGAAGGCTCAGGGGTAAGCCACTCTTAATCACATGCGATCCCTCTGTGGAATTGGGTAAAGCTACTGGCAATTTATCCATGTTAGGGGGGTTAGGGGGAATTCGAACCTTCTTTCCTTTATGAATAGATGATTTGTTGGTTTTTCGAATTTGCTTAGGGATAGCCCCTTCTGTCCGACCCCTTTCTTTTGTGACGGATATATTGTTAGAGGTATTTGACTCGCTTTGTTGCACTCCGCATTCTGATGGGAAATGGAGGTTAGGAGAAGCCTCCAGATCCTGCGAGGTGTTTAAAGCGTCAAGATCCCCAGTCTCTCCAGTACTATGTACTAGGACCTGTATATCTGTCCGAGAATCAGTGTTGGGTGTCTGTGCCTGTGCTATAAGGCCCAAGGAGGATCGTTTGGCCATGGCCAGGTCTTGGGACACTCTCCTATCCATTAAAGTTATACCCTCATCAATTAGTGCATGAGTGCGAGTAATAAAATCATCCAAGGTTCCTGTAAGTTTTTTAGCTCCTACAGCGGCCATGCTTCTGGTTTCACGACAATTCATGGCCTATAATCCTACCAGTAAGGGCACAAGGGAGCGAAGTACAACCGACTAAGGGTTATGGCCCAGCCCAGCCTCCTCTGGCCTCTGAGGGCCACAGAGGGCCCGCCCTTTGCCCGGGCTTCGTTCCGGGCCTCGTACCGCGCGCGTACCGCTAGCGCGCTTGGGCGTAGACCGAGATAAGCCCGGGGGAGGAGTAGGGGGCGTGAACGGGAAGAGGAACCAGGTGAGCAGAGTTAGTGGAGCGCAATGCTCCGTGGTCCTCGCAGTCCCGTGGGTTAGTCAATCAGCATCCAGCCCCCAACAAACAGCATAGCGTCCGATACGTTGAAGAACAGCAGAGAGTCCCACCGTTGAGAAGCCCCAGCCAAGGTTTTATACGCTTTGAGGCCAACGAGCGGCTCCCGCGCAGCGGGGGCCGCGAGGCGTGGCAGTGGAGGGAGGAACCAGGCGGGAAGAGGAACCAGGTGAGCAGAGTTAGTGGAGCGCAATGCTCCGTGGTCCTCGCAGTCCCGTGGGTTAGTCAATCAGCATCCAGCCCCCAACAAACAGCATAGCGTCCGATACGTTGAAGAACAGCAGAGAGTCCCACCGTTGAGAAGCCCCAGCCAAGGTTTTATACGCTTTGAGGCCAACGAGCGGCACCCGCGCAGCGGGGGCCGCGAGGCATGGCAGTGGAGGGAGGAACCAGGCGGGAAGAGGAACCAGGTGAGCAGAGTTAGTGGAGCGCAATGCTCCGTGGTCCTCGCAGTCCCGTGGGTTAGTCAATCAGCATCCAGCCCCCAACAAACAGCATAGCGTCCGATACGTTGAAGAACAGCAGAGAGTCCCCCCTTACCCAACCAGAGTACATGGTGGTGATGGATGCATCACTCCTAGGGTGGGGCGGCCACATGGGAGAGGCGGAGATCAGAGGCCTCTAGTCTCTGGCAGAGTCCGGGCTCCACATCAACCTGCTGGCGCTACGGGCGATTCGTCTTGCACTCAAGGCATTTCTTCCCTCTTTCCGGGGAAGCGCAGTCCAGGTCATCATGGACAACACCACCGCCATGTAGTACTGCAACACACAGGGCGGGGTGGGGTCGTGGACCCTATGTCAAGAGGCCCTTCGTCTCTGGACATGGCTGGAACGTCGAGGCATATCACTGAACGCCAGGGTGGACGAACTCCGCTGCAGGTGCATGATGGATCACGAATGGCGGGGCGTAGCTTGCAGGCTTATGGCGGCGAACGCGTGACCTCGGAGCTCCGGGCTGGCCCATTGATTTATCCGCTGTGTAGTGAATCCCTGGGGAGTTGATCTCAGCCCCTGCCTGGCAGACTCGGGACGCTTAACTGCAGCGGCAGCCTCGAGGAGATTTCAGCTGAGGTGCTCAAGATGGCCCAGAGCGATAGCAGCCCACCGTGCTACTGAAATATCTTGGGTGAGAAGCCCTGGGGCCTGACTGACGGAGTCCGGGAGGTCGGGGCTGGCATTGCTCTGAGGAGGACACGCTTCGGAGCGCTACGAGGTCCCTGCGGCGCTGACGACCATGGCGGGTCCCTGGTGAGATTGATAGGGGAGCTTTGGCGCAATCAGGCCTTGTGACGCAGATTAATTGTACCGGGCGGTGTTGATTCTTGGCTTGGATCGCGTCGAGTTAACCACTGTGCGGGAGGACCTTGGGCTGGACCCTGGATCGCTGTTGGTGTTTGTGGGTGAGTGATCTCCCACGTGCGCTGGGGAGAGTTGGACATTGAGTCCTGGGGGGACTTCCCTCCTCACCTCTCCCGTGGACTGCCTGTTAGCGCCGCCTGTTTGGGGAGCAGACGCGGGCCCTGCATTGCTGGGGGCAGACCTACCGGGGGCCAGAACTAGACTGTGCAGGGAAGGTGCGGGGCAAACAGTGGCCCCCGGGCGCTCTAAATTATTGACGGGGCGGCTGCTTGCTCTCTTGCCCGGAGCAACCTGCGAGCTGAGATCGCTGTTGGCGCTGTTGAGGGGAGAGCACCCTGGGAGTACTTACAGCCTGGGCAGCGCGGGCTACACAGAGTGCGGGTGAACTTTTGATTGACATTGGTATAGTGCCTGGGGTTAAGTGGCACGGTGCGGAGTGGGGCGAGTGGCCTGGGGTGGTGGGGGGGGGGGTGGTCCTAGGCTCCAATCTGCTCAATGGGCAAGCCTAGGGGAAAACAGGCTCTGGCCCCGCCGGATCAGGATAATTTGGGACAGGAGTAGCAGCGACCGGCTTCGCCTGAAGTTCCCATTGAAACGGGAGTGCAGCAGCAGTCGGCTCAAATACTCCAGGCTATCACAGACTCACGGGAGGCCTTACACCAGGACATTGCTGCTGTGTCGGTGTGTTTGGGGCTGCTGAGGGCCGAGCATACCAATCTGGAGGATAGAGTGGAGCAGATAGAAACATCTCTGGCAACTCTGGAACCGGCACAGAAATCCCTCGCTGAACAGGTGGGAGACGTCTCCCATAGGTTATTAGTGTTGGAGAAAAGGGCCGAGGGCGCTGAGGGGTGCAACTGGAGGAACAACATCCGCGTCTTGGGTCTGCCGGAAGGAGTGGAAGGGGCTAATATGCTCCAGTATCTGGAGGACTGACTCTGCGACAAGGTGACGCCAGAGGGGCTGACCCAATTCTTCACGCTGGAAAGGGCTCACCGAGTTCCGGCCCGCCCGCCGGCGCCGGTACGACCGCTGCGTCCGGTAGTGGCCAGACTCCTTCATTATAAAGACAAGAGACCTCCTCCTGCAGACAGCACACACCTCTGGGCCCTATACGGTGGATAACAGCAAGGTTTCAATTTGCCCGGACTATACGCTGGAAGTCCAACAACGCCGTGCATCTTTCCTGGCCGTCAAGAGAGCCCTGAGGGATGAGGGAATGGAATATTCTTTGATGTTTCCGGCCTGACTTCGGGTTATCCTCGATGGCACAACGCACTTTTGTGATGACCTGACAGAGTCATGGGTTTGGCTCGAAACTTACAAAACAGATTGGAGGCCGGCTGGGGAGCCTGGGGCGTGTGCACCTTCGGAGCGGCTGCCTCCGTGCCACCGGAGGTCGCGGCGGCGTCCTGCCACTCTGAAGACACCCAGCTCTTCCCAGACAGAGAGGGAAAGGACTGAGGCGCTGCGGGTGGTGCGGAACTACTCCGGGACCGTAGAAAGTCATCGGGAGCTGGCACAGAGACGGGTAAGACTCCTGAGGACACGGACAGCAGTAGTGTACAGTTGACACACCAGGCACAGCTGACGAAATTGTTTGATGATCTTAATTCATTTTTTTTTTTTTGAAATCTGTTTTTATTGTTTTAAAAACAAGAACATTCTTTGGCAAATGACACAGTAGGTAAGCAGAGAGTTGATAGCATAGGCAAGGGAGCACCCCGCGACAGAACCCATAACTACTGCGTCAGGACTTGCAATCAGGCTTGTGTGTGAGCACTGTCCCCAGCGGAGCCTACCACGGTCTCTTTGACAGTCTCGTAGTAGTCTCAACAGGAGTAACAGTATTAACCGTACCTCGGCTAGGTTCCGTGGCTATGCGAGGGTGCTACCCGCCTCATTCAAATAGTGAAGAACAGGCAAAATACCCGCAAGGCCCAAAGATTATACAGAACAAAACCTTAACAATGGCAGCATAAACTGTACATACAGGCCCAATACCCTCCCAGTTGTCAGCAAGCCCCCCCGCCCCTCCACACCCCCCCCCAGGGACCCCCGTGTGTGTGTGTGTGTGTGTGTGTGTGTGTGTGTGCCCCGGCTGTGGCCAGCGCTATGCAAGTGTGGGTGTCGTGGCGCCAAGGGATGTAGGAAGCAGTCGGGGGCACGTCAGCATGGCAGGGGGGCATCCCCCGATCCACCCCCACCCGCGCCAGCTCCGTCGGCCGCCCCCTGCAACTCCGCATCGCTCTCCGCGCCCAGGCGTCTGAGCTTCCCCAGCAGCTGCTTCCAGCGGTCCGCCATGGGTTCCCTCCGCAGGCCCAATGTTTCCTCCCTCTGGATGGCGGTCCCCTCAGCCCCGGCCCATGCCTGAAACGAGGCGATCCAAGCCTGCACGCACGGCGGGTCATGCGCTTTCCACCGTTTCGTGATGAGTCGTATTGCTACCACTAGCCCCAGGTCAATGAATCGAGACGTCACCTTATCTTTACGCGGTCGTTTAAAGTGGTGCAATATGTGTTCGGGCCAGTCGAATGGGATGCTGCGACCCACACTCTCTAGTAGCAGCCCGCTGACCGACCTCCAATAGACACCCAACCGTGAGCAGCTCCACAGCATGTGCAGGAGACCCGCCCCCGGCTCACCACACCTAGGGCACACTGCGTCTGTGCGGTGAAAATACCGATTGATTAACTCCGGCGTGAGGTAAGCTCTGTGCACAATAAATAACTGGATTTGGCGGAATCGCAAGTTTCGGGGTATACGCACCGGGCCCTTGAGTATCCTTTCCCACTCCTTATCCTCTAGCGGTCTACCCAGGTCCAAATCCCACTTAGCGCGGAGGCGGTCCAGGCTGACGGACGACAGCTCCCTCAGTGAGGCTGCGAACCAGCGTATCAGGTGCCCTCCTCTCCCCATGACATGCAAGTATTGCATGGTCAGATGCAGGGCGGGTTCCGAGGTCATATCTCCCCACTGGGCAGTCATGCTCGCCATCAGCGAGCGGTGTGTCAGGAACCCCCCGGGCGGGAGCCCGGCCTCCGACACCAGGGTCTCGTATGGTATGAGCTCGCCCTCCCGGTAGAGATCTCCCAACGTGCGCACATCGGCCCCCCACCAATCTGCCAGCATGTGGGCCGTGAGCACCCCTCCTCCACCAGGGGAGCCCTCGAGTGGTATTGCCGGCGCATACGGGGTAACAGCACGCGTGAGGAACAAGGCCCTCCGGAAACACCTGTGCGCCACTTCCAGGAGGAGTGGCAGCGGGCGCGCGACCCTGTGAAGGGGATGGAAGGACCTGGTTATTCGTTCCAGTGAGTAGGGTGCCAACCCCCAGGCCGAGTCATCCCTGCCCCTATCAGCGAGCCAACGGGCCACCCATTGTAGTTGAGCAGCCAGGTAGTAGTGCTCAAAGCAAGGGGCGGCTAGACCACCTCTGTCTGTTGGTAAATACAACTTCGCGAGTGCCAGCCTGTGTCGGGCATTACCCCAGACAAAGTCCCGCAATAGCTGACTAAGCTTGCCAAAAAATGCGGGGGAGATGTACATCGGGAGATTGGCGAAGTAATACAGGAGGCGGGGGAGCATGACCATTTTGGCCAGCGCCACTCTGCCCGTGATCGTCAGTGGGAGTGCGCTCCAGAAGCGTATCTGCGACCTGAGCGCCGTGACTGCCCTCCCCAGGTTCCCATCGAAGAGGTCGGCCGGGCTGCGGTAGATTTGGATCCCCAAGTAGCGGAAGGTGTCTGCCTTCCACTGGACCAGCGTGCCATCCAGGCAGTATCGCGGATCTTCAATACCGGCACTAAAGGCATACAGGCATGATTTGGCTGCGTTTACACGTAGCCCCGAAATGGCGGCGAACGTCCTCAGCAGCCGCGGCAGCTCCTCCGGGACGCGCCCCACGTCTTGTACATAGACTAGCAGGTCGTCGGCATAGAGCGACACGTGGTGGACTGCGTCCCCCAACTGTAAGCCATCTCCCAGTGACGCCCGCAGAGCCACAGCCAGGGGCTCAATCGCCAGGGCGAACAGGAGCGGGGAGAGCGGGCACCCCTGGCGTGTGCCCCGGCCCACCGGTATCGCCTCCGAGACGTGAGGGCCCAGACGGACGCGGACCGTGGGTCGCCTGTATAACAGGTCGACCATCTTCAGAAATTCCCGGTCCAACCCATATCGCAGCAGCACCTCGGCTAAGTAACCCCACTCCAGGCTGTCAAATGCCTTCTCTAAGTCCAAGATAAGGCACCCCGCCCTGGGCCACCTGTGCACTGCCTCAGTTGCTACCCTGAAGTATCGCCGAATGTTCAGGGACGTTGACCGTGCCGGGACAAAGCCATTCTGGTCGGTGTGCACCAGGTGGGGGACCACCGGCGCCAGTCGCTCCGCCAGCACTTTGGCGAGGATTTTGTAATCCACGTTCAGCATCGCTAAGGGACGGTAGGAGCCCAGCTCTGTGTGGTCCCTGTCAGGCTTGGGCAGGGAGACCAGGAACGCCTCCCGCATAGAAGGAGGGAGCGACCCTACCTCTAGTGCTGTGTTATAGAGCTCTCTCAGCAGTGGCGCCAGGGACTCGCGGTACGCTATGTAATATTCCGCGGGCAGGCCGTCCGGCCCCGGCGTCTTCCCAGATGCCATCGATTGAATCGCCTCCCCTATTTCCTCCAGAGAGAGGGGTCCGGCTAGTTCCCCATTGTGTGCCGCCGTGACCTCAGGGAGCTGGACAGAGGCCAAAAAGTCCCCTAGAAGCTGCGGGGGGCCAGTTCCCCTCGCTTTGTACAGCTGCCTATAGTGGTCAGCGAAGGCCCGGTGTATTTCACACTGTGTGTGGACTAGTGTGCCATCTGCTCTGTGGATCGATCCTATAGGGGCACGCCGGTCCTCCTGTCGTATGAGCCAGGCCAGGAGGCGGCCCGCCCTATCCGCCCCAGCATGCGTCCTGGCCGTGTGCGCAGCGTAGTATCTGAAAGAAACACGTTAGTTAGATTCCTCACCTTAGAATATCCCCAGGCGTCAGACTGGATCCGGAAGATTTTTCGTCAGCAATACCCCTTGCGCGTCGCTAGGCGTCGTCTGCGGCTCCGCGTCCGTCGTCGGCGTCGTGCGCCGGGATGACGTCGTCGGAGTACTTAGACGCCGCCCTCGCGCGCTGACGTCAGTTCTTCTTTTTTCCGCGCCAGTAAGCGCAGATCCGGGAGAGCTACCCCTTTTAGTCTTTTTTGACTAAATCTTTTTGATCATTTTTGATCCTTGTCTGTCGACATCTGGTGCCGGTAGGATGCCTGGGTTCAAGGCTTGTGAGGATTGTCATCGACTGATGTCGGTGACCGATCACCACCGCCGGTGCCTCTACTGCTTAGGCCCCGACCACGACGCGGAGTCGTGCAACGACTGTCAGGCCCTGACTTCGAAAGCTAGGCGGGAGCGGTCCCGCAAGCTTCTCGAGCTTCGCCACTCGGCTCCGCGTCATGCGCGATCCCGGTCCAGGAGGAGGTCCAAGGATCGCTCGCGGAGCCATAGCCGACGCCATCGCTCGTCCGGCTCCAAGTCGTCGGGTAAGTCCAAACGCTCCAAGAAGTCCAAGAGGCGACATCGCTCTTCGGACTCCCCTCGCCGGTCGCGCGACTCGGCCGAGGGTCAGGGTGGTTCCACCCCCGCGGCTCCGGCGGAGCCGCAGGTGCCGCGTCCGCCCCCATACCTTCCGGTCCCTGGGGTTGATGCGGCGCCGGCGGAGATCAGTGCCTTCCTCTCGGCCATGAGGAGCCTGGCCCCGCCGTCGACGCCCGCTGGCGCGCCTTCGGGCCCCGCGGACTCGACTGGGCGACCTCGCGTGCCGGCGGCTCCGGCCCCGGCGCCGTCGACGACTCCGGTCTCGACGCCGCAGGTCCCCGCGGGGCCCTTGCCTGGGCCCCAGTCGACGCCGGTTGACCTAGTCACTCCTCCACCGGCGCCGACGCCTGAACCACCGACGCCGTCACCGGCGCCGCCGACGCCGACGCCTGTGACGCCGACACCCCGGTTTAGCCCTCATCCGGACCCGACGCCGGCACGGCGTCCGCCGACGCCGCATCCGACGCCGCTTGAGTCCTACCATCTCTACAGTCCGGTTCCGATCATTCATCCTGTTTATCAGGAATCGGAAGAAGGGGGCGACTGGGAGGGGTTCGAGGACCCTCTGGCTGTTCAGTCACAGCTTTCTCAGGACTGGGCAGATGAACTGGGGGAGGCCAGTGGGCTGGACACCTCGCCAGACACTGGATTCACTTCTCCTCCGACCGTGGCTTCGGAGGAGGGTGCAGCATTTTCTGTGGTGCTGCGCAAGGCGGCCGAGGCCCTCGGGCTCGAGTTGCCTGCCGTGGCTGTGAGGACTAACATCCTCACTGAGGTGCTTCAAACCTCAGCAAGCTCCACTGAGCCTCTGCTGCCGTTTAACGAGGCCCTCACTGACGTTCTGCAGGGCACCTGGTCCAAGCCCTCCACAGTTCCTCCTGTGGATAGGAACGTTGCCAGGCGCCACCGCCCTGCTCCGGGCGACCCCAGTTTCCTGTCCCAACACCCCACCCCCGAGAGTCTGGTTATCCAGGCCTCTACTTCCCAATCCTCCTTCCCGACCGCTCCGCCGGATCGGGATTCCAAGAGACTCGAGCAGTTCGGCAAGAAACTGTTTTCGTCCCTTAGTTTGGGCCTGCGGTCCTTAAATACCGCCTGTCTCTTGGACCGTTATTCCCATTCCCTGTGGGATACGGTGGAGGACGTGCTGCCCCTGTGTCCGGAGGAGGTCCGGACGCGTCTTACCCAGGCTTTGGCCGATGGGAGGGATGCAGCACGGCACGCCATACGATGTGGGCTTGACACCACGGACTCGCTGGGTCGGGCGATTTCAACCACGGTGGCGCTCCGCCGCCACGCCTGGATGCGGTCCACGTCATTTTCCGGGGATGTCCAGACAACCCTCATGGACATGCCCTTTGATGGCACTCGCCTGTTTGGCGAGAAGGCGGACAGTGCGCTGAACCGCTTTAAGGACTCCCGGGCTACGGCCAAGTCCTTGGGCCTCGCGGCTCCGCGGGCGCACACCTCCGCTTTTCGCCCCTTTCGTGGCCAAGGAAGGGGCGCCTCCTCACGTCCGCAAAGCCACCAGCCGCAGAACCAACCTGCGCGCGGTCGCGGACGTGGCTTCCGCCGTGGCGGAAATGGAGGCCGACGTGGTCAGCCCACTTCCACCCCGGCAGCATCCGCCTCAAAGCCTTCCTAGTCCGAGCTTTCAGGCCCATATCACGCCAGTGGGCGGCAGAGTTCGCCATCACCTGCTCCACTGGCGGTCCATAACATCGGACAGGTGGGTGCTGCAAATCGTCCGAAGGGGCTACTCCCTCCCCTTCGAGACGACCCCTCCAGCCATGCCACCGCAGCACCACCGTATCTCGGGGGATCATTTGGATCTTCTCCGCGAGGAAGTTTCGGCTCTCTTGGCCAAGGGGGCCGTCGAGCGCGTTCCGAGTCCAGAAGTAGGTCGTGGTTGTTATTCCCACTACTTTCTGGTTCCCAAGAAGGGCAAGGGGGGCCTACGCCCTATCTTGGACCTCCGGAACGTCAATGCCTTCCTCCGAAAGGAAAGGTTCAAGATGCTAACGTTGGCTCAGGTTTTAGCTGCCCTAGACCCTGGAGACTGGATGGTAGCGTTGGACTTGCAGGACGCTCATTTCCACATCCCCGTCCTGCCAGCCCACCGGCGTTACCTGCGGTTCACGGTGGGCCAAGAGCACTTTCAGTTTACCGTGCTCCCCTTCGGCCTCACCAGTGCCCCTCGGGTGTTCACGAAAGTGATGGCGGTGGTCGCAGCTCATCTGCGCAGATCAGGGGTTCCAGTCTTCCCCTATCTCGACGACTGGTTGTTGAAGGCGGGCTCGCCCCAGGCAGTCGTCTCCCACCTCCAGACTACGGCGGATCTCCTGCATTTGCTGGGGTTTTCCATCAACGTGCCGAAGTCACACCTGAGTCCCTCTCAGAAGCTCCTCTTCATCGGAGCGGTTCTCGATTCGGCGCAGTTCCGGGTCTATCCACCGGAACAGCGGGTCCGGGATATACAGGCCCTGATTCCCATCTTTCGGCCTCTATCCTGGGTTTCGGTCAGGCTAGTGTTGCGGCTTCTGGGTCTGATGGCCTCCTGCATCCTACTAGTGCATCACGCCAGGCGGCGCATGCGGGCTCTGCAGTGGGACCTGAAGTTTCAGTGGGCCCAGCATCACGGCAACCTGTCCGACCATGTCTTGATCTCGGAGGGCACTGCACAACAGTTGCAGTGGTGGCTCACGGACCGCGAGTGGGTCGAGGGCAAGAGCCTCTCCCTTCCCCAACCAGAGCATGTCGTAGTGACGGATGCGTCCCTCCTGGGATGGGGTGGCCATATGGGAGAGGCGGAGATCAGAGGCCTCTGGTCTCCGGCGGAGTCTCGTCTCCACATCAACCTGTTGGAGTTGAGAGCGATCCGGCTTGCACTGAAAGCCTTCCTTCCCTCTGTCAGGGGAAGTGTCGTGCAGGTGTTCACGGACAACACCACCGCCATGTGGTATTGCAACAAACAGGGCGGGGTGGGGTCGTGGACCCTTTGTCAGGAGGCTCTGCGCCTCTGGACATGGCTGGAACACCAGGGCGTCACCCTGGTGGTTCAACATCTGGCGGGCTCTCTGAACGCCAGAGCAGACGAACTCAGCCGCCGGTGCATGATGGATCACGAATGGCGTCTGAACTCCGAAGTGGCGCAAGGCCTCTTTCAGCAGTGGGGAGAGCCTTGGTTAGATCTATTCGCCACCGAAGAGAACGCGCAATGTCAGCAGTTCTGCGCGTTGGAATTTCCAAGGCGGCACTCGCTCGGCGACGCTTTTCGTCACGAGTGGAGTTGCGGTCTGTTGTACGCCTTTCCGCCTATACCACTTCTGCCCAGAGTGCTGAAGAAGATCAGGCACGACCGGGCCCAAGTCATCTTGGTGGCTCCGGATTGGGCACGAAGATACTGGTATCCCGAGCTACTCAGTCTGTTGACCGATCCCCCAATACGTCTGCCCCTTCGGGAGGATCTTCTGTCGCAGCAGCAGGGGACGGTCCTCCACCCGAACCTGTCCAGCCTCCACCTCCATGCGTGGAGATTGAGCGGCGGCAGTTGATGCCATTTGACTTGCCTCCTGAAGTCTGTGATATCATTCTGGCAGCCAGGCGTCCCTCCACAAAGTCGGTATACGCCTGCCGGTGGAACAAATTTGTGGCATGGTGCACAGCAAAGGCTGTGGATCCCCTTTCCGCCCCTCTTTCTGAGGTTCTCCTCTTCCTTCTTTCTCTGGCCCGGCAGGGCTCTGCCCTGGGCACCCTGAAAGGTTATCTTGCTGCCATCTCCGCCTTCTTGCGGCTTCCTGATCAGCCTTCTCTTTTCAAGACCCCTGTGGTTACACGCTTTCTCAAAGGCATTACACACACGTTCCCTCCTGTCCCTTTTGTAATGCCTCAGTGGGACTTGAATCTGGTTTTGACATTCCTGATGTGCGCTCCCTTCGAGCCTCTTCACAATTGCCCTCTTCGTCTTCTAACTCTAAAGACTGCTTTTCTGGTAGCCATCACCTCGGCTAGACGGGTGAGTGAGCTCCAGGCTTTATCTTCAAAGCCTCCTTTTCTATCTGTTCATCCGGACAAGGTTGTCCTTCGGCCTCGTCCCTCCTTTCTTCCTAAAGTGGTGACTCCATTTCACCTTGGGCAGTCTGTCACCTTGCCCACCTTCTTTCCGCCTCCGCATCCTTCCAAAGAGGAAGAGAGGCTCCACCGTCTGGACCAAAAACGTGCGCTCTCCTTTTATCTGGACCGCACAAAACAGTTCCGGGTGGACGACCAGCTTTTTGTTGGGTACGTGGGCGCTAAGAAGGGGAAAGCTGTGCACAAACGAACCATCTCTCGGTGGGTCGTTTTGTGTATAAAAATCTGCTATTCCTTGGCTAAAAAGGACCCTCCTGTTGGGCTGCGCGCCCATTCTACTCGGGCCACGGCGGCTACTACTGCCTTGGGACGGGGAGTCCCTTTGCAGGACATCTGTCAGGCGGCGACGTGGGCTTCGCTACACACGTTTGCCAGGCATTATTGCCTTGACAGCCAAGTCCGGAGGGATGGCTTCTTTGGCCGTTCTGTCCTCCAGGACTTTCTGGTGTGATCTTGGTTCGCAGACCCACCACCGGGGATGGTATTGCTTGGGTATCTATTCTAAGGTGAGGAATCTAACTAACGTGTTTCTTTCAGATGAACAAGTTACTTACCTTCGGTAACGATGTATCTGTAAGAAACATTAGTTAGTTAGATTCCTCACCGACCCTCCCATCCTCCCCGTTCTGCGAACTGACATCTAGGGTTAAGGCTATCCCTTTCAGGGCCCTAGATTTTATTTTTGGCACCAGTGTCGGTCTTTGCATTGCTCTGCGTTCCTGGCGCGGAAGGCTATGTACAAGAACTGACGTCAGCGCGCGAGGGCGGCGTCTAAGTACTCCGACGACGTCATCCCGGCGCACGACGCCGACGACGGACGCGGAGCCGCAGACGACGCCTAGCGACGCGCAAGGGGTATTGCTGACGAAAAATCTTCCGGATCCAGTCTGACGCCTGGGGATATTCTAAGGTGAGGAATCTAACTAACTAATGTTTCTTACAGATACATCGTTACCGAAGGTAAGTAACTTGTTCTGTGGCACCGGAGCCGCTCCAGGAGGTCCGCGTGCCTTTCCCGAAGGTCTGCCAGGGTGTGTGAGTGCCGACCCCCTCCCTCTCATGCCGCAGAAGGTCATTCTCCAGGCGCGTCAGAGAGTCCGAGAGGCCCCTACGTATGTTCCAGGTAGCCCCTAGGCAATGGCCGCGAATGGTCGCCTTATGGGCTTCCCACTCCACTAGCGTATCACTCGCAGTCCCTTCATTTGCTTCAAAATATGCCAGAATGGCCGTGCCAAGGGAAGATCTAAATTCCGGATCCTCGAGCGCGCTGGGCTGAAGTCGCCAGGTGGGCACCGGCTGCCGCGCCACCACCCAGCTAAGCTGGAGCCACAAGGGGTTATGGTCGGAATGCGTTCGGCCCAGATACTCAGAGTGTACTATGAGTGGGAGTAGCGACTGCGAGCCCACCAATCTGTCCAGCCGGACGTGGAGATCGTGCACCGCTGAATAATAAGAGTATATTTTGTCTCTCGGGTGGAGGGTGCGCCATAGGTCCTGTAGCGCCCAATGCGCGAGCCAGTCCCCCAGCGCCCTAGCGTTAGACTCCACCACCGCAGCGCGCAGGGGAGGGAAGGATCTGTCCAGTTGGACATCTAGCACCATATTAAAGTCCCCTCCCAGTAGCCAGGGGAGCCCCGCGTAAGGGTGCAGGATTCGTGTCAGGCGTTCCAGGAAGGACGGCTGATCCACATTGGGCGCGTATATCGACCCCAGCAAGATCTCCTGCCCATTCAGTTTTCCCCGCACCAGCGTGTACCTGCCCTCGCCGTCCACCACCACCTCCTCGCATCGGAAGGGGACCCCCGCTCGCACCCATATCAATGTGCCGCGCGCGTGCGCCGAATAAATGGTACCATATGTGTGCCCTCTCCACCGCTTGGAAAGCCTGTCCAGTTCTAGCCGTGACATATGCGTCTCCTGCAGGAGAGCGATCCCGAAAGAGTGGCGTTGTAAGTAGGAGAAGATGGAGTAGCGCTTTGACGGTGTGTGCATACCCCGTATGTTCCAAGTCACAACATTAGTGTGCGCCATCGAGAAGGTGGGAAAACCAGCCGGGCTGGAAGTAGAGCATCTGCACCCGGGGAGTGGGACGAGGGGCCAGCCATCCAACCCAGGGGAGCATATAACTGCGCTGCCATGTGAACAGTGTAACTGCCGTGAACAATAGAACAAAAAGGGCGTATTCCCAACGGGGCATCCGTCCAAACTTCAAAGGAACTAATTAGCTATGCAATGTGTCAGTACAGTGTCTGATGGGGTACGCGCGAGAGTGTCGTTGATGATCTTAATTCATGCTTGCTTAACCCGCTTTCCTTTACAGGCCCGATTGGGAAGGTACCTGCCTTTGTGTCCTCTTGCAACGTGCAGTTTATTTTATTGCTGTTGCATGGTTCACTGGGTGTGGGGGGGAAGTTTACCTAACTCTACTGGTGGGATGCCTCCCGGGGCTGGGGCAGAGAGTACCAAATGAGGCACGAGCGTTGTCGATTCCATATATTCTTGTTGAAGGTAACCACCAGGTTGCAGCCACTATTCCCCATTGTTTCTCAGTAGCCACTAGAGGGAAGTTGGTTTCAGTGCATTTTGGATGGGGGCTAGTTCCTTGGTACCTGTCCTGGGGTGGGGGTGTTGGGGTTGTTCTTAATGTTGTAAGGGAATGTTCAGGGGGTATTGGCGTAACTTTCTTGAACGAGCTGTTCGTGAACAGAGTGGAACAATGTCATGGGTTCGATATCTGACTTAAAATGTATGTCTTGGAACGTCAGGGGTATGCATACCATGTTACGAAGGCATAAAACACGTGTGTACTTAGTGCGTAGAGGAGTCCAATTGGCTTTCCTTCAGGAAACTCACATAGCGCAAAGAGAGGACGCGGGATTGCAACGCAGGTGGAGAGGGCAGGTCTTTTGCACAACTACATCGGGACTCTATCTCACACACTGTTCGAGTGGTGACAACACTGTTAGCAGGGAGCCGGCTTATCAAGGCGGGGCTGCCTTATGTTCGTTCTTTGACACGTAATTTACAACGTGAATTACTGTTCACATCACTTGATACATACCCGAATCTTGATCGCTTTGGTCTCGTGTTTACTTTGGACACCGGACATCCTGTGGATCATTTTTGATTTACTTTGATTCATGATATTGCCTTGATAAAGTCTGCGTACATATTGTGGTACAAGACGAAACACGTGTTGGCCTGATCTTAATTATTTGCTGCTGGGAAACTCCCTACTTAAGAATAAAAAGAAGATCAATATACAATACTGTCGGACATTTTTACTGAAAATACAAGCACTCGTGACTCTGTACTGTGGGCGAAGTTCGCCAAATGTAAATGTGACAGGGAGTGCTATTGCTGAACAATTTTTACTTTTGCGCGACTTATTCTGCCTTTGCGCGGGGTGTATTGATATGGTCCGGGCGGGGGTCCCTTTCAAACCCACACGTCAACTAAAAGATCCCGAGGGACGATATATCCTAGTGGTGGGCCGGTTGAATGGCAGGGATGTGGTGCTGGGCAGTATATATGCTCCAAATACGGAACAATCGGCCTTCTTTACACAATTATCTGGGAAATTCGCTCCATTTTTGACCGGGTCTGTACTCATGGGTGAGGATTTCAATTCTGTTATGGATATAATGATGGATAGATCCCACCCTCCTCTCCCTGGTGTACCTATCCATAACCTCTCAAGGATCAGGCGGGATTGGCAACATAGATGGGGATTGGTAGACACCAGGAGAGCCACCACCCAAACTACACGACCTCCATGTTCGACTGGATGCGATACTTTGCTCTCCTGACGTACAGGTAGAGGAACAGCACAGCGAATATCTCACCAGAATGTTGTCAGACCGTAACCCCTTGCTTTTCTGCGCAAACTTGTTACCGGGCGCTCCAAAATTCCAACATGGCACTTAAGCTTAAGCCCAGAGCTATTAGAGGATCAGGCATTTCGGGAGGTGGTGGGGGACTGGCATTGCTAATTATTTTCAGGACAACACTGGTTCCGCCTTGTCCTTAGCGGTGGAATGGGATGCTTTTAAGAGTGTAATAAGAGGGCATTGCATTCCATTGCGCATAAGATGGGAGTACGTAGAGTATTATTGCAAGATTTAGAGAGGGCTGATCAGAGGCGGCGGGAAGTAGAAAGAGAGGCCTGAACACCCAGATCAACAACCAGATTTAATAGCAGCGAGGGAAGAGGTTGCCGTGCAGGTTGAACGGCTGCACTGCTTTGATTATAAAAAATAATTTACGCGTGCTCATGCAGAGCGTGATAAATCTGGGGCGTTATTGGCATGGTTAGCTAACACAGCGCAAAGGGGGGGGGGGCGGGCGATCATCCTGCAACTTCATGGTCCTGATGGGTAAGTCCATTACACGCAGTGGGGGATAACTGATCAGTTCTTTGCCTACTATACTGATTTGTAGCAGAGCAAAGTGGCGCCTAGCGTGGAGGCCATTCAGGACTTCTTGGAGGCGGCAGATCTTCCAGCATTAGATAGGGAGCGGGCTGAGTTGTTGGGTCAGGACGTCACCTTAGGAGAGGTCCGCAGAGCGATAGAGTATATGGCTCGGAAACAGACCCCCGGGCGGACTGCCTGCACGTTGAGTTCTATAGTACGTATGTCGATCTCTTGGCCCCTAGGTTGGTAACGTATAACACCGCAAGAAGGGCGCAAGTTTTACCTGCTACCACTCATGGGGCGGTAATTATACCACTGCTAAAGCCGGGGAAACCTCCTCATGATAGGACGGCCTATCGCCCGTTGTCAGTGTTGACTACAGATTATAAGATTCTAAGCCGGATTTTGGCGACCCGACTGCTCCCATTTATGGTCCCACTGATACATACGGATCAAGCGGGGTTTATACCAACCCGGAACAAGGTCCAGAATGTACGGCGCCTTCTTAGTATCTTAGATGCTGATACCAACCACAAGGCCTCTGCTACTGTATTGGCAATAGATATTGAGAAGGCCTTCGACAGCTTGGAGTGGCCATATCTGTTTCAAGTTATGCTGCAATTTGGCCTAGGAGATGGTTTTGTGGATTGGACGGTGCTATTGGATCGCCAGTCGATAGTGCAGGTAAAGACGGGTGGGTTGATATCGGATGCCTGTATCGTGGGTCGGGGAACGAGACAAGACTGCCCCCTTTCCCCATTGCTGTTCACCCTGGCCATGGAGCCTCTTGCGGCCCGGGCCAGGACGGGCCTGCATTATCCGGGGCTCCGAGTGCGCAAGCAAATTCATCATATCGCACTTTATGCCGATGATCTCCTCATGTTTTTGGCTGACACGGAGGGCGCCCTTCTTGGCTCGAACACTCTATTGGGGGACCTTAGCACGATTTTCGGCCTTAAGGTAAACTGGGCAAAGACTTGTCTGTTTCCTGCCGCGCCGATTACCGAAGGTCCATTAACTACGCAGGGAATACATTGGGAGCGTCAATGCATGACGTAGCTAGGCACTCGTATTTACCATACCCAAACCGACCTATTGGAGGGAAATGTGGGCAGGGCCATTAGGGGGCTTAAAGGTTGTATAGAGTTTTGGGGCACATTTTCTCTCTCGGTAGCTGGGCGGGTGGCCCTTCTTAAGATGATAGCACTCCCCAGACTGTTATACTATTTTAGGACGCTACCTATTTGGATTCCAGCCTCTGTTTTTAAGCAACTTCAATCAATCAATCAATCACATTTATAGAGCGCGCTACTCACCCGCGAGGGTCTCAAGGCGCTGGGGGGGGTGTGGGAGGGGTGCCGCTACTGCTCGAAAAGCCAGTTCTTGAGGTGCCTCCTGAAGGAGAGATGGTCCTGGGTCATTCGTAGGTGGGTTGGGAGGGAGTTCCACGTCTTGGCCGCCAGGTAGGAGAAGGATCTTCCTCCGGTGGTGATTCTGCGAATCCGTGGGACCGTGGCGAGGGCGAGGCTGGCGGGGCGGAGCTGGCGGGTAGGTGTGTAGAACGTGAGGCGGGTTTTGAGGTATTCGGGGCCCATGTCGTGGAGAGCCTTGTGTGCGTGGGTGAGGAGTCTGAAGGTGATCCTCTTGTTGACGGGGAGCCAGTGCAGGACTCCCAGGTGGGCCGAGATGTGGCTGTGTTGGGGGATGTCCAGGATGAGTCGAGCAGATGCTCTCTTTATTCGCTGGAGTTTTTTCTGAAGTTTGGCGGTGGTCCCGGCGTAGAGGGCGTTCCCGTAGTCCAGGCGGCTGGTGACGAGGGCCTGGGTTACAGTCTTCCTGGTTCCGGTGGGGATCCAGCAGAAGATCTTACGGAACATGCGGAGGGTGTTGAAGCAGGAAGATGTAACGGCGTTGACTTGTTTGGTCATTGTGAGGGAGGAGTCAAGGATGAATCCCAGGTTGCGTGCGTGGTCCGAGGGCTTGGGGGCGGTTCCCAGGGCAGGGGGCCACCAGGCGTCGTCCCAGGCGGAGGGGGATGGACCGAGGATGAGGACTTCCGTTTTGTCTGAGTTCAGCTTCAGACGGCTGAGCTTCATCCATTCCGCGATGTCTTTCATTCCTTCCAGGAAGCTGGCTTTGGCGGTGGCGGGGTCGTTGGTGAGGGAGAGGATCAGTTGGTTGTCGTCGGCGTAGGAGATGATGTTGATGTTGTGTTTGCGTGCGATGGCTGCGAGGGGGCTCATGTAGACATTGAAGAGGGTTGGGCTGAGTGAGGATCCTTGGGGTACGCCGCAGATGATCTTGGTGGGCGCTGCGAGGAAGGGCGGGAGACGGACTCTCTGGGTTCTGTCGGCGAGGAAGGAGGTGAGCCATTCCAGGGCCTTCCCTGGGACCCCGCCGTGGTGGAGACGGGTTGACAGGGTGCGGTGGCATACGGTGTCGAATGCGGCCGACAGGTCGAGGAGGATGAGTGTGAGAAAGTGGCTCTGTATATACTGTTCCCTAATAGGTACAGGGTGTACAGAGTCCACAGTCCCCCAGAGGCTGATAGAGGTCAAAGTTAGGTATGACCTTACTCTCAAAAAGTGGTAGCTTGGTCGAGCAGTAAGGCAGTACCAGAGGACAGTGTAAAGCATTTATTGTACACACTCAGTCAGCAAATGGTTTCACACACTCAATAACTGAACTCTAGGCCAATGATTTGTATATATAAAATATATGCTTGTTTTATTTTTAGAACCACAAAGGGGGTAAAAATATACTTTCTCAGAATGAGAGGTTGAATATAAATACTTTTGTTTCAAGCAATAAATTTGTGTAAACAGTCACAGTTGGTTGCAATAAACAATCCTATTTCCTAAACATACAATGCATTGAGCTCAATGGTAAATTCAGGTTATTTGTGATAAATTACTTTTTAGATTACTTTTGGAATTCCAGGTCTGGATCCTAGAACCAGCCTGGGGTCAGTATTCAGAATCAAGTGATGAAAGTCGACTTAATAAATGTAATGATTTTTAAATAATATTTAGCTATTTCAAAAGTTAGCACTTAGAAAATATTTCACAGAAAACATTCAATGGATCTCTATGGCAAGAAATTCAAGTTGCAGGTAGAGTACTTTATCGTTACTTTAGTAATCCAGGACTGGGTGCCTAGACCCAGGACTGGGATCCTTATCAAAAGCAGGTAAGTAATTTCGTTTGCAGAAATGGTACGATTTTTAAAGAATATTTCAAATTTTCAAAAGTAGACACTTAGAAGAAATTTCACAGAAAAGCAGACAATGGTTTCCTATGGGAGAAAAATGAGTTAGAGGTAAGTATAGTTGTGAACACTTTTCAGAGTCAGGGCTGGGCACCAAGATCCAGCACTGGGAGCTCACCTAGGAGCAGGTGAGTAAATTCGTTTTTGTCACTTGGCTGATTTTTGGTGAATTTTTGCAGTTTTGAAAAGTTCACACTTAGAAGATTTTTGAAGAAAAAGCCAGTCAATGTTACCCTATGAGGAAAATGAAGTTAGCGGTTTAAGGGTAAGTATTCGACTGGCAGAGTTGAAATTCCGGGCATGGACTCAGGGGTCCCCCAGTGTCAGGTAGGTACAGTTGGTTCACCCTCAGCGGTTTCAGGACGGCCGGGTGCAGAGAGAGTTAGGCCCAATGTTATCCTATGAGGGATAGGGGGGCCTTGGTTGGTGGCTGCTGTCTGGCAAGCCACGCGGTTGTGGGAGCTGGGCTCCTGGTCACTTACTCAGGGCAAGTGGGGAAGTAGGTTAGTGTAGAGAGGGCACTGCCAGGGCCACTCGGGCGGCTGGGTGCAGGGTGCTTTTGAGCCTTCGGGCGCTCAATGGAAATCAATGGGAATGTTCCGGTTTGGAAAAAGGCTGCAGGCTCGGGGACGAGGATGTTTCCGGTGCCACCACCACTTCGAGGGGTAAGTTGGGTAGTTGTAGGTTAGGTGGGTACCCCGGGATTGGGCACAGGGGGCCGCAGGGCGCCGGGTGCAGGGGTGCCTTTTGACGTCGGGAATCTTACCCTCTGGTTGATCGCGGCTGGGGTGGCACTCGGTTCTGAGGCTGCAGGCTTCGTCCAGGATGTCGAGGGGGGTCCTTGGGTGCCGGACTCGGGGTCACAGTCGCCGTGGGGTCGTCCTCAGGGTCTTTGTCCACTCCGGCACTGGCCAGGCTTGGCTGGTGCAGAGTGTGTTGGGTCCGCGGTTCCGGGCTGCTGCCAGGAGTTAGGAATAGGTTTCTCGAGTAGAGCCTCTACTCATGGGAGTCCCAGGGAATCAGAGGTCAAAGGTAGCCAGGTCCTCCGGGGTTTTTGAGGTTGCTGGCCACAAGAGATGCCGCGCTGGAGCAGGAGCAGGTTCGAGGGTCGACAGGCCGGTAGGGCTGGGGCCAAAGCAGTTGGTGTCTTCCTCTTTTTAGCAGCTGCAGGGCAGGTCTTTTTTTCTTCTTGCTCTTCTTGTAGGTTTCTATCTGGAATCTGGGGAAGGAAGGTTCAGGGGGCCCCTAAATACTAGATTTAGGGGCGTTACAGGTAGGTGAAGGCCAGGGACCAATGGGTCCTTGTCCTGGGGTGGGTACACCCCCTATCCTGCCTCTCTCCTGTGGGAGGAGGGCAGTAGCCTAATCCTGATAGGGTAGGGCCTCCCATCTTCAAGATGGCGAGAGCCCGGAGATGTGTTTCACCTCGCCTCCCCCACCTGAGGGGTGGGGTGGGCAGGCTGGCACATCCCCTGTCCTTGTATGGGGTTTCCGGCCAAGCTTCCTGCTAGAGTGGGGGGTTGCAGTGGCCTGGGGAAACTCCAACTGGCGGCATGCCTTTGAAGCTTCCCTTTGCTCATCCTGGGGGAGGCGATTTCTCACCTCACCCAGGATGTGCATTGTTGCAGGCCCGGGAGAGCAGGGGCTCTCCCACCCAGGGGTCCAGCAACGTGTCTGCTGTGTGGCAGCCTGGGCAGCCTCAGAGCAGACGTGGATTGTAGGTTAGCTGTAAGGGGGCATCTCTAAGATGCCCTCTGGGGTGCTTAGTACATTAAATCCCACACTGGCATCAGTGTGGGTTTAATGTGCTGAGAAGTTTGATACCAAACTTCCCAGTCTTCAGTGTTGCCCTTATGGTGCTGTGGAGTTCGTGTTTGACGAGCTCTCAGCACCATGTACTTGTAAAAGGCAGCACTGTACTTACAGTGCCCAGGAATGGACCTGGGTACTGTAGGGGCACAGGGCTCCTGCTCCTGTGCCCACACCATAGGCATAAGGCACCCAGCCAGAGGGGTGGCTGACATATGCCTTGGCAGTATAGGTAATGGGCATGGCACACAGAGATGTGTGCCATGTCGACTCTTTGTTTTGTCCTGCACCCAGACACTCAGCCTGCAAAGGCAGTGTGTGTGTGTAAGGGTACAGGGCCTCTAAGGGTGGCACAATGAGTGCTGCAGCCCTTAGAGGCCTTCCCTGGTCACAAGGCCCTGGGTACCTAGGGTACCATTTACCAGGGGCTGACATGTGGCCAGGGTTTGCCAATTGGGAGTTTGTGTGTTTTAAGGAAGGAACATAGGCCCTGGGCACCTGATTGGCAGGAGCCCAGGGCACAACAAGGGAAAGTGCATCAGCTATTAGGCAAAAAAAACAGGGGGGGTTACTGCAACAGAAACCCACTTTCTCACAATGAGGGCGGCTGTTTCACCGTTGTCCAGCAGGGCCCTGATGTTGTCGGTGGCTGCGATGAGGGCGGTCTCGGTGCTGTGGTTCACTCGGAATCCGGACTGCGATGGGTCGAGGGAGTCGTTCGTCTCGAGGAAGGTGCTCAGCTGTTTGTTGACGGTCTTCTCGATGACTTTGGCTGGGAAGGGGAGGAGCGAGATGGGGCGGAAGTTCTTGAGGTCTGTGGGATCCGCGGTGGTTTTTTTCAGGAGGGCGCTGATCTCCGCATGCTTCCAGCTCTCCGGGAAGGTGGCGGATGTGAAGGAGTTGTTGATGATGTCCCGGAGTTGGGGTGCGATGATGTAGTCTGCTTTGTTGAAGATGTGGTGTGGGCAGGGGTCCGCTGGGGAGCCGGAGTGGATGGAGTTCATTGTGTGGGTGGTGTCTTCTGTGCTGACGGGGTTCCAGGTGCAGAGGGTGGTGGTGGGGGGGCGTAGACTCGGTGGGAGGGTACGTGGTGTGGGGGCCGAAGCTGTCGTGGATGTCGGCGATCTTGCGGTGGAAGAATGTTGCGAGTGAGTCGCAGAGGTCTTGTGATGATGTGATGTCGTTGTTGCTGGCGCTGGGGTTGGAGAGCTCTTTGATGATGCTGAAGAGTTCCTTGCTGTTGTGGGAGTTGTTGTCCAGTCGGTCTCTGAAAGCTGCCCTTTTGGTGGTGCGGATCAGCTGGTGGTGTTTGCGGATGGCGGTCTTGAGGGCTGTCATGTTTCCTGATGACTGGCCATTGCGCCAAGTTTGCTCGAGGGTACGGCAGGATTTTTTGGAGTCTTTGAGATCGTTGGTGAACCATGAGGCTTTCTTGCTGTCAGAGTTGCTGGGGGGGTTCTTCAGTGGTGCGAGGGCGTCGGCGCAGTTGGTGATCCACTGTGTGAGGTTGAGGGCTGATTCTTTGGGGTCCGTAGTGTAGGAGGGTAGGTTTTGGCTCAGGGAGGTGGTGAGCTGGTCGGTGGTGATCTTGCTCCAGCATCTACGGGGTGCTTGTTGCGGGCGGTGGCTTTCCTGAAGTTGAAGTGGACGCAGCTGTGGTCAGTCCAGTGAAGTCCTGTGGAGTGGCTGAAGGAGATGTGGTTGCTGGAGGAGAAGATGGGGTCCAGCGTGAGGCCGGCGTAGTGCGTTGGGGTGTTGACCAGTTGCTTGAGGCCGAGGTTGGTGAAGTTGTCTAGCAGGGTGGTGGTGTTGTTGTCCTTGTTGTTCTCCAGGTGGAAGTTGAGGTCCCCTAGGAGGATGTAGTCGGACTTCAGTCAATGGTGGTTCGGCCAAGGGCAGATGGAGAGTGGCACTTAACACGTTGATGAGACCGAGATCGGAGGGCGGCTAAGTGGCCCCGGACTTTGAAATGTATTATTTAGCGGCGCAGTTGCAGTGGCTTACTCAGACAGTTACACTGACATTTCGGGGTCCAGACGGCATAGAGGAGAATCAGGTTAATAGAAAGACGCTCTCAAGATTAATATTGCAGCTGCCGCTCTCGGCCTCCTCTCTCACTCGAGAGATGGGGATGTTTAAACTCTGCTGGAAAAGAAGTAAGCGGTGAGCACAAATAGCGCGGCCGTATGCCCCTGAGATCCGGCTGGCAGTGTGCACTGCTCTGCCACATGGTGGTAATTGGGTGGCACTGACTAACTGGGCGGAGAGGGGGTTGGCCACCATGGGAGATCTCTATGAAAATGACGCTGTAATTCCTTATGAGACAGGACAGATATGAGTTGGCCCGTGGGGACTACTTATTGCATTTGGCGCTTATAACGGCCATCCAAGCACATTCAAAGGAGGGACTCGGAGAACCACCAACCTCAATGGCTCTGGCAGCTGGCACCATTAAGGCGGTTACGTGCCTGTACCGCCGAATGACGCACAAGAGACTAACCCCACTGATATCGCTTCGACAAAAATGGGCGGAGGACTTAGGCGAGGACATCCCTGAGAAAGCGTTGGCGGGACTGGTGGAGCGCGCCTGGAAAAAGCACCAGGAACACGCTCTTTCAATTGGTGCACTTTTTTATTCTCCACAGGGCTTATCTTACACCAGCAAAGATTAATAAATATTTTAATGTGAATTCAGCAGTGTGTCCGCGCTGTAATACTGTGGGAGCAGATTTCTGCCACATGATGTGGGGTTGTCCCCAGCTTGGAACATATTGGGAGGAGGTGGTAACACTCTTGTGAGATGTCACGAGTAGAGATATAGAATCCACTATAGGCCTCTGTTTGCTACACTGGTTCCCGCACACCTCTAAGAATAAGATAACGAGTACATTTATAGACTTGGGGCTTCTGCTGGTGAAGAGGGAAATTACGGCTCACTGGAAGGCCAAGAAGGGTCCTAGTTATCAGAGATGGCGAGTCAAGCTTATTAAGTGGGCGGAATGTGAGGGGACTACGAGATTGCAGCTGGCGATCCGTGCTAATAGTGACAAGGCGCTAGAGATGGCGAGGGACTGGGAGGCGCTAGTACAGTTATTAGAAATCCCAGATATGGACTCTGATGTGGAATTGGGCACACCAGAATTAGATGCGCCGCCCTGAGGGGCTACATTACTCTAGGGGGATGTGCACGCTGGTTTTCAGCATGGGAGCTACTTCTGACAGCAGAGAATTGTCATTACTTGACGTTTTGTATTTGATTAATGCCGACACAGCTGGGACTTGTTACCACCAATAAACACGTACAATTGTTACGCCAATGGGGAGGAGGGTGGGATAAGAGGGAGGGGAGGGAGATTGCGTTTCGCAATGTCAGTTTCATAACAAGAGGGTGTATTATTTTTTCTATATATAAGACATTGGCAAGATTGTTTATTGCAAATGAGCTTGCATCTTGCATTGCAGCGATTCATGATTGGCGGCTCCTATGGAGTGTGATTTATTATGATACTAATACCTGTCCGATGTGTGAGATACTTCTCAACTATAGTTAAACCTCATTGCTTGTTACTCTGAATGCAACTTTAGCCTGATATTGCCTACAATTGTGTTGTTTGCTTTAAAACAATAAAAAGATATTTAAAAAAAATAAAATGGATCACGAATGGCATCTTCACTCGGAGGTGGCGCAAGGTCTCTTTCAGCAGTGGGGAGAGCCTTGGTTAGATCTATTCGCCACCGAAGAGACTGCACAAAGTCAGCAATTCTGTGTGTTAGAATTTCCAAGACGGCACTCACTAGGCGACGCTTTTCATTGCAAGTTGAGTTGCGGTCTTCTATACGTCTTTCCGCCCATACCACTTCTGCCCAGAGTGCTGAAGAAGATCAAGTGCAACCGTGCCAAAGTCATCCTTGTGGCTCCGAATTGGGAACGAAGTGTCTGGTATCCCGAGCTGTTACACATGGCAAATCGATCCTCCGATCAGACTGCCTCTTCGGAAGGATCTTCTGTTGCAGCAGCAGGGTACGGTCCTCCACCCGAAACTGTCCAGTCTCCACCTCCTTGCGTGGAGATTGTGCAGTGGCAGTTGACAGCCTTTGACCTTCCTCCCGAAGTCTGTGATGTTATCTTGGCAGCCAGGCGTCCCTCCACTAAGACGGTATATGCCTGCAGATGGAACAGATTTGTGGCGTGGTGCACAGCAAAGGCTGTGTATCCCCTTTCTGCCCCTCTTCCTGAGGTTCTCTTGTTCCTCCTTTCTTTAGCTCAGCAGGGCTCTGCTCTGGGCACTCTTAAGGACTATCTATCAGCCATTTCAGCTTTACTTAGGCTTCCTGATCAGCCCTCTCTTTTCAAGTCCCCTGTTGTAAATCGCTTCCTTAAGGGCATTACTCATCTTTTTCCTCCTGTTCTCTTCGTAATGCCTCAGTGGGACTTGAACTTGGTTCTTACCTACCTTATGTGCGCTGCCTTTGAGCCGCTTAATAACTGTCCTCTCAGACTTCTTAGTCTAAAGACTGCCTTTCTGGTTGCCATCACCTCTGCTCGCAGGGTGAGTAAGATGCAAGCCCTTTCTTCAAAACCTCCTTTTTGACTGTTCATCTGGACAAGGTCGTCCTTAGAACCAGACCTTCTTTTTTTCCCAAGGTGGTTACTTCTTTCCACATTGTTCAAACCATCACTTTGCCCACCTTCTTTCCGCCTCCGCATCCTTCTAAGGAGGAAGAGAGGCCCCACCGTCTGGTTCCAAAATGTGTGCTTTCTTTTTATTTGGATCGCTCCAAACTATTCCGGGTGGATGACAAGCTCTTTGTTGGCTATGTGGGCGCCCAAAAAGTTCGGCCGTGCACAAACGGACCATCTCTAGGTGGGTCGTTTTGTGCATTAAAGCTTGCTGCTCTTTGGCAAAGAAGGAGCCTCCAGTGGGACTGCGCGCCCATTCCTCCAGGGCTACTGCAGCGACCACTGCTTTAGGACGGGAAGTCTCTCTCAATGACATCTGTCACGAAGCTACGTGGGCATCTGCACACGTTCACAAAACACAACTGCCTGGACAGCCAAGTCCGGAGAGATGGCCTCTTTGGCCATTGTGTTCTCTGGGACTTTCTGGTGTGAACTTGGTTCTCAGACCCTCCTCCAGGGGTTGGTATTGCTAGGGTATCAATTCTAAGGTGATAAATCTATAACTAATCATCTCTTTCAGATGGACAAGTTACTTACCTTCGGTAACGATATATCTGTACGAAACATAGATTGGTTATAGATAACTTACCGCCCCACCTATCCTCCCAGTTCTGCTAACTGACTTCTAGGGCCACGGAATCCCTTTCAGAGCCCTTGTTTTGTGCATCAGTGGTCAGTGTTTTGCATGGCTCCGCACTTCTGGCGTGGAATGTGGTGTAAAAGAACTGACGTCAGCGAGTGAGGTCGGCGTCTATGTAGCTATCACAATGCCATGCCGTGAGTGGACATGTATGTAGACCTAAAAGTCAATGTGTGGGTGAATAGTTATTGGAGTATCTATGGTTGTCAAAATGGCCGTCTGAAATTTTGAGTCGGTGTATCAAAGGTCATATTAGGGTGTGAGACGATGCTCTAATTTATCACATGGATGACGTCATCAGTGATGTCATCAGTGATGTCATTTGAGATGTCACTGACCATGTCATGAGTGATGTAATATGTGACGTCATCAGCAGTGCATTGCGGGGGCGCAAGTTATAGTTAGCTGAACTAACTATAACAGGGGAATTTCTAGGGTTTTGTACGAGGGAAATGTCCAGCTAACTATAACGCCCCTGAAACCTATGGTTTTTTCAGTGAATTTCAAAGGTTTTTTTAAATGCCAATTCCTATCTATAACTTATCTCTGAAGATATCATGAAAAGCATTCTTTTTTAAAAGTAGGGTGCACATTAGTTTTGTGGAAAAGCATCTTTGTGATTGGTTAAGAAAAAGCAGTTTCAACGTGGAGTACATATCATAGGATAAAATTTGCTCAGCTCAACCACACCTGCTACTGTTCGAACTTAACAATCGTCAACTTTTAACCTGCACGTGTCGTTAAATGTTCAAGAAAATGTTACAAAAAAATATCGTAAAGTTTTAAAAAATTGATGAACTTTTAACCTGCACGTATTGTAGAATGTTCTAGAAAGTGTGTTGATAGAATACGTTGCACTTCTGACTTCTATGTGTTGTTGAATATTAAAAAAAAACGGTTCATATGGAAAATTAAAAAGAAACCAATAGACAAGTTTTGAAACCCAAAAGAATCAAGGAACTATTCTAATTTATTCTTTACATGTATTTATGTGTGCAGCAAAAAAATTATAGACACAAGGAAGAGGAAGAAGCAGGGAGTGGGGGGAGGGGGGAGATGGACAGAATGGGCAGAATGGCACACATGCACAATTAAGTACAACACATATATAGACTAACAATGGCCAAAAGGAGCACAAGTCACACAACCTGCCAACATCACACCACTGAACGAGCATAGAAGTGAAAACCACGCTGCATTCATAAAGGATATGTACAAAGGCCAGTCGTTGGTGTTGTGGGATGTCTGCGACTGTGGTCATCATGGATGAGATGCTCAGCATGTGGCACATGGTCGAGTTCACTGTGTGTTATGTTGCCAAACGGCTGCTCCTCCCTCCCACGAGCCCCCACACTTTTGTACGGTGAGCTGTTGTATCTCGTGCACTCGTACGGCACGCCATTGTAATGCCTATTTGTGCATGTCCTGCTACATTCCAACTACAACATCACAGTGCCGTTTGGAGGTGGTGCATGCCACTTTACAACATCGACTGCTGCGGCTCTTGTAACAGGCCACACCAGAACACAGACACACACTTACCGCACTTCCTGTACACGGACATGTCCGAGACACCCCGTTCCCCTTGCCAGATAGGCACACCCCTGCACCGACCTGTGAACAACAGACCAGTACACGCGAGTTGTGCATGCAGGAGGATGCGTACGTAGCTACACATCCAGGCTCACTGCCAACGCTGAGGTGACAGCACACTGTGATGTTGCAGGGCTCGTGCCTATCATGCTAAGACAATGACCACAGGGACACACTTACTAAGATGTGGGTTTGGGGGGCATTGGCGGTCCTGGAGTTGTTGAGAGGAGTCTTCTAGCCCTCATGGGTATCCCTGTGTTCGAGGCATGTGGGCTGCTGAATTCATATCTGTGCATAGATCGCCGCCTAGTGTTGGGTCCGGATGCTTGCACGTTGTTGTCCTGGAAGAGTCTTCGAAGTATCCTTGGATAGGTGACTCCTCCCATGGACTACAGTGCGCATGGGCATCCTCTCCATCCTCAGATTGTTTTTTTCCGCCATTGGGTTCGGATGTGCTATCTTAGCTCAAGTTAGGAAAAACTTTTGTCGAGGCCACAAGGCCTTTAGTTCGCGTCGGTACTGTTTATCGATCGGGTTTCGATACTTTTTGTTAGTTTACTAACTTTCAGCACCGACTTTGTTCGCATTTGCCTGTCCATCGACTCTACTTCGACGATGGAATCCAGGACGCCATTCAAAAGGTGTCCGGTATGCAATGCGAAGTACCCACACATCGACGTCCATCCGGTGTGCAACAAATGCCTTTCGCCGGACCACGACGAATCGACATGTATGGCCTGTGCCCGGTTCCGTTCAAAAAAGACTCTGCGGAATCGTCGAGCGGCGAGGCTCGAAGCGCAGCACGCGGCACCGGCCCCAGCTGACATCTTCGACGAGGCTGACGACGTCGAAGAAGTAGAAGTCTTACCCTCCAGTCCTGTTTCCGAACACGAACACGAACCCGGATCGGACGAGGCCGACGAGTCACTCTTCCACAGAGGTGAAGACGACACCGAGGTAGGAGACGACGAGGAGGCCTTAGGAGCCGAAGAGAGTAGCTCCGATGATGAACAAGGCCTCCCTGTTCAGACCGAAATTTCACCAGCGCCACAGACTATGGCTCCGGTCGAGGGATCGCCTTCGGGCCTTACCCGAGACCTATCACGCAGTCCTTCGGCCCCGCCCTCGGGCCCGGCCTCGGACGTTCAGCGGCAGCCATTACCGCTTAAGCCAGCTGGTTTCCCTTCCACGAAACCGAAACCGAAAGCTGCTCAGGTTCCTACGAAACCGAAACTGAAAGTGGCGCTAGTCGGATCGAGGCCTTCAACACCTTCGACGCCAGCGCACCGGGTCGGCACCGACCGCACCAAGAGAGACTTCGGTGCCGAACTCGAGACGGGCGACATGGGAGTCGACAAACGGAAGAAGGTCATCGGCGCCGACAAACCTGCCCGGTTACCGGCGTCGACGCCACCGACACCGAGGGCCGTCCCGCCTGCTACGCCTCGCAGCACTCCCTCGACGACACCAAAACCTCACGTGTCGAAGACGTCGACGGTGATCTCCGCACCTCGACTCGATGCGCCACGGGCGCAGAAGATATCTGCAGCCGCCTCGACGACCCTGGCGGGGGCCACGACCTCTAAGGCGCCCCGAGTACGGCCTGGCGCGATGCCAGGCTGCAGATCCAAGGACGCCCTCCAGGACCCGTCGGGTTCCGGTTCGGCTCCGGCGGTTTCGTCGGTGCCGACCAGCATTACCTTCGGCTTGCCTCCACCCACAATCCCGAAGGCGTTTCAACTCAGGACACAGGTCACCAAAACTGCGGTTACACCTGTCGAGCCGTCTCCGTCACACGTCATCGACGCCGACACTGGCAGGATGATTCTCCACGGCCGAAGGATAACTTCGGAACCGCCATTGGAACCTTTCAGGATCCCGCTAAAGAGGAAGCTGCCTGTGGACTCAGAACCTCTCCTGTATGAACCCTTCTATTCACCCTACCAGGATCCACACCGGGCCTCCCCCACACGCTCCGACACGGATGCATTGGGGGACTACTTGGATGAACAAGTCCCCTACCATGTGGACACGGACCCTGATGACCAGCAGGACCCTGACCAAACTTGGGGCGACCCGGCAGACCCCAGTGCACCTCTTGATGCACAGGACACACAACTATATGGGCCAAAAACATCACCCACAGAGGATACTGCGGCGTTCAACGCTCTGATTGAACGTGCGGCAAACAACCATGATGTACAGCTTCACTCTGATATCATCGAAGATGACTTTCTAATGGACACCTTTGCATCCTCAGAAAGACATGTAAAGACTCTGCCAATGTTGAAGGGGGTCCTCAAGCCAGCCACTGACATTTTCAAGGAACCCACCAGGGCACGAGTGATAAACCCCAGGATCGATAAAAAATACAGATCAGCACCTGGGGATCCTACTTACATCAGAGGCCAATTACCACTCGACTCCATCGTTGTGGCGAATGCCCGCAAGAGGGCACACTCGCAGACAACGGGTGACGCTCCTCCCCCGGACAAAGAGTCCAAGGTGCTAGAGACCTCCGGCAAGCGAGTTGCCGCACAAGCTGCAAACATATGGCGCATAGCTAACACTCAAGCGCTCCTCGCTCGCTACGATAGAGCGCACTATGACACACTGGAGCACCTTCTTCAGCACCTCCCTGACCCCTACAAAGAAGGTGCACAAATCCTTATCAGAGAGGGACAGCTACTCACAAATGCTGCCATTAAATGTGCACTAGACGCTGCAGACACGGCTGCCAGGGCCATCAACACTAGCGTCATCCTACGACGTCACGCCTGGCTACGTATCTCAGGATTCAAGCCTGAGGTACAAAACAATATACTTAATCAGCCCGTCAACCCCGACTTTTTGTTCGGACCTGAGGTTGACACCACCCTCGAGGATAAAAAAGGACACGGACACTGCAAAGTCCATGGGCGCCCTACAAACTCAGTCCTTTCGGAGCGGCTCCTTTCGTCGCCCCGGAAACAAGGGGGCAGGTAGAGGACAGGGGTCACAACAAACATATAACAAGGGTAATACGCAGACCACCTACGATAAGAACACCCGAGGTGGCTATCGTGGCTCCAGTACCAAGGGCAGAGGACGTGGCTACGGCAACACCAGGTCCTCCCCCAAGAACAAACAGTGACGCCCTCTCCCTTCCTCCCGACCACATAACACCTGTCGGGGGAAGGCTACAACGGTTCCTGTCCACGTGGAACTCCATCACCACGGACAGGTGGGTCAAAGATATTATAAAACACGGTTACTGTCTGGAGTTAACTTCCACTCCACCCACAATACCACCAAGAAACCGTCCTATGTCCTCAGAGCACTTAACGCTCTTACAGCAAGAGGTAGAAAGTATGCTTCTAAAAGGCGCTATCGAGCTCGTACCCATCCACGAGCAGGGCACGGGGGTTTACTCCCTCTACTTCTTAATTCCAAAAAAGGACGGGTCGCTCAGGCCTATATTAGACCTGAGACCCCTGAACCAGTACATTCTTTCAGAGCACTTTCACATGCTCACTCTACAGCAAGTCCTTCCGCTTCTCAAGCAGGGAGACTTCCTAGCATCACTGGACCTCAAGGATGCGTACTTCCACATACCCATCCACCCCTCACACAAAAAATACCTCAGGTTTACTGTTCAGGGGCAGCACTATCAGTTCAAAGTCCTTCCCTTCGGCGTGACAACAGCGCCCAGGGTTTTCACGAAGTGCCTAGCTACGGTGGCAGCACACTTACGGAGGCAGCATATACACGTCTACCCCTACCTAGACGACTGGCTCGTTCAAGCGAAGTCGGCCCAGCAATGTGCAAGCCATATGTCCCGCACCATTCACCTTCTTCACAGTCTGGGATTCTCACTAAATTACCCAAAGTCCCATCTCCAGCCCGCACACGTACAACAGTACCTGGGCGCGACTATAGACACTCTGGCGGCCTCAGCTCAGCCAAGTTTAGTGAGGATCAACAGCATACAAATGCTGATCTCCAAGTTCAAACCCAATCACTCGCTTCCAGCGCGAGTGTTTATGCAGTTGATAGGCATGATGGCCTCCTGCATCTTCATAGTCCCGCACGCGAGATTACATATGCGCCCACTTCAGGAGTGCCTAGCACGTCAGTGGAATCAGGCTCAAGGACAGTTGAAAGACCTAGTGTTGGTGAGCGGTCGGGCATACAACTCTCTGCATTGGTGGAATCCACAAAACCTTTGCAAGGGGCGACCGTTCCAAGAGCCTGTTCCACAAATAGTACTGACAGCGGACGCGTCTCTCCAGGGATGGGGAGCTCATGTACTACACTACACAGTGCAGGGACTATGGACGACACAACAGAAGAAGATGCACATCAACCTTCTGGAACTGATGGCAATCTTCCTGGCCATGCAGGCTTTCAAAGTACATCTGTGCAACAAGGTCGTGTTGATCCGGACGGACAACATGACCGCAATGTACTACATACAGAAACAGGGAGGGACACACTCTCCACAGTTGTCTCATCTGGCTCAGAGCATGTGGAAGTGGGCCATTCAGAGGAACATGTTCCTCATGGCGGAACACCTCCCCGGCAAGGACAACCAGATGGCGGATCTGCTCAGCAGACACAGCCACCAGATGCACGAGTGGGAGTTACACCCATCAGTACTCCAACCGTACTTCCAGCAGTGGGGTCACCCAGAGATAGACCTATTCGCGACAAGCGAAAACGCAAAATGCCAAAGCTTCGCCGCCAGATTCCCACATCCGCAGTCGCAGGGCAATGCGATATGGATGAACTGGTCCGGCAGATTTGCGTACGCTTTTCCCCCAGCACCGTTGATACCGCTGGTGGCTCGCAAACTCCGACAACACTCCCTGACACTCGTCCTAGTTGCTCCCACGTGGGCACGCCAGCCGTGGTACACCACCTTCCTCGAACTTTCCGTGGTACCGCATCAAAGGCTGCGGATCAAACCCGCGCATTTGACGCAGAACCATGGAGAGGTTCAGCACCCAGATCCGCAACAGCTGAACCTGGCGATCTGGCTCCTGAAGTCCTAGAGTTTGGCTATCTCAATCTGCCACCTGACTGCATGGACATCATCAAGGAGGCCAGGAGACCCACTACAAGAGCTTGCTATGCAGCCAAATGGAAAAGGTTCGTCATTTATTGCGGTAATAATGACATTAACCCGCTGGACGCATCCATCCACGACATCATATGTTACCTCTTACACCTATACCGATGCAATCTGGCGTACACCTCTATACGTGTCCATTTGACCGCAATATCAGCCTATCTGCAAACCAGGCAGCACCTCTCTCTATTCAGAGTGCCTGCCATCAAAGCATTCTTGGAAGGACTCAAACGAGTCATTCCACCTAGTCACCCACCGGCTCCAATGTGGAACCTCAACTTGGTCCTCACACGCCTGATGGGTCCACCCTTTGAACCTCTACACTCATGCGAGATTCAATTCCTTACCTGGAAAGTAGCCTTCCTGGTAGCGATCACTTCCCTAAGAAGAGTTAGTGAACTCCAGGCACTAACCGTTCAAGAGCCATTTATTCAGGTTCACGCCAACAGGGTCGTACTACGTACCAACCCCAAATTCATGCCCAAAGTAATATCGCAGTTCCACATGAACCAGACTATTGAACTGCCCGTTTTCTTCCAAAACCCACAAACTGTTGCAGAGCGGGCATTACATACACTAGATGTACGGAGGGCCCTCATGTACTACATCGACAGGACTAAACCCTTCAGGAAGACAAAACAACTATTCGTTGCCTTTGCCCCACACCACAAAGGTAACGCCATCTCCAAAGCAGGGATAGCCAGATGGATAGTTAAGTGTATTCAAATCTGTTATCAAAAGGCAAAACGCACATTAACTATTCCACCACGAGCCCACTCAACACGCAAGTTGGGGGCTTCCATGGCCTTCCTAGGAAATATTCCCCTGCATGATATATGCAGAGCAGCCACATGGTCCACTACACACACATTTACAAAACACTATTGCGTAGATGTGCAGTCAAAACAGCAGGCAGCTGTAGGACAGGCTGTTCTCAAAACACTTTTTCAGACCGCTGCAGCTGGCACGGGTAGCCGCCGCCAATAGAGGGCACTGCTATGTATTCTATGCACAGATATGAATTCAGCAGCCCACATGCCTCGAACTGAATATGCTACTTACCAGTATGCATCTGTTCTTGGCATGTAGGGCTGCTGACATTCATATCGCCCTCCCTCCTCCCCGGCGCCTGTCGCAGCTGCAGCTCTCAGAATTATTGCAAGCATGGTCATCACTTTCTGTATCTACTCCATCACTGCCACAATGGCGAAAAACAATCTGAGGATGGAGAGGATGCCCATGCGCACTGTAGTCCATGGGAGGAGTCACCTATCCAAGGATACTTCGAAGACTCTTCCAGGACAACAACGTGCAAGCATCCGGACCCAACACTAGGCGGCGATCTATGCACAGATATGAATGTCAGCAGCCCTACATGCCAAGAACAGATGCATACTGGTAAGTAGCATATTCAATCATGCTCATTGACTCTATGGCACCTGTGGGTGTTCTGGTGTGGCTCTTGGCTGTGTTCCCTTTCATGGTGCAGGTAGTTGTCCTGCTTAACACCAGCAGAAAGCAGGTGTAAAATCCCTGGTGCTAACGTGTCTTATCGCAGAATTTGTTTCGCATTGCAATTGGTGTGAAAGTTGTGATGTGATTTTTTTCGTGTGCACAACAATATACGAACTGAGCAGTGTATCTCGTCAAGATCCAGCACCTGACGCACTATTCCCAATCAATATAAATACAGTGAGATTTCTTAATAGATTTTGTGTGTACACTGTAAGTGCAGCCAATACCTCAGTGCAATACAATACAGGATTTTAGTATTTAGAATAAATCGCAAAGGTGCACCTCGTGTCTTTTTGCACGGGAACGGCTACTCTTCATTTCATTATCAGCACTTTAACGGAAGTAAAGTTGAGATAAATCTAACACACTATTCAGAAGTTGGTGCAAACTGCAGATATCACCAGTATTCCAGCGATAAGTGCCCCAAAATTTAACACCATGGTGGACTCCATCAAATAACAGTAATAAGAACAAGAAAGAGTCACACAGCAGTTAAGAGAACAACCAAAAACGTTAATTTTTTTTTCAAACTTTATTTTTTATAATAATAAATATATAAACGAAAAACTATTTGCAAACTTTATTTTTTTATTAACATATATATGAACAATAAACTAATAAACAAAATGTAACAACCATAACAAAAAATAACAAGGCGGAACACTACTGTGGGGACAATGGATGTTGACGACAGACCTGGAAAATAAGAAAGATTGTTAAAAAAAAAAACAACATGGTATTCTCAACAAAATACCACAAGAAACAAATCACAGATATATAAAATGCATACAGCTAACAAAATTTCATAAGTTTAACTTACAAAAACTGTAAATGTTGCCGCTTTAAAATATTTACCGAATCTGAAGAAAATGTTTTGCAGAAGGCACCACACCAACAACGTTTTTCTTCAGTGGTGAGGAATTTTTTACTTTTTCCAAGGAGCAAACAAAGACCAATGCCACCTTCTTCACTCGCAAGATTTGCCTAAGAGTTCTGTTACGAGGGGATCCTAACAAAAAATACTCGTGCTGCACAGCAAGTATGATGAAACACCTAAGGACCCTTCATCCAAACAATCTTGCACGAGAAGAGTGCAAACAGATGAGAAACACACCTGTTCTGTATCTGTAAAATATTGATTTTAATCATCTTATGGTACTTTGACCTGTATTGACTTCTCCGGCGCTGAGAGATCCCCTCAAGGATGAATTGTGCGCCTAACATATCTAAAATCAATCAATCGAAGGTAGGCTACCTCATTTGAATACACAATTTTAAAGTCTGCCATCTTGATAGTCGCTGAATTAGGAACTCTGGGACGGGCTTATGCCCACTTCCCGCAGGAAGTGGTCTATCAGGGGGTTTAGGGACCCTAGGTGTAAGTAGCCCACTGGCTACTATCCTACGCGCACCTAACACCCCTAAATCTAGTATTTAGGGGAGGCCCTGGCACCAGAAAATCTGATTTCTACGGACCAAAATAAGTGGACAAAGACGGCTGCTGACCCGGGAACAGATGAGTGCGAGTAGCTTGGTGCCAACCGACCCTCATGGAGCAACTGACTTGTTTTACTGCTGTGCAGACTTCAAGAAACCCAAAGGGCTTCAGTGCTTACCCAATTTCCAAAGGAACTCCCTTGGAGTAGAGGAGCAACTCCCTAGCAGCTGCAGGCACCAAAGAAGCATGACCCGGTACACCAACTTGCCGTCTTCGGGGACTACCGTTGCAGCAGCCACTCAGGAAGAGGTAGTAGTGCTCCTACAGGTCAGACCCATCCTCTTTCTAAGTGTGGGGATGCCAGGACTGACAAGAGCTACACAACACCAATACCTGGGGTACCGGTCCCCTTGCAGCAGCCCAGGTTTGTTGTGTCCAGTCCAGACACCAACGCCGAGGAGAACCTACATGCATGTCGAGGGACTTTAGGGATAGTGAGACCCACATAGAGAGTGGCCCAACGGTCCTGCTTTACCCCTCTGCTGTAGAACCTAAGACGGAGTGAGTCTGTGACCGACACCTCAAAGCACCTATGCACCTGCGCTCCAGAGTTCGAGTCCAAGGGAGGTGACGGTGCCAACTAAGTCCCCAGACCCACAAGATCTAAGCCCATCCGTGGGTTTGCTCAGACTAGAATGTCAGTCTCCCCCTTACAGCCTCTTTCTGCAGGCTCCCTCCAACCGCAAGAGACTCCAGCACTGTATCCGACGCCAAAAACACCCCTTCACCCGAGCCACACAGCCCAAGCAGCTGTGGACCAAAGGTGTCCCTATGTGCCGGAGCATCTCAATGGACTAGCCTCCCTGTGGGTTCCCTCAGACTGGTCACCAGTCCCTGCTCGCAGCCTCTTTACAACCGGACCGTTCTCCGTTAAAGTGAATTGGATACCCAACACTGTGACACACCTCTGCACCCAGACACCCCAGAGCCTCCCAAGATGACCTGTTGTTGTGGACTTGGACCTTGCCCCGTACTCACCTTAAGTCTCGAAGAACAGTTCCTGTAAGCCGATGTTAAGTGCCCGAATGCAGTACATGTTTTTTCCCCCACAGGATAACTTTACCGCTCCCAAATATTGCACTAAGTGTCAACTTTTGAAAACTTAAAATTCATGACTCAAAAAGTACTTTCCTGATTCCGATGATCTTGGTATCAATATTCATATAAAAGTATGTATTTTTTATAAATTTGTGTTGGATTTCTTTGAGTTTGTGGCTCACTTACTGCCTGTGTGTGTGCAAAATGTTTAGCACTATCCTCAGATAAACTTAACTGCTCGCCAACACTACTACAAAAGAGTATTTGGCGATTCATTTGTGCCCCTGAAATTCCCTTGGGGTTTGCTAGGACTCTTTACACAGCATACCCCTTTTTGGTCCACTATATAAAAAGCAAGCTTCCTACATTGATGGTACTGTGGTGGGGTCCAAAACCTAGCATTTACTGTACCACTCTATCATTATGATAGATGCCCATAACAATTTTCAAATATTTTTTTCTCCAGATTTCTAATCTGGTCTGTTAGGGCCTTGGTTAAGTGACCCAGTCCTTGTTGTTTAGAAATGTAAGCCTTTAAAAAGTAGTTTGGTAGATTTTTATAACTTTCTAATAAGATTCCAACTGTTCTCAAGCACCATGTCTGATACAGATCGTAGTACCCAGGCGCTCAACCTGGCTCCCTACAGTAAACTTGAGTTGACTCAACTTAAGGACCTCTGCTCAGCATGGAGCGTCACCATGAGGCCTTAACCTACAAAGGCTCACCTGCAGAACTTGCTTGCTTAGCATTATAGGACCATGGCGGAGAGTAAAAATACAAATAATACAGAAGAAGGAAATGTCATTGAGGATGACGAGGTAGTCTCCAATTCACCTACTGACAGTCCCTCTATTGGGAGTACTTCTGGTAACACCCCAGATGAAGTAGATGAGGCATATGCAGATCTTCAAAAACTAGCCAGGAGCCTAGCTCTAGATGCCAAACTCTTTGCCACAGAAAACATATTTTAGATTGACCTAGGACCCATCTCTGGTGACAGCGAAAATTCAAATAGGGAGAGAGGAAACATTTGACCCTAAAATCCCCAAAGGGGCTGTCCCCAAATATTTTGAGGGTGATGATATAATCAAGTGGTTGACAGACTGTGAGAGGGCTGGTTGAACGAGTAGGTTACACCAGAAGCACTAGGGCTCTTTACTCTGGGAGCTGTTCTCAGGTTAGTGTGGGATAGACTCCTGACACTGAGTGAGACAGATGCAGAGTCCTATGGCCTCATGAAGGAAACCCTGATTCCGGTTTTGAACTCGCCACTCAGGAGTACAGGATTTGGTTCAGGGAGACTCTCAAAATCTCCAGTCAGACCTGGGTAGATTTTGGCGATTTATCAGTGTGAGACAGTGCCCTCTTTCTGCATGGTTGCCCCCTTTTTTTGCTGAATTACTGATGTGCTTTGACTGAGTGGGCCCTGGGCTCCTGCTAATCAGGAACCCAGGGCCTATGTTCTTTCCCTAAAACTGCATTGAAGCCTAAACCTAATTGGCATCTCTGGCCACAGGTCATCCCCTTGTAAATGGTACCACCGGTACCCAGGGCGATGTGACCAGAGAAGGCCTCTAAGGGGTGCAGCACTTAATGCGCCAGCGTTAGAGGCCCTGTACCCTTACACTCACACCCTGCCTTTGCAGGCTGCGTGTCTTTGTGCAGAACAAAGTGAAGAGTAGACATGGCACACATCTGTGTGCTATGTCTACAACCCACTGCCCCTGGCATAGATCAGTCACCCCTCTAGCTGGGTGCACTATACCAGTGGTGAGGGTACAGGTCCATGAGCCCTGTACCCCTATAGTGTCTAAGGCCATTCTTAGACATTGTAAGTGCAGTGCTGCCATTAAGAGTATATGGTGCTGGGAGTTTGTCATTACGAACTCCACAGCACCATATTGACTACACTGAAAACTGCGAAGTTTGTTAGCAAACTTCTCAGCACATTAAACCCACACTGATGTCAGTGTGGGATTTAATGAAAAATGCACACAGAGGGCATCTTAGAGATGCCCCCTGAAAACTAACCTACCACTAGCGTCCAGGCTTAGTGGCTGCTTTCAGCTGCCACCACCAGACATTTTTCTGGACCCCTGGGTCGAGAGCCTGCTGCTCTCTGGGGCTTGAAACAATGCACATCCTGGGACGAGGTTGGATGCTGGTCAGACGGCGGCGCTGATTTTGTTAGATCTCAGCGCCGCATTCGATACTGTATCGCACAGCATCCTCCTTGGGCGGCTCGAGGAGATTGGTATCGGCGGCCAGGCGCTGCAATGGTTCCGCTCCTTCCTAGACAACCGCTCCTTCTGTGTTGCCATCCCTCCCTTCAAGTCCAGGTTCCAGCCTCTGGCCATGGGGGTTCCGCAGGGATCCTCGCTGAGTCCCACGCTGTTCAATCTCTACGTGAGACCGCTGGCTGATGTCGCAAGGCAGTGGGGCCTAACCATGGTCTCATATGCCGACGACACACAGCTGGCGGTTACTCTCAGCGGGGATGCGGAACAGGATGCCCCCAGGTTTCAGTCCGGACTGAAGGCGGTGGCCAGCTGGTTGACAGGTAACTGTCTCCAGCTTAATGCCACAAAAACAGAGGTCATGGTTGTCGGGAAGGGAGTGGAGCTCTGGGGCGATCAGTGGTGGCCTTCGGAGTTGGGCCCCACTCCGACCTTAGTGTCGGAGGTGAAGAACCTTGGGGTCTGGTTAGACGCTGGTCTTACATTTATAGGGCACACCAAAAAAATCGCAGCCTGTTGCTTCGGTCTCCTAAGAGGGTTAAGGCCGGTGCTTAAGTTCTTCGACGCCCCTACCAGACAGCTTGTGGTCCAGGCAACCATCATCTCCCGTCTGGACTACGCCAGCTCTTTGCTGGCGGGGGCTAACCAGGCTGAGTTAACCCGTCTGCAGCGGGTGCAGAACGCCGCGGCGAGAGCCATTGTTGGACTTCCTAAGTTCTGCCCGGTGTCTCATGTCATCCGCTCCCTGCACTGGCTCCCGGTGAGGAAGCGTATTCTCTTCAAGGTCTTGTGTCTGACCTTCAAAATCCTTAGAGGCATAGGCCCTGAGATCCTGGCCAACTCCATTTCTTTCTATGCCCCTACCCGCAATCTTCGATCTCTAGGTCAGGCCCTTGCTGTTGTCCCCAGATTTAGGCTCAGCAGGATGGGGGGCCGGTCCTTCAGGGTGAGAGCCGCGTCAATCTGGAACACCCTCCCAGTTGAAATTCGGCTGATAGAGGACTTGCTGTCGTTTCGTAGAGCCATAAAAACCTTCCTATTTTAGCTTCCCTGTTTTAGTACTTTTCTGTAGCATTATCTCCATGTTGTGTTATGACTGCTCCGTGTCTCTGCGCCGGGATGCTCCTTCGCTGGAGTCGCTGTGCGCATAATAAATTGTTATAACATAACATAACGAGGTGCCAAGCCTCCTCCCCCAAGATGGGCAGGGTTCACGAAGGGGAGGCTTCAAAGGCTTGCCGCCTTTGTGAGCTTCTCCAGGCCACCTGCTGCTCTCAGCAACTGGTCCCCACTGGTCCTGACCCCCACTTTGGGCGGGAGAACCGGTAGGAAAACCAAGTGAGGAAGAGAAGTGTGCCCACCCCTGCCAACTCCACCCCTCAGGTGGGGAGGCGAGGTGAAGCACAACTCTCAGTCCCCGCCATCTTGCAGATGGGGGGACTCAGCCAACCAGGGACAGGCTCATGCCCCCCTCCTACTGGACGTTGGCATAATAGGGGGTGTGCCCACCCCAGGGAAGGGACCCATTGGTCCCAACCTTTTTACTTACCTGCAACACCCCTAAATCTAGTATTTAGGGGCACACCTGAATCTTGCTTCCTCAGACCAGAAGAAACTACAAGAAAAGAAGGACTGAACAGCCGTGCCCAAGCTAACAAGAGAAAGGCGCCCACTGACTTGGCCCCAGGCCTACCAGCCGGTCTCGACCTCGAACCTTCTCCTGCGAAATCCCGGTGTGTCCTGCAGCCAGCAACCTTGAAAACCCCGGAGGACATGCCTGCCTTCAACTACAAAGACTGTGTCTCCCTTGAACACCGGATCTTTTCATCTCCAACCTCTGGCTCCGACCTGACACCAGGAATCCGCCCCATTTTGCACCCGCCGTCCACGGCCCGAGCTCGAGCAGGCAAACACTATGAGGAGGTCTTTCCAGTGATCCTAACCCAAGATCCGATGAACCCTGACCTGCCTTGAACCTCCAGCCGACGCCTGCAGCCTAAATCCAGAAGGTCCCCCCAACTGCTACTAGGAGCTGGTAAGAAGATCCAACCCTAAAAGGCACCCCTGCACCCGACGCTCCACGTCCTTGAATGGCCAAAGCGACAGTGCCTAACCATCCCCCAACTTACCTCTGGAAGTGGTGGTCGCACCCAGAAGACCTTTGTCCCCAAGCCTGCAGTGCCTTTGCAAAGCTTAGGTTCCCCTTTGCAAACAGGGCGCTCAACGTCGAAACAGCACTCTGCACCTGGCCGCCCTAGTGCCGCTGAGGGTGCACCTTTAGTGCTACTTTGTTTCCCTATTTTCCCTGAGCTAAAGTCCAGGAGCCTTGCTCCCACAACCATGTGGCCTGCTAATCAGCAGCCACCAACCGGAGGCCCCCTATCCCCCATTGGATAACATTGGGCCTCAGCACTCTGCCGCCTTAGTGCCGCTGATGGTGTAACGAGAGTGCATTCCTGACCCTGGGGGACCCCTGAGTCTAACCCAGAACCTCAATTCCCACTACCGAATACTTACCCTAAAATTGATAACATTATTTTCGAGGCATATGAGCTGCAGAATTCACACTGCATAGATTGCCATCTGGTGTTGGGCTCGGATGCTTGCACCTTGTTTTTGTCTTGGAAGAAGTCTTTTGTAGTCACGAGATAGGTGACTCCTCCCTTGGACGATAGTGCGAATGGGCATCGACTCCATCCTCAGATTGGTTTATTCCGCCATCGGGTTCGGATGTAACTTCAGCGCTGCGGTTCGGTACCATGTTATCCAAACCTTTTCGACGCACAATCCATCTCAAACTCGACGGTATTGTTTTTTCAATCGCGTACTTTCAACGCGCTACTCAATACTCCATTCCGGTTGTCGACGCGGGCCGCTGGGCCTATCGACGCCATTCGGGCCTACGGCTAATGGAAAGGACTCCATTCAAAAAATGCCCCCAGTGTGGAGCTACATTCCCACACAGCGACCAACACAAGGTCTGCAACCTCTGTTTCTCGCCCGAGCAGAAAAATTGCCAATCCTGCGCCTCATTCCGCTCCAAGAAGACTATCTGTGATGGCCAGGCCCGATGACATGTTATGGCGCAACAGGATGCACCAGTGCCCGAAGACATTTTCGATGAAGGCCCCGATGTTGTGGAGGCAGAGGACTCTGAGGATCTGGACATCGTTTCCGAGGCAGACGACTCCGACGACCACATCACTCCAGGCCAACGAGTGAGTACAAGTGCACCTGCCCCAACCCTCCCTGAGAAAAAGAAGGCACCGGTCAGGACTTCGCCTGCAGGCCCCAGTTGCGACCGAAACAAAGCTTCAGAAGCCCCGCCCTTGGGCTCAGCTCCAAAGACAAAGGAAAAGCCTTCCGGCGGCTCGGGACCTTGCAAGCCGCATATTAGTGCCCCACAGACACCGTCGGCACCGAAGCCGGGAGCTCATCCTACCCCCGCAAAAAAGCCATCAGCCCCGTACACCTCGGCACTGAAGGAAAAGGCCTTGGATACGAACCCGAAAAAATGGGCACCAAAAGCGATTACCGAAGAGGAAGAACTTTTCTGACCAGATTCCATCGATCCGAAACTAAAAACTCTCCAAGTGGACCCCAAGACAGGAAATGTCAACGTTCCACACAAGAAGAAGTTGGACACCCCACACATCCCTTCTGTGCCTATAAAGAAAAGGGTCTGTGCCACTTCACCTTTAAGACCCTCTTCTAATGTTCTTCCTACTAAGCCTCTCTCTCCTCCAGTCTTCCATACTTCCTCCATACTCACCACCACCACAGGATGATTAGGGGGTGGGGGAGAGAACAATAACCCTTTCACTGACCCTGATGATGACACAGACGTACCACAGGACCCATGGGATGACTATGATGACCCAGTAGATCCTCCAGATCTTCCTGATCCTGATTCATACCCAACAAAGCCATCTCCCCCAGATGACAATATTGGCTTTAGTCTGCTCATTGATAGGGCTGCCCTGTACCGTGGTGTTCAAATGCAGTCACAAAAGACAGTACAAACTTTACCCATGTTAAAAGGAGTCATTAAAAATGGCCCAGAGATATTCAAAGACCCTGTAAGGTCCAGAATTCTGAATCCTAGAATTGATGAAAAATATAAACCCGCCTCAAATGATCCCACCTACATCAAAGGTCAACTTCCCTTAGATTCTCTAGTAGTGACCAACGCCAGAAAGCGTGTCAACTCTCTGACCTCCGGTGATGCTCCACCTCCAGACAAAGAGTCTAAATTATTAGACGCTTCGGGCAAGCGAGTTGCTGCCCAGGCAGCTAATCACTGGAGGATAGCCAATGCGTAAGCATCACTTGCCAGGTACGATAGGGCTCATTACGACGAGCTTGAATCCCTAATGCAGCATTTTCCTGATCAATATAAGACCAAAGCCAATGACTTGATTCAGGAGGGCAAATTAATAACAAATGCATCAATTAAGTGTGCCCTCGATGCAGCAGACACCGAATCTAGAACCATCAACACTAGTGTGTTACTAAGAAGACATGCCTGGCTGCGCATTTCTTGTTTCAAACAAGAGGTACAAACAACTATCCTCAATAAGCTGGACAATCCGGAACAACTTTTTGGTCCAGCTGTAGATACAGCTTTAGAAAAAATGAAAAAGGACTCAGAGATTGCTAAATCCATGGGAGCATTACAGTCTATCCACACGAGGTTCCTTTTGACGCTCCATCTATAGAGGAGCATCTAAAAACATCAGTACACACACTGTTTCTTCCTCCTATAAAAACATCCCCCAACAAGGGATATTTTAGAGGTGGGTACAGGGGAAATAACAACAAAGGAAGAGGCCGAGGTAACAACAACACTCGTGCCTCTCCCACTAATAAACAGTGACTTCCCTCCAGACCATCCCACTCTGGTCGGAGGGAGACTCACAGTTCCTACCTGTCTGGAATTCCATCACTACAGACAAGTGGGTAAGCCAAATTATCCAGTATGGTTACTGCCTGAAACTTACTACAACTCCCCCAAACATACCGCCCAAGCAGCATCTGTTGTCCACAGAACATCTGCCACTCCTCAAACAGGAAGTTCTCTCACTTCTTCAAAAGCATGCCATAGAACCAGACCCCATACAGCACCAAGGAACAGGAGTAAACTCCCAGTATTTCCTAATCCCCAAAAAGGACGGTACTCTACAGCCAATACTGGACCTCAGACCTCTCGATCTCTACATACAATCAGATCATTTTCACATGATCACTCTTTAACAGGTCCTTCCACTGCTTTAAGAAGGCGACTTCCTGGCCACACTAGATCTCAAGGACGCCTACTTCCGTATTCCCATACACCCTGCTCACAGGAAATATCTAACATTCACAGTGGACGGTCAACACTATCAGTTCAAAGGTATTCACAAAGTGCCTTGCGGTAGTAGCAGCGCGCTTGTGAAGGCAGCAAATCCATGTATTTCCATACCTGGACGACTGGCTGATAAAAGCCCAGTCATACAACCAGTGTATTCACCACACTTATCAAACCATTCATCTGCTACACAACTTGGGGTTTACAGTAAACTATGCCAAGTCACACCTTCAGCCCTCCTACCTACATCAATATCTAGCAGCCACAATAGACCCTTCCAAAGCCCTAGCATACCCCAATCCAGTCAGGATATCCAGTATGCAAACCCTCATCACCAAGTTTCAACCCCAACACTCTCTTCCAGCACAAGTGTTTATGCAGCTCATAGGGATGATAGCCTCTTGCATTTTCATTGTACCTCACGCAAGACTTCAGATGCCCCCTTTTACAAGAATGCTTAGCACGTCAGTGGAATCAGGCTCAAGGTCAACTTACAGATCTGGTATTGGTGGACAGTGATGCGCCCTTTTACAAGAATGCTTAGCACGTCAGTGGAATCAGGCTCAAGGTCAACTTACAGATCTGGTATTGGTGGACAGCTGCACACATCGCTCTCTGCAGTGGTGGAACAAACAAAATCTTTCCAGAGGGTGGCCGTTCCTAGAGCCAGTTCCACAAATAGTGCTAACGGCAGACGCATCACTAACTGGCTGGGGAGCCCATCTCCTAAACCACACAATTCAGGGTAGGTGGACCACCCAAAAAAAAGCGCTCCACATCAATCACCTAGAACTACTGGCAATATTTCTAGCGTTAAAGCGATTCTAAACACATCTCCTCAACAAAACTGTCCTAGTCCACACAGACAATATGACAGCAATGTATTACATACAGAAACAAGGAGGAACACACTCTTTGCAATTGTCTCAACTAGCGCAAAGCATATGGAGATGGGCCATTCTACAAAACATATATCTTCTGGCAGAACATCTACCAGGAGTGAACAATCAGATTGCGGATCTTTTAAGTCGTCAGACTCAACACATCCACGAATGGGAACTTCATCCGCAAGTTCTTCAACCCTTTTTCCAAATGTGGGGCCAACCAGACATAGATTTGTTCGCCACACACAAACGCTAAATGCCCAATCTTCGCCGCCAGGTTCCCACACCTATTATCCAAGGGCAATGCGATATGGATGAACTGGTTAGGCAGATTTGCGTACGCTTTTCCGCCACTCCCGCTCATTCCGCTAGTTGTACTCAAACAGTCTCTCAAGATGATCCTAGTTGCTCCCACATGGGCACGGCAACCATGGTTCGCAACACAACTCGAACTCTCAGTAGTTCCACATCAAAAACTACATCTTTCCCCCAAGCTGCTCATGCAGAACCATGGAGAGATAATGCACCCAGATCCAGCACAACTGAATCTAGCGATCTGGCTCCTGAAATCCTAGAGTCCGGTTACCTCAACCTCCCACCCGACTGTATAAACATTATTAAAGAAGCCAGACGACCTACTACTAAAGCTTGCTATGCAGCTAAATGGAAAAGATTAGTCATTTACTGCAATAAAACAAAATTGACCCATTAGATGCTTCAATTCAAAACGTTATTTGCTATTTGCTACATATACAAAGATGCAATCTGGCATACTCATCTATAAGATTACATCTGGCTGCCCTTGCCGCCTACCTACAAAACAGACAACATTTGTCATTGTTTAGAGTACCCGCTATCAAAGCTTTTGTGGAAGGCCTTAAAAGGATAATTCCACCCAGACTGCCACCCTCTCTAGTGTGGAACCTGAACATTGTTCTTACTAGACACATGGGTCCCCCATTTAAGCCTTTACACAAATGCAAATTACAATTCCTTACATAGAAAGTAGCCTTCCATGTCGCAATCACCTCTCTCAGGAGAGTAAGTGAGATCCAGGCTTTAACCATACAGGAACTGTTCTTAGAAATACATTGTAACAAAGTGGTTCTTAGGACAAATCCAAAATTCCTTCCCAAAGTAATCTCTGCTTTCCATCTTAATCAATCAGTAGTTTTACCAGTGTTTTTCCAAAACCCTGATTTGGTAGTGGAAAGAGCTCTTCACACGCTCGATGTCAAAAGAGTTTTAATTTATTACTTCGACAGGACTAAAGCCTTTAGAAAGACAAGACAACTGTTTGTAGCTTTCTCTCCACCTCTTAAGGCAACCCCATCTCCAAAGCTGGAATTGCCAGGTGGATAGTCAAATGCATTCAAATATGCTACCAGAAAGCAAAACGCACATTAACAATTCCCCCTAGAGCTCATTCAACACGCAAACTAGGGGCTTCCATGGCATTCTTAGGGAACATTCACCTAGAAGACATTTGTAAGGCAGCGACCAGGTCTACAACACACACCTTGACCAAACACTATTGTGCAGATCTGCAGGCAAAGCAACACGCTAGGGGCTTCCATGGCATTCTTAGGGAACATTCCCCTAGAAGACATTTGTAAGGCATCGACATGGTCTACAACACACACCTTCACCAAACACTATTGTGTAAATGTGCAGGCAAAGCACCAAGCTTCTGTAGGCCAGGCTGTTCTTAAGACACTTTTTCAAACCACTGCAACCGATACAGGTGACCACCGCTAGGGGAGACAGTGCTGTACAGTCTATGCACAGAGTATGCCTTGAACGGAAAATGCTACTTAACAGTATGCATCTGTTCTTGGCATGTAGAGCTGCAGAGATTCACACGCCCACCCACCTCCCCGGAACCTGTGTCTGTTCCAGTGTTATCTTACTTAGATACATTCACAGGGACATCTTTTCTGTTTCTACAAACTCCATCATTTCCCATCATGGCGAAAAACAATCTGAGGATGGAGTCGATGCCCATGCGCACTATCGTCCAAGGGAGGAGTCTCCAATATCGTGACTACAAAAGACTTCTTCCAAGACAACAAGGTGCAAGGATCCGAACCCAACACCAGATGGCGATCTCTGCAGCTCTACATGCCAAGAACAGATGCATACAGGTAAGTAGCATTTTCCTTTCCTCTATAGTATAACATTGACTGTTTTTTCTTGGAAAAGTTTCTAAGTGTGTAGTTTGATAACCTAAAGAAATTCTTTAAAATGTTACTATTTAACAAACACGATTTTACTTACCTGTTTGCAGGAAATGTCCCAGAGTAATATCCAGGTATACTACTCTGTGTAAGGAAAGTAATCTGAAAAGTAACTTACCTGTAATCTTACTGAAGATCCTATACAAAGTATATTTACTGTATTTACAAAGCATTGCATTTCTCATAAACAAAACTGTAAGTCAAAACAAAGTGCATTTACAATTGCAATCCAAACTGTGTTACAAACTGTAGATTTACTGCAAAGTACTTATCACTTACCTGTGCCAGGCTTGCTTGGTTCTAGGAAGTAAAATAACTAAAACAATATTTTTATACTGAAGTTCAGTCTTTGAATGTGCGAATTCAATTGCTGACTGAGTGTGTACAACAAATCAACAAGTCAACTTCATGTAGGTGCTGAATCTGAAAGACGCATACTTCCACATCCCTATACACCCAACTAACCACCAGTACCTTCACATTGTGGTAGGTGGAAAACCTTAACAATTCCAGGTATTGCCCATCAGACTTACTACAGCTCCAAAGGTGTTTGAAAAATGTGCAGTGGTCTTAGAAGCCCAACTGCACAGAAACACCATTTGTGAGCTTTTGTATTTAGATGACTGGCTGATAAAGAGCTGCAGTAAACAACAATGACTAGCCATACACTCACCTAACAGTGTCTCTGCTTCACATCTTTGGTTTCACCACCAATGTGATAAGTTACATTTTCAACCCCAATAATTCAGCCCTTCCTTAGTTTTAGATGTTGACACATGCAAAGCATACCACAACCAACAGAGAGCAATGGCATTCCAAAAGCTGCTGCCTCTTTTTCAGACACACTGTCCTCACTGTAATTAAACTGTTGGATATGATGGCTTGTACCATAGGCTAAGTTAGACATGCACCTATTACAGGAATGACTCTCCCGTCACTGGGCACCAGTGGAGAATGCATTGGGAAGTTCTAATTTTAGTAACAACCATGGGCAATCATTGTCTCCTTTGGCGGAAGTGAGAAAGTGATTCTCTTGACATGGGTAGCCCCCCACTTTCTGCCTGGAAATTGATGTGGTTTTGTTTGTAGTGCACAGGGTCCCTGCCAACCAGGTCCCTTGTGCCGGTCCTTCTTCCCTAAAACTGTTCCACAATTGGCCCCTCGTGCACCTTGTAAGTCCCTAGTAAATGGTGCCTAGGGCATAGGGACTGAAGGGGGTCTCCAAGGTACCCCTCTAATAGGCCATGCAGACTGCCACTGCAAAGTCGTCATAGCGCACTGCCTGTGTGCCATGCCAACTAGCATTGGCTTAGGTATAGGTAAATCACCCCTCTAGAAGCCTTCCGGCCCTAAGGCAGGGTGCACCATACTTTTGATGTGGATATATCTGCATAAGCAGATATGTCCCTACAATATTTAAGTCCATTCTTAGATATTGTAAGTGCCAGGGAAGTCATAGATAGTACATGGGCTAGAAACTCGACAACTTGATTTCCCCAGCACCATGATGGCTTATCTGAACCCAGGAGTGTTTGGTACGAAACTACTCCTCTCAATAAACCCACACTGGTCAAAAGGTAAGATTCAAAGGCCTGCTGCCTTTGTAATGCGACTCCCAGCCTCTGCTGCTAGCAGCAGATGGCAGCCCCTGGTTTACACCCCCACTGTTGGTGGGGTAAACCAACGGGAAAACCTAGGAAAAATATAAAGTGTGCTCACATCTGTCATCTCCACCCCTAAGCTGGGGGAGGCAAGGTGAAGCACGTATTTCAGTCCATGCCATCTTGAAGATGGGGAGACTCCTCCAATCAGGGCTAAGAATATGGCCCCTCCCATAGGAGGGTGGTATTATTGAGGGTGTAGTCACCCCTGGTAAGGTGCCCATTGGCCCTACCTGACACTCACTTAAAATGCCCCTAAATTTAGTATTTATGTGGCTCCCCAGGCTCTAAAACTAGTTCCTGCCGACCTAAGGAGGATGTAACGCCCTGAACGTCTCAGGATCGTTTAACAGACACGACAATGAGGACGCAACCACTTGTGAAGGGTTAGTTCTTTTAATGAAGGCAAATAAAATACAAAGAACAAACAAAAGTTATAGTCACTGGAATCCTCCAGGCTAAGTACGTTACCAGCCCACAGCACGGATGGTCCTAACCGTCCTCTGCATATACGCCGATCCCGGCGTATGCCAACAGAGGGCAGAAATGAAATGGCCGACAATGCCAATCGGTAGGCTGTGAGGGGCACGAAGAGTGTTGGGGAGAATCGAGGAGTCAGGGAAACACCCGGCCGGGGTCTCTACCTGAAGGGAGCAGCCGCTCAACCTCTTCCTCAGACTGCACCGGGACGCGGAGTCACCTCCTGGTGATGCGTCACCGATACCCCAATCACAAGCAAGAAGACTGAACCGAGAGCAGCCGCTCGATCGATCCTGTGGACTTCCGAGTCTGTAACGCGGCAAACACCTCCTGGTGTGCGTTACAGCTGGCAGTCCCTGTGTCTCTGGTCGGGCTGGGAGTTACGACTCCAACCAGCAAAAGCGCCACTGCGCTTGGACTCAGCCGAGTCAAAAAGCGAAGCTCAATGGTTGACCGGTAGAGCTTCCGGGTCCTTCACAGGTGACGATGGGGCAAGACACGGCCCAGGGAGTAACGACTCGACCTACCTCCGTTCTTGCCTTACTGGAGCACCACTCCGGAACACTGCTCTTCACGAAGCAGGTACGTCGGTGTAAACACAATATCCGACAGCCTTGTACCTCCCGGTTCCTCCCTTTATAGGGCGTGTTTTCCTTGAGTTATGTAACAGCTCTCCTGTTTACATAAGGGCGTGTTTCCCTTGAGTTATGTAACAGCTCTCCTGTTTACATAAGGGCGTGTTTCCCTTGAGTTATGTAACAGCTCTCCTGTTTACATAAGGGCGTGTTTCCCTTGTATGACAGGAATTCTTGACAGTACATCCTCCCTCTCAGCGGCTCCCCACGGGTCCAGCGCTGGCAGGAAAACGCCGATGGAACAAGGAGACCAAGCGCGGAGCATGAACCCCTTCAGCCGGTTCCCATGAATGCTCCTCCGGGCCATAGCCTTTCCACGCAACCAGGTACCACAGCTTCCCCCTGCGCCATTTGGACGCCCGTATGCCCGACACTTCATACTCCACCTCCGACTCCACGCATACCGGCCTAGGTGTCCCAGACGGCTTGGAGGGTGCTGGTTTGAGCAATGATACATGAAAGACAGGGTGTATCCGCAATGACTGGGGCAAGCACACCTTCACGTTCACGGGACCCATACACTTGGTAATTCGATAGGGGCCCATGTACTTGGGATGGAACACACTGTTCTTTCGAAACCTCATGTTTCTTGTGGATATCCAGACGTAGTCTCCAGTGCGGTACAGTGGCCCGGGCCTTCTCTTCCTATCTGCCGCAGCCTTGTATCTTCTCTTGGCCTCTATTAGGACAGCCCTTGAGCGCATCAACGTGTCTTTTATGTGTGCCACCCTGTCCGCTGTGGCGGGAATCCTGTCCTCTCTGAACGGATGTAGAAATGGCAAGAACCTGGGATGTTGGCCATAGTTGCTATAGAACGGAGATGACTGTGTGGAGCTGTGAGTGGCGTTGTTATAGGCTATCTCTGCAACCCATAGCAAGTCGACCCATTCTTCCCTGCCCTGGTCCACAAAACATCGCAGATACTGTTTGAGCGTTTGGTTCAGGCGCTCGGTTTGGCCGTCCGTTTGAGGGTGGTAGCTGGTGGAAAGGGCGGTCTTAACATGCAGCGCAGTGCACCAAGTCTTCCAGAATTGCGCAGTAAACTGCGACCCCCGGTCCGACACGATCACCCCAGGTAATCCATGCAGTCGTACCACATTCTTTAGGAGTAGTGACGCCAATTCCCCGGCCGTAGGGACTCTCTTGCAGGGGATGAAGTGCCCCATTTTCGTCAAGTAATCCACCACCACCAGTATTGCCGTCATCCCCTGGTCTACCGGTAGGCCCACCACGAAGTCCAGTGATATGCTATCCCATGGTCTATCCGGGGTCGGAAGTGGATGTAAGAGCCCTTGGGTTCGGCCATGGTCGGCCTTCATGGTAGCACACGTAGGACACTCCTGTCCCCACCTCCTGACATCCACTCTCATGGTTGGCCACCAGAAATGCCGTCCCATGCTAGCCACCGTTTTTTCAAAGCCCAAATGACCTGCGCATGGAGAGTCATGGCACCAGATGAATGCTTGTTTCCTTAGCCTAGGCGTGGGTATCAATAGGCACCTGCCCTTCAGGGGTATCCCGTCCTTCAGCTGCCATTCTCTGTGACTGAGGAGCCACCTCCGCCATGCGAATGACCTGATCCCTCTCTTTATTCCCCTCAGGAAAGTATCCGGTTGGATAACCCCCAATACCATCCTCGGGGAAATGATGGAACGCTCGGTTGCAGGCAATGGTTCCTTAACTGCAGATTGACGGGGCAGGGCGTCCGCCTTCCGGTTTTCCGTCCCCGGCCGATATGTGATGCGGAAGTTGAACCCCGCAAAGAAGATCATCCACCGCAGCTGCCTGGGAGAAAGGTGTCTAGTGGCCGTCATGAACTGTAGGTTCCGATGGTCCGTGTACACCGATACCACATGTCTTGCCCCCATCAACCAATGCCTCCATTCGGTGAAGGCGTCCTTGATTGCGAGAAGCTCCTTCTCCGCAATATGGTAGTTGCGTTCGGCGTCGTTGAGTTTGCGGGACATGTACGCAACGGGATGAAGCACCCCTGTGTCGTGGTTGCGTTGGGACAAGATAGCCCCCAGCGCCACATCCGACGCGTCCGCTTCCACCACGTAGGGGAGATCCGGATCGGGGTGAGCCAACACCGGCGCCTTACCAAAGGCGCTTTTCAGGGCCTCAAAGGCTTTGTTCGCTTCAGGGGACCAGACAAACTCCTTGGACTTCCTCAGTAGCTGTGTGATTGGGGCCACCACTCCTGAAAATCCATCTATAAACCGCCTGTAAAAGTTGGCGAAGCCAATGAAACTTTGGACGTCCTTCACGCTTTGGGGCACCGGCCATTCTTTCACCGCCTTGATCTTTCGTTCTGCCATCTCCTGTCCCTCTGGACTCAGCATCACTCCGAGGAATTCCACGGATGTGACGTGGAAGTCACACTTGCTGAGTTTACAAAACAGCATGTTTTCCCTCAGCTTTTGGAGCACAGCTTTGACGTGGTGTACGTGCTCCTCCACACTGGACGAATAGATGAGGATGTCGTCGATATATACGACCACGTAGATATCCAACTCCTCTCTGAATACCTCATTCAAAAAGTACTGAAAGGCTGCCGGGGCGTTGCACAGACCGAACGGCATGACGAGGTACTCAAAAAGGCCGAACCTGGTCTTAAAGGCGGTCTTCCACTCGTCTCCGTCCCTCATGCGCACCAGATGGTATGCCCCTTTCAAATCCAACTTGGTGTAGATACGAGCTTTCTTGACCTGTTCCAGAAGTACACTGATGAGAGGCAAGGGGTACCGATTTTTTATGGTTATCGCATTCAATGCCCTAAAGTCCACACAGGCTCTCAGCTCCCCATTAGCCTTCGGGATGAAGAAGAGTGGCGAGGCGGCCGGAGACTTGGACGGGCGGATGAATCCTAGCTTGAGGAGTTTATCCAGGTACCCCCGGAGATGCACGTTTTCAGGCTCCGTCAGGGCATACAGCCTGCCGCTGGGAACGCTGGCCCCTGGCACCAGGTCGATCTGGCAGTCAAACTGTCTATGTGGTGGTAGCACTTCCGCCTTCACCTCATCAAATACATCCTCAAAACTGTGATAAGCCTGGGGGAGAGCCACATCTTTTTCTGCCGCTGTAGCCACCGTCTGACTCCCGCTCTCATCTGCGTCAAGGGATTCCGTTCTTATTCCACAATGCAGGATGCAATACGGTGACGTCATTTCGATGCGATGTGTTGGCCAATCCACAAAGGGGTTGTGTTTCTGTAGCCACGGCAATCCCAATATGACGCCATATTGGGGCGCTCGGATGATGTTAAAATCGATTTGTTCCAAATGGTTCCTCCCATATCTCATCGGAAGGACCCCCGTGTGCTGTCCGATGGGCCCCGTCACCAATCGCCTTCCGTCTACCGCATAGACGTCTTCGGGTACTGCTTTGGGAAGAAGCACTAGCCCTAGCCTGCATGCCTCGTTGTGGTCCATAAACATGCCAGTGGCCCCTGAATCCACCATGGCCACAACGGGTATCCACTGGTCATGCACTCCCACGTGCACCGTGATAAACAGGTGTCGTTGTCCCTTAGTGACCGAGTTGGAAAGTGAAGGGATGGATGAGTGACTCCGAGATGCCCCTTCTCTGGTCTTGGAGTCCTCTAGTTTTCCGCCGGTATGTCCACCACGGCTGTTACCGACCGGTTGGCCCGATAACGTGACGTCTTCGGTTTGGCAGGGCATTCACGTACGTAGTGGCCTTTTTTGCCACAATATAGGCACAATCCTTGTTTACGGCGTGACTCTTTCTCCGTGGCTGTGAGGCTCGCTCGTATTGCGCTGATGTCCATGGGTTCTCCCTTGGATGCGGTGGAAGTTTCAGGACTTCCCACCGTCACATAGGATGGAAGGGATTTTCCTTTTCTCCCATGATCCCCCTTTCTTTCACTTAGCCTATGTTCCAGCCGTAATACCAGGTTGATAAGGCCCTCACATGTCTTGGGTTGAGGGTCAATATGAGCCACGGCGTCCTTGAGCTCATCGCACAGCCCTTGATGGAAGAGCGCCGTCTGTTTAGCAACAGGCCACTTGGTTTCCGCAACCAGCCTTCGGAACGCGTTGAGATACTGCACCAGGTCGTTGGATCCCTGTCTCAACTCAAGCATTTCACGGTCCGCCGTGTACGAGTCAGCCCTTCTGTCGAATACCTTCAGGAATTCCTCGCGAAAAGCACCCCAATCACATAAGAGGGGGTCGTCCCTGCTCACCAGAGGTACGGCCCATTGTGCCGCGTTTCCAGCCAAATAGGATATAAGGAAAGCCACACGAGCCTGACTCGTGGGGAACGCCTTTGGTTTGCACGATAAATGTAGCGCCACTTGTGTGAGGAATACCTGCACTGTGTTAGGATCCCCACTGTACCTCTCTGGTGTTGCCAAGGGGATGGCTACCGGCATTTCCACTACTACCGCAGGGGTCTGGTTCGTGAGGGAGGTGCTGGGCGTGAGCGGGTCCAATTGGATAGCATCCAGTCTGGCTTTTACATCGGCTGTTTCTTGCCTAGAGGCAGCCACTTCAACTTGCATGGCCGCTAAAGCAGCCAGCACATCATCAAGTGTTGCCATGTCTGTTATCGACCGGGAGACAGTTAGTGTTATTAAGGTCGGATATTTTGTAACGCCCTGAACGTCTCAGGATCGTTTAACAGACACGACAATGAGGACGCAACCACTTGTGAAGGGTTAGTTCTTTTAATGAAGGCAAATAAAATACAAAGAACAAACAAAAGTTATAGTCACTGGAATCCTCCAGGCTAAGTACGTTACCAGCCCACAGCACGGATGGTCCTAACCGTCCTCTGCATATACGCCGATCCCGGCGTATGCCAACAGAGGGCAGAAATGAAATGGCCGACAATGCCAATCGGTAGGCTGTGAGGGGCACGAAGAGTGTTGGGGAGAATCGAGGAGTCAGGGAAACACCCGGCCGGGGTCTCTACCTGAAGGGAGCAGCCGCTCAACCTCTTCCTCAGACTGCACCGGGACGCGGAGTCACCTCCTGGTGATGCGTCACCGATACCCCAATCACAAGCAAGAAGACTGAACCGAGAGCAGCCGCTCGATCGATCCTGTGGACTTCCGAGTCTGTAACGCGGCAAACACCTCCTGGTGTGCGTTACAGCTGGCAGTCCCTGTGTCTCTGGTCGGGCTGGGAGTTACGACTCCAACCAGCAAAAGCGCCACTGCGCTTGGACTCAGCCGAGTCAAAAAGCGAAGCTCAATGGTTGACCGGTAGAGCTTCCGGGTCCTTCACAGGTGACGATGGGGCAAGACACGGCCCAGGGAGTAACGACTCGACCTACCTCCGTTCTTGCCTTACTGGAGCACCACTCCGGAACACTGCTCTTCACGAAGCAGGTACGTCGGTGTAAACACAATATCCGACAGCCTTGTACCTCCCGGTTCCTCCCTTTATAGGGCGTGTTTTCCTTGAGTTATGTAACAGCTCTCCTGTTTACATAAGGGCGTGTTTCCCTTGAGTTATGTAACAGCTCTCCTGTTTACATAAGGGCGTGTTTCCCTTGAGTTATGTAACAGCTCTCCTGTTTACATAAGGGCGTGTTTCCCTTGAGTTATGTAACAGCTCTCCTGTTTACATAAGGGCGTGTTTCCCTTGTATGACAGGAATTCTTGACAGAGGAGAACGAGGAAGATGCTGTGCTGCGAAGCCTGTAGACTCCCCCTGACTTAGCCCCAGCAGTACCGCTCTCCAGCTTCAAAAAGCCTGCAAAGAAGACAACGCTTGTCCTCCAGCCAATGACCTCCAGAACCAGAGGAGGACTGCCTGACCTTTGATAAAGACCAGAACTCCCGAGGACAGCGGACCTGTCCCCAAAAAATCGACACAAAGAACACTGGTGCCCTCCAGAACCGCAAGTCCTGACCTCTCTGCACCCGATGCCTTCGGCCTGTGTCCAGGTGGCCCACCAATCCAGAAAAGCTTCTCCAGCGATCCTGACTCCAAGTTCTGCATTGGCTAAGCCCTTCTGGATTCAACGGTGACACCTGCAGTGTGAATCTAGAAGCTCCCCCTGACCGCGACCGGTTAAGGTAAAAACCTGACGTCCAAGAATATCCTTGCACCTGAAGCCCCTGGGCATTGGTGAGCTGAACCGATGGTGTCCCTATGACCTACAGCATCTCCACTTACCTCTGCTGTTGCTGGTTTCCTCCGTTCAGCCTCCGGTTCGACGCCTGCAGCTTGTTTGTCTGACAGAGTTTCTCCATTAAAAAGCATTGGGTGCTCGAGCTGTATTTGCACCCGGCCACCCCCGTGCTACTGCTGGTGTATGTTTGGTGCTGCCTGGCGTCCCACAGTGCTTGCTCTAACCCCGAAGCTATCCCCCTGCAACCGATCTACTTACCTGCAAGCAGTGTGGCTTCAAGCTCCCCCAGTCTCCATTGAAACACATTAGGCCTATCTTCGAAATTTGATCAGTCCCCCAGGCCGCCCTGTGCCGCTAGTGGTGTTCACTTTGTGCTTACCTGAACCTTGCCCTCTGCTGACCTTAACCTCTGAAGACGGGAACTGTAAGTTGGGTACTTACCTGTGAAACCACATTGTTGTTTTCCTTCATAGGTTAACTTTAAACGGTTTGAAAATTGCAGTGTCGACTTTTGAAAGACTAAATTATTTTCCCTGAAAAACATACTTACCTTTTTGCAAAGATCTTGGTCTTAAAATAAAACCTGAACAAAGTTTATTATTGTAAAATTGGTGTAGATCTCCCTTTTGAGTCGTCTCATTTATTGGTCATTGTGTGCAGAACAAATGTCGTACAGTGTGTGAGGCCTAAGGCTGCTCACCCACACTACCACAAATGGAACTCTTTGTGTTTGCATTGAGACCTGTACACTTCTAGGGGAATCTTTGGACTCTGCGCATGGTATTGCCACCTAGTGGTATACCATATACAGAGCCAGCTTCCTACAGCTTTGCAACAACGACCTTTTGTTTGGCAGGCGATCGGGCATTGGGCAACTTACAATACCTTTTACCTGTACATGGAGAACTATTTTGAGAACCTGCTCAGCAGGACGCATTAGAAAGGTGCACAAATGGGAACTTCACCACACATCCTCCACAGGAACTTCCAAAGCTGGGGGAATCCAACAATAGACCTGTTCACCACCTCCGAAAATGTAAAATGCTAAAGCTATCCCACCAAGAATCTGGTCCCCCAGTCCATGGCAGTGTACTATGGATGAACTGGTCAGAGATATTTGCCTATGCTTTTCCACCTTTTACCTTCATCCTGTATGTGGTACAGAAGTTGAGGCAAGTGTCCATGGCCCTCATCCTAATAGCACCAACCTTCGTAAGACAGCCCTTCTACTCAGTGCTCCACAAGATGTCTGTCAGTCCCCACAACAAGCTCCTATTCATGCTGGACCATCCCAAACAGCATAAAGCACAGCATGAAGGTAAGCTCAGACATCCAGAACCCACTCAACTCTATGAAAAACCTGGTATTGAATCCAAGAGTTAGTCAACCTTATCCTCTCAGAGGAATTCAAGACTATCCTATGGGAGGCGGGAAACCCCACAGCTGGTGACTGCTGTGCATCTAAGTAAAAAAGATCTGTATTTCTAAACAATGAAATACGTTTAATGTCCCTGTGCAGGATGTGGTTCCTACCTTCTACATCTTTACAAGGCAGGTCTCACTCTTAACTACAGTAGTAGCGTACCTTCAATACAGGCAGCATTTATCTATTTTCATGGTCTCTGTAATTAAAGCTTTCATGGAGGTAGTTAAGAGGGCACTTTTGCTAAAGAAACCTCTTGCACCTGCCTGGAACTTAATGTGGTACTTGCGCGCCTTATTGGGACTCAGCAGACAAAGTCAGCAGACATAATCTTGGCAAACCTAACTGGTGTCTGCACCCATAAGTGGTGCGGGGCATCTTCGCGCAGTGTCTGGTACCATTGCTACACCTTTTTGCCATGTCTAGAGCACAAAACACTGGGCACTGAGTGTATACAGAGTGCCTTTCTCATCTTTCCTCTGATCTTATTAATGATAAAATAAAAAGTCAAGCTGACTTAGCACAACTCATTCAGAGGGTTTGGTAATCCGAAACCCTGACTTCGTGCACATTCTCTCCACGTAGGCTCCCTGTACAGGAGGATCTGCTATCCCAACAGCAGGGCAGAGTTGTACACCAATCTCTCCACAATCTACTTCTCCACTTGCACTTGTGGGAAACCAACTTAGAGGTTTCGATCTTTTGCTGAGAGGGGTAGATATCCTTCTGGCTGTGTTCCATCTTTCGAAACCAGGTCTGTTAATTTGAGCTGTTGGGCTAGCATTGTCACCTGGTGAGAAGAGAAGCAAATCTATCTCCTACAAGCAAAGTGACCTAATTTTCTGAAGTTTGTATTGACTTTGGCCTAACAGGTTTTTCTGAGGGGACACAGTGAAAGTTTACTGTTTGGCCTATTCCGGCTTTCTTTTTTGTCAGATCAGTCCTCATTATTTAAAAAAATGGTAGGACTCCCACAAGCGTTTCCCATGCTCACTTTGTTGTTCCACTGTGGAACCTTAATTTGGTTCTAACCTATTTGTTGTTTGTTCCCTTGAAGCCTCACCTCAGCCGTACCCTGATGTTCTTGAAAACTGTGTGCTTGAGACATGGTTGGCTGTAGATACACATGCTCTGCATTCTTCCACTATCTAGTGTTTGGTCCGGATGTGTGCAAGTTGTTTTTCTTTGAAGACGTCTTTGGAGTCACGAGACAAAGTGACTCTTCCTCTTGGTGATATTGTGCATGGGCATCGACTCCATTGTTAGATTGTTTTCTTTCCGCTGTCTGGTTCGGACATATTTTCTAGTGCTCCGGTTCTAGACCATTTTGGGGTCCCTTTGTTTCTTTGGTCATTTATTCACTTGTTGGCACTGTTTCCATCGTGTTTCCATTGGTGTGTACTGGAAAACATGAACATTTTTGCCCGTCGATTCAATGTGCTCCACTCGCGGCCTACAGTCCTCGCCCTTCATATTATCGGCTTCGATCAAGAATGTGCTGCTAATGGAGCAGACTGTATTTCGCTTCTGTCCTAACTATCACGCGAAGTTCCCAGTAACCGACCTCCATCAGGTATGCAACTTAAGTCTGTTTCCTGATCATCAAGAGGTAAACTGTGAGGTCTGTCGATCCTTTTGATCGAAAAAGACTTTGCAGGACCTTCGGGTGTGTTTCAGAGAGATGCAGCGCAGAGACATAGAAGAAATATCCGACATCTTTCGGCAGCAAGATGTCGAAGTGGAAGAGCTCCATCAAGCCGCTACAGCTCAAGAGAAGCCCTTTTCCATTCTGGACTCCGACTCCGACCTTGAGATTGCTCTACAGATCCAGGATCTTCCTCCGGGTCATCGTAGCAAGAGTACCCATGCCCCTGTTCAACCGACCAAAAGACACTGTTCCGACTGAATATACAACTCCTGGGCCACCAGGCTATGGTAGGCAAAGACCATCTGCTGCGGACGTCCCGCCCTCTGGCTTGGCACCAAAAGCAAATCTGAAACCACTCCCTTCTGCACCGAGCAGCCCAGACTTGCTGCTGGGCTGACCATCTGCCTTCTCGACTCCATGCACCTCAGCTTCGACCACTTCAGCTCTGAGCACCTCGGCACCCAAATTGAAATCTGTTTCAACAACGAAATCTGCCACATCTGCACCAAAGTTGCATCCAGAACCAATCCACCAAACGATCAGGATCGGCTTACCCGAAGCAGAACAAACTGCATATACAGCCTCTGACTGGCCGTATTTTCACTAAGGCTGTGCAGCTGGCTCCCCAGCCATCTAAGCGGCAACTCTCTTTTGCAAGGCTATAGATTTTCCAGTGCCTACTAAAGAGGACATAGCGGCTAGTTCTCTGCATCATCCTCCTCTTCTTACTTCTCCACAATACCTCCCTGAGGAGTATAAAAAAAAAAGAGGACACGAAATTCTAAAGGAGGGCAAATTGATATCAAATAATTAAATCAGGTGTGCCCTGGACTCTGCAAACACTGCTGCCAGTGGCACCAATACAAGTGTATTGTTGCGGAAGCATGCTTGGCCCCGTATATCCGGCTTTAAGCCAGAGGTGCAGCAAACACTGTTAAATGTGCCATTTGACAAAGAGCATCTGTTTGGTCCCCAGGTGGACCAAACATTAAGCAAAATGAAAAAGTACACAGAGGTAGCTAAATAATTGCGGGTGCTCCAGACCCCTACTTTTTGTGGCCTCTTTCGGCATCCCTCATACAGAGCGTTAAAACTATACCATCTGATGCCTCTGCCTCCTCGTACAGGCAGCAACATCAGACATCCCCTCTAAAGGGTTATTACAGAGGTACATATAGAGGAAATAGTTCCAAGGGTCGCGGTAGGTGTGCCTCAGTACGCACCACAACGTCCGCCTCCAAGGGTCGCGGTAGGTGTGCCTCAGCACGCACCACAACCTCCGCCTCAAAGCAGTGACTCCCTTCTCATTCCCCCCAACCGTTTAACATCTGTTGGGCCCAACTAAAACATATCTGATAGAGACATCTAGCCGCAGAATTTTCCCCAGGTGCCAGTCTGGATTCCGAAATTTTTCAGCAATACCTCTGCATGCTTGGGGACGGTGACTTTTGGCTCCGCTGTGACGTCGTCTCTGGATAGGACATCAGTGGAGCCATGTAAGGTCTCTACGGCGCGCGAGCATCAGTTTCTTCTTTTCCCCGCTGTAATGTGGATCCCGAGAAGCGGTTCCTCAGGTCATTTTTTCCTGACCTACTTTGGCACCTGTTGTCGGTGGAACAGTGTGCCCTTGTCTGATGTCAACAGGTTTCAAACCTTGTGGGTCTCGTAACTGACATATGTCAGTGACGGATCCACATACAATTTGTATGTGGTGTTTAGGTAAACACCACAACTCAGAGGATTGTGGTTCCTGCCAGAAGTTAAAACCAGTCGTTGAAGGAGCACCGTTTAAAATTGATGGCGGTGTATGTATTACGATTCTCGGAGGCTTCCCAGCATCGGTCTTCGTCATCCCGGGAAGAGCATGTGCGGGGTCGATCCAGGAGCCGAGGCTGGTCTAGAGGACGTCGTTCTCCAGGGAACTCGAAAGGTAAGGGGTGGTTGAAGTCTCTGCAGTCTCGGATTTCACCGCGTGGGGACTCCGTCTCCCATGGCTCCTCCCTTCTCGACGGTTGAGGAAACCAGACACGACTCCGCACAGCGTCTCCCTGTATGTTCGAGGCAGGTGAACTGTGGATCACATGCTTTGCATACTGCTGCCATCTAGTGTTGGGTCCGAATTTTTGCACTTTGTTTTTGTTCGAAGGAGTCTTTCCAGTCACGAGGTAGGTGATTCTTCCCTTCGGTGATAGTGCGCATGGGCAATGACTCCATTGTTAGATTGTTTTTTTCCGCCTTCTGGTTCGGACGTGTATTGCTGCGCTCCGGTTCGACACCGTGTCTCGGGTTCCCCTCGGTGCGCAATCCTTTTTATTTGATCGCGTTTCCCATTCTCCACTTATCGTATTGTACAGGAAAAACTCTCGATCGAAAACTTCGTGGAAGGCTGTTGGGCCTAGCCGCGTCGGGTAAGCTTGCAGTCGATGGAACAGACTCCATTTTAATTATGTCCTCTGTGCCACGCCAAGTACCTGCGCACCGACTCGCACAAAGTGTGCAACTTGTGTCTCTCCCCAGGGCACAACGAACAAGACTGCGATGCGTGCAAGTCCTTCTGATCCAAGAACCTCCATGACCGTCTGGCTCGACATCACAAAATGCAACATCAACACAGTGGCTCCATTCCGGACCTATTTGGAAAAGGTCGAACAAGACGCCGACAATGCGTAAGGAACTGAGGAAGAACACATTTTCCTGTCTGATGCCGAGTCAGACATGGACGAAAACATTCCGCAGGGTGAACATACAGTGAGTACTAACACTCCTGTGCCCCAGACTCTACCTTTGCCCAAGCAAAAGGCTCCGGTCCTGCCTCTACCTTCAGGCTAAGGTCGGCACCGAGAACAGGTTTCCAATGCCTGCCTTCGGGCCCAGCACCGAAACAGACAATAAAGCCTTCTGGCTCTGGACCAAGTCTGCCCCATTCGGGCACCGAGCCGAAACAATCGGTACCGAAATCTAAGCATGTTTTGGTAACAAGCCCTCCATTACCGAAACCAAAATCATCTTCGGATCGGAGCACTTCCACACTGAAAACATCGGCACCAAAAATATTGGCACCAAAGCAAAAAAAAACACTCTGACTCCATCAAAGGAGCATCGTTTCGATGTCCCGCTTTTAAACATGGACCCGAAACAAAAGGAACTGGTCAATCCCAAAACTGGACATATATTTATGCAAAATTGCCATTGAAACGCAAACCAGATACACAGGACACTTACCATCTGTGTTAAGAGGAAACATGTTGGTACTAACCCCTCTCCTCCTCCTCTATCACCTGGCCCAAATTTCTTAATAACACCCACAAATTCACCAGCACCACAATCACCTGACAACCAGGATGACGGGGATGGGAATACAACAGACAACAATAGTCCGGATCCATGGGACGATTATAATACGGATAATGATCCAGACATAACAAAACCCTCTCCGCCTGATGATAATGTAGGGTACATAAAATTAATAGGCTTGTTGAATATCATGGAGTTCAGCTTCATAAGGAGTCACTTAAGGAAGATTTTCTCTCTGAAACATTCAGTTCTTCCCAGAGATCCACTCATACACTGCCTATGCCTAAGGGTATGTGTTAGATTTGGGGGTCTGTAGTTGGCATAGGTAGGTACCTGTGACAAATAGGGACCCTTGCGTCTAGTCTGGGTAAGGGGGTACACTCCTAAAATAACCCCTGCTCACCCCCTTGGTAGCTTGGCCCGAGCAGACAGGCTTATCTCAGAGGCAGTGTGTAAAGCATTTGTGAACACATACAGTAATCCAGTGACAACACTGCAGATGGACACCACACAAGTTTTATATCAAAAATAAGCATTCTTTATATAGACTTGTCACAAGACCACAAACGACACAAATCCACAATACTGTTACTTTAACCCATTCAGCGCGGCGCGGATTTCTGCGCCACGCTGAAGGTTCCGTGCGCAGGCGGGGCCATGACGGAGCGGTACCGTCATGCGCACAGCGCGACCGTCGCGCATGACGGAACCGCTCCGTCACAAGCACGAAAGGGTTATAATGGTAGAATTTAGCTTAGTTCTCTTAAGATGGTAAATGCGACACTCAGAGTTCAATGTACCTTAAGATGCGACACGCAGGGCAAGGAAAGTTTTGCAGGAAAGGTGATGCGGTAGTCCCTTACACGCAAGGATGGCGATGCGTTTAAGATCTGGTGCAAAGAAACAAAGATGGCGTTTTCTTCTTGATGCAACACGCTTCCCGATGATGCAGCGGCGTCTTCTGCGACGTCGATCCTCTTCTCCGGTGATGCGAGATGCTCTACACGATACGAGCCGTGACAGGCCCTGTGACATGCTTCCCAGTGATGCGGCAGCGTCTGCTGTGATGTCGATCCTCTCTCCTGGCGATGCGAGTTGCTTCCACGACAATGAGAGCCGCGACAGGCCCTTCGACACTCTTCCCGGTGATGCGGCGGCGTCTGCTGCGACGTCGATCCTCTTCTCTGGCGATCAGCCGTGACAGGCCCTGCGACGCGCTTCCCAGGGATGCGGCGGCGTCTGCTGCGACGTTGATCCTCTTCTCCCGCGATGCGAGGCGCTTCGTGTTGTGAAGCGGCAGATTGGCGACACGCTTCTTGTTCTTGAGTCGCGCTTCCAGCTCCTTGCGACACGCAAGTCCTCAAAAAGTCCAGCACAACTGCATGTACTTCAAAAGAACTCTTGGGAAGCTGGTGGGTGAAGTCTGTTGGCCCCGAGACTTCAGTAGGAGGCATGCTCTTTTCCAAGCCCTTTGAGATCCTTCACAAGTTGAATAAAAGTATACACAAAGTCCTTTCTCCTTTCTTTGGCAGTCAGGCAACCTCTGCAGGCCAATTCCCCAAGCAGCACTTCAGCTTAGGAATAGTCTCTCCTCAGTTTCTTCTGGTTCCACTCCTCAGCAAAGGTTTCTTCTTGTTTCCCAAAGTGCTCTAAAGTTCTTGTGTTTGGGTCCCAATATTTAGGTTTAAATCTTTTTATTAAAGTTTTCAACAGAGGGCGAACTGGCAACAAGCAATTACACTTTTCCCCACTCCTGCGGGGACGGGATAAACTGGGCTCGCCGCCCCCGCCACTGTACTCTCGGAGCAGCGGGGGCCTACCCGCGAAGCCTATGCCCGCCGCCCTGGTAACCCCCCCCCCCAAGCCCAACCCCCCCAAACCCCCCCCCCCCCCACCCCGCCCTTCCCCGTGGAGAAAGCAGCAGAAAAGTGAAGAGAAAAGAGGAAAGCAAGACATGAAGAACCGAGCTCGGAGACACAGGGACCTGAGGGCCAAGCCCAGATGGCCGCCCCTGGGCTGCAGCCCAATCATGTTGTCTGCGCAGTGTCCTCATCCCCCGGGTCCGCGCTAAGCCGTAGGAGGCGTAGGTACCTGGGACAAGTCAGCTCCCTGAAGTCCTGTGTCAGGAGGGACCGGAACGGCTGCCACAGTTCAGAAAATGAGGCACCCTTACCGGCCAGTGTTAAGGAAATACGCTCCATCCCCAGGATGTGCCAGAGGCGGTGCAGCCACTCCAAGTGTGAGGGCACACGGGGCGTGTTCCAACATGCTAGTAGACATTGCGTGGCCGCCCCCAGTGCTAGAACAATTTGTTTCCCCCTACGGGACTTCAAGGGGTAGGTAATAGCGTTGGGGACCCCCAAGATGATGTATGCAGGTAATCGGGGCAGCTCCGTGTCAAAGTATCTATCCACCTCGTCCAGAATCTGCCGTTAATACTGGGATATTAGGGGGCAGTCCCAAAGGATATGCGTCAGAGTGCCAGAGCTACCGCACCCCCTCCAGCACCCCGCGTTGCGTGAGCTGTCCATACGGTGTATGCGTTCCGGTGTATAATACCAATATTGCACCAATTTAGTGAACGTTTCCGTAAGCCCTGTATGTGTAGCCGTGTGCCGGGCCCTATAGCAGCAACCCTCCCACTCCTTTGCGAGCAGATCTCTCCCCAGGTCCCTCTCCCAGCGCGCCCTACCCGCGTGGTATGAGTGAGTGTGCGATGAAAGGAGCATCTTATAGAGGTCCGAGGTCAACTTGTGGTCCGACATCCGTGTGATAAGCCAGCGTTCAAACAGCGTGAGCCGGCGTTGCGCCGCGCTTTTCTCCCGCGGCTGCGTGGCCCAGTGTTTAATCTGCAGGTAGCCGAGCAGGTCTCCGGCCGGGACCCCATAATTGGAGGCCAGCTGGGCCAAGGGGATAAGTCCACCCGCCTCGTACAACACCCCCAGAGCCTTGCAGCCGGTGTAGCGCCAACCCGGGAAAGATGACTCCGGCCGCCCCGGCGGCAAGTCGGAGTTCCCGAACAGGGGGGTCAGTTGTGAGGGAAAGGTCGTTAGATCCTGGCGCTCCCCGGTCTGGTCCCCGATCTGCACCACCGCCTGAGTCACCCACGAAGCATAGAGATTGGGGGGCCGTTGTTCCCGGCGAAGGAACGGGATGGCGGCCAGAGACGTCCCCGCCACCGCCCGATCCTGGAACAGCCAGTGCTTGGCGGAGGCGGGCCTCATCCATTCCGCCAGGTAGCGGAGCTGGGCGGCTTGAAAGTAAAGCGTGAGATCAGGAACGCCGACCCCACCGAGGTCCGGCGGAAGAGAGCTAATCTGGCGCTTGAGGCGAGGCTTCCTGCCCTGCCATATAAACTGAGCTAGGTCAGATTGGACCTTTTTAATCCAGCCCTTCGGCGGATATATGGGTAGCGTATGGAACACGTACAGTATCTTGGGCAGTAGCGACATTTTGATGGGCGCCACCCGCCCAAGCCATGAGAGCGGCAAACGTCGCCAGCGAAGGAGATCCGATTTGACGGTGGCGCGGAGACGGTCGTAGTTCAAGGTCCGGATGCCCGGAATCGTAGGGGTCAGCTGCACCCCGAGGTAGGGGACCGGTCCCAGTGACCAGGGGACCGAATACTTTGCTCGGAGGTCTGCGAGCGCTCCCGGCTTCAGAGAGAGGGAGAGCGCCATTGATTTGGCAACGTTGACCTTGAAGCCGGATATCTCCCCAAACGCAGTAAGTTCCTCCAGGATCGCTCCCAGGGACGTCAGCGGCTCTCGGAAGGTCAGGAGGACATCGTCGGCGTAAAGGCAGATCGTATGGACATCCCCTCCAAACCGAATCCCAGCGATCCGGTCATTGTGTTGTATGTGCTGAGCAAGGGGCTCCATATACATGGCAAAGAGCAGCGGGGAGAGGGGACAGCCCTTCCTAGTGCCCCGTGAGATCCGAAAGGGCTCCGAGGTATGGCCATTAACCCGGACCGAGGCGTGCGGGTCCCGGTAGCAGTTGAGGATGCGCGCTCGCATCTTGTCCCCTAGTCCGAACCGTTGCAGAACTGCCTCCAGATAGGGCCAATACACCCTATCGAACGCCTTATCGGCATCCACCGCCAGGAGGGCATAATCGGCCGGGAAGCGTGAGGCCTTCTCAATGAGATGCAGGACCCTTTTCGTGTGGTCGCTCGTCTGGCGGCCCGGAATAAAGCCCGCCTGATCCGGATCAATAAGGTCGGGCAAATGCGGCGCGAGGCGGGCCGCCAGGATCCCTGTATACAACTTGAGATCCACGTTTAGAAGGGAGATCGGCCGGTAAGAACCGCAGTGTGTGCAATCCTTCCCGGGTTTGGGGATCACCACTATCGCCGCGTCGAGGAATGCGGAGGGCAAATTGCCGAACGTGTCAAACGAATTGAAGAGTCGTGTAAGAATGGGGGTGACCAAAGAGCAGAACTGCTTATAGAACGAAGCCGTAAAGCCGTCCGGGACTGGGTACTTACCAACCTTAAGTCGCGAGATGGCCGAGATCACCTCCTCCGGGCGGATAGGCGATTCCAGCGTCTCCGCCTGAGGTGATGAGAGGCCCGCAATACGCGCATGGTCCAGGTACGCGTCCAACCCGCTGTCCTCAAGGGACTGCGCGTCGTAAAGCCGGGCATAGAAGTCCCGGAACGTCGCGGCAATCTCCCCGTCGTCCGTGTGCAGGACCGCGCTCGAGTCCTCTATCGCCTTGATCCTCTCCCTCGCCCGGCGTTCCCGCAGGCAACGGGCCAGTAGGCTCCCGCATTTATCCCCGCCAACGTAGTTGCTATGCCGGAGGCGCAGTGCCGCGTATTCCGCCCTGTCGCGGTCCAGCGCCTCCAACTGCGCCCTCTGTGCCTTCAACAGCCGCCAAACCCTCGGGGCTCCCGTACGGCTATGCATGCGCTCCAACTCCCTGACATTCTGCGACAACTCCGTGCGCTTCGCTTGACGCTCCCTGTTCTCGACCGCGGAGAGGGAAATAACGGCTCCACGAACCACCGCCTTCAGGGCAAGCCAGCACGTGTGCACGGCCGTATCTCCGTTATCGTTGAAGCGCAAGTACTCCTCGATGACTCCTTGCAGCTTTTTAACCACCACGGGGCGTAGCAGGAGCGTGTCCCGCAGGCGCCACTGACGGCGCCTTCCACCCAAAGGCGGGAGCCGCAGCGTCGTGACCACCGCCGCGTGGTCCGATAGAGACGCCGCAAGTATCTCCACCCCAGAGGTATCCTGACAGATTGCTCGGGTGGCCAGGAAGTAGTCTAGGCGCGCATAAGTGCCGTGCGTGCATGAGGTGTGTGTGTATTCCCGGGCCGAGGGGTTGTACACCCGCCAGAGGTCCACCATATCTAACTCCTGAAGTGCCGCGCGACCCTTCTGCGAGAGAGTGCCCACCTGCCCCGACCGGTCCAGCTCGTTATCGAAGACTAAATTCAGGTCCCCCCATAGCAGCAACCTGCAGTCCGGGGAAGCCGACAGCTCCGTCAGCGCCGCCTGTAGAAAACTCTCCGGTTTATCATTAGGTGCATAAATCGAGCCTACCGTGAATGTGTAGTCCCCCATGTGGAATTGGTAGACAAGCAACCGGCCCCTGATCTCCGCCACCCTGTGCATCGTCAGCCCCCTGAACCGTGGTGCGAGAAGGATCGCCACCCCCGCCCGCTTAGAGGAGTCACAAGAAAAGAATTGTATGGGGAATGACCGGGACTGCAGCCGGTGCGTGTCTTTCAAAAGGAGGTGTGTTTCTTGGAGCAGGCACAGCTCAGCCCCTGACTGCGCAAGAAGGGAGAGAATGGATCTGCGTTTGATAGGATTGTTCAAGCCCCGGACATTCAGCGTGAGAACCTTAAGCGTTGTGGAAGGCATACCCACCCAGCAAGGAGCGCCCGCGAAAGACATACAGTCCCGTAGTGGCCAAGAGACACCCCGAACCACCCAATCCCCACCCTGCGAGCCCGGTACAGCAAAGAGAAGGGAAAAGAAGAAAAGCAGGAAGAAAGAATAATAGCCCCAGTGTCCCCACAAAACCTCCCCCCCCCCTCCCCAACTGTGTTAAACGAACCAATTGTCCATCTTCCAAGGAAGATCAGAAAGTCCCAAGTCAGTGGGGGCAACGTGGCTCACCAAGGCATCGCCCCCCCCCCCTGCCCGCCCAGCTGTGAGTCCGCCAGCGGCGCCCCAACGCACCTGGAGGCAATGCCACAACAGAGAAAGAAAGCAACAGAGGCGCTGTCCATAGATAACCCCCTTCAAGGGGCCTCAACTTTCGGGGCCAGCACCCCCGCCGCCGAGGATATGGCGTCCTGACGACCCTGCGCGATCTCCTCGGGGGGCGGCCCCCGCCTCCTGGAACCTCTGCGCCTTTGCTTCAACTGGGTCCATCCTGGGCCCGGACCGCTGACTCTCTGGGAGCTCGATGTTGAGGCCTCCTCGTCGTCGTTCGGGCAGTCAATGTCCAGCAACTTACACGCCTCCGTCAGGGAACGTAGCTGGTACAACCGATCGTTGTGCCGGAAGATTAGCCGAAATGGGTGTCCCCAAGAATATTTAATGTCCCGCTGGCGGAGGGCCTCTGTGACAGGGCGGAAGGTCCTGCGTTTCTGGAGAGTCAACGCTGCGAGATCTTGGTAGAGCACCGGGGAAGTTCCCTGAAAGGTGATGGGGTGCTGGGAGCGCGCCCTCCGGAGGATCTCCTCCTTAGTGCCAAAGTCCTGGAGGTAGACCAGGATATCGGCCGGAAGGGCATTGTCCGGACGTGGTGGGCCCACCCGATGAGCACGGTCCAAGGTGAGCGCCGTCCCCGCCGGCCGCCCCAAGATCTGATTGAAGAGCTCTCGTGTGAAGGCAAAGACGTCTCCTGCTTCTGCGTTGCGTTTCACCCCCCGGATGCGTATATTGTGCCGCCTCGACCTGTTCTCCAAGTCTTCCAGGTGAGATTGAATGTCCACCTGCAGGTCATGGAGCCGTAAGAGATCTTGATGTACCAGGGAGAGCGCCGTGTCCTGAGCGTCCACCCTGTCCTCCACCACTTGAACTCGTTCTCCCACGCCGTCCAGGTCCCTCCGCACCTCCCTGAGCTCCGCCGCGAGTTCCTGCTTCATGCTCTTAAGTTCCTCCCGCTGCTCCGCGAACAGCGACAGTAGGAAGGCCCTGGTGACCGGTTCCGATCCCTCGTCTCCAGCTCCTGACTGCCGCATCGCTTCCGTCGCAGGCACCGAGGCCCCCGTCCCCGCCGCGGCCGCACCTCCCTGGCTCTTGGCAAACAGCTCCTGCAGCGACTTACTCTGCGCCTTGTCCTTGCCTTTGCCCCGATGGGTCGCCATGGCATAAGGGGGCGCCCCACTGGGCCGACGCCTCAAGTCCGGCCCAGGCCGCCTCCTGCGGGATGCAACCAGCCACTTCTCGTCACGGGGGAGGCCCGATGATCACGGCCCACCTTCTCTCCCCCAGCAGCGCGTGGGCACCAGGCCCTCCCTCTTCTGGGTGCCCTCCGAACTCCCCGGCTATGTCGCTCCACCGGGGGGGACTCCCGACCCCCAAACCTCTCACCTCCGGGCCTCGATGGGCTGCGCTCACCGGTGGCGGTCAACCAGAGAAGGCCCCGACTCCAGGCGGTAGTCTCGCACGGCGGGGGCGTGCAGCTTGTCCCCGGGCCACCCCCTGCTCGAAGGGCTCACGCGTGGCCTCCGGCTTCTGTCACCAGCCCCGGCGTGGGTGCAGGGCCTCCCTCCGCTCTCTCCGGTGCTCCGCTCCTTCCGCCCGTCCGGGCCGGCGCCTCACCTCGCCTCCCGACGCCTCTGGTCGTCGCGCTGATCAGCCCACGTAGGCACCCCTCCTGGGACCTCGGGCTCCGCTCCACAAACGCCGACCCCCGTCGCGATGTCCGCAGGGGCACAGCTCCGATCTCTCCCCGCTCCGTCCTGTCAGCTGGGCGCCTTCACGCCACCAGGGCCCCCGCAGGGGCCGCGCACCCTCTCCGGGTCTCCAGCACGCGAGGCCGGGGCTGCACTCCACACCACAAGGCCGCGGCCGGCCGTCTGCCACCCGCGTCTTCGCGGCGACCGCACTGCGCAGCTGGGCTCCCCCGGTGTCTCCCGATGCTCGCCTCCGTTGCGAGCGTCGCCGGCGGTGCTGTGTGCCGACGGCGGAGGGTAGCATCCGTCCCGTTCGGCGCTGATCCCGGGCGGGCGAGGGAGAGACAGAAAGGCACGTCTCACCTCGCTGCCATCTTGGCCACGCCCCCTGGGGTCCCAATATTTATACCCAGTTTCTCTTTGTTCTCTGAAGGCAGAGACCTTTGCCTAGTCCGAACCAGTTCTGGTCAGTCCTGGACCACTTTGTTGACAAGACTCCTTCTTTCCTTTTAGAGTGCAGGGCAGAGACATCAGACGCACCACAGGAGGTGGAGCTAGCATTGTGGGGGGAAGGCACAGCTGTATTCAGGTGCCAGGTGCAACTCTTCTCACCCATGTAGATGCATATCTCTCTATTCAGCCCTGTGCTAACTCACCCTGTCTCCTGGAATCCCCCAGCCCCTGTTACTCAAACACCAGACATGGAATAGACAGCCTAGCAGAGGCAGGTTTGGATGGTTAAACAATAAAATACCTACTTTCTAAAAGTGATATTTTCAAACACAGAATGTTAAAACCAACTTCACTCAAATATGTATTTTATCATCCTGAGTTCAGGCATACTAAACTCAAATTTCTACCATGTTCCCTGAGTCAGTTAGGATTATAAGATATAATAATCAAACTGCCCATTCTGGCCTATGGGGAACAAGTGGCAAAACGAAAATGGCTGTAATTCACTATTAGGACATGCCACACACATCAGGGCTTGTCCTACCTTATACTTACAATGCACCCTGCCCTTTGGCCTACAATAGGGGTGTCTGATATGAAGAAAAGGGAAGGTTTAGGGACTGGCAAGTGGGTGCACTTGCCCAGTCAGCATGACAGTACCAGACTGCACTCAGGCTCTGCAATGGCAGGCCTTAAACTTTTGCAGGCTGCTTCTGTAGGTGGCACAACCAGTGCTGCAAGCCCACCAGCAGTATTTGAATTTGCCAGCCCCGGGCACTCCTGGTGCACTGTACTAGGGTCTGACAGGTAAACCAACCCAACCAATCATGGAATCACTAATTCATACATCAATTTACCATAGGGAGCACTTGCACTGTGGCACTGGGCAGCGGTGTCACAGTGCCCAAAGCATCTAACACCAGCAAAAACACATGAGGCAACAGCAAAAAGTGGAAGGGAGACCCAAGCCAAGGTGCTAGGTCTAACAGTATGCTTAAGGATGCGGACAACATTTTTAAAGATCACGTTCGCGCAAGAATTCTTACACCAAGGGTAGATAAAAAATATAAATCTGCACCAACAGACCCAGCTTATATCAAGGGTCAATTACCATTAGATTTACTTGTGGTTTCTAATCCCTTAAACGGGCTAACTCACAAACCTCGGGGGATGCCCCTCCTCCAGACAAATAATCTAAATTAATAGGGAAAAGAGTGGCTGCACAGGAAGCCAATCACTGGCGTATTGCCAATACTCAGGCTCTTTTAGCTAGATACGACAGAGCGCACTATAATGAATTGGAACAATTACTCCAATTTTTACCTGACAAACACAATGCTAAAGCACACGACCTGATTCAGGAAGGGAAACTAATCTCAAACACTTCCATTAGATGTGCTTTAGATGCGGCTGACACTGCCGCTCGTTCAATCGACACCAGTGTCTTGCTACGTGGGCACGCCTGGCTAAGAATTTCAGGGTTTAAACCCAAAGTACAAGCTTCTATCGTAAATCTACATTTTGATAAAGAGCATCTTTTTGGGCCTAGGGTAGACACTTCATTAGAAAAGATGAAAAAGGACACAGGTGTTGCAAAATCAATGGGAGCACTGCAGTTCCCATTAAATCGGGGTTCCTTTCGTCGCTATTTCTACAGGGGGGGCTCCAAAACCATATCTACAGACAACACCTCAAAGTCATATAGAGGCAACAGTCAGTCACCCTCTTCAAGAGGATACTTTCGAGGCGGATATAGAGGCAATGATGGCAAGGGAAGAGGTAAAGGTTCCAAACCCCGCACCTCCCCCTCAACAAACAGTTACTTGCTTCCTCTTCCCCCTGATCATTCAACACCTGTCGGGGGACGTCTCTCTCAATTCCTTCCCGTCTGGCATACAATAACTTCAGACCGATGGGTTCTAAGAATTATCCAATCTGGTTATTGCCTGGAGCTTACCAACAATCCCCCAAACGTTCCTCCACGTTTACACAAAATGTCACCTGAGCATCTACACCTCCTCAAACAGGAGGTTCACTCTCTTCTGCAAAAGGGAGCTCTAGAGCCTGTCTCTTTACAATATCAAGGATCTGGCGTGTACTCGCTATACTTTCTAATACCCAAAAAGGACGGCTCTCTCAGGCACATACTGGATCTCAGAGAGTTAAATCAGTACATTCACTCAGATCACTTTCACATGTTGACACTTTAACAAGTGTTCCCATTACTACAGCAAGGAGACTTTCTGTCTACTTTAGACTTAAAGGATGCATACTTCTATATCCCAATACATCCCACTCATCGCAAGTATCTCAGGTTTGTTTTAGCGGGAAACACTACCAGTTCAAAGTGCTTCCATTTGGAGTCACCACTGCTCCCAGAGTATTCACCAAATGCCTGGCAGTAGTCACTGCACACCTGCGAAGACAGCAGATTCATATCTTCCCATACTTGGACGACTGGCTTATCAAAGCCAGCTCTTACTCAGTGTCTCCAACACACTCAAATAACACTGCAATTACTGCACAATCTAGGATTTACAGTAAATGTGTTGAAGTCCCATTTTCAACTCTCCAACACACAAACATATTTGGGAGCCACTCTCAATACTCAAAATGCTCTAGCCTGTCCCAATGCAGCCAGAATCTGCAATATGCAGGCTCTAATTTCACAGTTTCAGACCAACCTGTCATTACCAGCTCGAGTGTATATGCAACTACTGGGAATGATGGTGTCTTGCATCATGATAGTTCCCCATGCAAGACTTCAAATGAATCCCCCTCAAGAATGCTCAGCACGTCAGTGGAATCAGTGTCAGGGTCAATTGTCAGATCTAGTGTTGGTAGACCGCCGCACCCATCGTTCTCTGCAGTGGTGGAATCCACAAAACCTATCCAAATGGCAGCCCTTTATCGACCCGGTTCCACAGACAGTGCTAACAGCACTCACTGGTTGGGGAGCTCATCTCCAGACTCGCACCATTCAAGGGTTGTGGAGTCAAAAGCAACTTCACACAAATCAACTAGAGCTGCTAGCAGTATTTCTAGCGCTCAAAGGCTTCCAGACTCACCTTGCAGGCAAAACTGTCCTGATACACACAGACAACATGATAGCCATGTATTACATACAGAAACAAGGGGGGGGGGGACACTCCCTCCAGCTGTCACGCCTAGCACAAGCCATTGGAGGTGGGCCATACATCACAGAATGTATCTCCTGGCAGAACATCTCCCAGGAGTGAACAATCAGATTGCAGATATACTCCGCAGGCAACAGATTCAAAAGTGGGAAATTCACCCTCAAGTTCTCCTCCCATTCTTTCTAATGTGGGGCTTTCCACTGATAGATCTGTTCGCAACACACGAAAACGCAAAATGCCCAAACTTCGCCTCCAGGTATCCACACCCATTGTCCAAAGCAATGCACTATGGATGAACTGGTCAGGGATATTTGCCTACGTCTTTCGGCCTCTCCCACACATTCCACTAGTGGTTCGGAAGCTCAGACAAACATCCCTCACACTGATCCTAGTACCTCCCACATGGGCCTGTCAACCTTGGTTCACTACCCTGATGGAGCTCTCAGTAGTTCCCATAAAAAACTACATCTCACACCCAGTCTCCTCACGCAGAGCCATGGAGGGATAAGACATCCATATCCAAAGATCTCAACCTAGCGATCTCACACCCGAAATCATAGAGTTTGGCTACCTGAGCCTTCCGCCAGACTGTATAGAATATCAATAGAGAGGCCAGAAGGCAAGGGCTTGCTAAGCAGCTAAATGGAAGAAACGTGTTATATATTGCAATAACAACCGTATCGATCACCTAGATGCTTCCATTCAAAATATCATGTTCGAGGCATATGAGCTTCAGATTACACACTGTGCATAGATCGCCATCTGGTGTTGGGCCCGGATGTTGCAGTTGTTTTCCTCTTGGAAAGTCTTTGGAAGTCACGAGGTATGTGACTCCTCCTTTGGATCATATTGCGCATGGGCTTCGGCTCCATCCTCAGATTGTTTTTTTCCGCCATCGGGCTCGGATGCGTTCTTCGCGCTCCGGTTCCGAACAGTTTTCAGTTCTTCTAATTGGCGCGCAATCCTTCCCCTTCCGCGGTATTGTTTCGATCGCGATCCCCAACACTCGACGCGACTCATCATTCGAAGTATTCGATTCCGGTCGTCGACAAAGGCCTTCGGGCCTACCTAGGCCCCGGTCCTGGCTGATGGAAAGGACTCCATTTAAGAAGTGTCCTCGATATGGGTCGAAGTTTCCCCACACCGATCTCCATGAGGTGTGCAACCTCTGCCTCTTCTCGAGACAAGAGGCAAGAGACTGTCCGGCTTGCAAATCCTTCCATTCGAAGAAGACGATTCGGGACCGACGAGCGAGGAGAACAATGGCACACTCGTCAACTGCGATCCCTGACGACATCTTCGGAGAAGGCGTCGATAATCCGGAACAGCAGCACACCGAAGAGGGCCTCGTCAGCGCCTCCGAAGCCGGCGATTCAGATGTCGAGGCTATTTCTCCAGCACAGAGGGGCGTGAGTACTAACATCGATCCCCACCCTCGACGGCATCGAAAAAGGCTTTGGTCACGCCCTCGGGCCTAGGCACGACCAGAGAGACTGCTTCCCATACCTCGCTGTCGGGCCCGGGTAAGAAGCCCATCGAGCCTTCCGGTGGCTCGGGCTCGGGCTTGAGCCAGCCCACTGTAACGCCCTGAACGTCTCAGGATCGTTTAACAGACACGACAATGAGGACGCAACCACTAGTGAAGGGTTAGTTGTTTTAATGAAGGCAAATATAATACAAAGAATAAACAAAAGTTATAGTCACTGGAATCCTCCAGGCTAAGTACGTTACCAGCCCACAGCACGGATGGTCCTAACCGTCCTCTGCATATACGCCGGTCCCGGCGTATGCCAACAGAGGGCAGAAATGAAATGGCCGACAATGCCAATCGGTAGGCTGTGAGGGGCAAGAAGAGTGTTGGGGAGAATCGAGGAGTCAGGGAAACACCCAGCCGGGGTCTCTACCTGAAGGGAGCAGCCGCTCAACCTCTTCCTCAGACTGCACCGGGACGCGGAGTCACCTCCTGGTGATGCGTCACCGATACCCCAATCACAAGCAAGAAGACTGAACCGAGAGCAGCCGCTCGATCGATCCTGTGGACTTCCGAGTCTGTAACGCGGCAAACACCTCCTGGTGTGCGTTACAGCTGGCAGTCCCTGTGTCTCTGGTCGGGCTGGGAGTTACGACTCGAACCAGCAAAAGCGCCACTGCGCTTGGACTCAGCCGAGTCAAAAAGCGAAGCTCAATGGTTGACCGGTAGAGCTTCCGGGTCCTTCACAGGTGACGATGGGGCAAGACACGGCCCAGGGAGTAACGACTCGACCTACCTCCGTTCTTGCCTTACTGGAGCACCACTCCGGAACACTGCTCTTCACGAAGCAGGTACGTCGGTGTGAACACAATATCCGACAGCGTTGTACCTCCCGGTTCCTCCCTTTATAGGGCGTGTTTTCCTTGAGTTATGTAACAGCTCTCCTGTTTACATAAGGGCGTGTTTCCTTGAGTTATGTAACAGCTCTCCTGTTTACATAAGGGCATGTTTCCCTTGAGTTATGTAACAGCTCTCCTGTTTACATAAGGGCGTGTTTCCCTTGAGTTATGTAACAGCTCTCCTGTTTACATAAGGGCGTGTTTTCCTTGAGTTATGTAACAGCTCTCCTGTTTACATAAGGGCGTGTTTCCCTTGTATGACAGGAATTCTTGACAGTACATCCTCCCTCTCAGCGGCTCCCCACGGGTCCAGCGCTGGCAGGAAAACGCCGATGGAACAAGGAGACCAAGCGCGGAGCATGAACCCCTTCAGCCGGTTCCCATGAATGCTCCTCCGGGCCATAGCCTTTCCACGCAACCAGGTACCACAGCTTCCCCCTGCGCCATTTGGACGCCCGTATGCCCGACACTTCATACTCCCCCTCCGACTCCACGCATACCGGCTGAGGTGTCCCAGACGGCTTGGAGGGTGCTGGTTTGAGCAATGATACATGAAAGACAGGGTGTATCCGCAATGACTGGGGCAAGCACACCTTCACGTTCACGGGACCCATACACTTGGTAATTCGATAGGGGCCCATGTACTTGGGATGGAACACACTGTTCTTTCGAAACCTCATGTTTCTTGTGGATATCCAGACGTAGTCTCCAGTGCGGTACAGTGGCCCGGGCCTTCTCTTCCTATCTGCCGCAGCCTTGTATCTTCTCTTGGCCTCTATTAGGACAGCCCTTGAGCGCATCAATGTGTCTTTTATGTGTGCCACCCTGTCCGCTGTGGCGGGAATCCTGTCCTCTCTGAACGGATGTAGAAATGGCAAGAACCTGGGATGTTGGCCATAGTTGCTATAGAACGGAGATGACTCTGTGGAGCTGTGAGTGGCGTTGTTATAGGCTATCTCTGCAACCCATAGCAAGTCGACCCATTCTTCCCTGCCCTGGTCCACAAAACATCGCAGATACTGTTGGAGCGTTTGGTTCAGGCGCTCGGTTTGGCCGTCCGTTTGAGGGTGGTAGCTGGTGGACAGGGCGGTCTTAACATGCAGCGCAGTGCACCAAGTCTTCCAGAATTGCGCAGTAAACTGCGACCCCCGGTCCGACACGATCACCCCAGGTAATCCATGCAGTCGTACCACATTCTTTAGGAGTAGTGACGCCAATTCCCCGGCCGTAGGGACTCTCTTGCAGGGGATGAAGTGCCCCATTTTCGTCAAGTAGTCCACCACCACCAGTATTGCCGTCATCCCCTGGTCTACCGGTAGGCCCACCACGAAGTCCAGTGATATGCTATCCCATGGTCTATCTGGGGTTGGAAGTGGATGTAAGAGCCCTTGGGTTTGGCCATGGTCGGCCTTCATGGTAGCACACGTAGGACACTCCTGTCCCCACCTCCTGACATCCACTCTCATGGTTGGCCACCAGAAATGCCGTCCCATGCTAGCCACCGTTTTTTCAAAGCCCAAATGACCTGCGCATGGAGAGTCATGGCACCAGATGAATGCTTGTTTCCTTAGCCTAGGCGTGGGTATCAATAGGCACCTGCCCTTCAGGGGTATCCCGTCCTTCAGCTGCCATTCTCTGTGACTGAGGAGCCACCTCCGCCATGCGAATGACCTGATCCCTCTCTTTATTCCCCTCAGGAAAGTATCCGGTTGGATAACCCCCAATACCATCCTCGGGGAAATGATGGAACGCTCGGTCGCAGGCAATGGTTCCTTAACTGCAGATTGACGGGACAGGGCGTCCGCCTTTCGGTTTTCCGTCCCCGGCCGATATGTGATGCGGAAGTTGAACCCCGCAAAGAAGATCATCCACCGCAGCTGCCTAGGAGAAAGGTGTCTAGTGGCCGTCATGAACTGTAGGTTCCGATGGTCCGTGTACACCGATACCACATGTCTTGCCCCCATCAACCAATGCCTCCATTCGGTGAAGGCGTCCTTGATTGCGAGAAGCTCCTTCTCCGCAATATGGTAGTTGCGTTCGGCGTCGTTGAGTTTGCGGGACATGTACGCAACGGGATGAAGCACCCCTGTGTCGTGGTTGCGTTGGGACAAGATAGCCCCCAGCGCCACATCCGACGCGTCCGCTTCCACCACGTAGGGGAGATCCGGATCGGGGTGAGCCAACACCGGCGCCTTACCAAAGGCGCTTTTCAGGGCCTCAAAGGCTTTGTTCGCTTCAGGGGACCAGACAAACTCCTTGGACTTCCTCAGTAGCTGTGTGATTGGGGCCACCACTCCTGAAAATCCATCTATGAACCGCCTGTGAAAGTTGGCGAAGCCAATGAAACTTTGGACGTCCTTCACGCTTTGGGGCACCGGCCATTCTTTCACCGCCTTGATCTTTCGTTCTGCCATCTCCTGTCCCTCTGGACTCAGCATCACTCCGAGGAATTCCACGGATGTGACGTGGAAGTCACACTTGCTGAGTTTACAAAACAGCATGTTTTCCCTCAGCTTTTGGAGCACAGCTTTGACGTGGTGTACGTGCTCCTCCACACTGGACGAATAGATGAGGATGTCGTCGATATATATACGACCACGTAGATATCCAACTCCTCTCTGAATACCTCATTCAAAAAGTACTGAAAGGCTGCCGGGGCGTTGCACAGACCGAACGGCATGACGAGGTACTCAAAAAGGCCGAACCTGGTCTTAAAGGCTGTCTTCCACTCGTCTCCGTCCCTCATGCGCACCAGATGGTATGCCCCTTTCAAATCCAACTTGGTGTAGATACGAGCTTTCTTGACCTGTTCCAGAAGTACACTGATGAGAGGCAAGGGGTACCGATTTTTTATGGTTATCGCATTCAATGCCCTAAAGTCCACACAGGCTCTCAGCTCCCCATTAGCCTTCGGGATGAAGAAGAGTGGCGAGGCGGCCGGAGACTTGGACGGGCGGATGAATCCTAGCTTGAGGAGTTTATCCAGGTACCCCCGGAGATGCACGTTTTCAGGCTCCGTCAGGGCATACAGCCTGCCGCTGGGAACGCTGGCCCCTGGCACCAGGTCGATCTGGCAGTCAAACTGTCTATGTGGTGGTAGCACTTCCGCCTTCACCTCATCAAATACATCCTCAAAACTGTGATAAGCCTGGGGGAGAGCCACATCTTTTTCTGCTGCTGTAGCCACCGTCTGACTCCCGCTCTCATCTGCGTCAAGGGATTCCGTTCTTATTCCACAATGCAGGATGCAATACGGTGACGTCATTTCGATGCGATGTGTTGGCCAATCCACAAAGGGGTTGTGTTTCTGTAGCCACGGCAATCCCAATATGACGCCATATTGGGGCGCTCGGATGATGTTAAAATCGATTTGTTCCAAATGGTTCCACCCATATCTCATCGGAAGGATCCCCGTGTGCTGCCCGATGGGCCCCGTCACCAATCGCCTTCCGTCTACAGCATAGACGTCTTCGGGTACAGCTTTGGGAAGAAGCACTAGCCCTAGCCTGCATGCCTCGTTGTGGTCCATAAACATGCCAGTGGCCCCTGAATCCACCATGGCCACAACGGGTATCCACTGGTCATGCACTCCCACGTGCACCGTGATAAACAGGTGTCGTTGTCCCTTAGTGACCGAGTTGGAAAGTGAAGGGATGGATGAGTGACTCCGAGATGCCCCTTCTCTGGTCTTGGAGTCCTCCAGTTTTCCGCCGGTATGTCCACCACGGCTGTTACCGACCGGTTGGCCCGATAACGTGACGTCTTCGGTTTGGCAGGGCATTCACGTACGTAGTGGCCTTTTTTGCCACAATATAGGCACAATCCTTGTTTACGGCGTGACTCTTTCTCCGTGGCTGTGAGGCTCGCTCGTATTGCGCCGATGTCCATGGGTTCTCCCTTGGATGCGGTGGAAGTTTCAGGACTTCCCACCGTCACATAGGATGGAAGGGATTTTCCTTTTCTCCCATGATCCCCCTTTCTTTCACTTAGCCTATGTTCCAGCCGTAATACCAGGTTGATAAGGCCCTCACATGTCTTGGGTTGAGGGTCAATATGAGCCACGGCGTCCTTGAGCTCATCGCACAGCCCTTGATGGAAGAGCGCCGTCTGTTTAGCAACAGGCCACTTGGTTTCCGCAACCAGCCTTCGGAACGCGTTGAGATACTGCACCAGGTCGTTGGATCCCTGTCTCAACTCAAGCATTTCACGGTCCGCCGTGTACGAGTCAGCCCTTCTGTCGAATACCTTCAGGAATGCCTCGCGAAAAGCACCCCAATCACATAAGATGGGGTCGTCCCTGCTCACCAGAGGTACGGCCCATTGTGCCGCGTTTCCAGCCAAATAGGATATAAGGAAAGCCACACGAGCCTGACTCGTGGGGAACGCCTTTGGTTTGCACGATAAATGTAGCGCCACTTGTGTGAGGAATACCTGCACTGTGTTAGGATCCCCACTGTACCTCTCTGGTGTCGCCAAGGGGATGGCTACCGGCATTTCCACTACTACCGCAGGGGTCTGATTCGTGAGGGAGGTGCTGGGCGTGAGCGGGTCCAATTGGATAGCATCCAGTCTGGCTTTTACATCGGCTGTTTCTTGCCTAGAGGCAGCCACTTCAACTTGCATGGCCGCTAAAGCAGCCAGCACATCATCAAGTGTTGCCATGTCTGTTATCGACCGGGAGACAGTTAGTGTTATTAAGGTCGGATATTTTGTAACGCCCTGAACGTCTCAGGATCGTTTAACAGACACGACAATGAGGACGCAACCACTAGTGAAGGGTTAGTTGTTTTAATGAAGGCAAATATAATACAAAGAATAAACAAAAGTTATAGTCACTGGAATCCTCCAGGCTAAGTACGTTACCAGCCCACAGCACGGATGGTCCTAACCGTCCTCTGCATATACGCCGGTCCCGGCGTATGCCAACAGAGGGCAGAAATGAAATGGCCGACAATGCCAATCGGTAGGCTGTGAGGGGCAAGAAGAGTGTTGGGGAGAATCGAGGAGTCAGGGAAACACCCAGCCGGGGTCTCTACCTGAAGGGAGCAGCCGCTCAACCTCTTCCTCAGACTGCACCGGGACGCGGAGTCACCTCCTGGTGATGCGTCACCGATACCCCAATCACAAGCAAGAAGACTGAACCGAGAGCAGCCGCTCGATCGATCCTGTGGACTTCCGAGTCTGTAACGCGGCAAACACCTCCTGGTGTGCGTTACAGCTGGCAGTCCCTGTGTCTCTGGTCGGGCTGGGAGTTACGACTCGAACCAGCAAAAGCGCCACTGCGCTTGGACTCAGCCGAGTCAAAAAGCGAAGCTCAATGGTTGACCGGTAGAGCTTCCGGGTCCTTCACAGGTGACGATGGGGCAAGACACGGCCCAGGGAGTAACGACTCGACCTACCTCCGTTCTTGCCTTACTGGAGCACCACTCCGGAACACTGCTCTTCACGAAGCAGGTACGTCGGTGTGAACACAATATCCGACAGCGTTGTACCTCCCGGTTCCTCCCTTTATAGGGCGTGTTTTCCTTGAGTTATGTAACAGCTCTCCTGTTTACATAAGGGCGTGTTTCCTTGAGTTATGTAACAGCTCTCCTGTTTACATAAGGGCGTGTTTCCCTTGAGTTATGTAACAGCTCTCCTGTTTACATAAGGGCGTGTTTCCCTTGAGTTATGTAACAGCTCTCCTGTTTACATAAGGGCGTGTTTTCCTTGAGTTATGTAACAGCTCTCCTGTTTACATAAGGGCGTGTTTCCCTTGTATGACAGGAATTCTTGACACCCACCGTTGGTGCTGAAAAACACTCCTCGGCACCGAAAAAGAAGATGGTTTCCTCCTCCGTGCCAAGCTCCACACCGAAGCACTCGGCGCCGAAGACTGGCACTAGCTCCTCTGTACCGACACCATGCCCGGAGCCGAGCAAAAATCCAAAGGCCCTCGACACCCACACCTCGAAGCCGAAAGTCATCTTGGAAACGAGGAAACAATCGGACATTTCTAAACCGCACGGTTCAAAACAGCGAACCGATGCTGACTCCAAGCTTAAAAAACCTACGGCTCCGACACCTTCGGCGCCGAAGGATCAGCCCCCAACAGAGGAACTTTTTCGGCCTGATCCACTACAGAAAACACTTGTCAAAGACCCAAAAACTGGACATTTGATACTCCGCATCAAAAAGAGACCGCTGGACAAGCCTGCCCCAGCTCCACCTCCAAAGAGAAGAGACTTTGGTACCTCCCCTTTGAGACTGCCTTCACCCCCTCCTGCACCCCCCCCTCCACCTCCTCCTTCCCCTCCACCTCCCCATACCCTCTCCTGATGAGGAGGATGACGACGTCTACGACGACACAGGGGACGGGCCACCTGATCAGCCCACAGGGGACCCCACTCCTACAGGCTCCCCAGACCCATGGGACGTCTACAACATCCCAGACGTCCCTAACGTCCCGCAGGACGACCTTTACCCTTCAAGACCACCCCCCCTGAAGACACAATGCGGTTTAACCAATTGCTTCATAGGGCGGCACACTACCACGGAGTTGATCTCCATACAGACCCCGTGGAGGAGGACTTCCTCCTCGATACGTTTGACACTACACAAAGGGCCACTTCCATCCTGCCTATGCTTAAAGGGGTTATCAAGCACGCACCGGAGGTCTTTAAAGACCCGGTCAGGGCCAGGGTCATCAACCCTCGCATCGAGAAGAAGTATAAGGGCGCCCCTACAGACCCCACCTACATCAGAGGCCCCGCAGCACTAGACTCCCTAGTAGTCTCCAATGCGAGAAAGCGTGCAAACTCCCAGGCATCAGGTGAGGCTCCACCACCTGATAAGGAGTCCAAACTCCTGGACGCCTCTGGCAAGCGAACTGCATCCCAGGCTGCCAACATATGGTGCATTGCAAACACTCAAGCGCTTTAGCAAGATATGACAGGGCACATTATGATGAACTGGAAGCCATAATGCAACACCTCCCTGACAAATACAAGAATAGAGCCAACAAACTAATCCAGTAGGGTAAAGTAATCACCAATACCTCCATTTGTTGCGCCCTCGATGTAGCTGACACCGCCTCTAGGGCCATTATCACTAGCGTCCTCCTGCGTAGGCATGCTTGGCTACGGATTTCCGGGTTCAAACCCGAGGTGCAGAGCTCCATCCTAAACCACCGCTTTGACGAGCAACATCTGTTTGGCCCCAACGTCGACGTTGCCCTTGAGAAAATGAAAAAGGACACCGACACGGCAAAATCCATGGGAGCCTTGCAGTCACAACCTCCCAGGGTCTCCTTTCGCCGCTCTTCCTTTAGAGGCAACTCCAGAGGCTACTCCTCCAACAGCGCCTCGACTTCCTACAAGGCCCCTACCCAATCCACCTTCACTAGGGGTTACCAGAGAGGTGGCTACAGGGGTAACCACAATAAAGGCAGAGGCAAAACTAACACCTCAATCTCTGCCTCCACCCCTGCCCAATGACTTCCCTCCACTCCCCCCAGACCAACCGACTCCGGTCGGGGGCATACTCCACAATTTCCTTCCTGTCTGGACTACCATCACCTCAGACAAATGGGTAACACAGATAATTCGGTCAGGCTACTGCCTCGAACTAACATCAACACCCCCAAACATTCCACCCAAACAGCGCCCAATGTCACAGGAACATTTGTCACTTCTAAAGCAGGAGGTAATCTCCCTCCTACAAAAGAGTGCAATAGAACCAGTTCCTGCCCACCAACAAAATCTAGGAGTTTACTCCCTATATTTTCTCATACCAAAAAGGGACAACACTCTAAGGCCCATCCTGGACCTCAGACCCCTAAACCACTACATACACTCAGACCATTTCCACATGGTCACACTACAGCAGGTACTTCCCCTACTCTCCCAGAATGACTTCCTTGCCACCCTAGACCTCACGGACGTCTATTTCCACATTCCCGTTCACAAAGCTTACAGAAAGTTTCTCAGATGTGTAGTGGACGGTCAACACTATCAATTCAAAGTGCTCCCATTCGGAGTCACCACAGCACCACGGGTGTTTACCAAGTGCCTAGCGGCAGTGGTAGCACACCTGCGAAGACAACACATCCACGTCTTCCCATACCTAGACGACTGGCTCATAAAAGCCAGCTCATACAATCAGTGTGTACAACACACTCACGCCACTATCCAACTACTTCACGAACTGGGCTTCACAGTAAACCACACAAAGTCCCATCTGCAACCGTCCCACGTAAAACAATACCTCGGTGCCACCATAGACAACCTCAAAAGCGCTAGCCTATCCCAGTTCTTCCAGGATAGCAAGCATTCAGGCTCTACGCGCCAAATTTCAACCGGAACACACTCTTCCAGCTCGAGTGTTCATTCAACTTATAGGAATGATGGCCTCTTGCATATTCATAGTACCTCACGCAAGACTCCAGATGTGTCCTCTCCAAGAGTGCTTAGCGCGCCAATGGAACCAGGCCATGGGTCAATTGACAGATCTGGTGTTGGTAGACGGTCGTGCCCATTGCTCTCTGCAGTGGTGGACCACCAAAAACCTTTCCAAAGGGCGACCGTTCCTGGGACCGGTTCCTCAGATAGTACTGACAGGGGACGCATCGCTCTCCGGATGGGAAGCTCACCTACTACATCACACCATGCAGGGCAGGTGGACACCTCAACAAAAGTTACTCCACATCAACCATCTGGAGTTACTAGCCATATTCTTAGCCCTAAAGGCCTTTCAAACCCATGTCTCAGGCAAGGCCGTCCTAGTCCGCACGGACAACGTGACAGCCATGTACTATATACAAAAACAAGGTGGCACACACTCTCCGCAGCTCTCTGGGCTAGCACAGAGCATATGGAGATGGGCAATACCCCCAAAACTCTTTCTCCTAGCCCAACATGTCCCAGGAGTCCAAAACACTATGGCCGATCTGCTGAGCAGACAATCACAACAGATCCACGAGTGGAAACTCCATCCACAAGTTCTTCACCCGTACTTTCAAATGTGGGAGCATCCACAGATAGACCTCTTCGCCACCCATGAAAACGCCAAATGCCCAAGCTTCGCCGCCAGGTATCCACACCCATTGTCCAAAGGCAATGCGATATGGATGAACTGGTCAGGCAGATTTGCGTACGCCTTTCCGCCTCTCCCACTCATTCCATTAGTGGTGCGCAAACTACAGCAACACTCCCTCACTCTCATCCTAGTAGCTCCAACTTGGGCCAGACAACCGTGGTACACCACACTGCTGGAACTATCTGTAGTACCGCACCAAAAGTTACACCTCTCTCCACGCCTCTTAACCCAGAACCATGGAGAGATCAGGCACCCGGACCCAGCTCAGCTCAACTTTGCGATCTGACTCCTGAAATCCTATAATTCGGTTATCAAAATCTTCCCCCTGACTGTATGAACGTCATTAGAGAAGCTAGAGGACCTACCACTAGAGCTTGCTATGCAGCCAAGTGGAAAGGTTTTGTGATCTATTGTTACAACAATAACTTCAATCCCCTAGATGTGTCCATTCAACACATCATAGGCTATTTACTACACCTACAAACATGCAACCTAGCCTACACGTCTATTATACTGCACCTTTCGGCCATAGCAGCTTATCTACAAAACAGGCAACATCTATCACTCTTTAGAGAACCTGCCATAAAAACCTTCATGGAAGGCCTCAAAAGGTTAATTCCCCATAGAGTACCACCCTCACCTGTGTGGAACCTAAACATCGTTCTCACAAGACTCATGGGGCCTCACTTTGAACCCCTACACAAATGTGAACTTCAATTCCTAACATGGGAAACGTCTTTTCTTGTAGCCATTACTTCCCTCAGAAGGGTCAGTGAGCTACAAACACTCACCATTCAAGAACCCTTTCTGCAAATGCACCATAACAAGGTTGTTCTCCGCACTAATCCAAAATTCCTCCCTAAAGTCATTTCTCCCTTTCACATAAACCAATCTGTGGAACTACCCGTATTCTTCTCGCAGCCACAGACCATTGCAGAAAGAGCTCTCCACACACTAGATGTCAAACGAGCCTTACTCTACTACATCGAGAGAACACAACTCTTTCCTAAGAACAAACAACTGTTTGTTTCTTTCTCACAACTACACAAAGGCAACCCCATCTCCAAATCTGGGATAGCTAGGTGGATTGTTAAATGCATACAGATTTGCTACCACAAAGCAAAATGAACGCTATCTGTTCCCCCTAAAGCCCACTCTACACGTAAGATAGGGGCTTCCATGGCATTTTTAGGGAACATCCCCCTAGATGATATCTGCAAAGCAGTTACATGGTCTACACCGCACACTTTCACTAAACACTATTGTGTAGATGTGCAAACTAAGCAACAAGCTAGTGTGGGCCAGGCTGTCCTCAAAACACGGTTACAAACAACTGCAACAGATACTGGTGGTCGCCGCTAGGAACGAGTACTGCTATATAATCGATGCACAGTGTGTAATCTGCAGCTCATATGCCTCGAACGGAATATGCTACTTAACAGTATGCATCTGTTCTTGGTATGTAGAGCTGTAGATCTACACACGCCCACCCGCCTCCCCGGCTACCTTTATCTGTTCCAGTTTATCGTATTTAGATAGAGCACACATGGGCATCTTCACTGCTTATTACTACGCTCCATCATTTCCCCACTGGCGAAAAACAATCTGAAGATGGAGCCGAAGCCCATGCGCAATATGATCCAAAGGAGGAGTCACATACCTCGTGACTTCCAAAGACTTTGCAAGAGAAAAACAACTGCAACATCCGGGCCCAACACCAGATGGCGATCTATGCACAGTGTGTACATCTGCAGCTCTACATGCCAAGAACAGATTCATACTGGTAAGTAGCATATTCCTTTCCTCCATAGGATAACATTGACACATATTTTCCTGAAAAAAAAGTTTCCAAGTGTGGAGTTTTGAAACCTAAAGAAATTCTTTGAAATTGTATGATTTAACGAAAACGCTTTTACTCACCTGTTTACAGGAAGTGTCCCAGTGCTGCAACCAGCACTGAGTAAGGAAAGTAATCCAAAAGTAACTTACCTGCTATTTTACTGAAAATCTCATGCAAGTCTATGTACTGTATTTACAAGTGATTGCATTTCTCTGAAACAATACTGTAAGTCAAACCATAGTACATGTACAATTGCAATTGAAATGTTTTACAATCAGCATTTACTACTGTCAAGTATTTATTGCTTACCAGTGCCAGGCTTGCTTGGTTCTAGAAATAAAATAACTAAAAGAATATTTTGATACAAAAACAATTGGTCTGAAGTTCAGTCTTTGAGTGTGTGAATTCATTTGCTGACTGAGTGTGTACAACAAATGCTTAACGCTGTCCTCTGATACTGCCTTACTGCTCGACCACACTACCACAAATAGAGAGTAAGGTTCTATCTAATTTTACCTCTGTCTACCTTTGGGGTTCTAATGGACTCTGTGCACCCTATACCGCACTTTGGTATAGTATATACAGAGCCAGTTTCCTACAGTACCTGATTGGCAGGAGCCCAGGGCACACTCAGTCAAAGCACATCAGCGGTTCAGCAAAAAGTGGGGGCTACCATGTTGAAAGAGGGCAGTTTTTCACAATGTAGTGTTCCACCTACACCAGCATGGAATCTCAATATTGTACTTACCAGACTTATCGGTCCACCATTTGAACCATTGCATAACTGCCCTTTCAAATTCTTATTTTATAAGGTTGCGTTTTCTGGTGGCTGTTGCCTCACTTGAGTGTGTCAGTGAGCTCCAGGCATTAACCTAGGAAGAACCTTTTCTTACCTATTTTGTTTCCACAACAGTATTCAGTTGCACTAAGAGCTCTTTATACGCTAGATGTCGAAAGAGATGTATTAAATTGACAAAATGAAAGAGTTCCATAACACTAAACAACTCTTTGTTGCTTTTTTGACCCCTCACAAGGGAATGGCCATATCGAAGTCAGGCATTTCTTGATGGATAATTAAATGCTTTCAGACATGTTATGCGAAAGCTAAAAGAACTTTGCCCACACCTCCTAGAGCACACTGTACTTTTAAGAGAGGGGCTTCCATGGCGTTCCTTGGCAATTTATCAATAGCTGACATTTGTAAGGCAGCTTCATTGTTTACACCACACACTTTTACCAAACATTATGCTGTGGATGTCTTAGCACGCCAACAAGCCAATGTAGGTCATTTAGAGCTACATACTTTTTTTTAAGTAACATCAACACCCACAGGTAAACCACTGCTTTTCTAGAAGTACTGCTTTACAGTCTATGCAGAGCACGTGTATCTACAATGACACATGCCTTGAACAGAATATTTACTTATCCTGTAAGCATCTGTTCGTGGCATGTAGTGCTGTAGCTTCACTTGGGCCTGCCCTCCTCCCTGGAGACCTGTGGGCATTGCAGTTCCTTTATGCTGTTTTATTTGCTTGGAAATCTTTTTACTGATTCTTACTCCATTCTCACCCGCCTGCAGGAAAACAATCTAACAATGAAGTCGATGCCCATGTGCATTATTACCAAGAATAGAAGTCACTTTGTCTCGTGACTCAAAAAACTTCTTCGAAAAAAAGGAACTTGCACAAATCCAGACCCAGCACTAGATGCCGGAAGTATGCAGAGCATGTAAATGTGCAGCACCACATGTCACTAACAGATGCTTACAAGGTAAGTAACATATTCCTTCTAATTGCCATCACTTCTGTGCATCATGTTAGTGAGCTGCAGACCTTATCAGTTGAGCCTCCATTTGCTATCTTTTTCCTCAATGATCGATACTTAGGACCCATCCATTCTATCTTTCGAAGTTGGTCTCACTTTTTGCGTGCACAGTCCATCACACCACGTACCTTCTTTTCTCTACTGCATTCATCTAAAGAGGAGGAAAGACTACACCGTTAGCACCTGCTGCATGCTGTTGGCTTCTAAATTGATAGAACCAAGGATTAGTGTTCAAGATCAGCTGTTTATTTGGTTCACCGGTGCGAAGAAAGGAAAGGCAATTCAGAAATGGGCCATATCAAAATTAATTGTCCTCTGCTTCAAACCACATTACACCTTGCTCAATAAAGATTTCCTTTAAGGCTGATTGTTCTGTGACGAAAGCCACCGTCACAGACCCTACTTGGGGTGTTACTGTTTTGGGCATTTTACAGGCAGTCACATGGGCATCTGTCCCTACATTTACCAGGCACTACTGCTTTGATTCTAAAGTCTGCAGGGTGAATTAGGTGCCTGCTTGTTCTTCCAGGACGTCTGGTGTAAGTACACTTTCCTAACCCACCTCCTTGTAGATAGTATTCCTTTGGTACTGATTCACACGATGAGGAATCTGTGGTTAGAAGTATCCATCAGAAGGATAGCTTAATCAAACTTGGCTCTTTCTTACAGATACTCTATTGAACCACAGATTTTTCTTTGCTCACCTTCCCACTCACTCCCTGTTCTGTAGAGTGGATTGCAAGAGTAATAAGTTTATTTTAGCACACTGTCAGAACAAACTCAGTCTTGTCAGCCACACTTTTTGAGGGCTGGAAAAAAGAAGGATGTCAAGTGCCTTCAGTGAGTAATGATGGAGGCTAATGGCACCACCTGTTGTTCAGCGGGAGCTGCTTCAAGAATTTCTTGATCCAGTGTGACTCCTGGAAAGATTTACCACATTGAGGATTCTGCGAATAGATAGAGAACCTGCCCTTTCTAAGACAAATACAAAGGTAAGTAACGTATTCTTTAGGTCTTTTATGTAGTACAGTTGACTTTCGCAAGAGAGATGACATTTATTACATAATAATGGCAGTACAAATGAAGACATAAATTCGAGCTGAATAATGTGTGTTTGATTTGGAGTAATACTGTAAAAATGTTATATGTGCCTTCAGTACATGTTTTACAATGTAATTCTTTAAAGGTACTATTTTGAAAAGCACGATGCCTTGATGTTTTAATACCATTCAGACTGTGTTACATAAATCCTTTCATCCTAGGGCCATGATGATGAAGTATTTGTATTGGAAGCACATCCATTTGACCACAGAATCATGCTTTCTGCAGGCCATGATGGGAATATTTTTGTCTGGGACATTGACAAGGGAGCAAAAATTCGTAATTATTTTAATATGGTAAGCCTAAATAAAGATACGTGAAGTTTGATATTTTATTCTTATTTTAAAGTTTGGGGATAATTTCCATATTATTGAGTGCAGGTTAACTGTTTTCTGTACTGGTTATACTTGTGGTTAAAAGCACTTAATGTGATTATTTAATTTTATGTAACTACACATGTCTGGAATTATAATTGTTGTGTTAAACTTGATATAGCGCACAACTCACACCAAGGGGGTATCTCGTCACTGAGGAACAGTCTCAGGCAGTTGACATTCGGTTAGAAAAGAAATGATTTGAGCGTTTTCCTGAATTTGTTGTATCCAGTGCAGAGACGGAAATCCAGTAGACCGGAGGCAAGTAGTAACAGGCTCTGCCACCGCATTTAGTCAAAAGAAAGCGCTGTACATTCCGTATTGCTTTGTCCATTGACCTTAAGTTTCTGGTCGGAGATAGTTTGAGTTTCTGCTGCAGATAACTGGGACCTTTATTCCTTAAGGAGTTATATGTCAAGCAACAGATTTTAAAGCTGCTTCTCTACCTCACTGGTATCCTGTGTAATGATTTCCACAGTGGGGCTAAGGCAGAACCCGATGGAAGGTTGACAACATGCCGGGCTTCCATGTTATGCACTACTTTTAATTTCGCTGTAAGAGTCTCATTGGCTGTGGCTAGTAGTGCATTAGCATAGTCCAGTCTGCTTATTATTAGAGCCTGGACTAGCGTTCTTCTAGCTGAAATCGGGAGATAGGGAAAGGTTCTCCTCAATAGGGGCATAGTATGAAAACAGATACCTGTAGTGGCCAGGATCTTCTCTTTCATAGATAATGTTTGATCTATTTTACATCAAAATTCTTCACTCACAGTCTAGAGGGTCGTAATTGCATCCAGTTCAGTAGGACACCAATCGTCTGACCCAAGTTGGTTGGCCTTGCCGAACGACATAATCTTTGTCTTTCCGCCATTCAACTGTTAGCAATTAGTTATTTATCAAAGCAGTAATCACTAGAGTTGGAGTGTTAGAGTGTACTGTCATTAAGGATCGGATGGTGCAATTCGAGGGTGCCAAGTATTGCAGTAATAAAGAATTGGGATGGTTGAAATAAAGATCACTGATAAGTAATCAGAGTATTAACACTGTTTGAGCAACCAATGATCAAAGCCAGAAACTCCATCTTCTCTTGTTTGTAGAGCATTGTAATTTCTCAGTTTAGTTAGTTGAATAAATAGTCATTTATTTGAGCCCTGGACAAATAAAGACATGTCTAAACTGAACTACCCACATCCAACCATGTAACAGCTGCTCCTTCATAGAAAGCATTCACCTGGTAACCAACAAAACCTTGGACACAAAAAACGAGAGAAATGGAGATCTAGCCTCTATGGGTTAGACCTCATAGTGCACCAGTTCAATGAATGATCAAGCTATCACAAGTGTCTCTAGGAATTATACCTTTACTTCTAAAACCCTACGTGATCTAGCTTCCACAGTCTCAAAAGGAGGGCTGAAAAGTCCTCCGAACCAAAGGAATGCACCACAGAAGAAGCTGGGTCTTGGCAGGTAAACTGGATTATGTCATGTCTTCTAGAGAGATGGAATTTGTCACAATAAATGTAGTACCACCCTCAGGGGCTCCATGCCTACTTAAATGTCAGTTGGCTTTACCAATAAAGTAAAGGCTGTTCATTCCATCCAAGAGGATTTCTGGAAAAATTACAGTATTTTGATTGGATCACTTTATGGTTTAAATGTTTTTAATTTTTTGCAATCACCGAACATTGATTGGATCACTTTAAAGGGTGCAGTGATGAACAGATATGCACCATAGTGGTTGTATCTTGTTTTTCTTTTTGTTCCTGATATTCTCCAATTTGTGTGACAATTATTTTCTTTTAGCCATAGAGCACCGATCAGGTCTGAAAATGAAACATTTATCTGTATTTTGTCCATTCACTCAAACGCATCTTAATAAAGATGTGTAGATAAAGGATTTTGAAATTGATGTAAAAGGCTGTCTTAAGATGGATTTATAGTGACCATATTTGAACCCCATATTGTGTTGCAAATGTTCAGTATTGTGCAGCAGAACATATTTATTTTTGTATTGGCTGTCCGGCTCCACCTGGTTCCCCATTTTTCAGTCTATAGCAATAGAGCTACCATCATAGTAGGATCTCTCTGCCTGATTTAGAATATCGCAAAGCTGGAAGGCTGCTGCAAATTTTCCATCCTCCCACCCAATGAAACCCCTCCCTAACCCTCCCCTTCAGTTTTAGGTCGGTGAAGCACTAGGTTTACACAGGTGAAGCATCTGCAGGTTTATTTTGTCAGTATAACCCTCACTGTTGTGAAGGGAGCCGCCATAGTAGCAGCAAATTTCACAGCACATGGATAACTGCAGATGGGGATCTCTCTTTAGGGCTGATGGTCCTTCATCATGGTGGTGGAAACCATAACTCCCCCCACCCTGGTAGGCCAACTAGCCGTCTACCAGGGTTAAAATTGACTTCTGTACTCTTGGCTCTGTTATTCGAAGTAGCATAGCAGAGAAAAGCAATACATGTACTGTAGTTAATGTATATTAAAAAGCATGGGACCATTGCCTGGGATAAAGGGAGCCTGGCCACTTGTGGAATCGCTTTTCCATTGCATTCTAGTCCTGAACCGTGTAGAAGTGTAAATATTGCTTTGTTACTGGCTAGGCTAAGCTATGGTGATACCTACGTTTTTCACTAGTTAATGCTACTGTTCCCCAAAACAGTCTTTAAGAAATTACCAAAAGTAAGGTAAACGGTAGCATTGGTTGACATTTCAAAACGTCACCGAGGTGAAAGCCGCTGTGTCCTTCTTTCTCCTGCTGGATGGGCACCATATCGTCTAACATAACTGTTACAAACGTTAGATTTTGTTCAGCAACCTTTTTCAGTATTTGAAGTACTTCTACTTGCATTCCTCCTTCCCACATGGTACACCAGGCGATATGCCACGCTCCTCTAACCAAGAAGTCTTCCTAATAAAGAAAAGGTGAAACCCTGGATAAATATGGAGCTTCAACATACTTGATATGTTTCAAAGTTTCTGTCCTCGCTTCTGTAATAGAAAGGACAGGAAATCCAACAAAGGACCATTTACCCTAACTTTTACATTGGCCTTGTTTTGCTGTTCAATCTCTTTTTATTTTATTTTTAAAATCAGAGTGTGTTCATTGAGGATTACAAGCATTAGTCCAGCAGTGAGCCTTACGTTTCTGAGTATGATGCAAAATAGGCAGTGGGCAGATAGTCACCCCTCTTAACATCACCATGTCCTCCTCCCCCTTAACAAATAAGCAAATTTGGAACTGCTGACACAGGAGGGCAGGTAGGGCGACTTCATCTCGGTTAGACTGATGGGGTATAGGTCATACTGGTGCCCTGAATTTGCATGTCCGCAATATGTGGTGTAATCTGAGGGCTCCTGTAATGCTGGTCTCCACGCATGCAACCCAGCACTTCTGTCAATGACCAGGAAACATTCATTCTATTTAAGAAGACTGGCAAACCATTTAACCAGCGGTTTTATATTTTTCAATGCCTCTTTGATTTCAGAGACTTGTACGGCTCTCTCTAGAGTGTTCTGCACTGCTGCACTACACCCCTCTAGATAGTATTCTACGTATTCCTAGTTGTCTGGGTCCTTTTTGTAAAGGTCTTTACATGCCTTCTGATTGTCCCTTTTCCTGATCACTCTGGCCCCATTCATGCTCTTGACCTTAGAAATATGTATTGTGGCTCTTTGTAAGCATATTTTCCTTGCTGAAAGGGTCACTATTTTATCCCTTTTTGGGCTTGGAGTTTTTGGAACGTTCTAGTTGGGTTTTGTTTGTCCAGGCATTCTGATGCCTGCAGTTTCAAGGTGAGATTGTTTCTACTTCCTTGATTATTCAGCTTCTGTATATCTGATGGATACTTCTAACTGCAGATTCGTCAACCTGTGAATACCCCCAGACACCAGACTGGATCGAGAACATTTTCTCAGCCATTCCCTTGTGTGTTGGCCATGTCTGCCTCACACCGTATGTGACATTGTGCTCCCTACAGAGCTGCCACATCCGTGTGCTGATATCAGCTCCTTTCTTTCTGTACCTTATGACGCGGATTTGGAGCCCACTTCTCTTCTATCAGAGCCTGACAGTTTTTACCAACATTTTTAGCGTGCAAGGGACATTTCCCCTCCTAAAACTACAGGTTTCAAACAATGTAAGGACTGCCACAAACTTATGTCGGTGACAGACCCGCACGAGGTCTGTCTCTGATCCATAGGCTCCAAGCACGATCCGACCATCTACAACAAGTGTGCCAAGACAAATTCTAGTCATCCAAGACTGCAAAGCCAAGTTGTATGTTGCAGAACACCACCAGAAATTAAAGAGGGCCCGGTCCCAGTTGAGGGCACTGACACGCTCTTGCTTCTAAGACCGATCTCATGATCGATTGTCTTAAAGGTCAAAATATTTTGGTAATTTAGAGGAGAAGAAACACAGAAAATCGATATCAAAGCATTGCTTTCCTTCGTTCTGCACTCCCTCCAAGAGGAGTCACACAGCGCCCCGGGTACCTCTAGGCTGTGATTTCAATCACTATCTTCTGAACTGGCTCTGTCTCTTGTCTTGATGCACCCCGATTCCCTGGGTCTGTTGGCGACTCAGCAACAACTCAGACTTCAAAGAGACCATTGATAGAATCTTTGATACCCTGTCAGACCCCTCTGTAGCGCCTATGGGCCTTAAGTATCTGTAGTGGCCTTCAGTCAGTTTACCACAGTTGAATTTGTCCCCCGCAAGCCAGCTGTGCCACTTGACTCCACCCAGAGAATGACTCTGGGCTCAGCGTCAAGCCTGTTGCCTAGTACCACGCCCCAACTAATGCCCCAATACCAAGTGTCGACACTGGCGCTGGGGGAAGCTGATAGAACTTTCGGACTCTAAGATTATATATATTTTAACCGCATTATTAAACTCAAGGTATTCTACTAGCCTGCACAGCTTTAGTTTATAGGAGCTAGGGGCTTCAGATACCTGTTTAGCTTTTCTCGACCGACTTGCACATTGCACTATTCCTTCCTGTTTTGCGTCCTTGGTCCGCCGCAGCAGTTTCTAACGATTGAGCGAAGAGATGCAGCTCCTCCCCCACTAATTGCGCCCACTTCCAGCAGGGTGATGCGCTAGTGGTTGTAAGCTCCACATCTGAAAGAAACACGTTAGTTAGATTCCTCACCTTAGAATATCCCCAGGCGTCAGACTGGATCCGGAAGATTTTTCGTCAGCAATACCCCTTGCGCGTCGCTAGGCGACGTCTGCGGCTCCGCGTCCGTCGTCGGCGTCGTGCGCCGGAATGACGTCGTCGGAGTACTTAGACGCCGCCCTCGCGCGCTGACGTCAGTTCTTTTTTTTTCCGCGCCAGTAAGCGCAGATCCGGGAGAGCTACCCCTTTTAGTCTTTTTTGACTAACTTTTTTGATCCTTTTTGATCTTGTCTCGACTCCGGTGCCGGTAGGATGCCTGGTTTTAAAGCCTGTGCTGACTGCAACCGCTTGATGTCGGTTACGGACCATCACCGCCGGTGCCTTTACTGCTTGGGCCTCGACCACGACGCGGAGTCGTGTTCGGACTGCAAGGCCCTGACCTCGAAGGCTAGACGGGAGCGGTCCCGTAAGCTTCTCGAGCTTCGCCACTCGGCTCCGCACCCCTCTCGATCCCGGTCCAGGAGGAGGTCCAAGGATCGGTCGCGGAGTCGCAGTCGACGTCATCATCGGTCGTCTGGCTCCAAGTCTTCGGGTAAGTCGAAGCACTCCAAGAAGTCCAAGAGGCGACACCGCTCTTCGGACTCCCCTCGCCGGTCGCGCGACTCGGCCGAAGGGCAGGGTGGTTCCACCCCCGCGGCTCCAGCGGAGCAGCAGGCGCCGCGCAACTCCCCATACCCGCCGGTCCCTGGGACTGACGCGGCGCCGGCGGAGGTCAGTGCCTTCCTCTCGGCCATGAGGAACCTGGCTCCGCCGTCGACGCCCGCTGGCGCGCCTTCGGGCCCCGCGGACCCGACTGGGCAACCTTGCCTGCCGGCGGCCCCGGCGCCGTCGACGGCTCCGGCCTCGACGCCGCAAGTGCCCGAGGGACCCGTTCCCGAGTCCCCGCCGACGCCGGTCGACCTAGTCACGCCTCCTCCGCCGGCGTCGACACCGGTACCACCCCCGACGCCGGCTCCGCTCGGCGTCGAGCCCCGGTTCAGCCCCACTCCGGGCCCGGCGCCGTTACGGCGTCGATGGACGCCGCGTTCGGCGCCGCTGGAGACACATTATGTCTATCGCCCGGCTCCGATCCTTCCTCCTGCATACCAGGAATCGGATGACGGGGGCGAATGGGAGGGATCCGAGGATCCTATGGCCGTTCAGGCTCAGCTGTCACAGGACTGGGCAGATGAACTGGGGGAGGCCAGTGGTCTGGATACCTCTCCAGACACTGGATTCACCTCTCCTCCGACTGTGGCTTCGGAGGAGGGTGCTGCTTTCTCTGTAGTGCTGCGCAAGGCGGCCGCAGCCCTTGGGCTCGAGCTACCTGCCGTGGCTGTGAGGACTAACGTCCTCACTGAGGTGCTTCAGTCTGCAGCAAGCTCCACTGAGCCTCTGCTGCAATTCAATGAGGCCCTCATTGACGTTCTGCAGGGCACCTGGTCCAAGCCCTCCACAGTCCCTCCTGTGGACAGGAACGTCGCCAGGTGCCACCGCCCTGCTCCGGGCGACCCCAGTTTTCTGTCCCAACACCCTACCCCCGAGAGCCTGGTTATCCAGGCCTCTACCTCCCAATCCTCCTTCCCGACCGCCCCGCCGGACCGGGATTCCAAGAGACTGGAACAGTTTGGCAAAAAGCGGTTCTCCTCCCTTAGTTTGGGCCTGCGGTCTTTGAACACCGCCTGTCTCTTGGACCGTTATTCCCACTCTCTGTGGGATACGGTGGAGGACGTGCTGCTCCTGTGTCCGTAGGAGGTCCAGACACGACTTACCCAGGCTCTGGCCGATGGGAGGGATGCAGCAGGACATGCTATCCGATGTGGGCTTGACACTACGGACTCGCTGGGTAGGGCGATTTCTACCACGGCGGCGCTTAGACGTCACGCCTGGCTGCGGTCCACGTCCTTTTCGGGTGATGTCCAGAGCACTCTCATGGACATGCCCTTTGATGGCACTCGCCTTTTTGGTGAGAAAGCGGACAGTGCGCTGAATCGATTTAAGGACTCTCGGGCTACGGCCAAGTCCTTGGGCCTCTCGGCCCCGCGGTCGCAAACTTCCGCTTTTCGCCCCTTTCGTGGCCAAGGAAGGGGTGCCTCCTCACGTACGCCTAGCCACCAGCCGCAGAACCAACCTGCGCGCGGTCGCAGACGTGGTTTCCGCCGATGCGGTTCTGGAGGACGACACGGTCAGCCCACATCCACCCCGGCAGCATCCGCCTCAAAGCCTTCCTAGTCCGAGCTTTCAGGCCCATTCCACGCCAGTGGGCGGCAGAGTTCGCCATCACCTCCTCCACTGGCGGTCCATCACATCGGACAGGTGGGTGCTGCAAATCGTCCGAAGGGGCTACTCCCTCCCCTTAGAGACGACCCCTCAAGCCATGCAACCGCAGCACCACCGTATCTCGGGGGATCATTTGAATCTTCTCCACGCGGAAGTTTCGTCCCTCTTGGCCAAGGGGGCCGTCGAGCGCGTTCCGAGCCCAGAAGTAGGTCGTGGTTGTTATTCCCACTACTTTCTGGTTCCCAAGAAGGGCAAAGGGGGCCTACGCCCTATCTTGGACCTCCGGAACGTCAACGCCTTCCTCCGGAAGGAAAGGTTCAAGATGTTAACTTTGGCTCAGGTTCTAGCTGCCCTAGACCCGGGAGACTGGATGGTAGCGTTGGACTTGCAGGACGCATATTTCCACATCCCCGTCCTGCCGGCCCACCGGCGTTACCTGTGGTTCACGGTGGGTCAAGAGCACTTTCAGTTTACCGTGCTCCCCTTCGGCCTCACCAGTGCCCCTCGGGTGTTCACGAAAGTGATGGCGGTGGTCGCAGCTCATCTGCGCAGATCAGGGGTTCCAGTCTTCCCCTATCTCGACGACTGGTTGTTGAAGGCGGGCTCGCCCCAGGCAGTCGTCTCCCACCTCCAGACTACGGCGGATCTCCTGCATTTGCTGGGGTTTTCCATCAACGTGCCGAAGTCACACCTGAGTCCCTCTCAGAAGCTCCTCTTCATCGGAGCGGTTCTCGATTCGGCGCAGTTCCGGGTCCATCCACCGGAACAGCGGGTCCGGGATATTCAGGCCCTGATTCCCATCTTTCGGCCTCTATCCTGGGTTTCGGTCAGGCTAGTGTTGCGGCTTCTGGGGCTGATGGCCTCCTGCATCCTACTAGTGCATCACGCCAGGCGGCGCATGCGGGCTCTGCAGTGGAACCTGAAGTTTCAGTGGGCCCAGCATCACGGCAACCTGTCCGACCATGTCTTGATCTCGGAGGGCACTGCACAGCAGTTGCAGTGGTGGCTCACGGACCGCGATTGGGTCACGGGCAAGAGCCTCTCCCTTCCCCAACCGGAGCATGTCGTAGTGACGGATGCGTCCCTCCTGGGATGGGGTGGCCATATGGGAGAGGCGGAGATCAGAGGCCTCTGGTCTCCGGCGGAGTCTCGTCTCCACATCAACCTGTTGGAGATGAGAGCGATCCGACTTGCACTGAAAGCCTTCCTTCCCTCTGTCAGGGGAAGTGTCGTGCAGGTGTTCACGGACAACACCACCGCCATGTGGTATTGCAACAAACAAGGCGGGGTGGGGTCGTGGACCCTTTGTCAGGAGGCTCTGCGCCTCTGGACATGGCTGGAACACCAGGGCGTCACCCTAGTGGTTCAACATCTGGCGGGCTCTCTGAACGCCAGAGCAGACGAACTCAGCCGCCGGTGCATGATGGATCACGAATGGCGTCTGAACTCCGAAGTGGCGCAAGGTCTCTTTCCGCAGTGGGGAGAGCCTTGGTTAGATCTATTCGCCACCGAAGAGAACGCGCAATGTCAGCAGTTCTGCGCGTTGGAATTTCCAAGGCGGCACTCGCTCGGCGACGCTTTTCGTCACGAGTGGAGTTGCGGTCTGTTGTACGCCTTTCCGCCTATACCACTTCTGCCCAGAGTGCTGAAGAAGATCAGGCACGACCGGGCCCAAGTCATCTTGGTGGCTCCGGATTGGGCACGAAGGTACTGGTATCCCGAGCTACTCAGTATGTTGACCGATCCTCCGATACGTCTGCCCCTTCGGGAGGATCTTCTGTCGCAGCAGCAGGGGACAGTCCTCCACCCGAACCTGTCCAGCCTCCACCTCCATGCGTGGAGATTGAGCGGCGGCAGTTGATGCCATTTGACTTGCCTCCTGAAGTCTGTGATATCATTCTGGCAGCCAGGCGTCCCTCCACAAAGACGGTATACGCCTGCCGGTGGAACAAATTTGTGGCATGGGGCACAGCAAAGGCTGTGGATCCCCTTTCCGCCCCTCTTTCTGAGGTTCTCCTCTTTCTTCTTTCTTTGGCCCGGCAGGGCTCTGCCCTGGGCACCTTGAAAGGTTATCTTGCTGCCATCTCTGCCTTCTTGCGACTTCCTGATCAGCCTTCTCTTTTCAAGTCCCCTGTAGTTACACGCTTTCTAAAAGGCATTACTCACACGTTCCCTCCTGTCCCTTTTGTAATGCCTCAGTGGGACTTGAATCTTGTTCTCACATTTCTAATGTGCGCTCCCTTTGAGCCTCTTCATAATTGTCCTCTTCGTCTGCTGACGCTTAAGACTGCTTTTCTGATAGCCATCACCTCGGCTAGACGGGTGAGTGAGCTCCAGGCTTTATCATCAAAGCCTCCTTTTCTCTCTGTTCATCCGGACAAGGTTGTCCTTCGGCCTCGTCCCTCCTTTCTTCCGAAAGTGGTGACCCCCTTTCATCTTGGGCAGTCTGTCACCTTGCCCACCTTCTTTCCGCATCCTTCCAAAGAGGAAGAGAGGCTCCATCGTCTGGACCCAAAACGTGCGCTCTCCTTTTATCTGGACCGCACGAAGCAGTTCCGGGTGGACTACCAACTTTTTGTTGGATACGTGGGTGCTAAGAAGGGGAAAGCTGTGCACAAATGGACCATCTCTCGGTGGGTCGTTTTGTGCATCAAAATTTGTTATTCCTTGGCAAAAAAGGACCCTCCTGTTGGGCTGCGCGCCCATTCTACTCGGGCCACAGCGGCTACTACTGCTTTGGGTCGGGGTGTCAGGCGGCGACGTGGGCTTCGCTACACACGTTTGCCAGGCATTATTGCCTTGACAGCCAAGTCCGGAGGGATGGCTTCTTTGGCCGTTCTGTCCTCCAGGACTTTCTGGTGTGATCTTGGTTCGCAGACCCACCACCGGGGATGGTATTGCTTGGGTATCTATTCTAAGGTGAGGAATCTAACTAACGTGTTTCTTTCAGATGAACAAGTTACTTACCTTCGGTAACGATGTATCTGTTAGAAACATTAGTTAGTTAGATTCCTCACCGACCCACCCATCCTCCCCGTTCTGCGAACTGACATCTAGGGTTAAGGTTGTCCTTTTCAGGCCCCTAGATTTTATTTTTGGCACCAGTGTCGGTCTTTGCATGGCTCTGCGTTCCTGGCGCGGAAAGCTATGTACAAGAACTGACGTCAGCGCATGAGGGCGGCGTCTAAGTACTCCGACGATGTCATTCCGGCGCACGACGCCGACGACGGACGCGGAGCCGCAGACGACGCCTAGCGACGCGCAAGGGGTATTGCTGACGAAAAATCTTCCGGATCCAGTCTGACGCCTGGGGATATTCTAAGGTGAGGAATCTAATGAAATAATGTTTCTTACAGATACATCATTACCGAAGGTAAGTAACTTGTTCTACTTAACCAGCATGCTGCGCTGGACGCGCAGCGAGTGCGCCACCAAGCCCGTCTGTGCCCGTCCGTTCCCAGTGTCGAGAGGCTGGTCGTAGTCTTAGCCACCAGATTGACTGTCTATCCTATACAAGCAGTGATCTGCAAACTCTAAATCATACCTCAGCTATTATTACTGGAAAATGCACATGCTTTATCTTGGACAAACTGTACATAAACAGGGAGCTGAAATGTGCCAATTGCGGGTTTCTGTTGAATCATAGACCAGCTCCACGTAAACATCACTCTAACATTAGGCCTCACTGGAAAATCACCACTAAACCCAAGCTAATACATCGAGGAGCACTTATTAATGCACATTCTCTGCCCAGACATAAATCGGACATTGCTGAGTTAATAGATGCCCAGGGCCTAGACATGCTCTTCATCACCGAAACTTGGGCTGACCAGGCATCGGGTCCTAATTTCTGTACTGCCGTGCCTCCTGGCTAAACAGTATTTAGACAAGATAGGAAGCCCAAAAAAAGGGGTGGTCTTGCTATAATTTATCAAGACACTTATTCAGCCTCCTTTGAGACCATTTCCTCTCCAGACTGCGAAGCCTTATCCTTCAGTTTTAAAAATGCAAATGTGTATTATTCATGAGACTGTTGTTATACCGCCCCGCGGGACAAAAATATGTTCCTCGCCTTCCTTAATACACTACTTGAAACCTGTACCCTGGAGAACAATTTTGTTATATTGGGTGATTTCAATTTTTATCTTGACGCTGTCATGGACTCAAACACTATCTCCTTACTTGATACCATGACATTGGCAGGTCTAAAACAAAGGCTGAAGGGCCCCACACATCAGTCCGGCCATATCTTGGATGGAATTTTTACTCACTATGACTCGTTCGAGATTAATGAGATTCTACCACTGATCTGGACTGACCATAGTGCCATCATCTTTGAGCTAGATAACTTATTTAAGGGCCAACCAAGCCAACCCAATCCGTATGCTAGATCATATCGTAATTGGAAACAGGTAGACAACAAGCAGCTTAATTTCCAGCTCTTACGCTTACAAACAAATCCACCGCAAAAAGCAGAACACGCCTCTATTCACTTCAATCAATGACTCACAGCGACTGCCAATAAGATAGCTCCCCTTAAAAAATCCTTGAGCAATAGGATAACTCAGTCAGCCCCCTGGTTTTCAGACACCCTTAGAACTAAAAAACAGGAGTGCAGAAGACAAGAGAAATGTTGGAAAATAAACTATGATGTACATGAACTTGTAAAGTGCAAAATCCTATTAGCCGATTATGCCGATTAAAAAAAAAAAAAAAAAAACTGATCCTGTCAGAAAAGGGTTCCTACTTCTCTAAGCAAATTAAGGAGGCAGAAAACTCCTCCAAAGAGCTCTTTCGGGTGGTAACTAAATTGTCCACACCCCCTGAAAGAAAGGGGAATGATCATTCTCAGGAATTCTGTAACTCACTTGCACAGCACTTCCAAAGCAATGTGGAGCAAATCTTTACCACCTTTAATAATGGGGTAAAGTCAGATACTCATAATACCATAAGTTCACAACACCAGAGTGCCCCCACCTTCGCAGAATTCAGAGCAGTAACCGTGGATGAGATAACTACTCATATTTTAAAATTTAAATCGGGCTCTCCCCATGATCCTCTCCCTCGTATGATATTTAAACAAGCCCCTGAGATCCTTGGACCAAGTTTAACCTCCATTTTTAATTCAATGTTCACAGAAGGTATTTTTCCCTCTATTTGGAAGAGGGCCTCGATTTTGCCCCTTCTCAAAAAATCCAACCTGGATGCACTTGACCCAGGCAACTATAGGCCTATCTTGCATCTTCCATTTCCAGCTAAGTTGGTAGAAAAAGTTATGAGTAACCAGCTCACATCATATTTAAATGAGTATAACTTGCTGGATGAGTCTGAATTTGGATTCAGGGCAGAACATGGCAACAAAACAGCACTAATAAAGGCCACCGATGTAATAAGAGCAGTACTGGATGCAGGGGGGTCTGCGGCTCTTGTCCTGCTCGACCTGTCGGCGGCCTTCGACACTGTAGACCATAAGACGGTGCTTAACCATCTGAATTCTCTTGGCATCTCTGGAAAGGCATTGGCATTGGTCTCCTCTTTTTTTAGCCGATAGGATACAATCAGTTTCCCTGGGTAATTACACTTCCCCGTCCTTCACGCTCCCATGTGGGGTTCCACAGGGTTCCTCTTTCAGCCCTACGCTCTTCAATATATATGTATCCGAACTGGCAATATATTTATACGATTTTTTGGGATGGCACTAACATCCTACGCGGATGACACCCAAATTGTTGTATCAATCTGTAAAAATACCCAACCGCCAGTAAAAAAGATTTAGGGACGGCATGATAGCAGTCAGCTCATGGATGAGATCGCACTGCCTTAAGTTGAATTCAGGGAATACCGAGGTAATACTGTTCGGTAATTATTCCCCCTCCTGGTCTCCGATTTGGTGGCTGGATGACCTGGGAACCGCACCGATCCCAGTCCCTAAAGCCATAAATCTGGGTGTGGTGATAGATGATAGACAGGACTTTGAAGCTCAAGTCAAGGCAGTTTCATCATCAAGCTTCTTCATACTAAAGCGATTAAGAAAATCCTACCTCTGATTCCAACAGAAAGCAGGAAAACTGTAGTTACATCCTTAGTCCTTTCCAAACTAGATTATTGCAACGGGCTATATCTCGGTATACCCATGAAGCAACTACGCAGGCTTCAGATGATCCAAAATGCGGCTGCAAGGCTCCTCCTAGGGATTCACAAATTTCAGTCAGTGGGAAAGCACCTTCAGAGTCTGCATTGGCTACCGATTAAAAGTCGTATAATGTTCAAGACCCTGTACATCACATATAAGGTACTACACGGTACCGGTCCTTAGTTCTTGAAGCGGTCACTGTACTGTTACTCTCCAAACAGATGCCTTTGATCACAAGGGGCAAAATGTATACTTTCTCAGATTTTTTTAATCGAACTGGGGCTGTAGAAGCTTTGTGGTGGGAGCTACGAAGCTCTGGAACACCCTCCCTTTTGCCATCAGAAATCTTCCCTCCTTGACATTGTTTAGGAAAGCCATTAAGATCTGGTTGTTTTGTTGAGTAGTGCTCCAGCTCGCTTCTTGATTGCTAGCACCAAGACACCATATGGTATTTGTGCGCTGTATAAATTTATAAAATAACATGTACATGAGTTACACCTTGCTGGCATTCACCTCAATCGCTCGTGCTCTCTGACACGATTACACAACAATACGTCCTCCCTGACGATATCAATGAAAGCCAACTATATGACAAGGATAACTTATTCTTTGCCCTTCCTGGCACCAGTGGATCTGATCAATTCCCTGGCAGTGGCCTGAACTTGTCCACACCAGCTACAGCTACAGAGGAAACTGCCTCCTTTTCCCTAGTCATCAGGAGGGCAGCAGAGGGTCTGGACCTTGTTTTACTGACCACTGAGGTAAAGCCTAATGTTCTCATGGAAGTCTTACATCCAACGACAATCATCACAAGAGCCGCAACTTCCGTTCAATAATGCCCTCACTTACACTCTGCTGGGCACCTAGATCATACCAAAACCTTTCCCCTGAGTTAATTGACGGATCACAATGTGGCATACTCCTGCTCCAGGAGTCCCTGACTTCCTCCTGCAACACCCTACACCACAGAGACTGGTGCTACAGGTTTCCAGAATCCGGCTCAGTCCAAATGCGTTCCTCACCACCCCATCAGACAGTCTCAAAATGCTTGGAGATGTTCACTAAACGTATCTTCTCCTTCCCTACCCTTGCCTTCAGATCCAGGAGTACCAGCTGCCTCCTGGGAAAATACTAGCATATGCTTTGGTACAGAGGAGCAGACATCTTGCCAACTGTCCCAGAAGACACTATATTCACCCTCGCACGACTAGATTGCCGGGACACAGCAAAGTACTCTATTCTCTCGGGCTTAGACATGACTGACTGACTGTCTGGGCAGGGCAGTTGGGGCCATGCTTGGATCTACTCAACTGGATTTTCGAGCAATTCCCAACAGTCCCTTATGGTTCACGTCTCTTCAGAGACAAGTTGGACTCAGCCCTGGAGTCCTTTATAGAGAGCAGGGCAACAGCGTGCTTCCTAGAATGTCCTCTACCCATATAGTAGTTTCCCATACAATAATCACCCTTTTCAAGGCTTCGGAATGGTATTCTAGCAACACCAGTGTCTGTCAGAGTCCCTGCCCCAGTGCCAACAAACTACCCAAACCCCCACCACCCCTTCTGCGGCTGCAGCAAAACATTTTTTACTGTCCCATAAGTTGTGCATGATCGCCCGCTGGGAGGTTATATAACCCTTTACTGCCCCGGGTGGAAGAGTTTTACTTGGATCAGTGGGTGCTCCAAATTGTTAAGATAGGTTACTCCCTCCCCTTTCTGTCCCATCCTCCAAGCATACCTCCTACACCACTTTGCTTTATGGAGGACCACTTAACTGAGAGGGAAGCCCAGACTCTTGTCCAAGGAAGCCATAGAAAGGGCACTTTCATCAGAAGTCAAACTGGTTGTTGTTCCTGCTATTTTCTGGTGCCTTTGACAGACATGGGCATCTGCCTTATTGTCAGTCTTCACCCTCTCAATGTCTTCCTCCAGATGAACAAGTTCAAAATGCTCACCTCCTGCAGGTGCTACCTGCGGTTTCAGGTAGACCACAAGCACTTTCAGTTCTTGGTGCTTCCTTTGGCCTCACTAGTTTGCCTCGTGTATTCACAAAAGTGATGGTTGTTGCCCTCCTGCGAAGGTTGGCAATACAAGTCGTTCTAGATCTCGAAGGTTAGCTTGCCTCAAAAAGTCTTGTAACTATCTCCAGACAACAGCCATTATGTTGCAGTTGTTGAGTTTTTCTATCACTGCGCCAAAGTCACACCTGAGGGATTCACAATAACTTCCCTTTATTGGAAAACACAACAATGGGGGAGGGTACAAGGGAGAAAAGTTTATAGACCTGCAAGATAGTAATACCCGAATCAAGTTTACTACAAAACACAAAAAACTATCTTGGGTCTAAGAGTGAACAATGATCACAAGTGACCGAGGTTAGTTACGGTAAACTTCCACTAGGAAAAATCCTTTTATAGGACTGGAACCCTCACTCACCCTAGGTAACATGTTTCATCATTGAGTTCTTTCTCCCGATGGAAAAACCTAGTTCCACTGAGGGCTACAGCCCCCTCACTGTGAGGGAGGAGTCCAGGGATGTTATATGTAAAGATGAGGCTGTATATAAAGGAGATCCTTTTTAGTCCCTTATGCGGTGAGTGGAGTGAGAAAACAGCAGCGCAAACAATAAGCTAATTTAGGAAAAAGAGTGTGGTGAAGTTAAAACTGAGTGGTGAGAACCAAAATATTTTTATTTTGTATGTTTCACCATCAGGGTTAAAAAGCAGTGCAAATAGAGCAGTATAGAGCTTTAAACTGCTCGATGTAAAAGGTCAACATGTTTCAGCCCTATTGATCTGTAGAGAAGTATCCGGGCTTTCTTCAGGACCGTGTGTAAACAATAAGCTGCTGCTATTTGGTGCTTAGACAAACAAACAAAAAAATTTGATACTACACCAGTAATCAGTTCATATGTCTTCGGTATTACTGGGTATATCTAAAAGAATAACGTAAACAAAATCTCTGTCAGAAAAGTGTCAAAAGTTCATACAACACTATTATAGTATATATTTACTACTAATAAACCAATTAGAAATAATTGGAAGCCCGTGCCGTGGGCAAGGCACTTAACCAAATAGTTGGATATCCGCCCTCACCTCAACCTGGTAACAACTCAGGGAAGGGGGGCCCCGCTCTAAGAAGAATAAAAAATCCCTCTGTCAGACCGTGGAGAAACCTACTTGCTGACAAATTGGTCTATTCCTCAAAATATTCTTAAGTGTCACAGGGAAACACATCCGTAAACAAACCAACTTTAAGACTATGTATGAATATTAGGTAGACTGGCCTTCAGTCAAAAGAGGAATAAATGATGGAATTTAAGTAAGGTTGTCTGGTGACATACAACTATTGAGCAAAAAAAGGGTTTGGGAATGCCAATCAGACAGTATGCTGTTTCCTAAATTCGCTTCTTGTTTGCGCTGCTGTTTTCTCACTCCACTCACCGCATAAGGGACTAAAAAGGATCTCCTTTGTATACAGCCTCATCTCTACATATAACATCCCTGGACTCCTCCCTCACAGTGAGGGGGGGTTGTAGCCCTCGGTGGAACTAGGTTTTTCCATCGGGAGAAAGAACTCAATGATGAAGCATGTCACCTAGGGTGAGTGAGGGTTCCAGTCCTATAAAGGGATTTTTCCTAGTGGGAGTTTACCGTAACTAACCTCTGTCACTTGTGATCATTGTTCACTCTTAGACCCAAGATAGTTTCCCTTTATTGGAGCCATCATGGACACAGTGCTATTCTGAGCCTTCCTTCCGCCTCACGTCCAGTCAATTTATGAGGTGAGGAAACTGCGGTTAAGAGTATCCATCAAAAAAACAAGTTAACTTCAGTAATTCTTTCTCACCGACCCATCCCTCTCCCTGTTCCTTGAAATGGACTATTCTTCTCCATTATAATAAGATTAAAGTTTTGTAATCATCAAATCTGATTTTTAAGGGTTCCATGTCATGTGGCGCTGACAGAGGTCAGAAAGAAACTGAGTTGAGGGCACAGTGTTGGTGGTGGTGGCGGCTTTGTAGGGCCCTGACACCATATCCGGGCAGGAAGGATCTGACACAAAGTCACGGGAAACCCACCTACCGATGCACAAGGAAATTTTTGATAAAACTCTCCAGATCCAATCTGGTGCCTGTGGGTATTCACAAGGTGAGGAATCTACTGTAAGATAGAGAATCCACAAAAGAGAAGGTAAGCAATCTGTTCTGATCTGTAAGAAACAGTTAGTTAAAGATTCCTTACCTTAGAATTACCCGCAGGCGTCAGACTAGATCTGGAAAGTTTTTCGTCTGCAGTACCCCTGCACATCGGAAGGGGGCGTTGGTCGACTGCGTTTGTCCTTGGCGTTTTGGTCGCCGGGATGACGTCGCAGTAGCTACATAGACTCCTCCCTTACACGCTGTCGTCAGTTCTGGTACCTATAGACATTTTTTGACAGATTGTTTGTGCTACTTTTATCGACATAATTTTTGAATCTTCGACTCCTGGTGCACGTCAGGGTTGCCTGGCTTAAAGGCTTGTGGTTCCTGTAGCCGAATGATGTCGGTGACAGATGCGCACCATGTGTGCCTCTTCTGCCTGGAGCTTGACCACGACCCCAAGTCGTGCTCCGACTGCCGGGCCATGAATCCGAAGTCTTTGTGGGAGCGGTCCCAAAAGCTTCTCAAGGCCTGGCAGTCAGCTCCGCGCCTCTTGGGGTCCCGGTACGTTGGAGATCGAGGGACCGGTTGCAGAGCCACCATCATTCTTCATCCAAGTCTTCGCACTCGGGGTCAGGTAAGTTGAAGCACAAGAAGAAGTCGAAGAAGCATTGTCACTCTTCGACTTTTCCCTGTCCATCTGCCGACGCGACGAGGGATGTGAGTGGTGCCCCTCTGGCGGCTCCGCGTGCGGAGCCCAAAGGGCCGTCTCTGGGCTTCTCTCCCTTCCCAGGACCTGGAGCGACCCCTGCCCAGCTTCACCAATTGTTACGAAGCGATCCATGCCATCTTTGGGCAGGCAGACTCTGCCGGCCTGCCTTCAGGCCCCGCGGACTCGACTGGAGGCCCTGGGCCTTCAAAGCCGGCGGCTTCGGCATCACAGGCCCCCCCTTGGATCCAGGCCTGGAATCTGATTGGCACCGGTCGACATACTTGCACCTCCCCCGGCGCCGATTCCACTGGCACCACGTCCGCAGCCGGCATCAGCTGTGTCCCCAGCTGGCGTCGACCCCGGCCTCCACCTTGATGTAGACACGGAGCCGTACCGGTGTCGACCGATGCCGGATCCGGCGCCAACGGGTACTTTGGTGCCCCTGTTCTACCCTGGCTCTTTGAGACCAGATTGGCAGCCAGAGGAGGGTGAGGACTGGGAGGTGTCTAGAGACCCTTTAACTGACCAGTTAGGTTATAAACCAGACTGGAGAGAGGAACGGGGGGAAGCTCACCAGACCTTGGCATCTAGTCTCCTCCTACCATGGCTACGGAGGAGGGAGCGTCTTACGCAGTGGTGTTGCGTAGGGCGACCGAGGCTCTCAGCCTGAAGCTACCTACGGTGGCAGTCAGGACTAACCTCCTGACAGAGGTGCTTCAACTGGTAGCTAGCTCTTTGGAACCCCTGCTGCCGTTTAATGAAGCCCTAACAGACATCCTTTTGGGCACCTGGTCCAGGCCCAACACAGGGGCTCCTGTGGATAGGAAGAATGCCCGACACCACCAACCGGCCTCGGGCGACCCCACTTTCCTCTCCCAACACCCCACCCCTGATAGCTTGGTGGTCCAAGCCTCCACCTCCAAGGGCGCATTCCCTAATGCTCCACCTGATAGGGAATCCAAAAAGCTGGACCATCAGTGAAGATGTTTTCTTCCTCCAGCTTGGACCTACAGTCGGTAAACACAGCATGTCTGTTGGACCGTTACACCCACTCTGTGTGGGATACGGTTGCGCAAGTGCTGCCTCCGTGCCCTTAGGAGGCTCGGTCCGTACTCTCTCGGGCGGTTGCCAAAAGGAGAGAGACAGCGAAGTTTACCATCCGCTGTGGGCTGGATACTGCCGACTCACTAGGAAGCTACGCCTGGTTGAGGTTGACTGGTTTTTCAGGGGATGTCCAATCCACCTATATGGACATGCTCTTTGATGTCCGTCGCCTATTCAGTGACAAAGCAGACAACGCGAAGGAGCGCTTTAAGGACTTTCAGGCTACGGCCGGGTCCTTGGGCCACTCCACCACCCGCCCTGCGCAGTCTGCTTTTCACCCCTTTTGTGGCCAGTGAAGGGGTGCCCGCCACGTCCCACCCAGAGCCACAGGCCAGCGCATGCTGTTCAGCCCCAGCACGGCAGGGGCCGTGGGAACCACCGCCGTGGTTCTGGGGGCCAGCGGGCGGGCCAGTCCACCACAGCCCCCTCTGCAGCAGCATCCAAACCCTCGTAGTCCGACCTTTCAGAGCCACCAATCACCAGTGGGCGGCAGGATTTGCCATCACCTCCCCCACTGGTGCACCATCATGTCGCACAGGTGGGTTTTGCAAATTGTCCGAAGGGGCTACTCCCTCCCCTTCAAAACTACCCCTCCATCCATGCCACCTCATTACCATCGCATGTCGGTGGATCATCTGGCCCTTCTCCAACAGGAAGTTTCGGCACTCTTGACCAAGGGAGCTATCGAGCGAGTTTCTGCCCCAGAAGTAGGTTGTGGTTGCTATTCCCACTACTTTCTGGTGCCCAAGAAGGACAAATGCCTGCACCCTATCTTGGATCTCAAGAACGTCAACTGCTACCTCCGGAAGGAGAAGTTCAACATTTTGTTGCTAACTCAGTTCCTGTCTGCCCTGGAGACTGGATGGTAGCGTTGGACTTGCAGGACGCTTATTTTCACATCCCCGTCCTGCCGGCCCACCGGTGTTAACTGCGGTTCACGGTAGGCCACAAGCACTTTCAGTTTACTGTGCTCCCCTTTGGCCTTACCAGCTCCCCTCAGGTGTTCACAAAAGTGATGGCGGCAGTCGCAGTTCATCTGCGCAGATCAATGGTTCCAGTCTTCCTCTATCTCGACGACTGGCTGTTGAAGGTGGGCTCACCCCAGGCAGTCGTCTCCCACCTCCAGACAACGGCCGACCTCTTGCACTTGCTGGAGTTTTCCAACAATGTGCTGAAGTCACACCTGACTCCCTCTCAGAAGCTCCTCTTTTTTGGAGCGGTCCTGGACATGACGCAGTTTTGGGTCTATCCTCCTGAACAGCGAGTCCGGGATATTTGGGCTATGATTCAGATCTTTCAGCCTCTATCCCGGGTTTCGGTCAGGATGACCCTTGGGCTACTGGACCTGATGGCCTCCTGCCTCCTCCTGTGGACCATGCCATATGGCATATGCGGGCTCTGCAGTGGGACCTGAAGTTCCAGTGGGCACAACATCAGGGGAACCTGTCCGAATGCGTCCAAATCTTGGAGGGCACTGCACACCAATTGCAGTGGTGGCTAACAAACCAGGATTGGGTCGATGGCAGATCCCTCTCCCTTCCCCAACCAGAGTTCACAGTAGTGACCGATGCATCACTTCTGTGATGGTGTGGCCACATTGGGGTGGCGAGATCAGAGGCCTCTGGTCTCTGGCGGAATCAGGGCTCCATATCAACCTTCTGGAGCTTTGGGCAATTCGTCTTGCACTCAAAGCATTCCTTCCCTCTGTCCGGGGAAGAGTAGTGCAGGTGTTCACGGACAACACCACCGCCATGTGGTACTGCAACAAACAAGGCGGGTTAGGGTCATGGACCCTATGCCAGGAGGCCCTCTGCCTCTGGACATGGCTGGAACATCAGGGCATTTCCCTGGTGGTTCAACTCCTGGCAGGTTCCCTGAACGTCAGGGCGGACAAACTCAGCTGCAGATGCATGCTGGATCACGAATGGCATCTTCACTCGGAGGTGGTGCAAGGTCTCTTTCGACAGTGGGAAGAGCCTTGGTTAGATCTATTCGCCACCGAAGAGAACGTGCAATGTCAGCAATTCTGTGCATTGGAATTTCCAAGGTGGCACTCGCTTGGCGACGCTTTTCGTCAGGAGTGGAGTTGCGGTCTTCTATACGCCTTTCCGCCTATACCACTTTTGCCCAGAGTGCTGAAGAAGATCAGGCGCGACTGGGCCCAAGTCGTTCTTGTGGCTCCGGATTGGGCACGAAGAGTCTGGTATCCAGAGCTGCTACACATTGCTATTGATCCTCCGATCAGACTGCCTCTTTGGGAGGATCTTCTGTCTCCGCAGCATGGGACGGTCCTCCACCCGAACCTGTCCATCCTCCACCTCCATGCGTGGAGATTGATCGGCGGCATTTGACGTCGTTTGACCTGTAAGGAAGTGGGTTTCTGTTGCAGTAACCTCCCCACTTTTTGCCTGATACCTGATGCACTTTTCTTTGATGTGCCCTGGGTCCCTGCCAATCATGTACCCAGGGCCTGTGTTCCTTCCCTAAAAACTCTACTAAAGCCTAAACCCAATAGGCATCTCTGGCCACATATCAGTCCCTGGTAAATGGTACCCTAGGTACCCAGGGCACTGTGACCAGAGAAGGCCCCTAAGAGCTGTAGCACTTATTGTGCCACCCTTAGGGGCCCTGTACCCTGACACACACACTGCCTTTGCAGGCTGAGTGTCCTGGTGCAGAACTAAACACAGAGTCGACATGGCACAAATCCCTGTGTGCCATGCCCACAAACCCACTTCCCTGGCATACATCAGCCACCCCTATAGCTGGGTGCCCTATGCCAGTGGTGAGGACACAGGTGCATGAGCCCTGTGCCCCTACAGTTCACAGTTCCATTCCTGGGCACTGTAAGTGCAGTGATGCCATTAAGAGTATATGGTGCTGGGAGGTTGTCATTACAAACTCCACAGCGCCATAATGGCTACACTGAAGACTGACAAGTTTGATATGAAACTTCTCAGCACATTAAGCCCACACTGATGCCAGTGTGGGATTGAATGTAAAATGCACTACAGAGGGCATCTTAGAGATGCCCCCTGAAACCTAACCTACAATCCATGTCTTGTCTGAGAGGCTGCCTAGGCTGCCACACAGCAGACATGTTGCTGGACCCCTGGGTGGAGAGCCCCCACTCTCCTGGGCCTGCCACAATGCACATCCTGGGCGAGGTGCTAGGTCTCCTCCCCCAGGATGGGCAGGGGGAAGCTTCAAAGGCATGCCGCCTTTGTGAGCTTCTCCAGGCCACTTGCTGTACTCAGCAACTGGCCCCCACCGGTTCTGACCCCCACGCCGGCTGGAAGACTGGCAGGAAACCCTACGTGAGGAAAGGGGGTGTGCCAGCCTGTGCCAACTCCACGCCTCAGGTGGGAGAGGCGTGCTGAAGCACAACTCCGGGCTCCGGCCATCTTGAGGATGGGGAGCCCTGCCCAATCACAGCTAGGCTCCTGCCCCCCCTCCCACCGGAGAGGAGCAGGATAGGGGGTGTACTCACCCCAGGACAGGGACCCATTGGTCCCTGCCCTCAGCCTACCTGTAACGCCCCTAAATTTAGTATTTAGGGGCACCGTGAACCTTCCTTCCTCAGATCCCGATTAGAAAACAAGCAAGAAGATCCAGAAACCAGAAGAGCCGCCGCGCAGCTGATAACAAGAGGACGGCACCAACTGACGTGGCCCCAGCCCGACCGGCCTGTTGATCCTTGAACCTGCTCCTGTGGAACTCCGGCGCCTTCAGTGGTCACCAACCTCAAAAACCCCGGAGGACCTGACCACCTTGAGACTCTACCAAGACTGGGACTCCCACGAGCAGTGGTTCTGCTCAAACAGCAATACCCCTGGTGGCAGCCAGGAACCGCAAATCCAGCACACTCTGCACCCGCCGAGCCCGGCCTTTGCCCGAGTGGACAAATACCCTGAGGATGTCCCCCCGGCGATTCTGACCTGGAATCCAGTGCCCAAGGACCCTCCTCGACGACCCCGGTGACGCCTGCAGCCGCGAAGATTTTCCGACGTCAAAAGACACCCCTGCACCTGGCGCCCCACGGCCCCCTGTGCCCAACTCCTGGGTGCCTACCTATCCTCCAAGATCCCAACTTACCCCTCGAAGAGTTGGTCGCTCCTGAAGATCCTCCGTCCCCGAGCCTGCAGCCGTTGTTCACTTTACAAGATCTCCATTGAACAATATTTAGCGCCCGACGGCTCAAAAGCTCCCTGCACCCAGCCGCCCGAGTGCCCCTGGCAGTACAACCTTTGTCCTAATCTACTTCCCCATTTGCCCTGAGCAAGTGACCAGGAGCCCAGCTTCCACAGCCGCGTGGCCTGCTCGCCAGCAGCCCTCAACCGAAGGCCCCCTGCAACTCATTGGATAACATTGGGCCTAACTACCTCTGCACCCGGCTGCCCCCGTGCCGCTGAGGTTGTACCAACTGTACCTACCTGACCCTGGGAGATCCCGGAGTCTATGCCCAGAACCTTAACTCTGCTAGTCGAGTACTTACCTAAAAGCCGATAACTCACTTTTCTTCCATAGGCTAACATTGACTGGTTTCACTTGGAAATTCTTCCAAGTGTGGTGTTTTGGAACTTTAAAATATTAATCTAAAATCAGCCGAACTTAGAATTCCGATTTACTCACCTGTTATCAGGAGAGACCTCAGTGCTGCATCTTGTAGCTCAGTACTGACCCTGAAAAGTAATTTTAACAGTACTTACCAGTAACCTGAATTTTCTCCCATAGGAAACCATTGACTGTTTTTCTGTGAAATTTCTTCTAAGTGTCGATTTTTGCAAACTACAAATCCTCTTTAAAAATCGTATGCTGAAAGTAATCAATTGCATACAACTTAAAATTCCCATTGAGCTCAATGTATGTAAAACTTAATTACCTACCTGTTTTAGATCGATGTCCCAGTACTGAGCCTAGAAGCCCAGCACTGGATTACAAAAGTAACGAGAACATACTTTACCCGTAACTCGAATTTTATTCCATAGGAAACCATTGACTGTATTTCTGTGAAATTTCTTCTAAGTGTCGATTTTGCAAACGTATAAATATTCCTTAAAAATCGCCTGTATAACTTAAACGCAGTTTCTCAACTGCTTACAGGTGGTACACTAGTGCTGGATCCAGGATCCAACACTGACGTAGAAAAAGAAAAGTAACCAAAACCCCACTTACCTGCTAAGTGAATTTCCTTCCATAGGATAACATGGGTAATTTGATCAGAAAAAGTTTCTAAGTGTCAACTTTTAAAATAGCAAAATATTGCTTAAAAATCACAACAGTAACTAAAACGTATTTACTCACTTGTTTCTAGGATCCAGTCCTGGAGTTAGAAAAGTAATCCTGAAAGTAATCAATTGCATACAACTTAAAATTCCCATTGAGCTCAGTGTATTATTGTGTTTGAAATTGTGTTGCTTATTGCAACATACTGTAACTATTGCATTTCAAGTTAGTTGCCTCTTGCAAAGTATTTAACTAAAGCATCTCATTCTGAGAAAGTATATCTTGATACCTCTTGTTGGTTCTAAAATAAAACAACCATATATTTTTATATACAAACCATTGGCCTAGAGTTCAGTTCTTGAGTGTGTGAGACCATTTGCTGCCATTTGCTGACTGAGTGTGTATAACAAATGCTTTACACTATCCTCTGATACTGCCTTACAGCTCGACCAAGCTACCACTTTAGAGAGTAAGGTTATATCTAACTTTAGCCTCTGACAAACCTCTGGGGACTGTGGACTCTGTGCACACTGTACCTATTTGGAAACAGTATATACAGAGCCACTTTCTCACATGACCTGACTTCCGAAGTCTGTGATGTTATCTTGGCAGTCAGCTGTCCCTCCACTAAGACGGTATACGCCTGCAGATGGAACAAATTTGTGGCATGGTGCACAGCAAAGGCTGTGGAGCCCCTTTCCGCACCTCTTTCTGAGGTTCTCTTGTTCCTCCTTTCTTTGGCCCAGCAGGGCTCTGCTCTGGGCACTCTAAAGGGCTACCACTCAGCCATTTCAGCCTTCCTTAGGCTTCCTTATCAGCCTTCTCTTTTCAAGTCCCCTGTTCCCTTTGTAATGCCCCATTGGGACTTGAAGTGGAGAAGTGTGGCTCAATGATTAGAGCGGCAGACCCTGATGCAGAGGTCTAGCCAGGGACCAGGGTTCAGTTCCCCGCCTCGGCGGGTCTTGGGCTCAAAAATTCCACGGACATGATAATTCTCGCCTCGGTGCCTATTCCAATCATGGAGTCCCACTCTGCAACTCTGGGCAATAGCTTGCTTAATCTCCACAACGGCCCCCACAACGCTAAGGATGCCTGGCCTCCACCTTGGGGGTGCCCAGGAGTGGACGCCTCACAGGGAAAGCCAGGATGGGTTCCACAGCGGTATTCGTACAAGCGCCTTGAGACCCTTGCGGGTGAGTAGTGCGCTATACAAATATCAATTTACATTTTACTTGGTTCATACATATCTTATGTGCGCTCCCTTTGAGCCACTATATAACTGTCCTCTCAGGCTTCTAACTTTGAAAATGCCTTTCTGGTGGCCATCACCTCTGTGTGCAGGGTGAGTGAGCTAAAAGCTCTTTCTTCCAAGCCTCCCTTTCTGGCTGTTCATCCAGACAAGGTCATCCTCAGAACTAGACCTTCCTTTCTTCCCAAGGTGGTTACATCTTTCCACATTGGCAAAACCTTCACTTTGCCCACCTTCTTTCCACCTCCGCAGCTTTCAAAAGAGGAAAAGAGGCTCCACTGTCTGGATCCAAAACGTGCGCTTTCCTTCTATTTGGATCGCACCAAACAATGCCGGGTGGACGACCAGCTTTTTGTTGCTTACGTGTGCGCCAAGAAAGATCGGGCCGTGCACAAACGGACCATCTCCAGGTGGGTCGTTTTGTGCATTAAAGCTGGCTATTCTTTGGCAAAGAAGGAGCCTCCAGTGGGACTGCGCGCCCATTCCCCCATGGTGATGGCAGCTACCACTGCTTTGGGATGGGGAGTCCCCCTTAATGACGTGGACATCGCTGCATACGTTCACCAAACACTACTGCCTGGACAGCCAAGTCCGGAGAGACGGCTTCTTTGGCCTTTCTGTTCTCCAGGACTTTCTGGTGTGAACTTAGTTCACACACCCACCTCCGGGGTTGGTATTGCTGGGGTATCTATTCTAAGGTAAGGAATCTATAACTGTTTCTTTCAGATGAACAAGTTACTTACCTTCAGTAATGATATATCTGTAAGAAACATAGGTTAGTTATAGATTCTTTCCCGCCCCACCCATCCTCCCCATTCTGCAAACTGACTTCTAGGGTTAAGGACTTCCTTTCAGGGCCCTAGTTTTGTGCACCAGTTGTCAGTGTCTTGCATGGCTCTGCGCTTCTGGAATGGAAAGTCATGTACAGAACTGACTTCAGTGCGCGAGGGCGGCGTCTATGTCGCTACCGCGATGTGATCCTGGCGAGCACGACGCCAACAACGAACGCGGAGTTGACCGACGCCACCTTCTGACACGCAGGTACACTGCTGACGAAAAACTTTTTGGATCCAGTCTGACGTCTGGGTGCAATTCTAAGGTAAGGAATCTTTAACTATTCTATGTTTTGTACAGGTATATCGTTACCGAAGGTAAGTAGCTTGTTCATTTATCCTTATATTGTTTTTTAAAAGTTCCCCAAAATACTGTAGGGACATTTTTTTTTTTTTTTTTTTTGAAAAACCTTTATTGACGTTTCAACCATTTACACGTATGGGCCTACAACCCCCCGGGGCCGGCCGCCAAGCAATCAGAACAATAAAGGCAAATGTAAACACAGGCGGCACCTCGGAGAGCAAAGTCTACGATACAATATAGTCCGGCCAATGAGCCGCACAGGTAGGACACCAGGAGAGAAAGGGTTTTTCATTTTATAATAAAACAAAACAGTAGGATCAGGTGCCAAACAATTTCCCAACAGCGATAAGGGGCAAGGATAAGAGACGTAAGCAGTAAGCAGCAATACATTGAATCAATGGCGCAGACACGGGAAAGTACGGATGAGGAGAAATATCAAAGATAGTTGCGCCTACAGGTCCCCGTACCTAAAGCCCAGCGAACCCCCCGGAAACTGTGGCACACATTAAGAGCAAACGATTCACAATAAGAGAGGTGTACCGCGCTGATCCCAGAAAAACAAGCAAAAAAGAAACAGAGAAGAAAAAGGAGGCCATGGAAAAAGAGATAAAGACTAAAGAGTCCCCTCCCCCATCCCCCCACCCTGCACCTCTGCGAATGAGTATGGCCCCACCCCCCAGCAGTGTGCCTGTCGCCCTGGAACTAGACCCGAAATATAGAAGAGACAGGGAAAAAAGGAGTAAGAAAGAGCCCCCCCAGACGGGGGGGCGGAGAGAATGTAATAAACTGGAGGAGGGCCTTCAAAACATACCCCCGGCTTCTCCCTCCTGCACGGTGGAGTCCCCCCACAGCAAACAATTAGCAGCACCAAGTTGATCATATCAAAAAAGGGGGGGGGGGGGAGTGGGGAGCATTATGCACCAACTATGCGAATAACCATGAGAGCACGCAACCATGAGTCCGCCTGTCTACTAGGTGACCACTCCCGAAGGATCAGCCTCAGCCTTGACCGCTCTTTGCGATTCTGCCCATGCCCGCCCCTCGACCCAGCACCATGTCCGATGTCCCAAGGTACAGGAGTGTCCAAAAACAGTCGGGAAGCGACGCACACAGGTGGGGTGGAAGTCTCTGAGCATCAGCACGGACCGCTTCATGGAGGGGCGTCTTTTCCAGTGCTGCCCCAGGATCTGCACTGCACACAAGGTCCAGACAGGCTGAAGCAGTCAAATGAGACACACGTTGCTGGAATCGTCCCTGGGCCGCCGGAGACCGCGCACGGGACAAGGCCACCATCTTCCGCTCAGGTCCAATACCTCCGGAGCAGATCAAGCCCACAGTTAGCCGACCACACGGTAGCATACTGTCCGGAGCGTCCGGCTGTACACTAATCGCGGGGGGGGCCGCAGCATCTTCCTCCTGTGTGCAGTGTGGAAAGCCACTGTGTACTTGTGGACCGGCATGCCGCCACTGTCCCAACGCTGATACCACACCATCTAGCTTCCTCCCCAGGACCCCGGCGCCATGAGCCAAGGAGTAATGAAGGGCACCAAGAGCCTCCAGGAGGTCGCCGTACCCCAGAGCAGCTCTCTCCGATCGCTCTGCCACACTCCCGACCGTCACACACCCCCAGTCCCGCTGCGTCCCAGCGGACAGGATGGTAGGCTGCATAGTGACAAAATGGCCGCTGGGAAGGCCCGACTCGCATTGGGGCCAGGACCCCGGGACCAACGCCTCAAGGTCCACGTCGCTGAAGACAGGGATCCCGGGGCAGGCACAGATTCAGCCGTTGCGCGGTCACGGGCGACAGTCGTCTCCGCCACGGATCAGCTCCCGCGAAAGCCGGGAGCAGCCCGCGAGGATCAGGGCGAGCCAGGGACGGCGTCCGGGCAGCTCACCGTCAAAGGCAGGGGCAAACACCACAGAATCCGAGAATTGCACACCCGAGCATGTCCATGGTCCGCAGCGCTCAGCAGGGGGGAGCGGCCACAGCAAAATGCAGGCCGAGGGGAGCACCACTCCGGCGGACCGACTCCACCCAGTCACCACAGGCCGCTGTTGTTAAACTGCCGCCCGGCCAAGGCGTCCACTCGAGGTCCCGGCTTCGGGACCGCACGGGCCGCAAAGTTCAACCGCTGATTTCTCCGGCGGTACGGCAGTCAGAAACCTCAGAGTCACACGATCGGTTGCCACTTTCGTTTACGAACACGATCTCGTAGCGCAGAATAAGGATCTCATGCAGGATATCCGTGCGGGATGCGGAGGTTCACGGAGCCGGGAATCTACGCTGCCGTCCCGGTCGCCATCTTGGCTCCTCCTCTGTAGGGACATTTTTGATGGTATCAGTTTTAAAATCATCACCTAACACCTCCGCCAGTGTGAGCCTATTCTAAGGTTCTTAAGGAGTCCTGCCTGGCAGCTTCCATGTATCTTACCCTAAGGTCATGTCTACATGTGTTTTCAATAATTTAGATGTCTGAGTTGTTAACATCGACTAGGTATTGTATAACGGCGTTTGAGGCCGGCTGGTGATCTAGGTGTAAATATGTAGTTTGAGCATGAGAGTATTATGAACCAGGTAGAAATATTGCCATGCATTTACTAAGTGTAGGAAAGTGGTTTATTATTTGGGGCGGACAAGTATCCGCCTCAAAGGACAAGGCTACCATCTGCTAGATGTCACTCAATTAAATTAACCTGTTCTCAATCTCTGGTAAGGTGACATGAAGCAGTCAAGTTAGAATCCAAGGCAATGTGGATAGACCGTTAAAGTCACACAAAATACAATAAAATTTCACAACCAATTTTTAAATAAATAGGAGAAACGTAAGACCAAAACAACAAAAATCCAAATAAGGGAAACAAGAGATGAGAGTTTTTAAAGATTGACAATAGTGCTAAAAAGCTAAAAACCTAATGATAATCTATGGAAGTGTCACAGATGACGGACAGCATTTTCAGTCCTCTTTTGTTCTTGTGCAGATCCCTGAAATTATTCTCAACACTGTTCCTGGGGATGCCACATTTATGCCTGACACCATCTAACTGGTGGTGTGATTCCTCCGCACTCCCTTACCAATGGAGTAAATAATAGGGCATGCATAATCTCCATTTGCAGTATTATAGTTGGGCCTTATGCAAGTATTTAAATATTAGTTTAATACAGTACGCTCTTTATTAATCACCCGACACTTTTGATCCCGAGAAGTGCCCAGAGTTTGCGCCCAGCACCCCACAACCCTGAGTCATTGTGTAAAACTGTTATCATCCCCATATTTAAGTCAAATGTCCCATGCTCTTAACACGGCACATGGTGTGTCCGTTGTGAATAAAGAGTTTTGTGTGTTCTGTAGAGACTTTTGTTATTGGGAGTGACCAATTCATCACAGTCTGTGTCAAACAGTCTTCTCCGGCCTTATCTGTCCTGACCACGCTCTCATTGTTTAAATTAATCGTGCATCATCCTGCAGCTGTTCCAGTAGGGCTGGCACATATACTTTTTAAAAGTTGGGTGCAAACTAATCTGGTCCTTGAGTTTTGTTTACTCTAAGGCATTTGATCGCTATTAGGATCTCTTCCTTAGTAAAAGGTGAATTTAGCTTTTCTCTTACTGCCTCTTTATCCACTGTGGATGGCACTGTGGCTTTTGCCATCTGCTTTTGTATTGTCTGGGCGCAAAGGTTGTCCTGCAACTTGTTAGGTGTGTTGTAGGACAGTGTCTCTTTTTGCACCGTTACACCCGAAAGTTTTTCCTGCTACCTGATGCTAACTTGACTGAGTGCGTGCTGGGATCCTGCTAACCAGGCCGCAGCACCTGTGTTCTTTCCCAAAACCGTACCTTTGTTTCCCACAATTGGCACATCTCTGGGCCAACTGTATGTCCCTTGTAAACGGTACCCCGGGTAACAAAGGCCATGTGACCAGAGAGAGCCTCTGAGGGCTGCCACGTGTATTCTGCCACCCTCAGAGACCCCTCACCTTAACACCACCACCCTGCCAGTCCAGACTGGGTGTTTTGGTACAGACCAAAATGAAGAGTCGACATGGCACACAACCCTGTGTTCCGTGCCCACTAACACTGCCTGTAGTATTTGTAAGTCACCCCTCTAGCAGGCCTTACGGCCCTAAAGGCACGGTGCACCATACCCCAGGTGAGGGCATAGCTGCCTGAGCAATATGCCCCTACAGTGCCTGTGCCATCCACATATATTTTAAGTGCAGTGGAGCCATTTTGAGAATGTGGGCTGGGAGTTTGTCAACACGAACTCCACAGCCTCTTGATTGTTATAGTGAAGTCTGGGAATTTTGGTATCAAAGGTCCCCCCTCGGGTGGGGATGCGAGGTGAAGCGCACATCTCAGTCCCCTCTATCTTGTAGATGGGGGGGACCCCTCCAATCAGGAAGGGACTTATGCCCCCTCTCACTGGAGGGTAGCATACTAGGGGGTCTAGACCCATTGGTCCCAACCTGCACACCCCTGTAACGCCCTTAAAGCTAGTATTTAGTGGCACCCCTAATCCTTGCCTCTTCATATTTGACGTGACAAGAAGAATGACTGGAGAGTCGTGCTGCAAAAGAGGAGGACAGCAACAACTGCTTTGTCCCCAGCCCTATTGGCCTGTCTACTGCTCTGAATCCCTGCGAGCTGAACCCTGCATGTCCTGCAGCCAGCAGCCTCTATGAACCCTGAGGACCCACCCTGCCTTCCCAAAGAACTCTTATCTCTCGTGGACACTGTACTTGCCCAACACCAAACCAAGCCAGGGTTCCAGATCCAGGTCCACACGGATCCAAGAGCTCTCACCACTCTGCACCCGACACCCAAAGCCTGAGTTCGAGTAGCCCAACACCCCAGCGGGCCCCCCCGGCAGTCCTGACTTGTGATCCAGTTTTGTAAGACCTCCACCGACCTTCTCCTCGACGCCTGCAGACTCATCCTGGAGGGTCCCACCAACCGCGACTGGAACCGGTGAGAAGAACCAGACGCGAAAAAACATTCCTGCATCTGCAACTCCTGAGGTGCCCAACTGACCATGTCCATTAACTCTTCAACATCACCCTCCTTTCGTTGGTTCCCTTTTCCCAGTCTTCTGGCTCCAGCCTGCAATCCTTTTCCGTGATTGATGCCCTCCATTGAAAAGCATTGGGCTCCCCACACCTCCTGAGCACCCTGCACCCAGCCGCCCCTGGTGGTGTGGACTTGGTGCTGACCTGGGACCCCCTTTGTCCTGACCTTAACCCTAATAGCTTGGCTCTTGAGACCTAGTTGCCTGCTTGTAACCGAGGTGTCCAGTTGGCTAACACTGGCACCCTGCACTCAGCACTAGGCCCCCCTAGTGCGGCTGGTGGTGCCCCTTGAGTGCCAACCTGAACCTTGGTTCTACCCTCCAAAACTCGCTATTCCAAAACAGTATACTTACCGGTGAACATAACAATTCGTTTTTCTCCATAGGACTGAATGGTGAGTGTTTTCTCTGAAAATTCTTCTGTGTTGAACTGCCTTGTACTGCATGGAACGTAACCTAATGCTTTCACAAGAGTTAACCTATGTACAAATATACTGTGTTGCTTAAACTGTGTTAGGACGTGTTTCAGGTCAAACCAGAAAAGTAATCATTAAGTAATCCAGAAGTAGTCTATCGGTAATTTAAAGTGTATTTGAACAGTTCACCAATTGTTTTCTCACTGCAAAAGTAATCTATATGTTCCTACCAAATCCACATTCATTTTCTGTTGAAAAGTCACATCGTATGAAGAGTTTAACTTACCTGCTACTAAGTCAATCTTGGTTCTAGAATTAACGCAACAAAATAACTTTTTATGGAAACACTTGGTCTGGATTCAGTCTTTGAGTGTGTGACATTTCTTGCCTGCGTGTGTACTGTACAACAAATGCTTAACACTTCCCTCCTGATAAGCCTGACTGCTCAACCACACTACCACAAAAGAGAGTATGGTATTATCTACTTTAGCTTCTGCTATACCTCTGGGGAGCCACTGGACTCTGTGCACAGTATAACTTACTTTGGTATAGTATATACAGAGCCAGCTTCCTACATGTGTATATTATGGTTATGGACATCCCTTGATATTACCGTTCAGCAACAACCATCTACCTGGATGTATGTCACCTGAAATAGAAGCGTTTTTGATATAAATATGCCTACTCTACCTCTTTTATTTTTCCCTCCTGATGCGAAGTATTGTTTTTGGAAAAGTGTGACTCGTGTTTCTTATGGTCCACTATCTACCTCCATATGAGCTCCATCAAAATCTTCTGTTTTGTAGCTGGGTTGTTGAACCCGTGTCCATTGTATGTAGTGATTTTTGCTTTTTTTAAACCTTTGTTAGGTACTCTGTATGTATCCCAGTTATTTCTTGTTACTCTAATTTATTGTTCATTTGTAGCAATTGCGATTTGCCAGTATTTTCCATTTCTCACCAGTAAACTACAACTAGGTATCTGAAATTATTTTGTTTTTGTCTTCTCCTTCCCCATACCTTCCCCATAACCAAAACCATTTAGACTGGAACAAAAACTGCATCAGTATTATTATTATTTATTTTTTTTTTTTTTTGAAAACCTTTATTTCAAAATTCAGGACACAGCTATTCAGCCGACAGCCCGGAGGTTCGGCAGCATTGAGAGTTGGATACAGTGATGTGTCCCCAATACAGTTCAAAGAGTAATGCAAAGGTCCAATTTTTAGTAAATACAGAAAAAACTCACAACAAACCCCAGCAAGGCAAGGACATTGAAAGCCCATGGCGAAAGCCCCCAGGGGAGGCCGGACCCCACTCATCTACTAGTTACAAGACTGTGTACGGAGGAAGAAGGGGGACAGCAGAGGCCCAAAACGGTTCCTAGAACCCAACTGCGCTGGAAAGTAGGTCAGGGGGAAAGCTGTTCCTCGGGAGGTTCCAGATCCGGGGCAAGACATATTCCCCCCTGTATTGGTTCCACCGCCCCCAGATGGCATGCCACTTCTGGGGGCGACCTCTAGAGCAGTAGACCGTCTTCTCCCTAAACATGCTCCAGTCCATGTTCTCCTTCCACGCGGTCAGGGTAGGGGGTTCCGAGGAGCCCCACAATCGCGCGATGTCCCTTTTAGCAACCATGTTACCCAGAGTCACCCATTGGGTCTGCGCCTCATCGAGGTCAGTGGGCCCCCAGACGTTCAGGAGGCTACACCGCGCCTCCGGTGCATCAGTATTATTACTCTCACCTTTCCAATCGCCCTTCAGTCTATTTCATCATAGTTTCCTCAGCCCTCCTTTATTTCATTACTGGAGGTCCGTAGGTTAATTAGCCCTGGTTTATGGGTCTTCTTCCTTCTCCTGGGTCTTCTCTCCTCACTCAGGCTGTCTTATGCCTTTTCCTTTATGGGGTTGGCCCCTGCAGTTTCCTTGTTGATGCTTCGTGTCTGGTGTATAACTTTCTGTTTACCTTCCTTTTGTTCTGTTCTGGTTGGACCTTCTCTCCTATGTCTCATTTGCACTTTTTGCCTCACTGGATATCGTCCAGGAGACCCATTTCTCTCAACTTCCTCCGGTTGGAAGCTTTTGCCATTTTGGATATCTAGGATGTGACAAGCTTCCTTGATCGACTTGGTTGCATATTCTGATTCCTTCTAGTTAAAGATTATCTTGAACGTTGCACCTTGGATTCTTAGAAAGTCTGTCAGTTTCTAGAAGGATTTGCGTCTGATGAAGGTCACAACAGACAGGTCTTGGTATATGCCGAGCTAAACTCTATTATTTGAGATATTTCTTTGTTTCATGACTTTGGCCATTACGTACTCCTTGTCTTTACAGTCGAGGAATTTTGCTCTAATTTCTGGTGATAAGCGATTTGCCTGCCACTGGAAATATCTCTGTGCATCATTTCTGTTTTAAACTGCAAGTTGTCTGGATCATTAGGAGTTGCTGTAACAATGTTGCACATACTTTTTAACTTTGTTCCCTTCGTTCCCTATGTTCTGAGGACATTCCTCCCGGAGCAGTTCTCCTGTTATCTTGGAAGGGTGATGTTTTGCTCTTAGTGTGTTAAAATCGATGATCTGTTGTGTTCCAGACCCAGTACTTAGTTTTCTGAAAGTTCTTCCATGAAACCTTGATATATGTGGCAGTCTGAGTTTCCTGAGTTTGACAATTCATTCTCTGCCTCAACCAAGCATTCAATTGATTCCTGCATGTCAACTTTTTTCTGTAATTGTTTGCAGCCTCAGTCTAATGCGCTGGTATTTCCTTCCCTTGTTTGATGTCAATATGCTGCTCGTTCTTTCTTTACGTTGGTCTGTTGAATGGCTCTATTCTCTTCATTTGGCTCTTTGTCCTACAGCAAGCTCTTTGTCTCATGGCTGCTGTGCTGATATTTTAAACATATAGACTGCCTTTTCCAGCATAACATAGGCACTGAAATTATTTAACTGCATGCTCTTTACACTTAAGTCCGCGCTGCTGTGTGAGATAGTACAATCATTTCCTTTCTGACTTCTCTTTTATTAGACCACAAATATTTCCCTTTTTGTGTATTATTTTTTTCACTCTTCAGAGTGTCCCCTGTAGTTATGTTTTTGTCCTGTGAATACTGTTATGTTTGGTGTTATTCCATTTGATACAATGCTTTGATTTGTTTTTGTAGTTTCCATGTTTCATGGAATATTGTGTCTCTTCTACCCTACTGACATCTTTATCAAGCACCCAGCCTTCTCATTACACTTTCAGAGGGGCTTCAAGTGGTCTTATGTTGGTTGGGGCCCTAATCCTGTGACCCCGGAGACACTTCCTCCATACTGGCTTACGGGAGCTTCTTTATTGGCCTGTTCTATTTAAGGGAGTTCTGTCCCCCGGGCTCCCTTGGAGATTATGTTTCACTTGTACAGGTGAACGGTGGAGGTTCTGCATGGCCTCCATCTCGTGTAAACTCACAGGTACCCCTACGACCTTCTCAGTCTCTATCCAGGGGGCAGTCGTGGCCCCTCTAGACTGCAATTTATAGCACTAGCGTCAGGTACTCCGGTAGTCTCTGTTTCTCTCTTCTATTCAACCTGTGGAGATTCTGCTCTCTCCTTTACCTGCCAATGGCGTGCGTCTTTTCTCACTGTGCTGGCCCATCTGTGATGGCCTCCATTTTGTGGTACCTCAGAAACATCCCCAGTATCAATGCCATCTTTTCCCAGAAGGTTTTTTTGTGATACCCCCAAGCTGCAGTTTATGCTACTGGAGTCTGAGACACTGGTAGTTTCTCTGCCATCTCTCTGTTTCTTTGGGGTTCCTTTGTGGTGGTGGTAACGGGTGGCTAAAGCAGAATTTGCAGGTTATGCGTCTGGTGCCATCTTAGTCCAGATGTGCCAACTTGTTTTTTTATTTTTTGCAATTATCAAAGGATCACAACTGATGGTTGGGCAAGACTTTTATGGTAGCTAGAAAATTGAAGGGAATTTTAACAACATCGGTAAAAGGTTGAGTTACTGAATTGTTTTTATTTTGTTTGAGAGGAGCGTGCTTGTTTGGAGTAATAAAGATTTGTTGTATGTAGTAATTTTTTTTTTTGTTCAATAACTTTATTATTTTAAAAAGTAAGAGTTCATACAAATATACCAAGATGCAGGACAATATAGCAAGTGATCAATAAATAGGTAAAACATTTAAGAGAATACAAACACAATGATAGAATTCATGTCAGAGAAATAATGAAATCACAAGTAGTACCGAATCAATATATAATAAGCAAAGAATATTGCATAAACGATTGATAGCAAGAAGGAAAAAATTAGATGTATTGCACTGATACCAAAAAATTACAGAATAAAAGGAAGAGAAGAGAACAGGAAAGGAGAGAAAGAAGTAGAAAGAAGAAAAGGGGACAAGGAAAGAAAAGAAAATAGAGAGATGGAAAGATGGGGACACCTGCTACAGTGGGGAAAATAAATTAAGAAGTAGAGGCAAAAGGATATTGGGCTTACCAACCATTGAGAGGACAACTTCATATATTTATCCAGGGAGCTCCAAATAGTATGAGAGATGGAAAGAGTACAATGTTTCTCTTCAACAGAGGTATGGGCTCCACGGAGAAATGATACCCAAGCCCACCAAGTATGATAAGACAGGAGATAAAAGGATTTCCACTCAGTTAAAATAATTTTGACAGCAATTGATATAAGGAGATCTAATAGCTGCATATCAGCATCATCCAAGGGATGAGGAGAACATGCAGCCCACGGTCCCAATAAGATCATAGGTAACGAGAGAACCAATGGAATATCATAAATTTGTGATAAATGTTTCTGGACTAAATCCCAAAAGGATTGTAGTAACGAGCATCCAAAAAACATATGTTGGTGAGTGCCTGAGACTAAATTGCAATTCCAACACAGATCATTATACCTCAGCTTCAACTTATATAAGCGAGCAGGGGTCCAATGCAGAAGATTCATCGTAAAGAATTTAGATTGCATAAGAGAAGTAGCAATCTTATTCCGTAGTGAAACCTTCCCATTTAACTGCCATGACTCTTGTGAGATATGATTGAAAATATCACTATCAAAATGATGTGACCATTTATCTTGTGTAATAGTAGTCTGTGAGGGAGATGGCGCAGACAAACATTTATATATTTTCGAGGCAGTATGGCCTGAATGAGACCACATAGACAGAAGTAAAATAGTAACCGAGTCTGTACAGAGGGTCACTTTAGAACGGGCACCCTTTAATTTAAAAAAATTATAGAAATCCATATTGTTAAGATTAAGGGAAGAGTATCATGATTGGAGTCATAAAGATGTTTGACCAACGTAAGACCTCTGTTAGCCCTAGAAGACATCGTAGGAGGATCAGTATCAGTAACAATTTTAGGATTATACCATAATGAGGACCTCCTTGATTAATGAATGGGGTTGGAAACCTTTTTATCGATATGTTTTAGAGCATTCATTGTGTCTGAAATAATACGGCTTGAATGAGGTAACACAAGTTTAGAGGCAGTGAGAAAAGAAGGGGTAGAAAGAGGAGAACACAACTCTTGTTCAATATAAATCCACAGAGGAGTATGGTGTAAATCTGATAAAAACCAGAGAGCACCCTGAGATAAGAAATCAATTTGATTTAAGTTCCAATCTGGAAGATTACATCCACCCAAAACAGATGGCTTCCTAAGATGTTTATATGCAATTCTAGCACGTTTGTCACTCCATAAAAATGTTGACGTAAGTAAGTCAATCTCACGGAAAAAGGATGAAGAAAGCCTCACAGGCAGCATGGAGGATAAGAAGTTAATAATCAGAGTTATCATCATCTTAAGAGTTTGAAGTCGTCCCCACCAGGAGATATATTTCGGAGACCAGGAGGACAAAAGATCTTTAACTTTAGCTAGGATATGTGAGTCATTATAAGAACTAGTATCTAAAAGGTTATTAGAAAACCAAATACCTAAGTATTTAGTTCGAGTCGATTGCCATTTAAAGCCGGCCTCACCCATGTGAGAAGGGAAGCACAACGCATTGAGAGGGAACATTCCGTCTTATCTCTGTCCAGAGTATATCCTGAAACGCGTGAAAATCTTTAATGGTATTGGAGATAGCAGGAATGGCAGTAGCAATGTCCTCAGAGAAGATGAGAACATCATCTGCCTATGCAGCCGTTTTAATTTTATGTGGACCAAATTGAAAGCCTTTGATATTCAAATTGAGTAACCGAAGGAGTGGGTCTGTAGGCACAAGAAAAAGAAGGGGTGATAACGGGCAGCCCTGTCTAGTACCCGGACGTAGATTAAAATAAGAAGACGTAGCCCCATTGACTCTGATGTTAGTTTTAGGTTGCGCATATAGGGACATTACCATATTGATAAAAGAATCGCCTAAGTTATGAGATTGGAGTACTGCTTGTAAAAAAGGCCAAGAACCTTTATCAAAAGCCTTTTCGGCATCAAGAACAATCACAGCCGATGGCAAAGCAGATAGCTTCGCTTTCTCCAAAATATGAAAAAGTTTGGGTATTATCTCTATCAAGTCTTCCTTTTACAAATCCGCTCTGAGAGCCATGGATAAGACTAGTGATATGGCCCTCTAAATGCTTAGCCAGGATTTTAGCAAAAATCTTAGCTTCCATATTTAGTAGCGAGATTGGACGTAAATATTTAGGGTTAGAATGATCTTTCCCTTCTTTCGGAATCACGAGAATGGTAGCCTCAGCGGCTGACCCAGAGACTTTACCAGACATTACAAAGTTATCAAAAACCTTCTTGAGATATTTTATTATTGAGAATGAGAAAGTCTTTTAGAAAGCAATAGGATAACCATCAGGCCCTGGAGCCTTCCCCGACCGAGCCTTTTTAATGGCTTGAATTATCTCTTCAGACTCAATAGGTTGACCCAGAGCAGTCATCTCCGACTGCGGAATAGTATGTGTAGGAATAGAGGACAAGAATTGCTGACACACCGATAAGTCACATTGATCCTTGGGAGTGTAGAGTTTTTCATAAAAATCATGAAAAACTTGTAGAATTTCTTGAGTATGGAATTTCCTAGAACCATTATTGTCATTAATATAGGAAATCTGAGCGGTTTTGACATTCGCATTTTGATACTTTAAAGTAGCAGCCAGCATCTTACCTGCTCTATTTTGAAGCAACAAACGTCTTGACTTTTGAGCCTGTACACCAATATAAGCTCTCTTAGTCACAATGGAGTTAAAAGAATATTTCAAATTCTGGATGTTTTGCATGAGAGACTTATCATTAGAGCTTCTATATAATATCTCTTTACGTTTGATCTCATCCCCCAAAGATTGCAGCGACCTTCTGATATCGCCATTCCGTTTTGACATTTTTTTTGATAATAATGCCCCTAATAGTGCATTTAAATGCATCCCATAGAACAATTGGGGAGTTCACCGAAGATTCATCATCATTGAAAAAATTGTCAGTCTCCACAGATAATTCTTGAACTTCATCTTTATCATCCAAAGTCTCTGTATTAAGACGCCAGGTACGAGAACATTGTTTATCCGTCAGAGAAAGGAGAGTAAATGAGACAGCTGCGTGATCAGAAACAACTATAGGGTGAATTATAGGATTACTAGTGTGTTTTAAAAGAGCAGCATCAACTAGAAGATAATCAATGCACAAAAAACTAGAATGTGGAGAATAGAAAAACGTGAAATTGCTACCCTTAGGATTATGTAACCTCCAAACGTCAGTAAGCTTATGAGAGGAGCACATATTAAGCATTTGTTTATGTGACCTAGGAGGACGAAGTTTAAAAGCAGAATGCCTATCTAAGATAGGATCCAAAGGCAAATTAAAATCACCTCCAACAATTGTCCTAGCATTTTGAGAGATATCAGAAAGCTTTTTATTCATTAAACGCCAAAAGAGTTGATCATCAATGTACAGCTCACCGCCCCAATAAAGATGGATTGCGGGGTCCGTCAAGGTTGTGTCCTCGCCCCTTTTTTTATTGTGCCTCTACGTCAACGACCTGGAGAGAAATTTGCTCAATGGGAATATGGATGTACCTCAGATAGGCTGTAGACCCCTTCCAGCACTTCTATATGCCGATGATTGTGTTTTAATGTCCAGAACAGGGGTGGGGCTGCAGAGGCTTTTAACTAGTTTTAATGGTTTTATGAGTGATCTTGGACTGAAAACAAATGTTGCTAAATCCCATTTTATGGTGGTGGGCAAACCTCCCATGAGCACAATAACATGTTTTATTAATAATGAAAAATTACTTTGTGTACCCACCTTTTCCTACTTGGGCATTCTTTTTAATAAAAAAAATACATGGTCCCACTTAGTGGAGGCAAGAATTGGAGGTTTTGATCGTAACGTTGAGGCTATGTTTAGGTTCACAAAAAAACTAGGCTCCGGCCTATAAAAGTCATTACAGACATATATAAGGCTCGCACGTGCGCCATCACTATGTATGGCGCTGATGTCTGGGGGTTTTGTAATATTGCTGGTCTTCAGAGAGTTGAAAATTATGTTTTTGAAACGGTTAACAGTGCCTAAAAGTACTGCTGTTACTATTTGTCATAATGAATTAGGTGTAACCCCGCTATCTTTTCGTCTTCAGTTATCACCACTTCTGTTATGGCGTAGTATTTGGGTGAAAGAAGAGACTGTCCTAAATCGTGCTATAATCACTGATTGTTTGAAACTGGACTGTGTCAAGAAAATATCCTGGATTATGTATATACACGAGCTACTAGGGAAGTTGGGGCTACCAGACTGTATTGACACTCCTGGTAATATAGTCAAAATTCCAAGAGTCAAATTGAAAAGAATGTTTATGACCTATAACTATGAACTCGGAGATCGTGCAGAATATAGCAAGAAAAGAGTTGTCGAACACTCATTAAAGGTTTGTTCTTTAGGTACTGAACCTTATCTCTCTTTTTTTTTTTTGTAATCACCGCAAGATGTTTTATCTTATAAGATTCAGGATGGGTATTGCCCACTTATTGGTTTCCTATCCGCGTGATGCACATTGTGACGCAAAATTGGATTTGTGTCCTTGTGACTCAGAATCAGCACAGAGCACTTTACATTTTATGTTTTTCTGTGGACTCTATACTATTCCTAGACGTGCTTTTTTTAATTCACTGTTAAGATTTTTAAATATAAGAAAGTGCAGGGCTGCGTTACAATATTTGCTCCTCTTGAAAGATGAATTTATCTGCCTAATGATTTATAAATACATTTCCACCGCGATGCGTCTTCGGAACATGGTGGGCAAATGATTTTATTTTGCTTTAAACAATATTTTATCATAAATCTGAGTATATTAATTGTATGAAATGTTTTTATTATGTAATATTTCATGGTTGATTTGCAGCCGAATAAAGATTTATTGATGATGATGATCATCATCATCATCAATGTTGGGAGCATAAATATGCATAACATATAAATCATCAGAGCCATTGAACAAGCGAGAAAGCAGCCATCTGCCATCTGTATCATGTTCAGCGGTGACAATAGACAGGCCAGAATTCTTAGAAATCAAGGTTACAACCCCGTTCTTTTTACCAGCGGCCTCAGAACAAGCAACATCAATAACCCACTCCTTCCGCAGAAGCAAAGCCTCCTTAAAAGCTATCTTAGTCTCCTGGAGAAGAACAACATCACCAGATAAACTTTTACAGTAGTCTAGTATCTTGGCCCTCTTAACAGGATGATTCAATCCACAAACGTTAAGAGAGATTACATTTAGACCTGACATGAGTAGACATGACACCAAACAAATAAGTCTACAACTGTAAAGGGTTAAGACCCTAATTTTTGTTATTACTGGATCAGCCGATCCAAGCCTTTAAATCACAAAACTCCACATCTGAATAACAATTTAGCTTCATAAGAATCCATTTTAGAATATGGAATATAAGAACCATCTATATCTTCAAGAAAAACTGAACTTACAGTGCTTGTGTGATGGTGGAGAAAGAACGATAGCGTTTTTTTCTTTTCTGATGTATAGCTCAGCTCCCTCAGTATGGCACTAGAAAAAATTGGAAACCTACTTTGAGTTTGGGTGCCCACTCCTTTTGTACTTGCAAAAAATGGGGGGGAAAACATGCAGGAGAATCGGTTCCTACCTTTATTTACAGTTGCAGCTGCGCCCAAACTCACGACTCCTCCGCTGGCGCCGACCCCCATGGTGTTGCTCCCGGCACTGTAATCGGACAACACCGTCCCTAGTTTCAGCCCCGGTCCGGGTCCGGCGCCGTCTCCGGCGTCGATGGGTGAGCCTTTCACCTATGACCCGGCTCCGTCATTTATGCCTGTTTACCAGGACACGGATGAAGGGGAGGACTGCGAGGGGTCTGAGGACCCTCTGGCACAGCAGTGTCAGTTAAGTCCGGACTGGGCAGATGAGCTGGGGGACGCCAGTGGTCTAGACGCTTCGCCTGACACTGGTTTCATCTCTCCTCCTTCCGTGGCTACGGAGGAGGGTGCTACTTATGCTGTGGTGCTGCGCAGGGCGGCTCAGGCCTTGCACCTGGAGCTCCCTGCAGCGGCCGTGAGGACTAAACTCCTCACTGAGGTGTTTCAACTGCCAGTAAGCTCTTCGGAGCCTCTGCTGCAGTTTAATGAGGCCCTCACCGACGTTCTGATGGGCACTTGGTCCAAGCCCTCCACAGTCTCTCCTGTGGATCGGAATGTGGACTGGTGCCACCTCCCAGCTTTCTGTCCGTACACCCCACCCCTGAGAGTCTGGTTATCCAGGCCTCCACGTCCCAAACCTTTGTCAGGAGGCTCTGCGCCTCTGGACATGGGTGGAACATCAGGGCATCACCCTGGTGGTTCAACATCTGGTGGGCTCTCTGAATGCCAGGGTGGACAAACTCAGCCGCCGGTGCATGATGGATCACGAGTGGCATCTGAACTCGGACGTGGTGCAAGGCCTCTTTCGGCAGTGGGGAGAGCCTTGGTTAGATCTATTCGCCACTGAAGAGAATGCGCAATGTCATCAGTTCTGCGCATTGGAATTTCCAAGGCGGCACTCGCGCGGCGACGCTTTTCGTCGCAAGTGGAGTTGCGGTCTGTTATACGCCTTTGCGCCTATACCACTTCTGCCCAGAGTGCTGAAGAAGATCAGCCGCAACCGGGACCAAGTCATCCTTGTGGCTCCGGATTGGGCACGAAAATACTGGTATCCCGAGCTACTCAGTCTGTCAATCGATCCCCCGATTCGACTGCCTCTTCAGGAGGACCTTCTGTCGCAGCAGCAGGGGACGGTCCTCCACCCAAACCTGTCCAGCCTCCACCTCCATGCGTGGAGATTGAGCAGCGGCAGTTGATGCCATTTGACTTGCCTCCTGAAGTCTGTGATGTCATTCTGGCAGCCAGGCGTCCCTCCACTAAAACGGTATACGCCTGCAGGTGGAACAAATTTGTGGCATGGTGCACAGCAAAGGCTGTGGATCCCCTTTTCGCCCCTCTTTCTGAGGTTCTCCTCTTTCTTCTCTCCCTGGCCCAGCAGGGCTCTGCTCTGGGCACCATCAAGGGATATCTTTCAGCTGTTTCAGCCTTCTTAAGGCTTCCTGATCAGCCTTCTCTTTTCAAGTCCCCTGTTTTCAATAGATTCTTGAAAGGCATTACTCACATGTTCCCTCCTGTTCCCTTTGTAATGCCTCAGTGGGACTTGAATCTGGTGTTAACTTATCTGATGGGCGCTCCCTTTGAGCCACTTCATAACTGTCCTCTTCGTCTTCTGACTCTAAAGACTGCTTTCCTGGTTGCCATCACCTCTGCCAGAAGAGTGAGCTCCAGGCTCTTTCTTCTAAACCTCTTTTCCTCTCTGTCCATCCTTACAAGGTTGTTCTGAGGACACGCCCTTCTTTTCTTCCTAAGGTGGTTACTGCCTTTCACATCGGGCAGTCCATTACCTTACCCACCTTCTTTCCGCCTCCGCATCCCTCGAAAGAGGAAGAGAGGCTCCACTGTCTGGACCCAAAACGTGTGCTCTCCTTTTATCTGGATCGCACAAAACAGTTCCGGGTGGACGACTAACTCTTCGTTGGCTACGTGGGTGGTAAGAAGGGGCGGGCAGTGCACAAGCGAACCATCTCTTGGTGGGTCGTTTTGTGCATTAAGGTCTGTTATTCCTTGGCTAAGAAGGATCCTCCTGTGGGGCTTAGGGCCCATTCCACTCGGGCCACAGCGGCTACTACTGCCTTGGGACGAGGAGTCCCTCTGCAGGACATTTGTCAGGCAGCAACCTGGGCCTCGCTGCACACGTTTGCCAAGCATTACTGCCTGGACAGCCAAGTCCGGAGAGACGGCTTCTTTGGCCGTTCCGTTCTCCAGGACTTCCTGGTGTGATCTTGGTTCGCAGACCCACCACCGGGGTTGGTATTGCTCTGGCATCTATTCCAAGGTAAGGAATCTAACTAACGTGTTTCTTTCAGATGCACAAGTAAGTTACCTTCGGTAACGATATATCTGTAAGAAACATTAGTTAGACTGCTCACCGCCCCACCCATCCTCCCCGTTCTGCGAACCGATATCTAGGGTTAAGGTCATCCCTTTCAAGGCCCTAGTTTCATGGCACCAGTGTCGGTTTCTTGCATGGCTTTGCGTTCCTGGCGCGGAAAGCTATATACAGAACTGACATCAGCGTGCAAGGGTGGCGTCTAAGTACTCCGACATCATCCCGGCGATCATGACGCCGACGACGGACGCGGAGCCGCAGACAATGCCTACCGACGCGCAGGGTATTGCTGACGAAAAATCTTCCCGGATCCAGCCTGGCATCTGGGGATATTCTAAGGTAAGGAATCTAACTAACTAATGTTTCTTATAGATATATCGTTACCGAAGGTAAGTAACTCGTGCTTCAATGGTTAACAATAAACTTTTGGTTTAATCAATGATGTACCAAAGGCTGTCTGGTTGCTTCAATTTATTTTCAAGCTTGTTAAGTCGTAATAAGTCTTCTACAAGAACAGTGTTTGAGAGAAAATGTGACAATAAGCCATCCTAATTGACTTATTTATTTTAGATATAATTTAATGTTTGTCTTGTTTTGAATTCATATATTACTTTTTCGGATTCTACAGATTGAAGGTCAAGGTCATGGTGCAGTCTTTGATTGCAAGTTCTCGACAGATGGGCAAAACTTTGCTTGCACGGATTCTCATGGACATCTGCTGCTGTTTGGTTTTGGCTGCAGTAAACCTTATGAAAAAGTCAGTGAACCTTTTGTGTCTTACATGAGCAGATTTTTTTGTTGCGTATGCGAATTATAACATGCCTTATACTAAATAATTGCTGATGTCACACATGTTGTCATGTCTCTGCTAAGGATACCAAAAATCAAATGGCTATGGCAACAGAGATTTAAAAGGAATCGCTTAAAATTAATTATTTCTCATTTTTTTTCTTCTCTAGATTCCAGATCAAATGTTCTTCCATACAGATTACCGGCCACTTATCCGTGATGCTAATAACTTTGTCTTGGATGAACAAACCCAACAAGCCCCACATTTGATGCCTCCTCCCTTCCTGGTGGATGTTGATGGAAATCCTCATTCGCCTAAATTCCAAAGACTCGTACCTGGTCGAGAAAACTGCAAAGACGAACAACTCATCCCACAACTCGGATATATTTCCAATGGTAATGATCAAAGATTGTTGTTGCATTCATCTCCTTTTTAAAAAGTTGAAGTCAAAATGCTTTTAATGTGTTTCACTAGGAATTCATAAAGGCTTTAGCAAGCTATCCTGAATCTGCTACAGTGTGGAGATACATAATGGCTTAATTACTTTCCAACTACCTGCCCTTAAACTTGCCTTTGGTACCACTCCCTTGTACCCTAAGCATACTGACATATCGTTGGGGATGTCGGCTATTGTGATGGCTGCTCACCAGGTATAGATTTTTCTGTCCCCCTTCCACACTTTCAAACATGACACTTCATTGTCCATGATGGAGTAGGAAGCACTGTATGTAAAGTCAACATGCTTTTCTGCATTAATTAAACCATATGAAAGCCGACAAAAAAGCACTCATTCACACAGTTTAGACTGTTGCCCTTCTCTGTTTTTTTCTCATCCTACGGGGCCTTCATTGGTTAACTGTGCTGACCTGCATGGTCCAATTGAGAAAATGTATGTTGTGCATTACAAAGAACAAAAAATGCTTAGAAGGTGGGGCTGATAGCAGGGTGGTGTAGTGTTCAGTGATGGCTCCAGAGAGTCCAAGCAGTCTACCAGTGGCCTAGCGGTCACTGCTGCAGAGAGCATATACATCAGGCAGCATCTTGGTAATCCTGCTGAGGTATTGCACTCTAGTGAGTGTGGGCAAGGCTAGGCCAAGCACTTAAAGGTAGATGTTTTATCCACTCCTTATAGCAGTGGCCGGCTGGTTCGATATTTTTGAGTTTTCTTTTTCCTCGCCACTTCACTGCACTGCACGTGGTCTGCACCGGTGGGTGCTCCTGCGTTTTTCACGAGTCGCGACACACCTCGGTCCGCGGAGGATTGGGAGGGGCCCCAGTCGTAGGGCGTGCCCCCTGGGGGCGGCCCTGGTGGGTGAGGGGTCTCTAGAGGAGGGGTGTTTTTTCTGGACGAGCGATTGCAGCGGATTCACGCTGTATCCTATCAACTTCCCCAATGGCTGATCTGCCAATGAATTTTCCTGATAGTGAATCACTTAGCAGTATCCTTGACTGCCAGAGAGTACCAGCTCAGTTGTTGATGCCTAGTGGATCATGAATAGCAGCTACATCCCGAGAGAGCGCATGGTCTCTTCCACGAATGGGGAGAACATTGGCTCGATCTTTTTTGCCAACACCGAGAACAGTCCGTGCTTCTGCGCATTGGAGTTTCCAAGGGTTCTAATGCTCGGAGACTTATTTCACCTTGAGTGGAACCTGGGACGCACCAATACCACTTCTGCCCTGAGTTCATAAGAAGACTTGGATGGACCAGGCCCAAGTCATTCTAGTGTCTCTGGATTGGGTATGGAGAGTATGGCGTTCAGAACTCCCGGGTTTGAACATGTGTCCTGCGATCAGGATATCCCTCCGGGATGATCTACTGTCACAGCAACATGGGGGAATTCTGTGCCTGAGCATTTGCAGTCTCTGCCTTGATGCTTTATCATTGAGCAGCGCTCCCCCCAGCACCTTGAGACCCTTACGGGTGAGTAGTCGCTCTCAACAAACACCTGATTGATTGATTGATTGATTGATTGACTAAGCAGCGACATCTGATTACTTTCAGCAGTCTCCAGAAGAAGTGCGTGCTCAGGGCCAAAGCTGCTACCACTGCATTGGCATATGAAGTCCCTGTCTTAAGCAGATGAATGTTTGCTTTGCTTTGCATTACAACCATTTTTTGGTTGTCGTTTGCTTTCTCCCTCTAAGTGCGCTGGGTATGCCCAGATGTGGGTCCCAGGCTCTCTGTGCCCCTGTCGGTTACTCAAGACTAACTAACTAACTGACAAATTATTACAATTCAATTCAAATCAGCTTTATTGCGGTTAGATTTACCATAAAAGCACATACAGAAAAAGAAAATAGAAAAAAGGAACACAACAATACAACAGGTCAAGCAATACATTCCAATATATTAATCTCAGGAATTTTTAGTTAAATGTTAGACACTTTTTTTTTTTTAAATTTAAATAATTCTTAAAAGTTCTAAAATTGATAAAAGTCAGATCATTCAAAGGAGATAAAATGTTTTTTTGGTGGTCATGGACTTGGTGTTAAAGTGCTACAGCATTGTTTATCAAATTCCTTCGGGTTATCCACATGGAATGTAAATATTTAGCTACTGCAGAGACAATCACTGCATCTGTGTCAGTTTTCAGAATCCTAAAAAAAGCCAGGTATTGCCTTATACCCAAGTTCTTGCATAGCTGAATCATCCATTTCTTTCTAATATGGGAGTAAGCTGGACAAAAGAGGATGACGTGCACAGAAGTTTCATCCTCTTGCGAGCAACCTGGGCAGGGACACACAGGGCCCCCTTTCCACCTATCAATTTTTTGGAAAAGGGGCAAAGTGCCATATCTAAATTGCAAGTACAGTTTCTTTGCTAGTGTAGGTTGGATTGTATCAATCGCAGGCTCAAAACTATAAAAGTACTTGGTGTCCAAGAAAATATCGGTCAGGCTTGAACCTTTTGTGGAGCTAAAAAGGTTCATTAAGTTAATTTCTTTAACAGTGCTTATCATAGTTTGTTTAGATGTGGCTGGGCAGGCAACCAGAGTTCCTCAAACCCAGTCGATATCAGTGACTGTTTTACAAAAGCCAACCAAGGAATCTTGCCAGAGCCCAATGAAGCTAACACTTCTTTAAGCTCCTCCTTATAGTGCACCAACTCAGGGGTGCTCCACAGGCGCTTCCAATACAGTAAGGGCCGAAGAGCAATCACTTCTGAAATAGGGCAAATGTTTAGGTCTAATCTTAGAGGAACCAAAGGAGTGCTTTGAGGTAAATCCAACAATTGTCTTATGAAATTATTTTCAGTTAGTGATAGGTTACTAACTGATGTGTGTCCCCAAAGTTCCGCCCCATACAGGGAAGATGCCCTAGCTCGGACTTTGAAGATTTCAAGGGGGGCACTTATTGTTTTGTGTGTGCAATTCTTCTGTACTTTCAAAATTCCACCTGCTGCTCGAGTTAACCTTAGATTAGCTTTCACCATTTGAGGGCCCCATCCCATTTTGTCGTTCAGAGTCAGACCCAGATATTCAAAGGTCGGGACCCTTTCGAGGGGTCTGGCGTCCATTGTTGGATGGGGGCAATTGACAGTATTGGCATTAAAGGCCATATATTTAGTCTTGTATACGTTGACCACCAGGTTTCTTTTGGAGCAAAAATTAGAAAATTGGTTTAACACGCGCTGCATCCCCATTGGGGATTTTGAAAGCAGGAGCGTGTTGTCCGCAAACATTAGGGCGGGGAATCTCCGGGCACCCAATTTGGGGGAGTCGATGTCATTTGTAGCTAAAAGATCTTCGATTAGCCCATTGAGAAACAGGGAAAATAAAGTCGGGGCAAGGACGCATCCCTGTCTAACACCTTTCTCAATGGGGAACGGACCAGTAAGCTGTCCTAGTTTACGGAAGCGAACTCTCGCATAAGTGCCTTCATGTAAGTTCTTAAATTGTTGGCATAGATAAGGTGGCGCCCCCATTAATAATAAAAAGGACCAAAGCTGGTTCCGATCCACCATATCAAATGCTGACTTTAGGTCAACAAATGTGAGATAGAGACTACCCCCGTCCAAAGTCACGTGCTTCCAATGGAGCACTTGCAACCGGAATAGTTGGTCGGTTGTTGATATTTTTGCCCTGAACCCCGCCTGTAACGGCGTCAATATGTCATTATCACTAATCCAGGTCTCTAGTCGATGAAGCAGTAGCCTGGCATAGATTTTTTGTGTGACGTCAATAAGGCTGATCGGCCTATAGTTAGAGGGCTGGAGCGGAGAGCCCTTTTTGTGTATTGGGATAATCTCAGCCCCTAACCAAGTACTTGGCAGTGGTAGGCCCTGCAGAATCGCATTGAATAAAACCAGAAGGTATGGGCCCCAAACTGCTGGTTCTTCTCTAAATAGATCGCCGGGGATCTTATCAAGTCCTGGCGCTTTGTTAGACTGAATGCTAGAAATGGCCAACTTTACTTCCTCCAATGAGAAAGATTGCGCTGGCCATGTAAGGTTCAGGGGTGGAGGGCTAGGGGGGACTTGGTTTGCACAAAGAGGAGGAAGTGAGTAAAGATCTTTAAAGTAGGTGGACCAGGCTTCTTCGGAGATATTAGGGGAGATCGTGGTCCTACCTTCTGGAATCCCTGTATGTACAACATTCCAGAAAGTCCTTGAGTCCTTTACCGCAAGTGCGGATGTAATGGCCACCCAACGATCCACCTCCCATTCTAATTTGGCGTTTTTTTATCAGTTTTTTATATTCTTTTCTGGCTACAATGACATTAGGCCTGCTGCCTAGCCTTAGAGCCAGCAATAGCGCTGTTTTTGCATCCCTGCAGGATTTGTTAAACCACGGATTGTAATCATTACATTGTTTGGGTTTGGCAATGCCTTCTTTGTAAAAAGTGTCCTTTAGTATAGCAACCATTCCACTGTGGATTTCGGTCATTGACTCGACTTCCACATTCGAAGAGTTGGTGAAGGTGCAATATGCCCTTTCAAGCAGGGGGATAGCATCGTGGTATAGTTTTGCCATAGTTTCGGTAGATGAAAGGACAGCCGCCCATCGAATTCTTCTCCCACCTTGCACTATTCTTAGATTATTACTTGGGGAGTTAACTGGGGCGCTATCCCCACTGATTAACTGGTAATCCAACTCAATTATCAAGGGGTTATGGTCACTTTCTGTACGGGTAGGTACACTAAAATCTAGGGTTTTTGGCCCAAGTGCCAAACTCACTAGAAAGTAATCAATGATAGATGTATGCCCCAGAGCATTGTAAGTAAACTGGGCTGGAGTGTCACTCTTGATGCGTCCATTGCAGGCTCTAAGAGAAAACGTATAAGTAAGGGAGGTCAGCTGGAGGGATAGGGCAGACCAATTTTTCACAGGATATGCATTGGATGGCGGGACTGCCCAAGTTTCATCCTCAGCCAATGTGATTGGGGGGACCCCTTGCAAAGGTTCAAAATGACAATTGAAGTCCCCTCCAATCAGCAGAACTACGTCGCCCCCAAGCGTGTGTAGCAGCGCAGTTAAGTTGTCCAAGGTTGTGCCAGATTGTACTGATCGGGAGTAGATGTTAATCAAAGCTATTTTTGGTGTTTTATTATGAGTCATCAAAATACATAAGATGTCAGGGCTATTTGTCTCTAGTTTTTTCAACGTGAAACCTAAGTGGGTGCCCACCCAGGTGCACAAACCTCCTGATGGTCTTCCTCTAGTGCCTTTAGATGCAGGTTCCGTGAAAGTGACAAACCCCAGTCTATGAGTTGGATCGACCTCCCACGTTTCCTGGAATAAACTGAACCCGTGAGAGTCCACAAAGGTACACCAATCCGGGATGTCTAGGTTGGATGTAAGTCCCGCTATGTTCCATGATAGGATTTTAAGAGACCCAATTGGCAGTGCCTGCTTGGACCTTAGGCATACCTTACGAATTGACCCATCATGATCAAGCGTCCCGGGGTCAGCTAAGAGTAAGACTGGCTGCACAGTGGCAGTCTGGACTTGTGTGTCCGAGGGACAATGGTCAAACATGGGAAGAAGTAAGTCAACCTCAGACTCCCCTGTACTAGCTAAAGGCTTTTCATTGTACATCATTCTAGCTGCTATATGGTGCGAAGATTTATCAACAATTTTGGCTACCTCCATGTACTCCCTCCTGGTGGGCTTAAAAGCCCCTTTCGTGTTAATAGAATTTAAGTGGTAAATCAGTGTGGAACTGGGGGGTGCAGGGAATCAATCCACCTGGTCAAGCATACTATATCTATTGCTCAACGGGATTCCAATTGCTTCTCCCCTACATTGAACACCCCTACTTCTATGTACATAATGCCAAATATCCTCCTGCTGTGGCGTCACAAGGTTCCTACCATAGTCAGAGGGGGGATGAACATGATCTGTTAGATAAAAATAGTCTAACCTCAGAGATTTGATCATTGTATTGGGACTTATCTGTTGCCAACTTCAAATGTGATCGACAGCCCTGTGATCCTCAAAATTGATAATTATACAATCCCCGTCCACATTTTTTGGTTTATGTCCCACCCACCTCACCCTTCTAGCAAACAAAATCTTGCTTTGGGTTAATCTGGGCAAGGGTCTGTGGGTGTTCAACCAATGGATTGTCTTATTTTTGAGTTCCTCATAAGATTCCTGTTTGGGACTCATTAACTCAGGGACCTCCGTAAGAATCACTACAAATGGGGCGCAGTCCGGGGGTAAATTGATGCAGGGTAGGTCACGATGGATAAATTTCCCTCCACAGGGGTTTGAAGACTCCTTCCCTGGAATGGCGATACTGGGTGGATTATCAGATTGGGAGGGATTTGCATTTTCCACAGTAGAAAAGTTAATTTTTTGGGCCAATTGGATTAGAGCTCAAGGTTGATCCCAATGTGGTGGGCAAGATAAGTTGGTCCTTTGCAATGTTATGTGTTGGCTTAAGTTGTGGCTGTGGGGCATTGACTGTTTTTACTAAAGCCTCGACTTGGGTTTGAATTGCAAGAAAGTCCGTTCTAAGGTCCATATTTCCCCCAAGCAGATACTCCAGTTTCCCCAGTCTTTCTTCTAAGCAATTCAATTTTTGCACCACAGGATGAATAAAAGAGGATAGGGCCAGGCTCAATTTCCCCACCAAAGACTCAAAATAGGGAGGGCATGTAATTTCGAGTTCTCCTCCGGCCTTAGGAGAGGTGTCTGTTAAAACCTCAGGGGTGCATGGCTCTGTGGGCTGGGGTACCAAAGAGCTGTTGGGTTTAGGCTGATTGGGTTTTCTGGCCCGAGGTGCAGTAGCAGCCTTCTTCTTTTTAGCAATTGCACCTTCCTTAGAACGTGGATTCGTCTGTTCGTTTGGGCTCATTACCGTTGGAGCAGGAAGTGTGTTTGTGCCCTGGCCAGATAATGATTGGTTTAGTCGATTTGAGGCTTCAGCCTGGGCACCTAGGTTGTTCTCAGTTTCGTCTGCGGGGGGATCCAAAGTAGCTCTATTTGGCTGTATAGGGGCTGGTGAACATACATGAGCAATCGGGCCCAGAGAGGATCTCCTCGAAAAAATAGGGTCTTGGGACAGACGGCGCTGCGTCAGCGCAATTTCTCTTTCAAGGACTGATGACGCTCTCGTTATAAATTGATCGAGAGTCCCTGCAACCATTCCTATGGGTGTCGGTTTGGCGCCCCTTCTAGTAGTCATAGTGTACAATGTTTTATTTCGCAATTGGTAATAGCGATACTCACAGTTTGGAGTGGCAGTTAGGGGGCTGGCCCAGCCCGGCCCTCGTCGGCCCCGGACGGCCACAGACGGTCCCGCCCTTGTCCCGGGCTTCTCCCGGCGCTGCCCGCGCGCGGACCCGCGACGCGGAGGTTAGGCTGTGAATTGTAGCGCCTCCAGGCGCATGTGGCGAGTAGTGGGCGGGAACTTCCTCCCCCTGGAGGCAGAGGTTGCCAGGAGATGTAGTCCCCCGTTCCAGCCGCGGTCGCGAGGACACCAAGCGCGGTGGCGGGAAGGAGACACCAGCAGAGGAGAGCCCACGGCAGCAATCCGCTAAGAGAGCAGGGAGCACACGCAAGCCTCTCCACAAGTAAGTGTTTTGTGACCCCCGCTCCACCGAGGTTAGGCTGTGATTTGTAGCGCCTCCAGGCGCAGGTGGCGAGTAGTGGGCGGGAACTTCCTCCCCCTGGAGGCAGAGGTTGCCGGGAGATGTAGTCCCCCGTTCCAGCCGTGGTCGCGAGGAAACCAAGCGCGGTGGCGGGAAGGAGACACCAGCAGAGGAGAGCCCACGGCAGCAATCCGCTAAGAGAGCAGGGAGCACACGCAAGCCTCTCCACAAGTACGTTTTTTGTGACCCCCGCTCCACCGAGGTTAGGCTGTGATTTGTAGCGCCTCCAGGCGCAGGTGGCGAGTAGTGGGCGGGAACTTCCTCCCCCTGGAGGCAGAGGTTGCCGGGAGATGTAGTCCCCCGTTCCAGCCGCGGTCGCGAGGACACCAAGTGCGGTGGCGGGAAGGAGACACCAGCAGAGGAGAGCCCACGGCAGCAATCCGCTAAGAGAGCAGGGAGCACACGCAAGCCTCTCCACAAGTAAGTTTTTTGTGACACTGACAAAGCAGACACATTGGACTCGTACTTAAAACAGATAAAAAGCACCAGCTCTTACCCCTGTACACAAGAACAATCCAAGAATACTCTAACCCAGCTTCTCTGTTCCTTCCAACACATCTTACACAATTAATTTATGGACCTGGTCAAAGCAAGCAGGCCTGCCCGTAGCCCTTCTGACCCTTGTCCACCACAAACTTTCAAGACAATTATTTTAACAACCTCTGCTGCCACTCCAGTAAGAAGAATCTTCGACGATTCCTTAACTACCGAAATATTTACAGAACTAAAAAAATCACATATACGCTCTTTACTGAAGAAAACAAACTTGGACCTGCTGAACCCTGACAACTACAGACCCATTACAAATTGACCTTTCCTGGGCAAACTGATAGAAAAAGCAGTGTTCACCCAGATGTCACAATTCAATGTAGAGAATGACATACTCTCAAACTTCCAAACAGGATTCCGTCCGGGAAGAGGCACTGAATCTGCCCTCCTTGCCATCTGGGATGACCTGAAGAATACAGTTGACCGCAGCGGGGTTGCTGCGCTACTCCTCTTGGACTTCTCGGCTGCCTTTGACACGGTTGACCAAGACACTCTGAAACAAAGACTCTATGAAGCCGGCATAGAGGGAACTGCTCTAGACTGTCTGCCTTCGAAACAGAACTAATGTCATCCATACTCCACCTTTCTCGTCGAAACCACACTCCACAAAAGCAGGGGTCCCTCAAGGTTCTGTCGTCTCGCCCATGTCTTTCAACATCTACATGAAGTCCTTACCGGTACTGATCAATCAATTTCACCTCACGTGCTAGAACTATGCAGGTGACATGCAAATACTCCTTCAACTGGACTGCCCCAAAGACATTGAAAAATCCCCAATTTTCAGTTGTTTCAGAGCCGTGGAGCAGTGGATGACTTGGAGCCATCTCAAATTGAATGCTTCAAAAACGGAAATACTCACGTGTGGCGATTGGAAACATTATGACACGCTTGTCGCTTGGCCTGATGAACTGGGATCACCACCTAAAGTATTGAAGGAAGTAAGAAACCTCGGAATGATCACTGACTCCAAGCTGTGGAATGCCGAAGTGGACAAACTAGCAAGATCAAGCTTTGTCACTATAAAAACTCTGCGACAAATTTTCCCTCATTTGGGATTTCCACACAAGGTCCAAGCTACCATCTCCCTTCTTCTGTCCAGACTCGATTACGCCAATAGCCTCTACAACAAATCACCTTTAACGACTATGAAAAGACTACAACGGATTCAGAACTCGGCTGCCAGACTACTCTTGCATTTCAAACCGCGAGACCACATCTCACCTGCCATGAAAGCCCTGCATTGGTTACCGGTTGCCAGAAGATCCACGTTCAAGCTACTTTGTATCGCCTACAAAGCAATACATGGAATGGGACCGCTCTTCATCAGGAATAAAATCACCAAACACATTCAACAAAGGAACCGACGCCTGAAAGGGGCATCTCGCCTCAAAATCCCAAGATACAAGAAAAAAACATGGGTGGCACACCCTTCTCTGTTCAAGCAGCCAAACTATGGAACTCTTTACCCCCCAACATAAGATCCACTGACAACCACCTTATCTTCAGAAAACTACTCAAGAATTGGCTCTTCCCACATAAGCACCATACGCAAACAGAAATTTACAGCATATTCTTCTATATTTAAGCATTTATTTTCACTATAGATATGTACCTATCTTTGTGTATTGCTTTGTATAAACATGTAGAATAATTATGTTGCTGATGATAAATAAATAAATAAATAAAAATCGTCTTTGGTCTACATGTACTTCCATTGTGCATCTATGTACCTTCCATGTACTTGGATCTGTGTGTCTGTTACTTTTCTCCAGAAAAAGCATATCCAATGCACTACCCTATTTCTCATCCTGTACCTCTATCACTATCTTTAATCTATATGTACTTACCTCCTTAATGCATCTATATACTTTCAATGTACTTATGGATCTATATATTTATCACTTTCTTCTAATTTAGTATTTCAAATGCACTACCCTATTTCTCAGCCTATACTTCTCTCAATGTATCCTCTAGCCCAACCTTCTGACTCATCCCAAACTTCTTTCTACTATTACCAATGCACTACCCTATCTCTTACCCTATACATATATCAATATATCCTCTACATCCACTCTCATTTAGCCCAAACCCCATACCACTACTATGATCCCAAAATAACCCTTTCTAGATTCTCTCCTTCTCTACCCCTCCTTGCATCATCTGACACCTTTTTTACTATACCGAGCCCCCAAAACAAACCTTTCTAAACTCTTCCCTCTGACTCTTTCCCTCAAAACCCCCTTTTTACTCATCCAAAAGCCTCCACCGACTCTGTGACCTCAAAATAAAAAATCTCACTCTTCTGTCCCTCCACTATCCTTTTCAATCAAAATAACAGACTAACATGTTCCTTTCTCAAATTCCATATTCCACTATACTAATTCACCACTAATCCTTTATGGGTTCCAGAGTAGCGTGCTACTCGCCAATAACGCACTTCAAAACCCCATCAAGGGGTAGCAAGCGCTATATAAATACAAAGCTCTTTCCCTCTTCTATCCCGCAACATACCATTCTCTATCCAAATAACTGAATAACATATCCACCACTCAAATTACTTCTCACTTCACTATACTAATTTTCAACACTAATCCTTTATGGCTTCCGGAGTAGCGTCCTACTCACCAGAAAAGCGCTTCAACACCCATCAGGGGTAACAGGTGCTACATGAATGCAAACCTTTCTTCCCTTTTATCCCTCCGCTATCCTTCTCATTCCAAATAACTAACTAATATCCACCACTCAAATTACTTTCATATTTCACCATACTAATTCAGCACTAATCCTTTATGGGTTTCCGGAGTAGCGTGCTTCAACACCCCATCAGGGGTAACAAGCGCTATATAAATACAAACCTTTTTTTTTTCTTCCTTCTATCCTTCTGCTGTCCTTCCGAATCCAAATAACTGACTAACCTATCCACCACTTAAAATTTACTTGCATGTTTCACTATACTAATTCAACACCAAACCTCTATGGGTCCCGGAGTAGCGTGCTACTCGCCAAAAAAGCGCTTCGACGCCTCGCCTGGGGTAGTAAGCGCTATATAAATGCAATTACAATACAATACATAGCTGTACGTCTGGGGTCATTTATTTGGCAAAACCATTTTATACTTGTCCCTTCAATAACATGCACAAAAATGTAAGGTAATAGCGTCTTGGGTGACAAGAGTAAACATCTACTGCCCACTGAACTCAGAATAAGATTTGGCTGGCACTTACTGTAGATCGGTTGGTAATGGACCAAGTTTAAAATGCTATAGATTGTCTGGAAAGTGCATTTGGGATTTCCACCCAGTGTTGTCAGTCTTTTATTTTTGTGTTCAAAATTTCCACTCGTCCCCCCCCCCACACACAAGTGGATACCTAGCCATCATAACACATTACCAGATGAGAACACACAAAGAAACTAGGACTGCAATTCAGCAAAGGCACTGATGTTGACCAATGGTGAGAATCTTGTCTACCCTGAAATTCTGGGGTGTGATTTAAGTGTCCAACAGATTCCCTAACTTCTCTTTCGCTTGTAGGACACTGACGAAAAGGGCTGCATGGCTATATTTGTATGAGTGTTTCTCTGTCCATAACTTAAGATGCTGGGCTACTCTCTCACATCCGGGTTTACATGCTCACCACTTAATTCTGCAAATGGTTGCTCATGTACCATATCCAGGTAGCCACATTTGGTGAGAAGGTCATATCAATCAGCATTGAAAATTGCTAATGTTTTCAGCATCAAGTAACTCCGTTATCTAAACCCTCTGCTTACATGCCCCTTTGTAGAGGCCTTTATTGCCTGACAAATAAACATAATTGAGATGTCAGTAGTGTAGAGCTTCCTTGAAGAAAATAATATCTACTTTTTTCAAGACAGACTGTCTGTCACCTTCTCCTTAGCCTAATAACTGATACGTCAGACAGACTGCTTGATGTAGATGGCCCATTGTCCTCTTGCAGATGTTTTATTTCCTTACTAGGTAGCGGCTTATGTAGAAAAGGCTGGCTTGTCCGCACCACTGGGAATTGAGTGTCCACAGCCTGTAGAGCAGCCACCCTGATTCAGGCACAATTAAACTTGCAGCTCCTACACAACGTTTTTCATATTGCACTTTGTCACACTCTTGCTGGGGCAAATCAGCCACTGAAGATGTACACTTTTCACCTGATAAGCTGATGAGCTACTTTAGAATGAAGGCTACAGACAGCTAACATTTTACCAGATCCATAAGCAGTTCACTAGCAATGATTTAGGTAATTCCTTTTAAATCTTCAGATTAATTGTATCAGTTAATAATTTTATTCTGGTGTCAGGTTTTCTTGAGCCACCTCTGAAATGATGCCTTAAACTCTGCACCCTCTATACCTTTTCAGGGCTGCTCACAAATTGCATTGTGTATTAGGTTTAATAGTACTACAATAGTACTACAAATGTGCAATAACATACTGTTCAAAAACGTACTTCACTTTCACTGTTATAAATGCTCAGAGCTGGGGTAAATCCAACACCACACATGTTCAACCACTAATACTCCAACACCCTCCTATTGAAAGTAAAGGATACAAGGATAATACCCTATAGGAAATAATGTTACATAAAATTATTTAAAATGGCTAAAAATATAAATAATTTTAATTTAATCTAAAACCTGTTTTTTTATATTTTAATAACGTTTTTGAATTTAAAATTTCAAAAACTTCAAGTTTTTATTAAAAACAAACTATTTTAAATTCTATTAATATATTTTCATAATTATTATTACTTTACACATTTTCTTTTTACTTAATGTAGGATTTTTGTTTAATTTGAACTTCCGAATAATAATTATAATTTAATATATTTAAATTATCAAATATTTAATGCAGTAATTACATTAATACTGCTGTAGCATTTTTTATTTTGCTCTACATTGAATATAAATATCTGAAATATATAAAATTAATTTATAATAATTTTCTCCCTGTGATATGGTATAAGGATATTTTAAAGTTTATATTAAACTTGAAAAAAATAGTAAAACATTATATTTAAATATTATTGTCAATTAATTTTATATCTTTATTTTAAATGTATAATATATTCCATTTCAATTATTTTCTGAAGGTCCAGTTAAAACAGTCCCACCTTAAGTCATAAAATGATATTTTTTTAATACGTATTAATTATTTTAAAAGTTATCAATAGAATTAATTGAAAGTTTAATTCGGTTTTAATAATACAAAAACTGTTGAATTAGTTTTTAAATTAAAAAAGGTATTACAATATGTTAAATTAAACTAAAAATGTTTTATTTTTATATACTTTACATTCAATTCAAATAATTTATACTTTTAACTATCTTGAATAATTTAATTTCATTTACCATTATTTACTATGAAGTTTTATTTTGAGTCCCTACTTCTATTATTTTCCATGGGAGGGTATTTCAGTATCAGTGCCTCACCATGTGCGTTGCTGGACTTACTACTCATCCTTTGTGGCAGTGATAACATCTGATACAGACATCGAGCCTCCGATTCCTTATCTAAGAATCCTCCCTAGGCGCCAGACTGGATCTGGAAGTTTTTCAGCAGTATCTGTGCACGTCGGTAGAGGGCATCGAGCAACTCAGCAGTGAAGTCGTCCCCCGACTGTAACTTCAACGGAGTCCATATTAACCCTCCCCTAAAGTCAGTTCCATCTTTTCGGCGCTAACAATGTAAATCCACACTGTAGTTCCTTTGCCGTTTTTTGACCTACTTGATTTTTTTCATCAACGGAGCAGTGTGCCTTCAGTGTCCTCGGAGCTCAGAGTTCAAGCCTCGTGGATGACAGATGTTTGCCTTGGAGAGCACCATGACTCCGAAGAGTGTGACTCCTGTCGCCAGCTCTGACCGAAAGCGCACAGGGAATATCGCATGATCCTTACAGCATGGATTTCAGAGTCATTAAAGTCTTCTCTTCATCATCGATCCCCTACGTGCTCTATGGACTGACCGCGCGTTGCGCTAGGAGCCATCCCCGCGGACGTCATTCTCCTTAGACGTCTGGAGGTAAGTTATGCCAGTAAGTCTTGGTGTCGGCGGTCTAAGTCTCAGTGCCGCCCGCCTTCTTCACCTACCGCTGGTCCCTACTCTTCTGTTGAAGTGTCGGGGCATAGTCCCGCTCACATCTCCCCACCTGTCCTGGGGCAGGGGCATCTTTGACCCAGATTAGACAATATTCTCAAACTTTTCATTCTATTCTTGGATCATCACCTCCCTCTGGAGTGCCCTCGGGCCCCACGGAAGTACAGGAGATCGTGCCTGTGACCCTGCCGACAGGTTCTCCCCCGGCTTCAGGTCGCCTGCTCGGTCTGACACCTTAGCGTCGCCGGTGCACAGCACGCCAGCGCTCCCATCTTCGGCTCTTGCTTCTGGCCCGTCGACGTCGGACTCTTGTCTGCCGGCACCCATAGTGGTGCTGTCTATGCCAATCGGCGTCACCTGTTGTGCTCTGTCTTCGTATTGGTATAATTTGATGTGTATTGAGGAAGTGTTCCTTACTGCACTGAGTGGCACTGTAGATGGCACAGTGTTGACATAGAGCACACCTAGATATGTTTTGGTAGACTCTTATGCAAACTACAACAGAGGTGCTGACTGTTCTGTCTTGTTAACCACTGCCGTCATTCTTTCATAGTATAACCTTCTGGATGTCGACCAGCTTCGGTTCCGACGTTGAATGCAGCGACGATGAAGCGGACAGTCTCAGACTCCCTTCCTCTGGGTTTTTTGAGGACCATGGTTGTGGAAGTACCACCTATGGTGTAGTGTGTCCCACTCCCATTTCGGAGGCGGCTCCACCTCTAATGCAATCTAACTGGTTACTTGATTTGGATGATGCCAGTGGCTTGGAATCTTCTCCAGCCTCCTGTCTCCTCCTGGTTTGGCTACAAAGGCAAGTTCCGCTCTGGTGGAAATGCTCAATCAAGTTTCGGTCATACTGGATTTACAACTTGCTTCTGTGGAATTGTGAACAGACTCTTTACATGACGTTCTACATCCTGGCCCATCTAACGTTGAGCCTGTGCTTCCTTATAGTGACTGTGTTTTCGATATCCTACTGGGTGTTTGAGCTAAAGCTGACTTGGGTCTCCCTGTGGATTTCTCTATTCCTCACAGGTATTGCTCTTTAGACATCTCTCTATTAGGAGCTTTGTGGTTCAGGCTGCTTTGGCCACCCAAAATAAAGATTTTTCTCCCTCCCGTCCCTCTGGTGAGATAGGTAAGGGAATTCGACTCTTGTGGTAGGCATATTTTCTCTTTTCTAGCGCTGCTCTGCGCTCTCTGAACACCTCTTGTGTCCTTCCCCCTCTTCTCGCAAGCCTTGTGGAACTCAGTGGAATGCCTCATACCTTCCCTTCCGGAAGAAGCCCAGAATGAAGCCCAGAATGGTCTTGTTCCCCTGGTACGTGATGGGCAGCAAGCTGCCACTCTTCGCATCCGCTATGGTATGAATACCACCAATCCTGTTGGTCGGGCTATGGCCTCTTCCATAACTCTACATTGGCATGCATGGTTGCATACTTACAGGTTTTCAGAGGATGTGCAAACTACTTGAATTTACATGCTTTTTGGTGGCACCTCCCTTTTTTGGCGGACATCAGACAGTCAGTGTGGTGCGGAGTCTTAACTACTCGTTGTACTAAGATTGTCAGGGACAGTTTATTTCCTCTTGCTTTGACTCCTGTCCGCCTTCATAGGGCAGAGTACTCTCTCCCTGCCAAGGTTTCTCAATTATGCTGTCAATGACAGGTTTAGTTTCCAGCCATCTGGCACACATCTTGCTTCGTGGTCTCATGGGAGTCTGTTCTTACGGCATCTTTTGGTCGCTTGATTTTTCTTACCCGAATACTTAGTCTGAAGAGGGTTTTCTACTGCGTTACTCAGATTCACTGTAGCCTTGTTCTCCTTTTTTGGGGACCTTATTTTGTATGCCTTAGAGGTGTTTTGTAAGCTGTCTATACACTTAGTATCACTTGTAGAGACTCGATTTCTTCTTTTCTCTGCCCCCCTCCATTTAAGCGACTCTGGTACCTCAGGAATGCACACTCTTGGCCTGGTTATTTTTTGTTCCGGTTATCAAACCTCTGCCGTGTAGACCTTCTCTTTGTTCTGTTTTACTCTGTGAGACACATGTATTTTCTCCTACTCCTATTATGTTCCTCATGGTTCGGGCTAGGGTTCCTCTAACCCCCCTCCCTGCTGCCCTTATGATATCGGCATCTTAATGGTGTATTATTTCGATTGTGCCTGGGCACTGTTTTCTTGTGTGGGCGCCCTCCACTTTTCTACTTTATTGTGCCCTTGATGCTGCTTATCTTCCACAGTCTGGTGTTCTCGTCTGTGTTTTTACCATTTTGGTGTTAAACCTACCTACTTGAGGTATGGTCGCTGCTGTTGCCTTCTGCGATGTTGTTTTTTGTATTCATCTCTGCTATCGTGCTTGTGGGGTAGTTGTTGTGTCTGCTGTACTTTATCTTCACCTGAGACACCAGTCCACTTGCTTTTTTTTTTTGGGATCCTTGTCTGGTATCCCTATTTCACAAGCAGCTGGGCTTGCCTTTCTATCTATCTTTCCTTAAGTATCCATGAAGCGTTGGGTCAGGTTTCTTACCTGTTTCCCCCTGCTTTCATTTGTTAGGCAATGTGTGATTGTCGTAATCGTCTGTTGGTTGCCCTTAGTTTCCGCCGGCCTTTCATTTCCTAAAGAGGTGTTCTTCTTCTTGTCTTCCATAGTGGACCTTCCACATACTGTTTATTCTTTACTCCTCCTGCTGCCGCCTGCTGGTATCGTTCTTCAGTTGGTGGAGTTGGTTCTTAGACAGTTGCCCTGGTTTTCCTGTAGTGGGCGATGCCTTCCACTTCCTGCTCTATGAGGAAGTTTGTTTTGGTTTCTCAGCTTTGTCTTTCTGTCTCCACCTCAGTTACTGTCCTAAACTCATCTTTTACGATGGTAGGATGTATTATCTCCAACCTTCCTTGATTACCTCTGTTTTTGGAGTGTCCCTAGTTCCTCCACTTCTTGTCCTCCTGCTTACTGGCAGACGACATGAGTTTGCTTAGGAGGAGTGGATATACTTTTGCTGTGTCCTGTATGACTTGTGTCTCTATGGAAATGTCTGTTTTTTTAAAATATGCATGTATATACCTATCTGATAGAGACTACTAGCCGCAGATTCCTTAACGTAGAATTATCCCCAGGCGCGGGACTGGACCCGGAAAACATTCTTTGACCCAGCATCTCTGCGCGCCGGGGGGGGGCAGTACCAAGCGACTCCGCCCTGACGTCGTCCACGGGCGTGACGTCAGCGAGGTCACATAAGCTCCGGCACGCTGACATCAGTTTTCCTCTTTTCCGCATGCAACGCGGATCCGGATCGTGTCCCTGACCTGTTTTCCAGCCTTCTTTTCACGCTTTGTGTTGTGGGACAGTGTGCGAATGCCTTCGGGCTTCAAGACGTGTTCGTCTTGCACGCATCAGATGTCAGCGACGGACCCTCATTCTATTTGCATGTACTATTTGGGCGAGCACCATGATTCCATGGACTGCGACGCTTGCCAGCATCTGAAGCCGAAGTCCCGGCGGGAGCGCCGGATGAAACTCCTCTCTGCCCGCTTGTCCAGATCGGTGTCGTCTCCGCGTCCGTCCCCTGCGGGAGGGTCCAAGAATCGCCGATTCCGACATTGACATTGCCCGTCACCGAGGCGCCTAGGGCCTCGCTCGCCCATCGGTAAGTCTTATGGCTTGTGCCCGAGGCCTGGCCCCGCTCTGCGGAGGGCGCGGTTCTCCGTGGGACATGCGGCCTCATTCGTCGCCACACCCGCGGTTTCCCGGCATCGGGGCGACCAGGGCCCAAATGGAGGCCTATGCTACGGCTCTGCAGGATTCCTTGGCCACTCCTCCCCCACTTCCTGGAACGTCCGCGGATCCCTTGCCACATGCGGGTCCTTCCTTGGAGTCGCCGACGGGTTCGGCTTCAGGTTTTGGAGGTGTGGTGTCATCGGGGTGCAGCCCTACGGGGTTCCCCTCTTCGACCCACGGCGTCTCTACCTCGCCGCAAACCCCCGAGGGGGTCCCTGTGGTGTTGCGGGAGGTTGCTGGGACTCGCGGCTTGTCCCAGAGTCCTCCTCGGTCCACTACTACAGGAAATGACATGCAGTGCCAGGAACATAAAAGAAGGACTGACCTTTCCTCTTGATTCCACAAAGCAAGCCCCTGACGAAGAGGAGCCATTCCTTGAAACGCGTTGGGCAAGAAGTAACTGCAGCGTGACACGAAGGGCAAGTCCAGGAGAAAACCGGATGCTTTGGGGCAATTTGGTGATATATATATATATATATGCACAACCATTCCTCCGTTTTACCGGGGGCCTCCAACTCTGCAGGGCGAGCTCTCAATTGGTCAGGAACAGAGAATCCTGCTGGTTAACTGCAAAAAAGACGAAGAGCTCACAGCTTCGGCACCTTTTCAAACTGACATCTTTATTCTGTCTGAATCACGTGGCAGCTTTAGCAACTCATTAAATACCTTACACGTTTCAGCGCACCAGCGCCTTGGTCACAGGTGAGTTGTATTTAGTAGTATATAGTCCCAGTGGTCATGTGGCCTCTTCTTCGGACCACAAATCCCAAAATGCATCATTATATAATTATATCAGACTGGCTCAAGCATATTGTCATATTTAGCGTTAGTAGCTTTCTCATTTTGCCAAAGTCCAGCGTTTAACTTTCAATCGGCGATGCTTTCAGGAAAAGTCTTTTAAAAGCATAGTGCACCTCGCTGTCACATGCTGAGTGAATGCTTGAAAGAGAAACACGAAGACTGCTAGAAAGAGGCCACCGCCTCCTTCACTCCCTTTCTTTCCAGCCTCACAAGTAGTCACGGAAATCCAATTTCGACTGTTTTGGTAGGAAAGCGAGTCATGCCCCCTCAATCAACTGCACAACCATTCCTCCGTTTTACCGGGGGCCTCCAACTCTGCAGGGCGAGCTCTCAATTGGTCAGGAACAGAGAATCCTGCTGGTTAACTGCAAAAAAGACGAAGAGCTCACAGCTTCGGCACCTTTTCAAACTGACATCTTTATTCTGTCTGAATCACGTGGCAGCTTTAGCAACTCATTAAATACCTTACGCGTTTCAGCGCACCAGCGCCTTGGTCACAGGTGAGTTGTATTTAGTAGTATATAGTCCCAGTGGTCATGTGGCCTCTTCTTCGGACCACAAATCCCAAAATGCATCATTATATAATTATATCAGACTGGCTCAAGCATATTGTCATATTTAGCGTTAGTAGCTTTCTCATTTTGCCAAAGTCCAGCGTTTAACTTTCAATCGGCGATGCTTTCAGGAAAAGTCTTTTAAAAGCATAGTGCACCTCGCTGTCACATGCTGAGTGAATGCTTGAAAGAGAAACACGAAGACTGCTAGAAAGAGGCCACCGCCTCCTTCACTCCCTTTCTTTCCAGCCTCACAAGTAGTCACGGAAATCCAATTTCGACTGTTTTGGTAGGAAAGCGAGTCATGCCCCCTCAATCAACTGCACAACCATTCCTCCGTTTTACCGGGGGCCTCCAACTCTGCAGGGCGAGCTCTCAATTGGTCAGGAACAGAGAATCCTGCTGGTTAACTGCAAAAAAGACGAAGAGCTCACAGCTTCGGCACCTTTTCAAACTGACATCTTTATTCTGTCTGAATCACGTGGCAGCTTTAGCAACTCATTAAATACCTTACGCGTTTCAGCGCACCAGCGCCTTGGTCACAGGTGAGTTGTATTTAGTAGTATATAGTCCCAGTGGTCATGTGGCCTCTCCTTCGGACCACAAATCCCAAAATGCATCATTATATAATTATATCAGACTGGCTCAAGCATATTGTCATATTTAGCGTTAGTAGCTTTCTCATTTTGCCAAAGTCCAGCGTTTAACTTTCAATCGGCGATGCTTTCAGGAAAAGTCTTTTAAAAGCATAGTGCACCTCGCTGTCACATGCTGAGTGAATGCTTGAAAGAGAAACACGAAGACTGCTAGAAAGAGGCCACCGCCTCCTTCACTCCCTTTCTTTCCAGCCTCACAAGTAGTCACGGAAATCCAATTTCGACTGTTTTGGTAGGAAAGCGAGTCATGCCCCCTCAATCAACTGCACAACCATTCCTCCGTTTTACCGGGGGCCTCCAACTCTGCAGGGCGAGCTCTCAATTGGTCAGGAACAGAGAATCCTGCTGGTTAACTGCAAAAAAGACGAAGAGCTCACAGCTTCGGCACCTTTTCAAACTGACATCTTTATTCTGTCTGAATCACGTGGTAGCTTTAGCAACTCATTAAATACCTTACGCGTTTCAGCGCACCAGCGCCTTGGTCACAGGTGAGTTGTATTTAGTAGTATATAGTCCCAGTGGTCATGTGGCCTCTTCTTCGGACCACAAATCCCAAAATGCATCATTATATAATTATATCAGACTGGCTCAAGCATATTGTCATATTTAGCGTTAGTAGCTTTCTCATTTTGCCAAAGTCCAGCGTTTAACTTTCAATCGGCGATGCTTTCAGGAAAAGTCTTTTAAAAGCATAGTGCACCTCGCTGTCACATGCTGAGTGAATGCTTGAAAGAGAAACACGAAGACTGCTAGAAAGAGGCCACCGCCTCCTTCACTCCCTTTCTTTCCAGCCTCACAAGTAGTCACGGAAATCCAATTTCGACTGTTTTGGTAGGAAAGCGAGTCATGCCCCCTCAATCAACTGCACAACCATTCCTCCGTTTTACCGGGGGCCTCCAACTCTGCAGGGCGAGCTCTCAATTGGTCAGGAACAGAGAATCCTGCTGGTTAACTGCAAAAAAGACGAAGAGCTCACAGCTTCGGCACCTTTTCAAACTGACATCTTTATTCTGTCTGAATCACGTGGCAGCTTTAGCAACTCATTAAATACCTTACGCGTTTCAGCGCACCAGCGCCTTGGTCACAGGTGAGTTGTATTTAGTAGTATATAGTCCCAGTGGTCATGTGGCCTCTTCTTCGGACCACAAATCCCAAAATGCATCATTATATAATTATATCAGACTTGCTCAAGCATATTTTCATATTTAGCGTTAGTAGCTTTCTCATTTTGCCAAAGTCCAGCGTTTAACTTTCAATCGGCGATGCTTTCAGGAAAAGTCTTTTAAAAGCATAGTGCACCTCGCTGTCACATGCTGAGTGAATGCTTGAAAGAGAAACACGAAGACTGCTAGAAAGAGGCCACCGCCTCCTTCACTCCCTTTCTTTCCAGCCTCACAAGTAGTCACGGAAATCCAATTTCGACTGTTTTGGTAGGAAAGCGAGTCATGCCCCCTCAATCAACTGCACAACCATTCCTCCGTTTTACCGGGGGCCTCCAACTCTGCAGGGCGAGCTCTCAATTGGTCAGGAACAGAGAATCCTGCTGGTTAACTGCAAAAAAGACGAAGAGCTCACAGCTTCGGCACCTTTTCAAACTGACATCTTTATTCTGTCTGAATCACGTGGCAGCTTTAGCAACTCATTAAATACCTTACGCGTTTCAGCGCACCAGCGCCTTGGTCACAGGTGAGTTGTATTTAGTAGTATATAGTCCCAGTGGTCATGTGGCCTCTCCTTCGGACCACAAATCCCAAAATGCATCATTATATAATTATATCAGACTGGCTCAAGCATATTGTCATATTTAGCGTTAGTAGCTTTCTCATTTTGCCAAAGTCCAGCGTTTAACTTTCAATCGGCGATGCTTTCAGGAAAAGTCTTTTAAAAGCATAGTGCACCTCGCTGTCACATGCTGAGTGAATGCTTGAAAGAGAAACACGAAGACTGCTAGAAAGAGGCCACCGCCTCCTTCACTCCCTTTCTTTCCAGCCTCACAAGTAGTCCCGGAAATCCAATTTCGACTGTTTTGGTAGGAAAGCGAGTCATGCCCCCTCAATCAACTGCACAACCATTCCTCCGTTTTACCGGGGGCCTCCAACTCTGCAGGGCGAGCTCTCAATTGGTCAGGAACAGAGAATCCTGCTGGTTAACTGCAAAAAATACGAAGAGCTCACAGCTTCGGCACCTTTTCAAACTGACATCTTTATTCTGTCTGAATCACGTGGCAGCTTTAGCAACTCATTAAATACCTTACGCGTTTCAGCGCACCAGCGCCTTGGTCACAGGTGAGTTGTATTTAGTAGTATATAGTCCCAGTGGTCATGTGGCCTCTTCTTCGGACCACAAATCCCAAAATGCATCATTATATAATTATATCAGACTGGCTCAAGCATATTGTCATATTTAGCGTTAGTAGCTTTCTCATTTTGCCAAAGTCCAGCGTTTAACTTTCAATCGGCGATGCTTTCAGGAAAAGTCTTTTAAAAGCATAGTGCACCTCGCTGTCACATGCTGAGTGAATGCTTGAAAGAGAAACACGAAGACTGCTAGAAAGAGGTCACCGCCTCCTTCACTCCCTTTCTTTCCAGCCTCACAAGTAGTCACGGAAATCCAATTTCGACTGTTTTGGTAGGAAAGCGAGTCATGCCCCCTCAATCAACTGCACAACCATTCCTCCGTTTTACCGGGGGCCTCCAACTCTGCAGGGCGAGCTCTCAATTGGTCAGGAACAGAGAATCCTGCTGGTTAACTGCAAAAAAGACGAAGAGTAGTCACGGAAATCCAATTTCGACTGTTTTGGTGCGCTGAAACGCGTAAGGTATTTAATGAGTTGCTAAAGCTGCCACGTGATTCAGACAGAATAAAGATGTCAGTTTGAAAAGGTGCCGAAGCTGTGAGCTCTTCGTCTTTTTTGCAGTTAACCAGCAGGATTCTCTGTTCCTGACCAATTGAGAGCTCGCCCTGCAGAGTTGGAGGCCCCCGGTAAAACGGAGGAATGGTTGTGCAGTTGATTGAGGGGGCATGACTCGCTTTCCTACCAAAACAGTCGAAATTGGATTTCCGTGACTACTTGTGAGGCTGGAAAGAAAGGGAGTGAAGGAGGCGGTGGCCTCTTTCTAGCAGTCTTCGTGTTTCTCTTTCAAGCATTCACTCAGCATGTGACAGCGAGGTGCACTATGCTTTTAAAAGACTTTTCCTGAAAGCATCGCCGATTGAAAGTTAAACGCTGGACTTTGGCAAAATGAGAAAGCTACTAACGCTAAATATGACAATATGCTTGAGCCAGTCTGATATAATTATATAATGAAGCATTTTGGGATTTGTGGTCCGAAGAAGAGGCCACATGACCACTGGGACTATATACTACTAAATACAACTCACCTGTGACCAAGGCGCTGGTGCGCTGAAACGCGTAAGGTATTTAATGAGTTGCTAAAGCTGCCACGTGATTCAGACAGAATAAAGATGTCAGTTTGAAAAGGTGCCGAAGCTGTGAGCTCTTCGTCTTTTTTGCATATATATATATATATATATATCAATTACCTACTGGCGGTTGCCAGTAGGTAGTTATAGTTAGAACCTATTTTCCACAGGAAATCCGCAACATTCTATTCCCAATAAGTCTGGCGCCGGTTGACGAATCTTCGCAAAATTTTCCAAACTTTTGGCCAGCTCCGGTCCGCTCCTATCCTGAAAGTTTAGTGGCGATTCGTCAAGCGGGGGCTGAGAAAAAAGGGGGGTCCCAAAATGCGTTTTCCCCCATGCAATTTCCCATAGGACCTGTTGACGCAGCTACAGCCCGAACTGCTGAACGGAATTACACCAAATTTGGCAGAAAGGTAGACCTTGGTTCAGAGTCGTGCCTTTTTCTTAAATGGTGTAAATACGTTCAGTAGTTCCTGAGAAAATCAAAAGTAAAATCACATATATATCTGGGCGGAGCCTAACCACACATCTCATCGTGAGATCTGATTGGCTGTCAGCACTTCATCCAAGAAGTGTTGGCAGCCATCTTGGGACCAATATACATGATAGCACCTCAATAAAAAGCATTGCAGTTAATAAAAGGTTTTAAGACTTTAGTTACATTATTAATCATTTGTTGATGGTACCATACTCATTTTAGGAAATGTTCTAAGGTGATTTTACCATGTGAAAAAGCCTTCTGCTGGGATATCATGAATCATGTTTGAGAGAAAACTATTTCCACATGCTTTTCCCATAGAGGTTTGGAAGGTGATCTATAAGCTAAAGTGAAAGCATATTTTCTGTAAATTCACATTATCTTTCTTAGTCATGTGAGAATGAAGTCTGACATTCTCAGTAAAACATGTACATCCAACAAGGGCAGCTTCCCAGAGTGTTCCAAAGAACAACTAGAGCGCTAACACTCCTACTTATGATAAACGTATGGCACACCTGAAGCCATCTTGATTGGAATAAAATGGTAACTCTTAAAACATTTCATTTAAAAAGGAACAAAATGAGGGGGTTCATCTTGCCATAGAATGTATGATTAGTGCTGCAGAAAGAAAAATTAGGGCACATTTTGACTGACTTCTCAAATCCTCTTCTATTTCATTAAAGAATTCTGACATGCAGACTGAAACATGCACTTTCAATACCAGCAGCAGACTTCCCTGGTGAGCAGTAGCTTTGCTACAGTGATCTAATGAGCAACTAAAGTGCTAACATTCTGAATTTATGGCAAATGTGTGACACATCTGAATGCCTTCTTCATTGAATCAAAGTAAAAAACTGACAGTATGCCTACTGAGGAGACTGTAGTAAATGAGGAAATTAGGAAACGTCTTAACAAGTTTCCCAAGATGGCCACCAGAGACAAAAGAGCCCAAATGTAGCTCAAATATCACCGAGATGTAGCCCAAGTATAGCCCAATTTTAGAATTCCCAGAGTGTTTTAAAGAACAACTAGAGCGCTAACAGTCTTACTTATGACAAAAGTATGGCACACCTGAAGCCATCTTGATTGAAATAAAGTGGTAACACTTAAAACATTTAATTTGCCAAGGAACAAAATGAGGGGGTTCATTTTGCCATAGAAATTATGATTAGTGCTGCAGAAAGAAAAATGAGGGCACATTTTGACTTCTCAAATCCTCTTCTATTTCATTAAAAAGTTCTGACATGCAGACTGAAACATGCACTTTGAATACCAGCAGCAGACTTCCCTGGTGAGCAGTAGCTTTACTACAGTGATCTAAAGAGGAACTAGAGTGCTACCATTCAGAATTTATGGCAAATGTGTCACATGTGAATGCCTTCTTGATGGAACCAAAGTAAACAAGCATTGAAAATACAATAGGTCTCACCCTCGTTTAAGTTAAAGCAATTCTGTTTGTAATTAGGTGGCTTTTTAGCTTTGCTTTTATTAGTGTTTTTCAAAATGTCATGTACATAACATGCATATATGTATATGTATGCATGCATTTATATTTGTATTTATATAGATATGCAGATTATATATATGTTTATATATGTATGTATATATATAAATGCATATATGTGCATATGTGTGCGTGTAGAGAGAGGTAGAGAGTAGTAGAGCGAGAGGTAGAGAGTAGAGGATGAGTAGTAGAGAGTAGTAAAGAGAGTAGCAGAGAGTGAGTAAGAGAGAGTAGTAGAATGAGTAGTAGAGATTAGTAGAGCGTGAGAAGTAGAGAGTATTAGAGAGTGAGTATTAGAGAGTGAGTATTAGAGAGTGAGTATTAGAGAGTGAGTATTAGAGAGTGAGTATCAGAGTGAGTAGTGGAGAGTGAGTAGTGGAGAATGAGTAGTAGAGAGTGAGTAGTAGAGAGTGAGTAGTAGAGGGAATAGTAGAGAGTGAGTAGTAGAGAGTGAGTAGTAGAGAGTGAGTAGTAGAGAGTGAGTAGCAGAGAGTAGTAGAGAGTAGTAGAGTGAGTAGTAGAGAGCGAGTAGTAGAGAGTGAATAGTGGAGAGTGAGTAGTAGATTAGTAGAGAGTGAGTAGTAGAGAGTGAGAGAGTGAGTAGTAGAGAGTAAGAAGTAGAAAGTAGTAGCGAGTGAGTAATAGAGAGTGAGTAGTTTAATTTAAAAGGAACACAATGAGGAGGTTCATTTTGCCATAGAAATTATGATTAGTGCGGAAAAAAGAAAAATTGGGGCACATTTTGAGTGACTTCTCAAATCCTCTTCTATTTCATTAAAAAATTCTGACATGCAGACTGAAACATGCACTTTCAATACCAGCAGCAGACTTCCCTGGTGAGCAGTAGCTTTACTACAGTGATCTAATGAGCAACTAGAGTGCTAACATTCCGAATTTATGGCAAATGTGTGACACATCTGAATGCCTTCTTGATGGAATGAAAGTAAAAAACCTGAAAGTATTTCCTACTGAGGAGACTGTTGTAAGTGAGGAAATTAGGAAACTTCAAAACAAATAAGTCTCCCAAGATGGCCACCAGACACAAAAGAGCCCAAATGTAGAACAAATATCACCGAGATGTAGCCCAACTATAGCCCAATGACAGAATGTCCCAGAGTGTTTTATAGAACAACTAGAGCGCTAACAGTCTTACTTATGACAAAAGTATGGCACACCTGAAGCCATCTTGATTGGAATAAAGTGGTAACACTTAAAACATTTAATTTGCAAAGGAACAAAATGAGGGGGTTCATTTTGCCATAGAAATTATGATTAGTGCTGCAGAAAGAAAGATTAGGGCACATTTTGACTTCTCAAATCCTCTTCTATTTCATTAAAAAATGTTGACATGCAGACTGAAACATGCACTTTGAATACCAGCAGCAGACTTCCCTGGTGAGCAGTAGCTTTACTACAGTGATCTAATGAGCAACTAGAGTGCTACCATTCAGAATTTATGGAAAATGTGTGACACATCTGAATGCCTTCTTGATGGAATCAAAGTAAACAAGCATTGAAAATGCAATAGGTCTCGCCCTCGTTTAAGTTAAAGCAATTCTGTTTGTAATTAGGTGGCTTTTTAGCTTTGCTTGTATTGGAGTTTTTCAAACTTTCATGTACATACCATGCATATGTATGCATATATGTATATGTATATGTTTGCATGCATTTATATTTATATAGATCTGCAGATTATATTTATATGTTTATATATGTATATATATACACATATATATAAATGCATATGCTTATATATGCATATAGATATGTGCATATGTGTGCATGTACAGAGAGGTAGAGGTGTAGAGGTAGAGGTACAGAGGTAGAGGTACAGAGGTAGAGGTACAGAGGTAGAGGTACAGAGGTAGAGAGTAATAGAGAGAGAGGTAGAGAGAGGTAGAGAGCGAGTAATAGAGAGTGAGTAGTAGAGAGTAGTAGAGAAAGTATCAGAGTGAGTAGTAGAGAGTAGTAGAGTGAGTATTAGAGAGTGAGTAGTAGAGAGTGAGTAGTAGAGAGTAGTAGAGAGTGAGTAGCAGAGAGAGAGAGTATTAGACAGTGAGTAGCAGAGTGAGTAGCAGAGAGTGAGTAGCAGAGCGTGAGTAGCAGAGTGAGTAGTAGAGAGTGAGTAGTAGAGAGTAGTAGAGAGTGAGTAGTAGAGTGAGTACTAGAGAGCGAGTAGCAGAGAGTGAGTAGCAGAGAGTGAGTAGTAGAGAGTGAGTAGTAGAGAGTGAGTAGTAGAGAGTGAGAAGTAGAGAGAGTAGTAGACAGTGAGTAGTAGAGTGAGTAGTAGAGAGTAGTAGAGAGCGAGTAGTAGAGAATGAGTAGTGGAGAGAGAGTAGTAGAGAGAGTAGTAGAGAGTGAGTAGTAGAGAGTGAGTAGTAGAGAGTGAGTGGTAGAGAGTAGTAGAGAGTGAGTAGCAGAGAGAGTAGTAGAGAGTACTAGAGTAGTAGAGAGTGAGTAGTAGAGCGAGTAGTAGAGAGTACTAGAGTAGTAGAGAGTGAGTAGTAGAGAGTAGTAGAGAGTGAGTAGCAGAGAGAGTAGTAGAGAGTAGTGGAGAGCGAGTAGTGGAGAGTGAGTAGTAGAGAGTGAGTAGTGTGAGAGTAGTAGAGTGAGAGTAGTAGAGAGTGAGTAGTAGAGTAGTAGAGAGTGAGTGGTAGAGAGCAGCAGAGAGTAGTATAGAGTAGTAGAGAGTGAGTAGTAGAGAGTAGTAGCGAGTGAGTAGTAGAGAGTGAGTAGTAGAGTAGTAGAGAGTGTGTGGTAGAGAGTAGTAGAAAGTAGTAGAGTGAGTAGTAGAGAGTGTGTAGTAGAGAGTGAGTAGTAGAGAGTGAGTAGTAGAGAGTGAGTAGTAGAGAGTGAGTAGTAGAGAGTGAGTAGTAGCGAGTGAGTAGTAGCGAGTGAGTAGTAGAGAGTGAGTAGTAGAGAGTGAGTGGTAGAGAGTAAGTAGTAGAGTAGTCAGTCAGTCAGTGTCAGTCAGCCAGTCAGTGTCAGTCAGTCAGTGTTAGTCAATCAGTGTTAGTCAATCAGTGTCAGTCAGTGTCAATGTCAGTCAATCTGTGTCAGTCAGTGTCAATGTCAGTCAATCTGTGTCAGTCAGTGTCAGTCAGTCAGAGTCAGTCAGTGTCAGCTAGAGCAGCTCTGCTGACCTGGTTCTCTGGGTCTAAAGCAGCTCTGCTGATCTGGTTCTCTCTCTCTAAAGCAGCTCTGCTGACATGGCTTCTCTGGCTCTACAGCAGATCTGCTGATCTGGTTCTCTGGCTCTAGAGTAGCTTTGCTGACCTAGTTCTTATGCTACAGAGCAGCTCTGCCGACCTGGTTCTCTGGCTCTAAAGCAGCTCCCCTGACCCAGTTCTTATTTATATACACCAACTCTCACATACAAAGCCTTTTACTTTGTTGAAGATGTACAACTAAAACATATATTCGCTCGCCAACACACAAATAAATACACTCAGTCACCCAAACAACTGTTTCCAAATGCACTCTTAAACCCATACACCTAGTCAATCAACCATTCACACATCTATGCATAGAGTTACACACACCCCATCCAACCACACACAAACTCAGTGTCCCATACAAATACTCACCCAACTAATCAATAACTAATATACACACTCATGTAGTTCGTGACCAACTGATGCAGCATGTTATACAACAGAGACAGTGCTGCACACATTCACATAGTTTAGTTACTAATCCATGTATTAAGTGATACACTTGTAATTACTCACTTAAAAAGACAGACAGCTACTAAATCCTCTATCCAGACAGTTATATATCCACTCAATCTTCAATACAGATTGGTATATATATAATACATATTTAAATTTCAAACTAAACCACATTCAGTGGATGATGTCATCAGTGATGTCATCAGTGATGTCACTGACCATGTCATGAATGATGCAATATGTGACATCATCAGCAGTGCATTGCAGGCGCGTGAGTTATAGTTAGCAGAACTAACTATAACGGAGGAATTTCTATGGTTTTGTATGAGTGAAATGGGCAGCTAACTATAACACCCCTGAAACCTATGGTTGTTTTTTTATGTGAATATATATATATATATATATATATATCTCACTCACTCACTCACTCACTCACTCACTCACTCACTCACTCACTCGTGTTTTACACGTGCTTCCAGGGAGGTTGTCGTCTTAGCTTGCAAGGGTGTTCCTCAGAGCGGGGCTCCTCTCTTTCACCGCTATGGCTTTTTATGCCTTAGTGCTTGGCACTTTTCCCTGGTGCTGTTCCTCACCTTTCGTTTCTCTCTTTTCTGTATCACACACTGTTCCCATACTCTCCACAGTTTTGTTTGTGATGGCTCCGCGTTGTAGCGCGGAAAAGTTCTCTGATGAAAACTGATGTCAGCGCACCGGGGTGGGGCTTATGTGACCTCGCTGACGTCACCCCCGCGGACGACATCCGGGCGGAGTTGCGTGGTGCCACCCCCTGGCGCGCAGAGATGCTGGGGCAAAGAACGTTTTCCGGGTCCAGTCTCAAGGAAGGGGATAATTCTATGTTAAGGAATCTGCGGATAGAATCGTCTCTACCAGATACATCCTTACCGAAGGTAAGTAACTTGTACATCAATGGATCTCTTGTAGATTACTTTTACTTCAAGTATGTAGATACGTGTGTTGTCTGGCCTTCTATACAGTGTACGTCGCTACATTTTACACCCTTCTTGGTGACCTGGTTTAACCTTTTTGGTTGTACTTGTCTCTTTCCTTCTCCTCTTCAATGAGCATCTCCGTTAAATTACTTTGGGGGATGCCTTTCCTATCTATCAAGGTTCTCGGTTTAAGAGTGTTTTTTTTTTACAGTTCTTGGCTTTCTAGTGATGCTCTTAAGCATTCATTGTTTTCTCTTTTTTCTTTCTTCATCGTTCTTTTATTGGAGGTCCCTGTTTTTGAAATCTGTTTCTCAGGATAGTTTCCTTGATCGGTGGCTTTTCTTTATTAGTTGTACGTGTTCGCTGCGGTTGAGCACACTATATATGCTCCTTACATCGGGTTTGAGCCTGGACCTTCTGGATTATTGTCCTTGCTTTCTTTGCATTACCTGATCAAAGGTTGCATCCTTTTTTGGGGCTTCCTCTTTACTGGTTCTGTATCGTGTTTCTCACAGCCTTGTAGCTGTCTACTCCCTGCGGGCTTATCAATAGTCCTTATGGAGATCAGTCCTTCGGTGAGCATCTTGTTTCGTCTATCATCTTTCAGACAGTTTGATTCCTTTCTATCTTTTGGACCGCCTTCTCCTATTGGGGATCTTTGGCGAGGTGAGTTTGCAGCCCCTCCTCCAAGGATGATATTGTTTGAGTATCTGATTGTAAGATAAGGAATCCGTAGCTAGATGTCTCTATCAGATGGACAAGTTACTGGTAATTCCTTATCTGATAGAAACAGGAACACGCCTCAGATTCCTTATCGACCCACCCATCTTCCACACTCTGCGAGCTGAGGGCCCTGTGGCTCCCTCGATCCCCTTCTTTCTTTTTACTGGAATACTTTCAATCTGTACTTCTTGATAGAAGATTGATTCCCTTTTTGGCACACTGTTTCCGGAGACTGTTTCTCTATATGGCTCTGCATTGTTGGTGAGGAAAAGGTAACAAAAAAATGACGTCAGTGTGTCTTGGTAGGGCCTATATGGACTCCGTTGACGTCACATTCTGGCGACGTCGTCGCTGCAGAGTCACTTAATGCCCTCCACCGACACGCAGAGGTACTTCTCAAAAAATGTCCGGATCCAGTCTGGAGCCTGGGGAGTATTCTAAGATGTAGGATCTGTTTTCATGGTTGCCCCCCACTTTTTGATGATGTCAGTATGATTTTTTGACTAGTCTAAGGCAGGCTTTTCAATCCTGAAGGCACGGTGCTAGGTCATAAGTGTGAGGGTGCTCCTGCATGAGTAGGACATCCCTACAAAATTAAACTGATTATCCGCTGCGCGTCTTGAGAGCTGCTAGTATAGAATTGATCAATTTAAAAACGCTCCTTTTAGAGTTCACTGCCGAATTGAAACTGGGATAATTTTTAGTATGCTTTTAAAAAAAATATAGGAGGTGTTTTAAGGAAGTGTTTTAAGGAATACTATGTTAACTTACTGTGAACTTCCACCTCGAGGACAACAACGACCGCAACTCCACCACCCTGATCGACAACCTCGCCAACCTCGGACTCAGACAACTTGTCACAACACCCACACACTCTGCCGACCACACGCTTGACCCCATCTTCTCCGCAAACCCCCACGTCTCCTTCAACCACACCACCGAACTCCACTGGTCCAACCATCGCTGCATCCACTTCACCTTCAATAAGCGCACCACCGCACCCAACAGATGCCTCTCCACTGCTGGAGCAAAGTCACTGAAGACCAGCTAACCACCACCCTCGCCCAGAGCCTACCCCACCGACCCAGACACCGCCGCCCGCAACCTCAGTGGATCGACGACTGCGCCAACACCCTTGCCCCGTTCAAAAAACCCTCCAACAGTCACACTACCAAGAAAGATAGCTGGTTCACTGAAGACCTCCAGGCCTCCAAGCAAACCTGCCGAAAACTGGAGAAGAACTGGCTCCGTGAACGAACACCGGACAGCTACGCAGCCCACAAGAACGCTACCCGCAGACACCATCACCTCATCAGATCCGCCAAAAGGGCCTCCTTCAAAGGCCGCCTAGACAACAACGCACACAACAGCAAAGAGCTCTTCAACATCGTGAAGGAACTCTCCAACCCCATCTCCCAACACCAACAACGTCCCACCTTCGCAAGACCTGTGCGACTCACTGGCCACCTTCTTCCACCGCAAGATCGCAGACATCCACGACCGCTTCAACGCCACGACCGACCCGACAACCACCGAAACCTCCGACCCCACAAACACCATCCGCGCCAACCGCCTGCTCTCCTGGACCAACATCACTGATGACGACACCATCAAGATCATGAACACCATCCACTCCGGATCTCCGTCAGACCCATGCCCACACCACATCTTCAACAAAGCCAGCACAGACATCGCACCCCATCTCCGGAAAGTCATCAACATCTCCTTCGAGACAGCAACCTTCCCGGAGAGCTGGAAGCACGCCGAGATCAACGCCTTACTCAAGAAACCCAAAGCGGACCCCAAGGACCTCAAGAACTTCCGGCCCTGCTCCCGTTCCCGGCGAAGGTCATCGAGAAGACCGTCAACAAACAACTGACCCGCTACCTCAAGGAAAACAGCATCCTGGACCCCTCCTAGTCCGGGTTCTGCAGCAACCACAGCACCGAAACTGCCCTCATCGCCACCACCAATGACATCAGGACCCTGCTGGACAACGGAGAAACAGCGGCCCTCATCCTTCTGGACCTGTAAGCTGCCTTTGACACGGTCTGCCACCGCACACTACGAACATGCCTCCACGACGCCGGGATCCAAGAGAAGGCCCTGCACTGGACCACCTCCTTCCTCACCCGCAGAACACAGAGTGTCAGCATTCCCCCCTTCCGCTGCGAAGCCACCGAGATCATCTGCGGCGTACCCCAGGGCTCATCCCTCAGCCCAACGCTGTTCAACATCTACATGGCACCTCTCGCCCACGTCGCCCGACTGCAACATCATCTCCTAAGCCGATGACACTCAGCTGATCCTCTCCCTCACCAAAGACCCCCACACCGCCAAAACCAACCTCCAAGAAGGAATGAAGGAAGTCGCCGAATGAATGAGGAACAGCCGACTGAAGCTGAACTCGGACAAGATGGAGGTCCTCATCCTCGGATCCACCCCTTCTGCCTGGGATGAGTCCTGGTGGCCAACTGCACTGGGAACAGCTCCAACACCCACCGACCAAGCTCACAACCTAGGGGTCATCCTCGACTCCACCCTCTCCATGACTAAGCAGGTCAACGCCGTCTCTTCCTCCTGCTTCAACACCCTCCGGATGCTCCGCGTGCTCTACAAGTGGATCCCCACCGAAACGAGAAGAACGGTCACCCAGGTCCTCGTCAGCAGCAGACTGGACTACGGAAACGCCCTCTACGCAGGAGCCTCAGCCAAACTACTGAGACGGCTGCAACGCATCCAGAATGCCTCTGCACGCCTGATCGTCGACATCCATCGCCACAGTCACATCACACCCCACCTGAGAGATCTGCACTGGCTCCCCGTCAACAAGAGGATAACCTTCAAGCTCCTCACCCACACACACAAGGCACTCCACAACACCGGACCAACGTACCTCAACAGACGACTCAGCTTCTACATCCCCACCGCCAGCTCCGCTCTGCCGACCTCGCCCTAGCCACAGTCCCCCGCATCCGAAGAGCGATCTCCGGCGGCAGATAGTTCTCCCACATCACCGCCAAGACCTGGAACACCCTCCCCACCCACCTACGGCAGGCTTTTTGAGCAGTAGCAGCACTCCCCACCCCCCAGCGCCTTGAGACCCTCACGGGTAAGTAGTGCGCTTTACAAATGATATGATTGATTGATTGATTGATTCACTGCTGGCACTAAGTTACTACTAGATTCGCCGTGCATATCGCTACCAGGGTGTGTTGGTGTGCTCTTCTGTAAGAGCGAGAAACCGGACGTTCCAACATCCTGGTTACCGTTCTAGTGGCTGACCGCATTCCTCTCTATTTAAGAGACGCGTTGCAAGCGCGCAGTGTGCGCGCCAAAGGCAAACCCGTCTTCACCCATCCGCGCTCAGATCGCACTCCGCGCCAGCCATGCTGCATCTCTCACTACCCGTTGTACTTACTCCAGGGACGAGCTTTTTTTTGATTGGTGCACAATCTTTCACACTCCCTCTCCAAATTAATGATCCTGGGAGATTTTAATCTCTGGGAGAACGGCAACCTCGACACAGCTTTTAAAGAGCTGTGCCAAGCATGCGAGAATGCTAATCTACAGCAGATGGTGCTGAGTCCCACCCATCAGGGAGGCCATGTGTTGGATCTTATATTTGCCAAGGAAAGGGATGTAGCAGTGATAGAGATACTCCCACTGATTTGGACAGACCACTTCTTGTTTCTTTTCTCCCTACGGCTAACCACCCTTAATAAGCAAACCTCCCATCCGGTTAACACTCGTATGGGTAGGGAATGGTCTAAAATTTTGAAACTAAAAGAACTCCCACAGCTTGTTGATAGTAGTGGTTTTGACATTAATAGCTCAGTGGATGAAAATCATCTGCATCTATGCAATCAGATTACTAATTCACTAGATAGGCTGGCCGCGTTGAGGAAAGCCAAGGGTGATAAGAAACCATCCGCCCCCTGGTGTAATGAGGAGCTTAGGGTGTTGAAGACTAAATGCAAACAAGCTGAGAGGAGATGGAGGAGGAAATACCAGGAGCCTGATAAGGCAGCCTTTCAAAATACTATTGCATAGCTATAAAGTAATGATGGGTAGGGCTAAAGCTAAATATCTCGAAGACACTATTTTGCATTTGCCCAACCAGCTTAAAACCTTATTTAGCTGAGTCAGAGATATGTCTAATCCAGAGTGCGCAAAGAGTGAGATCCCAGCATCGCAAGAACTCTGTGATGACCTGGCAGTCTTTTTTGAAGAAAAAATTAACAACATTTTAAATGGATTAAAAGCTCCAAGTGTTCGTGAGCTTGATACAGAAGGCGATTTGCTGCTATCACCAAGAGGCAGTACTCCTGAGGTATCACTGCTAAGGGAATGTATGATGACTCTGGAGTCCTTCCAGGTTCCATCACAAGAGGAATTTAACACCATTGCAGCCAGTATCTCTTCAGGCTCCCCCCCGGGACCCGCTCCCTCATAAGATGTGAAAGGTACTCAGTAAGGAGCTTTTTCCATATCTCTATCAAATTTTCTCCCAATCTCTAACTAGTGGCACAGTACCTGAGTGCTGGAAAAAGGCAGTTGTCTCTCGCTTAATGAAGAAGGCTGAGTTGGACCCTCAGTGTCCTTCTAACTATAGACCCATCTCCGTGCTTCCCTACCCGATCAAGATCTTGGAGAAAGTAGTGAGTAAATCTCTTACTAAACATGCGGAAGAATATAATCTCCGGGACGAGGTCCAATTTGGATTTTGACCAGGACATGGTACCGAAACTGCTCTAGTGACTGTCCTGGATGACCTGCGAATGCGTGCCGACAGTGGCCAAACAGCCATATTAGTGCTGCTGGATATGTTGCCCACTTTCGATACGGTCAACCATAAGATATTGATCGAGAGGATTGAGGAATGTGGCATTGTGGGTAGGGCACTGGACTGGCTCCGGTCCTATCTTTTGGACAGACAGCAGGCAGTGACCTTGAGGCCCTTCCTTTCTCAGAGTAGGTTAGTAAAACACGGGGTTCCGCAGGGCTCAAGGATCAGCCCAATTCTTTTTAATTTATACCTATGCCCACTTATATCTCTTATAAAATCTTATGGCATTAAGGTTATAAATTATGCGGACGACACCCAACTTGTTTTTTCCCTTGAGGGCAGTGATGCAGTTCCTCTGGAGAAATTCCATAGCTGCATGCGAGAAACAGCAGGCTGGCTCAGGGATAATTCATTGCAATTTAATGGGGACAAGACAGAAATAATTTGCTGCACTGCAAGTAAAATCCCTCGCCTTCTGGCCAGGCTCTGCTAATAACCCTCCATTGCCTGTTAAAACAGTCCGCAATTTAGGAGTACTGCTTGACAGTAATCTGCAATTGGACCCACAAGTAGATAAAACTGTGAGCACCTGTTTTTCTCTGCTTCGTGCGCTTAGAAAAATACTCCCTTTTCTACCAGTCTCAGCTAGACCGCAAGTGGTAAGGAGCATTATTTTGAGCAGATTAGATCACTGCAATGCCCTTCTCCTAGGGAACATAGGACCCTGGCTGCATCAAGGTATTTGAAGACAGGTAGCAACCTTTACACTCAACAAATCAACTGCTGAGGATGACCTCCAGAAAGCTGTGAGGTCCGAAGGGCTGGACAATTTGGGTGGGGTAGCTCCAGAAGAGGGATCAGGGGTGGTTCACCCCTATGACACTAATTGTAAGCATGACCAGGAGGGAGGAGTCTGAGGACTGGTAATCTATGATCCCCTGGGAATAGTACAGATAGTACAGAGGGTGCCCCTAGAGGTAGGACTCCCTTTATTCCTTCCGGGAGGGTGCAGAGAATGCTGGGGAGGTCTACAGCCTCCTCTGTCAATTCCCATGCCTCTAACAATTCCATAGGGACCTCCATCTCTAGCCAGAGAGAGGACTCCTTAAAGAGAGAATACCACCTGCTTAATCTTGAGAGAGCCAAGCTCTGAATCAAGCAAGAACATCTGTCCCTTGATCATGAAACCTTAGTAGTACAGAGGGCTAGGAAGAATTTGGGACTAGAGCCCCATGGTGGCAGCACTAGTGTCCCTAGGGACAGGGAGCAATCTTTTGATGCTAGGAACCTGAACATGATAGTCTCTCCTTACCAGGAAGGGGATGATATCCATAAATAGATCACTGCTTTGGAGGCGGCCAGTAGAGTACAGAAGGTCCCTCCAGGGCAGAGGGCAGCTATCCTGTGGCTCTCCTTTGCTAGCAAAGGCAAAGACAAACTCCTCACTGTCAAGGAGGAAGATGCTGCCAACTACATAATCTTGAAAAGTGCCCTCTTAGATGGGTTTGGATTGACCACTGACCAGAATAGGCTAAACTTCAGGGGGACACAGAAGGGCACACACCCAAGACTGGGTTGAGTTTGTAGACAGGTCTGCTAAGGCCCTGGAAGGCTGGCTTCTTGGAAGTAATGTGCATGACTCTGTGGGATTGTACAATTTATTGATGAGGGAGCACATCCTTAATAACTGTCCATATCAGCAGCTGCACCAGTGCTTGTTGGAGTCTGATCTGGCCTCTCCCCAAGAATTGGCAAAGAAGGCAGACAAATGGGTCCGCACCAGGGTGAAGCAGAAAAACAATGGTGGTGGAGGTGACCAGAAGAAGCATGATTACTCTATGGCCTAAGAGAAGGGTGGGTAGAAAGGTAAAGAAAAAAACAGGAGTCTTCACAAGCTCCCCAAAAGCTCCCCAAAAACCTTTGTTTGGGTCCTAAAACTCCTCTTTAAAGAAACGGTGGTGTTATCTATGTAAGGAAAAAGGCCACAGAGCAAGGGATGCCAGTTGCTCTATAGCTAATACTATAAGCTACTACTACTGCCCCTAAGGCAACTAGCACCCCTAGCCCCAGTACAAGTAGTAGTACAGCTCCCAAGGGATTAGTAGGTTTAACCTTGGGTTCTGAAGTGGGTTCTGGTCTAGTCAGAACATCCACTCAGGCTGTCCTTGTCTGTGACAGTGGCATGGATCTTGCCACTTTACTTGTAAGTCCCACTAACTTGGGCAAGTGCAGACAGCAGCCTCTGATTAATGGTCAGGAATCTGTGACATACAGAGACATAGGGGCCAGTGTCACAAAAGTGACCGAGAAACCAGTGTCTCCTTACCATATCATACTTTTTCAACTTTACCAAGTGACCAATGCAAGCAATGTCAGGACTGATCATTCCTTGGCATTAGTAACTCTCACCTGGGGAGGGGTAACTGACCCCAAAAAGTTTTGGTTTTCCCAGATTTCCCAGACCTACCTGTGGAGTGTCTGGTGTGCAATGACTCGTCTGAAGTGGAGTTCAGGAATCTCTGCCAGTTCAATTGCTGTTACCAGGGCTCAGGCCAAACAGTTAAGCACTGGGCGTTCACTGAGTCCTGGAAAAATGGACCAGCTAGGTCCTAAGAGAAGGAACAGGAAGGGTACGGAATTATCCTCCTTACAGAGTCCCAGTAAGGATCAGGCTTCTCAGGGAGATGATCCTAGCCCGTATCAAGGAACTGTCCTAAGGAACTTGGGCCTGACACAGCAGAGTTCTTGGGGGCAGGGGGCAGATTTGACTCTGTAGCAGAGATCCTGTCCCTCTTTTGAACTACTCGGATAGCAAGCTCCTTCTGAGGAGGCAGGGAATGTCAGTGGGTCCCATACGATCTGTTGGGAAGATGGGCTCCTATTCTCTGAGTGTAGAAACCCTAAGCCTGATGCCACCAGGATGTTGGTAATACCCCAGAAGTTCAAGGGTTTTCTTCTGTCTCTAGCACTTGACATTCCCCTTGCAGGACATATTGGGCAAAGCAAGACTTGGGACAGGCTTGTCCCTCATTTTCACTGGCCCCACATGTGTGAAGACTCCAAGGAGTTTTGCCGCTCCTGTGTCACTTGCCAAGCCAGTGGTCAGTCAAGTGGCTCTACAAATGCCCCCTTAATTCCACTTCCAGTGGTTGGGGTTCCCTGTGAGAAGGTAGGGATAGGCATTGTTGGTCCCTTAAACCCTTCTATGGCATCAGGACACAGTTACATTCTAGCGGTGGTGGACCATGCCACTAGCTATCCAGACGCTATTCCACTTAGGAGCACTACAGCTCCTGTGGTGGCTATGGCCCTTCTGGGAGTCTTTTCATGAGTGGGGTTTCCTAAGGAGGTCTTGTCAGACAGAGGTAGAAATTTCATGTCTAGCTACATCACTGCAATGTGGAAAGAGTGTGGTGTAAATGTAAGAAACTTTCTCTATAAATACTGCACCAAAGTGAGGTACAGTGTGTATAGAGTCCAAGAGTCCCCAAAGGTAGGCAGAGGTTAAAGTTAGATAGAACCTTACTCTCCAAAGTTGTAGCTTGGTCGAGCAGTAAGGCAGTTTCAGAGGACAGTGTTAAGCTTTGATGTTCACAGTCAGCAAATGAATTCACACACTCAAGAACTGAACCCTAGGCCAATTGTTTTTGTATAAAAAATATATTGTTGTTTATTTTTAGAACCAAGCAAGCCTGGAACAGGTAAGCATTAAATACTTTTCAGTAATAAGTTACTGGGTATAGAACTGTTTGAAAATGCAATAGGAATTGTACTTTGTTTGATTTACCGGGGAGCAGTAGAATGCAACACTTAGCAAATACAGTACATTGGAATGAATAGGCTTTTTCAGTATATTGCAGCTAAGTTACTTTTACGTTACTTTTTCTAACTCAGTGCTGGATGCCTAGATTCAGCACTGGGACATTTCCTGAAAACAGTTGAGAAAATGCCTTTTGGTTACTATTTTGATTTTTAAGGACTATTTCAAGTTTTCAAAAGTTGACACTTGAAAACCTTTTCACAAAGAACCACCAATGTTATCCTATGGAAGGAAATTCAATTCACAGGTAAGTTACTTCTACATTACTTTTCTTACTCAGTGCTGGATACCTACATTCAGCACTGGGACCTTTCCTGCAAACAGTTGAGAAAATTTGGTTAGGTTATTTGTGCGATTTTAAAGAATATTCTTAGTTTTCAAAAGTCGACACTTTGAAACTTTTTGGGAGAAAAAGTGTCAATGTTATCTTATGAGGAAAATCAGGTTATCGGTTTCGAGGTAAGTATTCGGTCTTTGGAGTCAGGGTTCTGGGGTTAGACTCCGGGGTCTCCCAGGGTCAGTGATGCACTGTTGTTGCACCCTCAGCGGCACTAGGGTGGCCAGGTGCAGAGTGTTGAGGCCCAATGTTATCCTATGGAGGATAGGGGGGCTCCAGTTGGTGGCTGCTGGCAAGCGGGCCACGGAGTTGTGGGAGCAAAGCTCCTATGGTTTAGGTAAGGGAAAATGAGGAACCAAGTAGGCGCAAAAAGTGCACCCTCAGCGGCACTGGGGCGGCCGGGTGCAGAGTGCTGTTTTGGCGTCGGGTGCCCAGTTGTTTTCAATGGGGATTTTCGGTTTTGGCTAAGTTCTTGGCCGGCCCCTCTCCCCCCCCCCCTCCCCCCCCCCCTTCCCCCCCCCCTTCCTGGCAAAAACAGCCCTGTATCAAAAAAAGGCCCCAGGAGCCCGAAACCGGCCCCCACCTGTGTGGCCCACCGGGGGATTGCCCAGTGCCTGCTACGGCCAGACCAGCCCTCGCTGCCGGCTCGGTCCAGAAAGGCTCCCGGGAGGAACCAACAGTTGGACAGGTAAGTTGGAGGGCTCGGGGGACGTAGGTGCACCTCAGGTTCTTTTCTCCAGGGCGCAGGGCGGCTGGATGCAAAGATGTCTTTTGAGGTCGGATTTCACCTTACCGGGCCACTCGCGGTTGAGGGGTCTCCGTGCAGAGTCAGCATGCAACGTCGGGGAGTCCTGGAGGGGTCAACCCACGGTGGACTTGGACCCTGGAGCTCTGGGGGACCTCACTGGGACCGGTGGGCCACTCAAACTCGGGCCGTAGGCGACGGGTGCAGTGGTAGTTCCAGGCGTCTGGTTTCTTTGTCCTCAGCAGGCTCAGAGTCTGTTTTTGGACTTTCTTTTTAACAGGGCTGCTGTTCAAAGGGGAGAGCCTTTAGAAGTGAAGGCAGGCAGGTCCTCCGGGTCGGTTGAGGTTGCTGGCTGCAGGACACGCTGGGATTTCGCAGAAGGCAGGTTCGAGGGGAGACAGGCCGGTAGGGCTGGGGCTAAGTCAGTGGGCGTCGTCCTCTTGTTAGCTCTGCACGGCTTTTCGTCCTTCTTATCTTCTTTCTTGTTTTTCGTTTCTGGATCTACCTTCTTGGTTCAGAGCTGCCCCCTCAATACTGTATTTAGGGGGCGTTTTATGGGTCTTGAGGTCAGTAGCCAATGGGCTACTGACTTCAGGGTGACTACACCCTTGGTGTGCTCACCCCACGTGGGGAAGTGAGCACACTCCCTAGTCCTGATTGGGGCGTGCCTGCCATCTGCAAGATGGCGAGCACTGGAGAGTGGGCTTCACCTCACCTCCCCCACCTGAGGAGTAGAGTTGGCAGTGGTGGGCACACCTCCTGGGGGACTAGCTTTTCCCGCCTGTCTTCCGGCCGAAAGGGAGGAGAGACAGGAAGAGGGCCTGCTCCTGATAGATGGAGAGGCTGGGTGTCGCATTACAAAGGCTGCCAGGCCTTTGAAGCTCCCCTGCCACAGATGGCTCTTCCTGGCCTGGGGGAGGTGTGGACACCTCCGCTTAGGAAAGGCTTTGTTTCTGGGCTCAGGGAGCGTAGGCTCCCCCCCAGGGGTCCAGAATCATGTCTCGTGGTGGCAGGCTGGTTTGTACCAGTCATGGAACCCACCAGAGGCTGTTCGTTTGTCAGGGGGCATCTCAAAGATGCCCTCTGTGTGCATTGTTCATTAAATTCCCACACTGGCATCAGTGTGGGTTTAATGTGCTGAGAAGTTTGATACCAAACTTCTCAGTTTTCAGTGCAGCCATTATGGTGCTGTGGAGTTCATAAAGACAAGCTCCCAGCACCATATACTCTTAATGGAAGCACTGCACTTACAATGCCTAAGAATGGACTTAGACACTGTAGGGGTACAGGGCTCATGCACCTTTACGCTCACCACTGGCATAGGGCACCCATCTAGAAGGGTGACTGATCTATGCCTGGGCAGTGGGTTGTAGGCATGGCACACAGGGATGTGTGCCATGTTGATTCTTCACTTTGTTCTGCACCAAAACACGCAGCCTGCAATGGGGGGGAAGGGGGGCGCTACCTACTTGGTGGATCTATGCGCTCCTGAAGTTCTCAGAGTTCTTCATTTACTGCCTAAAGATTTTTATTAACCGGGCTGACATAAGCTTGCTTGTGGCAGCTTATGAGGGACAGAAAGAAGAGAGTGGTCCTCTCCCTGATCTCCTCTCCCAGGTCTCTGTTGATGAGTCAGTTGATGGAGTAGCCTTGGCAGACAGCCTCACTGACCTGCAGCAAGGTTATTGTAGGCAAGTCCTTAATCAGTTTCCAGACTTGCTCTCTCTGACTCTAAGTCAGACCACCTGGTGTACCCATGAAGTGGACACATTTGACCGTCTGCCTGTGCAGAGTAAAATCTAGAGGCAGCCTGACCATGTCAGACACTGCATCAGGACTGAGTTCCAAAAGATGCTGGGGATGGGATCATTGAACCTTCGGATAGCCCTTGGGCTAGTCCTGTAGTCCTTGTGCAAAAAACTCACAGCATAAGATAAGAGATGTGAGGTTTTGTGTAGACTACAGAGGTCTCCATGCAGTCACTAGGACTGATGCCCATCCAGTTCCTTGGGCAAATAACCTGATTGATACTCTGGCCTCAGCCAAGTATTGTAGTTCATTTGACCTAAATGCTGGCGACTGGCAAATTAGACTCTCTGGAGATGCCAAGCCAAAAACCGCTAATTCAACCCCTAGTTGGCATTAGCAACTTAGTGTAATACCTTCTGGTTTAAGGAATGCACCTGCCACATTTCAACGGTTGGAGAACAAAGTACTGGAAGCTTATAGTGCAGTATATCTAGATGATGTTGCTGTCTTTAGGTCCACCTGGGAGGATCACCAGGTCCACCTCAGGAATATTCTAGAGGCCCTGCAAAAGGCAGGCCTCACTATCAAGGCCACAAAGTGCCAGATAGGGCAGAGCAAGGTTGTGTACTTGGGCCACATTGTAAGTGGAGCCAGTTTCAACCATTGGAGAGCAAAATGCAGACCATCATGGACTGTGTTGGACCCACTACTCAGACTCAGGTCAGAGCTTTCTTGGGCCTGACTGGGTACTACAGGAGGTTTAAGGGCTATGGGTCCATAGTGACTCCCCTTAATGATCTCTTATCCAAAGGAATAAGAAAGTTCAGTGGACAGTTAGCTGTGAGAAGGCGTTTGATGATCTGAAGCAGGCCACATGCACTGCTCCCATTCTGCAAAGTTCTGATTACTCAAAAACCTTCATTATCCAGACAGATGCTTCTGAGATAGGGGTAGGAGCTGTTTTGTCACAACTTAATGCAGAGGGCCAGGACCAAACAGTAGCTTTAATAAGCAGAAGGTTGACCCCCAGGGAGATGCGTTGGTCAGCTATTGAGAGGGAGCCCTCTGCTGTGGTCTGGGCCTTGAAGACGTTGATGCCATACCTGTTTTGTACTCATTTCATTGTTCAGACAGACAATAAGCCCCTCTTATGGCTAAATCAAATAAAGGGTGAAAATTCCAAATGTTTGAGTTGGTCCATTTCCCTACAGAGGATGGACTTTTCTGTGGAACATAGACCTGGGAGTAACCATGCCAATGCAGATGGACTCTCTAGATATTTCCTCTGAGAAAATGAAGACTCAACTGGGCAAGGTTAGTCTCCTCTCCTTCTTGCTGGTGTCAATATGTTATTTTTTACTAGTCTGACTGGTATCCTGCTATCGGGACCCTTTTTGCTGTGCTAAATTTGACATGGTAAGTACTTTTGTACCTCCACAATTGACTACTGGTGTACCCCTGTAAGTCCTTAGTATATGGTACTGAGCTACCCATTGCATAGGTACACTAGGGGTCTCCCATGGGCTGCAATATGTATTATTCCACCCATGAGAGACAACTCAAACTGTGACAACAGGCCTGCCATTGCAGCCTGTGTAAGCTGGTGCTAGCACCACTTATGGCAGATATAAGTTTCCTTATATTTGATGTCACTACACTTAAAACCTATAAGTCGCCCCTAAGGCAGGCCTTTAATCTTGAAGGCAGGGTGCTGGGTTATAAGTGTGAGTGTGCCCCTGCATGAACAGGACACCCCTACAAGCCCCGAAGTAGATTGTCGCCAGCCATTTTGATCCATAAAGTGGCCATCCATCATTACACGATAGCTAAGTATATAGTGGCTATGCAGAACCTGGGCTTGTTTGGTATCACACATGTTGAAATCATAACCCAAAACCATTACCAGTGTTCGTGGTATGATTCCATGCCCGGGGTGCTCCTTCTGGAAGTCCCCAGTACTCACTGTAACAACCTTCCAGGGTCTGCTAGCTAGCTCGTGCTACTGCTGACCCCAGACACGATTCTGCCCTCCTGCTGCTGAGCTGAGCTCAAGCAGGGGGAAGGTGGAACAATAGGTTTCCTGTCACATGGAGGTGTGACTACCTCCCAGACAGGACTTAGTGTAGTGGGCTGTGGGCGCTTGCCTTGCTACCAGACTGCTTTGAAGAGCACATTTGGTGCCCTCCTTGCATACTCCGTTTAGAGCCAGTTTAGGGAGCCCTTGGCTCCCGCTCTGGTGGAAAACTGGACAAAGGACATGGGAGTATCCTCCCCTCTGTCCAGCCCCTCCTCTGGGAGTTACCCCTTGAGTCGTCCTAACCTCTTTCTTAGTTTATAAAAGGGCTTACCTGTGGGTGAATCCTCAGATTCGTCATGGTACAAGACTCAAGCCTGAAACCAGGTCACTCTTTGACTGTCTGGACACTTGAACTTCGCCTGGAACTGAGACTGTATCAAGGAAGACTCCTGCTGCTTCCTGGTCTTGCTGTTCTACGAGTCTTCTTTGTCATCTCTGTCTGTGCTTCTTCCAGGATCTTTATCAGACTTGTGGTCATTAAGGACACCCAAAGTAATCACCCTTGGAGTGAAGGAGTCAGGTCCCTGCATCTGCAGGCACCGCAAGAAAGCTGACCGGTCTGCTGCTCCTGACGTCCCATGGACATCGAAATCCTCAGCAACACAGGTGATGGTTCTTCAACTCCCTAGAGGCCTTACCTATCCTCTCTTGAGCTGTGAGGCCAGTATCCCTCGTCGGAACCGCTGGGACCGTACCCCTGTGCACCGCATTGACTTGTGATGTCAAGGCTTGTTGGCTCTGCACTTCAGAGATCTTCGGGCTACAAGAAGCTCCAGCTTCCAGCATCTCTTCCTGCCAAGATCACCGCATCCTCAACATCATGGGCCTTCATTTTTGGTGAGCTGCTCGAGGCTCTTCAGTGAGAAGGCTGACTCCACTCTAGAACATTTTAACAATAGTACTGCTATGATACAATCACTGGGCCAGTCCTTACAAGAAAAGCTGTTCCCCCAGCAGTACCATCGCATCTTGGTCTTTTTTCAGGGGGAACATCACAGCAAAGGCAGTCTTCTGAGCCACTCCCATCCTCTCCACAGTTTTATTTCTCTTTTTGGGGCATGGGTACAACTAAGGGAATCAGTCTTCCTTCTCTGTGGATGTGCTCTTTTACACATGTCTTGATCCTAAGAACTGACCAAAAGGGCCTTAGATGTGGTACCTGAGGAGACGCGCATATGGTTTTTATCCTTTTTGGTTTCGAAGAAGCATGGACGGCTCTGGCCCATTCTGATCTCTGGCTTTTGAACTGATATACTCAACAGGACGAGTTCATAATGCTGTCCCTCCTAGGCCTCAATGCGGGAAATTGGTTGGTGTTCCAGGATGCATAATTTCATCTGCCCATCCGTCCTGCTCACAGACTTTAGTTCTGATTTATAGTTGGGTCCCAAGGCTAACCTTTCTTGCTTTTTACCATTTATTTTAATGACCACTCCGCAGATATTTACCAAAGCGTTGACCATGATGATGACTTCACTCCTGAGGTTAGTATTGTATATATTTCCTTATATGGGTAACCGGCTGCTGTTTGCGGGTTCCCTTGTGCTTGTCGTGGAGCATCTTCAGTCCACCAATTGAACTTTCTGCATGACTTGAGCTTTTCCATCACTGCCCCGTAGTCATGAGGCTGTCCTTTATAGGGATGGTGTAGGGCCGCACATATAAGATGACCTATGCTCTTGAAAGATTTGCACAACTATTCCTCATCTTTCAATATTGGGCGATTCTGATTTGCCACTCTAACCCGTACAGATGTATGTGTAGAGATTGATCAGTGTCAGCCAGCGGTTTTCTCTTTAGCTCCGAAAGTGGCAGACTTAATCTTGACTGCCTGAAAATCTGCTACATAATCTATTTATGCAGGGCACTTGTCAAAATGTATTTCCAGTCTCCTTTCTCTGATGTTTTGCACTTTCACATGCTAAGCAGAGCTTAGCAATTGCCACTATGCAAAGTTATCTGGTGATCTTGTGCAGCTTTATGTGCTTGGCTATTCAACCCTCTCTTTTCATGTTGTTCCCACTGAAAAGGTTGTGTTCGAGGCATATGAGCTGTAGATCATATGCTTGTGCATAGATTGCCATCTAGTGTTGGGTCTGGATGTTTGCACTTTGTTTTTGTTCGAAGAAGTCTTTCCAGTCACGAGGTAGGTGACTCCTCCTTTCGGTGATAGTGCGCATGGGTATTGACTCCATCCTTGGAGATTGTTTTTTTCCACCCATGGGTTCAGATGTGTATTGCTGCGCTCCGGTTCGGCACCATTTCTTGGACCCCTTTCGACACCCAATCCATGCCCTCGACGGTATTGTTATCGAACGCGGTTCCCCATTCGTCGCGGATCGTCTCAACTTTAAAAACCCGCTTTAGCAGTCGATGGAACGGACTCCCTTCAAGTTATGTCCCGGGTGCTGTGCTAAATTTCTATGAACCGACTTGCACGTAGTGCACAACCTCTGCCTGTCCCCGGAACACGACAAGAAAGACTGAGATGCGTGCTGATCGAAAAAGACTCTGCTTGATCGTCGGGCTCGATGTCACGAGATGCAACAGCAAAGCGGCTCCGCACCGGACATCTACGGCGAAGAGTTCGACTCCGAACATCATGCCCAAAGAGCCGAAGAAGAAGAACAATTCTCCATGTCCGAGAACGACTCAGACATTGAAGAAGAGGAGCAAGTTACTCCGGGTCAGCATACCGTGAGTGAAGAAAACACCTTGCCCCCCCAATAACCTAAGACAAAGGCTCTAGTCCCTCCTCTGCCTTGGGGCCAAGGTCGGCACCGACAAAAAGTTTCAGATGCCCGCCTTCGGGCCCGGCTCCAAAATGTAAAGAAAAGCCTTCCGGTTCGGGCTCAAGCAGACACCATCTCGGTGCCAACCCAACACCTTCAGCACCGAAACACAAGTCTAAGCCGACACCACCGGCGCCAAAAGGCTCGGTGCCAAAACCTTCGATGCTGAAACAGGCAACCAAGGATAAAGACACTCCGTCGAAAGAGCCTTGGTCCGATCACTCCATTTCGGATCCGAAACAGAAAAAGTTGGTGATTCACCCTGATACCACATTCCTCTAAAAAAGAAAAGTCTGTGTACTAACCCTTCTCCTCCTTACATAACACCTACTTCTCCTACTAATCCTAATTTAGGTATTTCACCTGTAAATTCACCACCAACTTCACCTAATCTACAAGATAATGGGGATGGAGATGGGGATGGCAATTAAGATCCCCCACATGACAGTGATCCTTGGCAGGATTATCACACTGATCCAGGAGCAGATAATGATCCAGATTTGCACCCCTCCAGACCCTCCCCACCACATGATAACATTGGGTACGTTAAGCTCCTTAATAGGTCTACTCAGTATCACAGGATGGAGTTACATTCAGAGCCATTAGAGCAGGATTTTCTCTTTGAGACCCTTGGCTCCTCTCAGTCAGTAATACATTACCTATGCTCAAAGACATGTTAAAACACACTGAGGACTTTTTTCAAGGCCCTTGTCAGAGCAAGAATTATTACTCCTAGGATGGAGAAAAATTATAAGCCCGCACCCACCGACCCTACATACATCAAAGGTCCGTTACCTTTATACTCTCTTGTAGTCTTTAATGCTCGCAAGAGAGGCAATTCCCAAACGACAGGTCAATCTCCTCCTCCAGATAAGGAGTCCAAGCTCATTGACGCCTCAGGAAAAAGAGTAGCTTCACAAGCAGCTAACCATTGGCGTATTGCCAATACTCAAGCTCTGGTGGCTTGTTATGACAGGGCTCACTATGATGAGTTGGAGGAACTCATGCAGTTCTTACCGGACGAACACAAGACTAAGGCTAACAACTTTATTCAAGAGGGTAAGCTCATTACAAATATATCTATCAGGTGTGCTCTAGATGCAGCAGGCACAGCAGCCCGTACAATTAACACCAGTGTACTCTTACGAAAGCATGCTTGGTTGAGAATTTCAGTTTTCAAACCTGAGGTGCAAACCAACCCTTTGATAAGGAACATCTCTTTGGACCAGCAGTTGACACCTCGCTGGAAAAAATTAAAAAAGATAGAGGTTGCAAAGTCCATGGGGGCTTTGCAATCACCCACCAATAGGGGTTCCTTTCACCGCTCCTTTTATAGGGGTGGCTCTAAAAACATATCCACCGAGACTACCTCCTCCTCTTACAATGGTATGTTATGTTATGTTAAAAAATATTTATTCAGCGCACGTTCACCAAACGGTTTCTTGCGCTAAGTGGAATCAGTCAGTTGCATAACAAGAAGAAGGAGAAGTTCAGTTGTATGCCTGGATAAACAGCCAGGTCTTGAGAGAGGCCCTGAACTGAACGTAAGAAGAAAACAATCGTAATTCAGGGGGAAAAGAATTCCAAAGCTGTGGCGCCAAAAACGAAAAGCAAAGACCCCCGTGTTTTTTGCGCTTATACGGGCAAGGGGTTAATAGATTCATGTTTGCAGAGTGCAATGCTTAAGAGGGGGCATAACGTAACAATCTAGACATAATGAAGGTCGGGCCGTGGTCCGAGAGGGCTTTAAAGATGGTACAGCCTGGTTTAAAGAGACTGCGTTGACACACGGGAAGCCAATGTAAATTTTTCAATAGGGGTTTCACATGATGAGATTTGGGTTGACCATATACAAGCCTCGCTGCTTGGTTCTGTACCAATTGGAGTCGGTGTAATTGGTAGACTGGGATACCGGCGTACAAAGAGTTAGCGTAATCAATACGCAACATCACCAGTGCAAGAACAGCTTGAATCCGGGCCTCAAAGGTCAAATATCTGCTTATCTTACGAATTCTTCGAAGGTGAAAAAAACAAGCAGATACCACAGAATTAATCTGTGCCTTCATCGTAAGGTCGTTACTAATTACGATTCCCAGACTTTTAACTGACTTAGCGGGAGAAGGAGGGCATCCCAGAGAATGAGGCCAAAAGTTGGAATTCCAGGGATTCCCTGAGCCACCCGTGAGGATCAGCTCGGTTTTATCTGGATTTAGCTTAAGATGGTTGGCACTCATCCAATTGCTGATGAATAACATGGTTGACTGAAAACTTTCAATAGAAGAGAGAGAGGGATCGATGTTAAACACTAATTGAAGATCATCAGCATAATTAAATATAACCAAATCTCTTTTTTGAAGGGCCGAAATTAAGAGGAGAGAGTGCAGAACCCTGAGGAACCCCACACGTCAATCTCCTTTTCTGGGCCAAAAAGCTGGAGAGACGGACCGCTTGAAAGCGGTCAAAAAAAAATGAGGAGATCCAATCCAGAGGAGGGCCCCGAATCCCGGCGCTCTCGACCCGGTCAACCAAAAGATGGTGGTCGACCGTGTCGAAAGCGGCCGAGAGGTCTAGGAGTACCAGGGCTTGCGTGGAACTCTGGTCGGCCCCCCTTCGTAGTTCATCAAGGACTGCCAAAATGACAGACTCCGTGGAGTGTTTGGGTCTAAACCCCGCTTGATGAGGGTCCAAGTAAAGTGACTTCTCAACAAAAGTGCTGAGACAGTCGGCCACTTGAGTTTCCAAAATTTTTCCCAAAAAGGGCAGCAGTGAAATGGGGTGAAAATTGCTGAGAATGGAAGGATCAGAGCCTATTTTCTTTAAGATAGGAACCACTTCAGCAGACTTAAAAAGATTGGGAACAATGCCCAAAGAAAAGGAATTATTAAGGAGTCATAGGGGGTTCAGGACAGGAAAGAAAGACTTCCCGAAGAATGAAAGGAGGACAACTATCAGAGGGAGATCCTGACCTGACCCTATTGAGTAAGGAAATAAAGACTTCGTGGGTGATAGGAAGAAAACGGTCCAAGCAGTGGGGATTGATATCTGAAAGAAACACGTTAGTTAGATTCCTCACCTTAGAATATCCCCAGGCGTCAGACTGGATCCGGAAGATTTTTCGTCATCAATACCCCTTGAGCGTCGCTAGGCGTCGTCTGCGGCTCCGCGTCCGTCGTCGGCGTCGTGTGCCGGAATGACGTCGTCGGAGTACTTAGACGCCGCCCTCGCGCGCTGACGTCAGTTCTTCTTTTTTCCGCGCCAGTAAGCGCAGATCCGGGAGAGCTACCCCTTTAGTCACTTTTTGACTAACTTTTTTCGATCCTTTTTGATCTTGTCTCGACTCCGGTGCCGGTAGGATGCCTGGTTTTAAAGCCTGTGCTGACTGCAACCGCTTGATGTCGGTTACGGACCATCACCGCCAGTGCCTTTACTGCTTGGGCCTCGACCACGACGCGGCGTCGTGTGCGGACTGCAAGGCCCTGACCTCGAAGGCTAGACGGGAGCGGTCCCGTAAGCTTCTCGAGCTTCGCCACTCGGCTCCGCGCCCCTCTCGATCCCGGTCCAGGTGGAGGTCCAAGGATCGGTCGCGGAGCCGCAGCCGACGTCATCATCGATCGTCTGGCTCCAAGTCTTTGGGTAAGTCGAAGCACTCCAAGAAGTCCAAGAGGCGACACCGCTCTTCGGACTCCCCTCGCAGGTCGCGCGACTCGGCTGAGGGTCAGGGTGGTTCCACCCCCGCGGCTCCAGCGGAGCAGCAGGCGCCGCGCAAGTCCCCATACCCGCCGGTCCCTGGGACTGACGCGACGCCGGCGGAAGTCAGTGCCTTCCTCTCGGCCATGAGGAACCTGGCTCTGCCGTCGACGCCCGCTGGTGCGCCTTCGGGCCCCGCGGACCCGACTGGGCAACCTTGTCTGCCGGCGGCTCCGGCGCCGTCGACGGCTCCGGCCTCGACGCCGCAAGCGCCCGAGGGACCCGTTCCCGAGTCCACGCCGACGCCGGTCGACCTCGTCACGCCTCCTCCGCCGGCGTCGACACCGGTACCACCTCCGACGCCGACTCCGCTCGACGTCGAGCCCCGGTTCAGCCCCGGTCCGGGCCCGGCGCCGTTACGGCATCGATGGACGCCGCGTTCGGCGCCGCTGGAGACACATTTTGTCTATCGCCCGGCTCCGATCCTTCCTCCTGCATACCAGGAATCGGATGATGGGGGCGAATGGGAGGGATCCGAGGATCCTATGGCCGCTCAGGCTCAACTGTCACAGGACTGGGCAGATGAACTGGGGGAGGCCAGTGGTCTGGATACCTCTCCAGACACTGGATTCATCTCTCCTCCGACTGTGGCTTCGGAGGAGGGTGCTGCTTTCTCTGTGGTGCTGCGCAAGGCGGCCGCAGCCCTTGGGCTCGAGCTACCTGCCGTGGCTGTGAGGACTAATGTCCTCACTGAGGTGCTTCAGTCTGCAGCAAGCTCCACTGAGCCTCTGCTGCCATTCAATGAGGCCCTCACTGACGTTCTGCAGGGCACCTGGTCCAAGCCCTCCACAGTTCCTCCTGTGGACAGGAACGTCGCCAGGCGCCACCGCCCTGCTCCGGGCGACCCCAGTTTTCTGTCCCAACACCCTACCCGCGAGAGCCTGGTTATCCAGGCCTCTACCTCCCAATCCTCCTTCCCGACCGCTCCGCTGGACCGGGATTCCAAGAGACTGGAACAGTTCGGCAAAAAGCTGTTCTCCTCCCTTAATTTGGGTCTGCGGTCTTTAAACACCGCCTGTCTCTTGGAACGTTATTCCCACTCTCTGTGGGATACGGTGGAGGACGTGCTGCCCCTGTGTCCGGAGGAGGTCCAGACACGACTTACCCAGGCTCTGGCCGATGGGAGGGATGCAGCGCGACATGCTATCCGATGTGGGCTTGACACTACGGACTCGCTGGGTAGGGCGATTTCTACCTCAGTGGCGCTTAGACGTCACGCCTGGCTGCGGTCCACGTCCTTTTCGGGCGATGTCCAGAGCACCCTCATGGACATGCCCTTTGATGGCACTCGCCTTTTCGGCGAGAAAGCGGACAGTGCGCTGAATCGCTTTAAGGACTCCCGGGCTACGGCCAAGTCCTTGGGCCTCTCGGCCCCGCGGTTGCAAACTTCCGCTTTTCGCCCCTTTCGTGGCCAAGGAAGGGGTGCCTCCTCACGTGCGCCTAGCCACCAGCCGCAGAATCAACCTGCGCCCGGTCGCGGACGTGGTTTCCGCCGAGGCGGTTCTGGAGGACGACGCGGTCAGCCCACATCCACCCCGGAAGCATCCGCCTCAAAGCCTTCCTAGTCCGAGCTTTCAGGCCCATTCCACGCCAGTGGGCGGCAGAGTTAGCCATCACCTGCTCCACTGGCGGTCCATCACATCGGACAGGTGGGTGCTGCAAATCGGCCGAAGGGGCTACTCCCTCCCCTTCGAGACGACCCCTCCAGCCATGCCACCGCAGCACCACCGTATCTCGGGGGATCATTTGAATCTTCTCCACGAGGAAGTTTCGGCCCTCTTGGCCAAGGGGGCCGTCGAGCGCGTTCCGAGCCCAGAAGTAGGTCGTGGTTGTTATTCCCACTACTTTCTGGTTCCCAAGAAGGGCAAAGGGGGCCTACGCCCTATCTTGGACCTCCGGAACGTCAATGCCTTCCTCCGGAAGGAGAGGTTCAAGATGTTAACTTTGGCTCAGGTTCTAGCTGCCCTAGACCCTGGAGACTGGATGGTGGCGTTGGACTTGCAGGACGCCTATTTCCACATCCCCGTCCTGCCGGCCCACCGGCGTTACCTGCGGTTCAAGGTGGGTCAAGAGCACTTTCAGTTTACCGTGCTCCCCTTCGGCCTCACCAGTGCCCCTCGGGTGTTCACGAAAGTGATGGCGGTGGTCGCAGCTCATCTGCGCAGATCAGGGGTTCCAGTCTTCCCCTATCTCGACGACTGACTGTTGAAGGCGGGCTCGCCCCAGGCAGTCGTCTCCTACCTCCAGACTACGGCGGATCTCCTGCATTTGCTGGGATTTTCCATCAACGTGCCGAAGTCACACCTGAGTCCCTCTCAGAAGCTCCTCTTCATCGGAGCGGTTCTCAATTCGGCGCAGTTCCGGGTCTATCCACTGGAACAGCGGGTCCGGGATATTCAGGCCGTGATTCCCATCTTTCGGCCTCTATCCTGGGTTTCGGTCAGGCTAGTGTTGCGGCTCCTGGGGCTGATGGCCTCCTGCATCCTACTAGTGCATCACGCCAGACGGCGCATGCGGGCTCTGCAGTGGGACCTGAAGTTTCAGTGGGCCCAGCATCACGGCAACCTGTCCGACCATGTCTTGATCTCGGAGGGCACTGCACAGCAGTTGCAGTGGTGGCTCACACACCGCGATTGGGTCAAGGGCAAGAGCCTCTCCCTTCCCCAACCGGAGCATGTCGTAGTGACGGATGCGTCCCTCCTGGGATGGGGTGGCCATATGGGAGAGGCGGAGATCAGAGGCCTCTGGTCTCCGGCGGAGTCTCGTCTCCACATCAACCTGTTGGAGTTGAGAGCGATCCGGCTTGCACTGAAAGCCTTCCTTCCCTCTGTCAGGGGAAGTGTCGTGCAGGTGTTCACGGACAACACCACCGCCATGTGGTATTGCAACAAACAGGGCGGGGTGGGGTCGTGGACCCTTTGTCAGGAGGCTCTGCGCCTCTGGACATGGCTGGAACACCAGGGCGTCACCCTGGTGGTTCAACATCTGGCGGGCTCTCTGAACGCCAGAGCAGACGAACTCAGCCGCCGGTGCATGATGGATCACGAATGGCGTCTGAACTCCGAAGTGGCGCAAGGTCTCTTTCAGCAGTGGGGAGAGCCTTGGTTAGATCTATTCGCCACCGAAGAGAACGCGCAATGTCAGCAGTTCTGCGCGTTGGAATTTCCAAGGCGGCACTCGCTCGACGACGCTTTTCGTCACGAGTGGAGTTGCGGTCTGTTGTACGCCTTTCCGCCTATACCACTTCTGCCCAGAGTGCTGAAGAAGATCAGGCACGACCGGGCCCAAGTCATCTTGGTGGCTCCGGATTGGGCACGAAGGTACTGGTATCCCGAGCTACTCAGTATGTTGACCGATCCTCCGATACGTCTGCCCCTTCGGGAGGATCTTCTGTCGCAGCAGCAGGGGACGGTCCTCCACCCGAACCTATCCAGCCTCCACCTCCATGCGTGGAGATTGAGCGGCGGCAGTTGATGCCATTTGACTTGCCTCCTGAAGTCTGTGATATCATTCTGGCTGCCAGGCGTCCCTCCACAAAGACGGTATACGCCTGCCGGTGGAACAAATTTGTGGCATGGTGCACAGCAAAGGCTGTGGATCGTGGATCCCCTTTCCGCCCCTCTTTCTGAGGTTCTCCTCTTTCTTCTTTCTTTTGCCCGGCAGGGCTCTGCCCTGGGCACCTTGAAAGGTTATCTTGCTGCCATCTCTGCCTTCTTGCGGCTTCCTGATCAGCCTTCTCTTTTCAAGTCCCCTGTAGTTACACGCTTCCTAAAAGGCATTACTCACACGTTCCCTCCTGTCCCTTTTGTAATGCCTCAGTGGGACTTGAATCTTGTTCTCACATTTCTAATGTGCGCTCCCTTTGAGCATCTTCATAATTGTCCTCTTCGTCTGCTGACGCTTAAGACTGCTTTTCTGGTAGCCATCACCTCGGCTAGACGGGTGAGTGAGCTCCAGGCTTTATCATCAAAGCCTCCTTTTCTCTCTGTTCATCCGGACAAGGTTGTCCTTCGGCCTCGTCCCTCCTTTCTTCCGAAAGTGGTGACCCCCTTTCATCTTGGGCAGTCTGTCACCTTGCCCACCTTCTTTCCGCATCCTTCCAAAGAGGAAGAGAGGCTCCACCGTCTGGACCCAAAACGTGCGCTCTCCTTTTATCTGGACCGCACAAAGCAGTTCCGGATGGACGACCAACTTTTCGTTGGATACATGGGTACTAAGAAGGGGAAGCTGTGCACAAACGGACCATCTCTCGGTGGGTCGTTTTGTGCATCAAAATTTGTTATTCCTTGGCAAAAAAGGACCCTCCTGTTGGGCTGCGCGCCCATTCTACTCGGGCCACAGCGGCTACTACTGCTTTGGGACGGGGTGTCCCTTTGCAGGACATCTGTCAGGCGGCGACGTGGGCTTCGCTACACACGTTTGCCAGGCATTATTGCCTTGACAGCCAAGTCCGGAGGGATGGCTTCTTTGGCCGTTCTGTCCTCCAGGACTTTCTGGTGTGATCTTGGTTCGCAGACCCACCACCGGGGATGGTATTGCTTGGGTATCTATTCTAAGGTGAGGAATCTAACTAACTTGTTTCTTTCAGATGAACAAGTTACTTACCTTTGGTAACGATGTATCTGTAAGAAACATTAGTTAGTTAGATTCCTCACCGACCCACCCATCCTCCCCGTTCTGCGAACTGACATCTAGGGTTAATGTTATCCTTTTCAGGCCCCTAGATTTTATTTTTGGCACCAGTGTCGGTCTTTGCATGGCTCTGCGTTCCTGGCGCGGAAAGCTATGTACAAGAACTGACGTCAGCGCGCGAGGGCGGCGTCTAAGTACTCCGACGTCATTCCGGCGCACGACGCCGACGACGGACGCGGAGCCGCAGACGACGCCTAGCGACTCGCAAGGGGTATTGCTGACGAAAAATCTTCCGGATCCAGTCTGACGCCTGTGGATATTCTAAGGTGAGGAATCTAACTAACTAATGTTTCTTACAGATACATCGTTACCGAAGGTAAGTAACTTGTTCATTAGGACCACAAAAAACCACAGATGCAGGAGGCTGAAGGATGCTTCGTTTAATGTTGACGATTTTCTCAATAAAGTAGTTATTAAGTGAGTCGCATAAAGATTGAGAGGTAGTGGGTTTGGAGGCAACGCGATCAGGTTTAACGAGTTCATCCACTATTGAGAAAATGTCTTTGGCCCTGTTGGTGGATGCCAGGATTTTAGAAGAGAAGTATTCGGATTTAGTTTTGATAATGGCATTTTTCTAGTCTTTAAGTGCGGCAATAAAAGTGAGCTGTTTGTGGAGGCAATAATCCTTTCTCCACTTCCGCTCAGTTTGACGCAGTGCTAGTTTCATAGCCTTCAGATTGTCCGAAAACCAGCGCTGCGCTCTATGGGATCTTTTATTTTTAACTGTCCGTAACGGGGCAATAGTATCTCTAGCCGATTCTAACCAGATGTTGATGTGTTCTGCCTGGGAATGAAGGGAGACCGCTGTGCCAGGTGGTTGGGATGCAGCTAACATAGTGCTGTATTCTTTAGTATTGACCCGGCTCCAATTTCTAGCCATAAAAGAGGCAGAAAGAGGAGGTTTAGGAACTTAAAATGGTAAAAGTAATGAACAGGTGATCTGACCATGAGCAGGGGGAAATGCTTAGGTTGGCTAATTCTAAATTAGAAGTCCAAACCTGATCTACAGTATTTCCCTTGGCATGAGTAGGGACTTTAATATGCTGGGAGTAGTTCATACCTGTCAACAGATCTGTGAACTCGACCGAATGAGGGCTTTCCCGTACAATATTGGGCCAGTAGTTAAAGTCGCTAACAATCAATACACTCGCATGATTAATGGTCAGATCTGCAATGGCTTCACTCAATAACTGCGAAAAGGCATAAGTACAGGAGGCCTATAGAATACGGCACAGACAGAAGAAGAATGATCGGATTCGAATTTGAACAAGAGATAATAAACTAAAGGAATACGCCGAGTGCCAAGAGAATTAAATTTATGTTTGTGAATAATTATAGCTGCCACACCCCCTCCAGTTCTATTTTCTAACCTGTTAGACTGGAGGATATAATAGTTATCTGGAAGTGCAGCTAAAATATCAGGGCTAGATTCTTCCGTCAACCAGGTTTCAGATAAAAGAAGAATATCAGGTTTATTAGAATCCAAAAAATAAAAGATCTCAAGTTGGTGTTTCACCATTGATCGAGTATTGAGATAACAAATGAATAACTGCTCCTGTCCCCAGTATGTGGGACTGGATAACGGGGTGGGTAGAGCATTGGGCGTACTAGGGGTGTTCAAGGCGTATACTCAATCCCCTCAACAAGAGGTTATTTCAGAGGAGGTTTTAGAGGGAACAATGGTAAGGGAAGAAGCAGAGGCAACTCAACACGCTCTTCCCCCACCAGCAACAAACAATGACTTCCATCCTGTACCCTCGATCATTCCACTCCTGTCGGGGGACGTCTCTCCCACTTTCTCCATGTTTGGAACTCCATCACTTGAGACAAATAGGTACTGCAAATTCTCCAATATGGTTACTGCCTGGAACTTACAGCCAATACCCCAAATATCATTCCAAGACCATATGCAATGTCACCAGAACATCTCTCACTCTTAAAGCAAGAGGTTCTCTCTCTCTCCTAGAAAAACAAGCTATAGAACCAGTCCCGTTACAATACTAAGGGACCGGGGTATACTCCCTGTATTTCTTAATTCCCAAGAAGGATGGCTCTTTAGGACCTATATCTGAAAGATAGAGAAAGAGACAAGTTAGTTACCTTAGAATATTCCCCAGGCGTCAATCTGGATCCGGAAAGTTTTCTGCTTAGCAGTACCCCTGCGCGCCAGTAGGTGGCGCCGTGCGGCTCCGCGCCCGTCACCGGCGTCCTGCACGCCGGGATGACTTCACGGAGGCTACTTAGGCGTCACCCATGCGCGCTGATGTCAGTTCTTTCTTTTTCCGCGCCGAAAGCGCAGATCCGGATTGAGCACGTACCCCGATCAATTTTGACCACTTTTTTGAGACTGTTGTCTCCTTCTCTTGTCTCCTGGTGCACGTAGGGATGCCCGGCTTTAAGTCTTGTGGGTCCTGCCGCCGTAATATGTAGGTGGCAGATCCCCATGATGTCTGCCTCTACTGCCTGGAGACCGACCATGACTCCCTGGATTGTCGAGACTGCCGTGCCATGGCCCCGAAGGCCTTGCGGGAGCGGCGCCGGAAGTTGCTGGAGGTCCGGCACTCCTCTCACCGCCGCTCCTGGTCTAGGGGCCATTCGCGGGACCGCTCGCGGGACCAAAGCCGTCGCTCCTCAAACTCTAAGTCTTCACCTTCAGATTCCGGTAAGTGACGCCATAAGAAGTCGAAGAAGCGTGTTCGCTCTCTGACGCCCACCGTCGCTCCCCGGACGGGGACAGGAGCTCCGCCCCTGCGGCTCCTCCGGAGCCTGGGAGTCCCGCGGCCTACCCGCTATCCCCGGGTCCGTCGGCGACTCCCGAACAGATGCAAGAGTTTCTTGCTGCCAAGGGGCTCCCGCCGGCGTGCCTGTGGGCCCTGTAGTCCCATGTCCAGATCCTGTTGACCCAGCCGCACCACCTTCGGCGCCATCCCCGGAGCCCTTGGCTCCGGCCCCAGCGCCGCCCCTGGCTCCGCCACAGGCACCACACTGGGTGCCGTTTATCCCGCCCCTGCCCCTGTTCTCGGACCATTTCGTTCCGACCTGGGATCCTCATTGGGATGCGGTTCTGGGTCGGCGCGGCCGGCTCCTTCTACCCCGGAGCTGGATAAGGACTGGGACGGCTCCGAAGACCCCCTTGTGCAGCAGTGTGACTCCGAGCAGAATTGGGTGGATGACCTTCAAGATGCGGGTGAACTTGATGTGTCTTCTGACCCGGGGTTTGCCTCCCCTCCGCCTACTATGGAGGAGGGTGCTGCGTCGAGCTGCGGAGGCTCTCCATCTCGACCTCCCTATGGTGGCCCTTAAGACCAACCTCCTTACGGAGGTGCTGCAGACGGCGTCTACGTCGTCTGAGCCGCTGCTCCCTTTCAATGAGGCCCTTACCGAAGTCCTCTTGGGCACTTGGTTGCGGCCGGCCTCGGGGGCACCGGTCGATAAGAACGTCTCTAGTCGTCATCGCCCGGCGCCTGGTGACCATGCCTTTTTGACCACTCACACCACGCCTGAGAGCCTGGTCATTCAGGCCTCGACGTCGCAGAGTGCTTTTCCCACGGCTCCGCCTGTTAAGGACTCTAAGAAGCTGGACCAATATGGCAAGAGGTTCTCCTTGACCAGCTTGGGGTTGTGGTCGGTTAATACCGCCTGCTTGTTGGGACGTTACTCTCACGCCGTGTGGGATACGGTAGCAGAGGTCCTGCCTCAGTGTTCTGAAGAGGTCCAGGCCGTCCTTTCCCTAGCGATTGCGGAGGGCAAGGATGTGGCGAAGTTTGCCATCAGGTATGGTCTGGACACGGCTGATTCCTTGGGCAGGGCGATTTCCACAACTGTGGCGTTGTGGCGTCATGCCTGGTTGCGGTCTACCGGGTTCTCGCTTGATGTCCAGAGCTCGCTCATGGACATGCCTTTTGATGGCTCTTGCCTCTTTGGCGACAAGGCGGACAGTGCCCTGGAGCGCTTTAAGGACTTACGGGCTACGCCTAAGTTTTTGGGTCTTTCCGCTAAAAGCCCTGCTACACCTGGGTTTCGTCTTTCGTGGCCAGGGTAAGGGCGCCCAGTGGTGCTCCTCTGCAAAGCCTGTGCAGAACCAGCCTCAGCGTGGCCGCGGACGGGGTAAACAGCGGGCGGGGCAGTCCACCTTTGCACCCGCTGCTTCCAACTCCAAGCCTTCCTAATCCGAGCTTCAGGGGGCACCCCACGCCAGTTGGAGGCAGGGTCCGTCACCACCTCCACCACTGGCGCGGTATCACTTAGGACAAGGGGGTGCTGCAGCTAATCTGTCAAGGTTCCTAGCTCCCTTTTCTGTCCTCCCCTCCAGCCATGCCACCTCGGTACCACCGCATGTCGGGGGATCATTTGGCTCTTCTCCGTCAGGAAGTCACGGCCCTCCTGGCCAAGGGGGCCTTCAAGTACGTTCCCGATCAGGAAGTAGGGAATGGTTGCTATTCCCACTACTTTCTGGTCCCCAAGAAGGACAAGGGGGACCTGCGCCCCATCTTGGACCTCCGGGACGTCAATCGCTTCCTCCGGAAGGAGAAGTTCAAGACGCTGACTCTGGCTCAGGTCCTGTCTGCCCAGGACCCTGGAGACTGGATGGTAGCGTTGGACTTTGCAGGACGCTTATTTTCACATTCCCGTCCTGCCAGCCCACCGGCGTTACCTGCGGTTCACGGTAGGCCAGGAGCATTTTCAGTTTGCCGTGCTCCCCTTCGGCCTTACCAGCGCCCCTCGGGTGTTCACAAAAGTGATGGCGTTGGTCGCAGCTCATCTGCGCAGGTCAGGGGTGTCCGTCTTCCCCTACCTCAATGACTGGCTGTTGAAGGCGGGCTCGCCCCAGGCAGTCGTCTCCTACCTCCAGACTACGGCGGATCTCCTGCATTTGCTGGGATTTTCCATCAACGTGCCGAAGTCACACCTGAGTCCCTCTCAGAAGCTCCTCTTCATCGGAGCGGTTCTCGATTCGGCGCAGTTCCGGGTCTATCCACCGGAACAGCGGGTCCGGGATATTCAGGCCGTGATTCCCATCTTTCGGCCTCTGTCCTGGGTTTCGGTCAGGCTAGTGTTGCGGCTTCTGGGGCTGATGGCCTCCTGCATCCTACTAGTGCATCACGCCAGACGGCGCATGCGGGCTCTGCAGTGGGACCTGAAGTTTCAGTGGGCCCAGCATCACGGCAACCTGTCCGACCATGTCTTGATCTCGGAGGGCACTGCACAGCAGTTGCAGTGGTGGCTCACGGACCGCGATTGGGTCAAGGGCAAGAGCCTCTCCCTTCCCCAACCGGAGCATGTCCATTTACCCTCACCCTCGCTATCGGCTGTTCATACAACAATCGCACCCAGCTACAGAAAATTGGGCCAAAGCCCAGCCTCTGGAGAACCATGAATAAATATGGCCACTCGATACTGTCGAAGGCCATTGAGGCGTCTAGTGCCATCAGGGCCGTTTGAGCACTACCCACCGCCTACAGGACCCCATATAGCCGTCTCAAATTGTGCCGAGTGCTCCTATGGGGCATGAAGCCTGACTGGTCCACGTGGATCAGGTCCGGTAGGACCGACATCAGCCTCGTCGCCAAGACTTTGGCCAAAACCTTGGCCTCCACATTTAGCAACGAGATGGGCCGGTAGGAAGAGCACTGGTCAGCTGGTTTCCCAGCCTTTTGGATGACAACAATCTTAGCTTCTCGCTGATCCGGCGGGAGCTTCCCCTCCTCCCGGGCCTCGAGGAACATTTGCCGTAGTGGGTCAATGATCACGCTAGCTTGTCTCTTGTATAGTTCCACAGGGAGCCCGTTGGGACCCTGCGCTTTCCCTGCCTGAAGGGAGCTGATGGCTTCACCCAGCTCCGCCCCCGTAAGATCGGACTCCAGACGGTCTGTTTGTTCCTGAGACAGTGTGGGAAGCGCGAAGTTGTGCAGGAACTCCTCGCAGTCCAGCTCACTCCTGGTGCAGAACGGGGAATATACTCCCTCGCAGTACGACGCGAAGGCCTCCGCTATGGCAACACCGGTAGTCGCCAAGGACCCCGACCCATCCCTCAATTCCGCCACCCAGGATCACTCCCTATCTCGGCGTTCGAGCCACGCCCGCAATTTCATGCTCTTGTTTCCCGCGTCGTAAATCCGACGCTGCGTGGCAAGGGAGTAGGCTCGGGCCTCGCCCTCAGCCAGCGACCGAAGTTCCTTCTGCTTGAGGGCTAGAGTGTGGGCTAGGTCCGGCGAGGGAGTCACGCAGGCCCGTCGCTTCATATCCTCAATTTCCTTTTCCAATTGCTGAATCTGCAGCGATTCCTCCTTCTTCTGGGCCCCAATCAGCGCTTGGGCCTGGCCCCTCAGGACCGTTTTATATGCTTCCCACAGAGTTAAATGGGAGTCAACCGAGCCCCGGTTCTCAATAAAGTATTGTTGAGAGCATTCCCTTAACTTGTCCGTTATAGAGTCGTCTCTAAGGCACCATGGATCTAGCCTAGGGAAGGCTGCCCTAACGGTTGTTGCCCCCCTGAGGACCACACCTACCGGGGAGTGGTCCGAGATTCCCCGGGACATAATGCAGGGTTCCGCAAAATCCCCCAGCTGGTCCTCCCGCGTGAAAATGTGATCTAATCTGGAAAAGGATCCATGTCTGGCTGAATAGAATGTGTAGTGTCTTTGGGAGGGGTGATGCGAGCGCCATATGTCACTAAGACCCATTGCTGTAACGAAGCCCCTAAGGCCCATTTCCCCCTTATTACCCTGTCTCACCCCTGAGCGATCGCATTCGGCATCCATGACCGCATTTGTGTCCCTCCCCCCCACACAAGCGTTCCTTGAGGGAGGCCCGTTAAGTGTGAACGCAGCTTTTTAAACGTCGGGGCATGCAGGCCAGGTGGGATGTAACACGAGCTAAGAACTATTAGCCGCCCCTCCCATCTTGCTGCCACCGATGCCACATACCCTGAGTCCTCCGTCCATGATGACCACGGGCAGGGTATTTCGGACAAGAATCCCCACTCCCCTGAATGCTGACGTGAACACCGAGTGGGCCACCATCCTGTATCCAAAGCGATCTAAGGCCTTGCACCTGTTCCCTCGAAGATGTGTCTCCTGTAGGAGCACTACGTCTGGGGAGTGGCGCTTCACGTGCTGTAGCACCAGTGTCCTCTTGACCTTATTGCCCAAACCATTAACGTTCCACGTCCAGATCCTTATTTGTGCCTGATCACCCATTCCCATACAAGGTCCCATGGTATCTCGGATCTATCCTCATCCCTTGCCTGCCCCCCTGATACCCCAACCATGCATTTGAATGTGAGCCGCCATGAGCTAAACATAAACTTCCCCTCAAACCCAGCCTCCCCTCCCCAAACCAAACCCCCCTCCCAACCACCCACCAATAAAACTCGCAGAGTGCCTGTCGCCCCATCTTCCCTGTGTCCACCATACGAGGGAACGTAGACCTGCAGTCCGCAGGAAAAAGTCATACTGGATTGCCGGAGTGCACACCCCAATGTCGGAACAACTCAAAGGACCCCACCTCTCCACCCGAGGCCCACCACCCCTCCCAACCTTTAATGCTAAACCCTCCTGCCTGCATATGTGAAAACTATTAGGCCTCAACCTTGCAACTTTAAACAATAAACAAGCTCACCGCCTCGGAGTGACCCGCCCAGCACCCGAGGAAATACCCGGACCCAGGTAGCATGTCACCCCCTACTCTTCACTGAGCAAGCACCCTGTGCAATCCATTACTGCAATAGTCACTTTATTGGAGTCTGCTCGCTCTCTCGGGTTTCTCGTGGCGGCATGCGTTTATTTTGGACTTCTTGGCCAATATGATTAGTAGCTGATGGTCGCGGACCACTCTGGCGGCCCACGGTTCGCCAGCCCTCCATCCAATCATTCGCCTCTGCCGGAGAATCAAAGAAATATGCCTTCTCGCCGTCCATGATTTTAAGTCGCGCCGGGTACAGCATCATATATTTCAATCCATGGTCTCGAAGGGCTCTCTTCACCCCTCGAAGGATCTGCGCAGCCGTTGAATGTGCAACATGAAGTCTGGGAAGAAACGAATGGTGGCGTTCTCCAACTGCAGATCTCCGGACACTCGCGATGCCTGCAGGATGGCGTTGCGATCCCTATAGTTCAGGATCCGGGCAACAATGGTGCGTGGGGGTGCCCCAGGCTTGGCCCCCCCCCAACTCACGGTGGGCCCTTTCCACTGAGAAGAAGTTAGAGAGACATTTCGGCTTTAGATGATTACGGATCAGATCCTCCACGAAGCAGTCTGCGGACGGGCCCTCCAAACCCTCCGGGACCCCACGATGCGTTGATTATTGCGTCGTGCCCGACCTTCTTGATCCTCCAGACGTGCCACAATGTTCGTTTGATTTTTGGTAAGTGAGGCGACCTGCTCCTCAAGCCTCTTCATTATGGTCTGCAGGCTTCCAATGCCGCTCTCCGCCACTTTTTCTGACATCTTTCGGAAGTCTGCGCGGAACAAGTTGACCTCTTCCGTGACTGAGTCCAACTTGCGCTCCATAGTGCCACGCATGTCCTTTATTGCCATCATGATGTCTCTGAGCAATGGGTCAGGCCCGTCATCCTCCGCCCGCTGTGCTGGCTCGCTCCATGATGGCCCGCCTCTCTGCCCATTACGACGGTGTACTTGTCTATTTGATTTGTTTGGGCTTGCGCTGTCAGCCTGTTGCGACCCATGACTGAAGCCCCGCCGGAGCAGTTGAGGCGGTCCACTAGACGCCCGGGCTCCCCCGCCGCCCAGAGTTCGCACTAACCTCTTGTCGTGTGGCCGGTGCCCCGGCTGCGTCAGGCTCCCAAGTCAGGAGGAGACCCCCTGTCTTGCGACAGGCCCCTAGGTCAAGCAATATCCGAGCCGCCCGCAGCGCCGTCCTGGCTGCGTCTAGGGCCTCACCCTCACTTTCCTCAGGCAGGATTGCCCGTCCGGCCCAGTCACCGCCGGGGCGCCCCGGTGCACACTGCTAGCGGAGCTCCTCCTCTGACGCAATCCGCCAGTGACAATGCTGCCCTTCACCGCGCCTCTCAGCGCAATTTCAGTCCAGTCCAATATGGGCCCTATAGGGACCCAGTGACGCCCGCCGGACAGGCCCCAGCTCCCTCTGTGACACTCCAGGGGCACCAGGCGCAACCCCGCTGCTCTCTCAGGGCGTGCCCCCGACCAGGATAGGGCCGAAGGCAACATGGATCCAAGACTGGAGGGTGCCTCCCGTGCCCAACTCACCCCAGGCTAGGGGCGATCACAACCGGCCTCACACTCACCGGGCCTGAGGGTGCCAAGGCCTCGGTTAGGCCTGTCACTCCGGGACCCGCTGTCGCTATTGTCACTCTCTGCCCCAGTCTGGCCGCAGTCTCAGTCGACACCACTCGCCGACGGGCCTCAGATCCACTAGGCCAGACCCGGCGCTCCTATCCCTGTTGCGCCTGGCTCTTCGCTGGTTCTTCATGCCCCAGGCCTCAGGCACGCCAGCAAGCCCCCGTCCTTCGGCGGGCCACCACCACCAGGAACGCCAATGTCTCGCACCCAAGGGGCACTCCTCAGGGCAAGCCTCAGCCCCCCGTCAACAGCACTCCACGTCGTCAGTCGCACCGCTCCGCAGCCGCCCGCTCACAGCTTACCGGGCCCCGCTGCCGATCGCGGTTTGTGCTGTCAGCGGAGCTCCGCAGCGGCGGGCGCCATTTTCTCCCCGCAGAAGTCTCAGCCTGGGCTGTCCGATCAACCGCCAGCCAACACGTTTTCTCCGCTCCCGATGATCGCCGCAAAGGAGTGCCACTACTCCACTATCACCTGGGCCGGTAACCATGCACGGCACTCCACAGAGGCACGGCACTTCAGTCCTCGCCACCAGTCGCGCTCACTCAATAACGGCGCTCCGAGGCGGCGGGCGCCATTTCCCCACTGCAGGATGCACTGTCCGGGTCACCAAACACCTGCTGCAGGACTCTCGCGGTCAGCTCCAGACGACTCCGACTGCTGCTCGCCACTACTCCTCAACAATACGAGCTGGTAGGTGCCCTTATTATAACGGATGATGCCGGATTTTGTGTGATTTGCTGCAGTCTGTTAGCGCAGCTCTCTTAGTGTGCGGCCATCTTCCTTGGCTGCAGGCCACGCCCCCCGGATAGGGCTTTTTGAAGGATGACCATTGGTGGATTCTTCAGGAAGGGGTGGATGTGAAAGGTAAAGCATGCTCTGTGGGGCAAATCCCATCCCAGGCCCTGGATACACCTCCATTGGGAATTAAAGGCCCTATTTGGAGATTCGCGACTGAGATACTCTGTCACAAGCATGGTGGATGGCCTGTCTGCTGTATTACAAGTACATTATAGTTTTCTAACCTTTGTCAATTGTAATACTGCGGATAGGATAGCTGCCACGTTTTGACAGAGTATCCTATCCACCAAACTCTATATAAAGCCTTAGAATGCCTAAAACAGAAAGGAGTGATTAACGGATCAAGGCTTGTTTCGCTATCAGAAGGCACACTGATGCTTGAGCTAACAGCAATGGTTGCTACATTAGATGTTAAGACTTTAGAATTCTTTGCACCAGACAAACTCAAAGACTTGTAGGATTCTCTTGACTATCCGACCATGGGCATGACACTCCCTCGTCAGGGTATATATGCAGAAATGTCCAAAAATATTATTGGAAGTGTCTCTGAATCACACACCTCACGGAAGGGTAGGGCGGTACCAGTTTTACAAGGCAGGATTGAACTGAATTTTCGAGGAAATAAAAAAGACTTTGTTTTCAAAGGGGAGATGCCTGCTAAAGGGATAGATTCTACTTGAGGAGATAACGGATGTCATAAAAGATCTTCCTACCTCTAAATCACCTGGGGAAGATGACTTCCAGTCTGAATTCCATAAAACTAGAGCCCCACTGTTTGCCCCCACGCTCCATGTAGCTTTCAAGGAAGCTGAGTCAACAGGCACACTAAGATGCATATCTAACAAAATTATTATGACTCTCCTTCCTAAAAACAGCAAAGACCTGCTTAAATATAGCAGTTACCGACTGAGTTTACGTACAATATCAAAATCTTAGCAAAATGGCTGGCCACAAATTTCTGTAGTGTGATATCATCCTTAATACATGAATCATAAGTGAGGCTTTGTCTAGAAATCATATGCGTTCATGAGCACATCTTCTAAGGACTTTAAGAGCCTGCCACAGAAAGCCATTACACTACCCCTATATACGAAAAGGTGTATGACCAAATCGAATGGGGCTACTTCTTTAGGATTATGGACAGGACAGGGCTTGGACGAACCATTATAACAAAGGTCAGATGGTTGTACGAGAACCCCTTAGTGCTAGTTAATTACAAAGAATTTATATCTAGGCCATTTCCCATTTAAAAAAAAAAAAAAAAAAAAAAAGGCACTGGCTAGGGGTGCCTGTTTTCACCACTGTATTTCCTCCTTGCCCTTGAACAATTCTTGAAAGCCATCACGCATCAGCTGAACAAGGAAAATAATTCCTGTACACTGATATCTTATTGACTTTGACAAAAAAAGAGACTTTGATTCCAAACTTAGTGTAGCTGGGGAGCACAGATATTGGTCATCTGGGTTCAAGATTAACTAATTCAATGCAAGACACTACCAGTGACTTGAACCACTACAGTCGTTAACCTCTGGGTAAGGGGGGTTAGAACTTTTTGTTAGAATATCTCTTAACAAGAACCCAGCTGTTAGTGAAGATAACAACAATGGCATAGAGAACCAGGTTGAGGAGGTCGACCTCACCCCTTATCTCCACTTAGAATTTAGAGAGTTCAGGTCTCTTTGCAAACTTAAAAATATTACCATGGGGTCCCATCCCTCCAAACAAAAGCTCCAGGAGCAATTATCAGGGTAGGCTAAGGACCATCCTTCTGAGAATGGTTAAGACGTCTCAGATGAAGAAGTAGATGGAGGGGATGAGGATAACTGCCACTCCCCCCCCCTCCCCCCCCCCCCCCCACACACTTCATAGGGAAAGAAGGGCCCCAGTGCCCCTCAATCCAACAATACAACTCACAATACCTAGATCCCACACAGGTGGGGAGGCACTATTGAGGACATTGAAGACTGCCTCAATAAGGAGACCAGCATTTTAGTAAGGTTGACAAAAAGATTGGATCTAGAGACCTGGCTCAAGAGAGAGCAGAGATGGGCTTAGCTCCCATCAGTGGTGGCAACAATTTACTAAATAAGGATAAAGAGCATTCTGATCCTAAAATACCCCAAGGGATTGGCCCTAAATATGAAGATGGTGATGATATCACAAAATGGTTCACAGCCTTTGAAGAGGGCCTGTGAAATGAGAAAAGTGAAGAAGTCATACTGGGGGGGGCACTCTTTTGTGAACTGTTTATTGGTAACTGCAGGGACAGACTCCTGAAACTTACTGGGGCAGATGCTGAGTAGTATGACCTCATGAATAATACTCTGAATGAGGGCTTTGGACTCACAATTTAGGATTATAGAATTAGATTAGGGGGTCTCACAAAACCTAAAATCAGTCCTAGATTGACCTTGTTGACTAGTTAGTTAAGATACTAGATGGTTGGTTAACTGGAAATAATATGCATGATCTCAATGGACAAATTGTTTATGAAAGAACATATTTTAAGTAATTTCACAAATGAAAAGTTACAGAAGCATTTGGTGGATCTAGGTCTAATTTCTCCCCAACAATTGGGAAAGAAGGCAGACCACTGGGTCAGGTGAAGGGTAACAAAAACAGCCACTGGGGGTGACCAAATGAAAGGGGTTACACAATCTGCCTTGGGGAAAGGGGGTGAGAACCCTGAAGATAAAAAGCCTGAGTTTTCAAAAGGGCCCAAAAAACCTGCACAGGGGGTGGGTCCCAAATCTCTTCCCAGTCCAATTATAGATACAAAGGGAAAGGGAAGAACGCTGATCCCCTAAAGGCCTGGTGTCACAACTGTAAGAAGTTGGGATACTTAACTGAAGATGCTACTTGTCCTAACAAGAAGGCCCCTAGTTACCCTACAGCAGGGTTACTCATCGTACAGCCCGCCCGGCAAGCCTTCCTTGGCGGCCCGCGGACCTTGCAGGACATCCTACCTGTGTTTTTTTTTTTTAATCGTGTTAGCAAACACTGCCGGTTGCAGCAGCCCAGACTCTGAGACTCTGCTCTGTGCGGGCCGGGAGATTCCAGTGATTGTCAAAGTGGAGATGCAGGGGCCTAAGAGGTGAAATACAACAAAGTTTTATTAACATGTAAATGGTCTTTTAAAGACCTGTGAAGTACTCGGGTGCTGCTGTGTGTGCGCGCTGGGAAGCTGTCTTAGTGCGGCTGTGTGTGCGCGCTGGGAAGCTGTCTCAGCCCGGGCTGAGGGCTGATACACGCACGGGGTGAGATGACTGAGGGTGATGGAGGAAGGGAGAGGGAGACAGAGGGAGAGAGACCCACTAGGGAAGACCTGTGCCTTGGACAGCAGGCCTGTCCAAACCAACTCTTGAGAACCTGAGGCAGTAAGCTGCTGCACAGGAAAAGGGAGATGTCGGTGGTACCCACTGAGTCTATTGGGAGGAGGAACTACTTTACACTGAGGCCAGAGACCCCAACACTGGAGCCACTAAGAAAGTGGCAGTACCTCAGAAATACAGGGAGTTCTTACTAACTTTAGCTCATGACATCCCCCTAGCTGGAATTCTGGGCCAAACCAAGGCTTGGGAACGGCTAGTTAGCCACTTTTACAGGCCCCAGATGTCTCCGAAGGTAAACGAGTTTGTCAGCTCCTGTGTCACCTCGGCACCCAAATGCCCCCTTAATTCCACAACCAGTGGTTGGGGTTCCCTTTGACAGGGTAGGTGTGGATATAGTAGATCCACTTGAACCTCCCACAGCATCAGGAAACAAGTTTATACTGGTGGTAGGGGGATCATGCCACCAGGTATCTTGAAGCAATTACCCTTAGGACTACTACAGCTCCTGCGGTAGCCAAGCCCTTCATTGGAGTCTTCACCAAGGTAGGGTGTTTTAAGGAGGTGATTTCAGACAGAGGGTCAAACTTCATGTCTGCTTACCTAAAACATATGTGGAAAGTGTGTGGAGTGCAAGACAAGTTTACTAGACCTTATCACCCACAAATCAATGGTCTTGTTGAGAGGTGTAACAACACATGAGTATGGGGCTTCCTGAAAAGCTCAAAAGGAGATGGCATGTCCTCTTACCATGCTTGCTTTTCGCCTGCAGAGAGGTGCCTCAGAAGGGAGTAGGGTTTTCCCCCTTTGAACTTCTGTTTGGCCATCCTGTTAGGAGACCACTCGGTCTTGTAAAACGGGGTTGGGAGAAGCCTCTCCAAGAACCCAAACAAGATATTGTGTACTATGCACTAGGCCTAAGGTCCAGAATGGTCCAAAAGGAGGTATAGTGTGCACGGAGTCCAATGGAACCCCAATATATACAGTATATACAGAGCCAGCTTCCTACAGGATTATGGAGACGTTTTGTCCAATTAAGCTTCAGTACTCAATACACATTACTCCCATGGCATGAGATAACCCAGTACAGTAGTTTTGCTGAAGATATCTGACATGCATTTTTTCACCCCCATATGTAGGAAGCTGGCTCAGTATATACTCTACCAAAATGAGGTATAGTGTGCACAGAGTCCAGTGGAACCCCAAAGGTAGGCAGAGGTAAAAGTAGATAGCACCTTACTCGCTATTTGTGGTAGTATGGGCGAGCAGTAAGGCTGTATCAGAGGGTTGTGTTACGCATTTGTTGTACACACTCTGTGGTAAATAAAAATCTTCTTTACCGGACTGAATTTCATACGGGATCTTGAAATAACATAAAATAGCTCAAAATAACAAGAGGCAGAATCCGTGGTATAAGAGTTTCTAAATGGGCTTTATTCCATTCAAAATGGCCGACTCGAGTCGCGGCCTTCAGGTTCCGTCACCACGAGGGTTCAGGAAGTGAAGTACAATACTTTATTAACAGACATGCATTTTTATAATAAGTACATTACAATGAAACGAATGTAAAAGGCGTAACATTTGATAAGAAAAGTGACATGACAGGTACGTAATCGAAACTAGGCGTAATAAGGAATAAAAGAAACATGATTGGTTAGGATTATCAGACATAAGTGGATCTATAAGATAATACTTGGCATAGATGCGCGCGCAGCAGCATGACGTGTGAGTGACGTGCAACTAGGGGGTGAAGGGGACTTGACATTTAGCTCTACATGTGGAGACGAGAAGTCTGGGGGGTCAAGTCAACCTAATCTCAAATCATATCTAACATCCTATGTTTAAAGAACTATGTTATCCACAAGGAAGGACTCTCGGACAGAATCTAGTCTATACTGACTGTGTGCGTGCACAAACGCCTAAGTGTCTATATGAGATGCGAGGGGCAGAAAACTTTCCATGGCAGCAGGGCTATGAATCACTTGCAGGAGGACGGAAAGGCTGAGTCCTTTGCTTGTGAGCTAAAGGAAATGTTTACCTAAATCACTAGACAGGAATGCATCGGCTGAAGAACAAAATAGATAATTCGAAGGTGAAATACAGCTTCTTGGCAGGCAGGCGAAAACTGGCCGAGGCAGGCACCGTTAGCTGCACAGGGAGTAGGACAAAGTTCATGGATACAGATGCGAGCTCAAGCTGAAGCTGTCAAAGACAGAGAGCAGGGAAAGGCTTTGAGGACAGAATCGGGCCTACTTGCCTGAACTGTAAAAATGGAGTAACTTAGCCATATAAAGTCGGTGGCCTTTCATACTTAGGAATCGAATATCCAGCCCATTGATGGCGGATCTGACAGAGAACATATCGACGGTAGACACACATGTGTTTGCGTCTTCGAAACTGGAACTGGAGGGAACATACATGTACTTGTAACATGCATATAGAACCGTTGGGGTCCAAGATAGGGGACATAACTGATCAGGAAAATCCACATTTCCACATTCCCTCCTTGTCCCCTACTTGCCCTTCAAGAGATATCAATCTTCATTATTCCATCGATTTGCTCATGGAGCATCATTTCTTCTTCCTTCTTCTTCCGGCATTTTGAACGAGAACTGTGATATGGAATGCATGATGTGGCACACAGACCACAAATCGCTGGTCCACATTGCAGGCATAAACAACAACTGAAGAGCATAAGAAGGCCAATACCTAGGAAGGATAGAACTCTCCATCCCCAGGCTGATATCACACTCCAAAACCACCCGGACCACGTCCAAGTGCCTGGATTTTGGTGTATCTGGCTTACAATCTTATGAAGGCGTGTTATAGCTTTATATACAGATGGCGAATTTTCTGGTATGAATATGCAGCAGCTGGATCCGATGACCCGGCAAGCTCCGCCCCTATCGGCCAGGATGACGTCAAGGACAAGACGATTCTGGAGAACAACAATTCTCATCACTGATTGTTCCTCTGTCAGATTGCCTAGGGCGGCTATAGTCTCGTTTACTACAGCTTCAAGAGTCTTGGTGAGTCTGCGTATCAGCTTACTATTTGATATTGTACCTATATAGGGAAAGATACCTTTATTGAAATCTACATACTTGTCCCATGCCGTCTCAGTATAATCGACAACTGGGAGATCTCTTCGCTCTCTATTGTGTACTAAATGAATATTTCGATAATAATCAGGGGGAGCTAGAAAAACAGGTGGCAGAAGGAATGCTATGTAACAGGTACCATCCCAATCTAGAGGCAGACGCATATATGCCGTCTGACCACATATAAAGTAAGAATGGCTAGAAGCTCTAAATGAAGATTTACCTTGATCACTATATTCTACTGTAGTAACGCATTTACTGTGGCCCATATGTATGGAACCAACTTTTCTTACACATAATTCACCCTTGACTGGAAATACTGACATAGTGGGCAGAATTAGTTCAACTTCGGATTTGACATTCAAAATCATAAGATTAGGCGTAAAATTACCTAATTTATACACTTCATTTTCTAAATCAGTTCCTGTTCTACTGGGGTGACCCTCCTTATTGGGGTGACAGACTTTGAATAAAACTAGATTCAGATTTCCCCATATCCAATGTTGTTGATAAACTGCTGTGTCTGGGTCTATGGAATTTAATAAACTAAACCATGCTCCACAGGAGCCATTGTGTGTGAACGGATGTGGAAAGAAAGGCAGAACTCCTTTGTTATTCTGATAGGGAGGGAGTCGGCCACACACCCAACAATTGGTGGCATTACTAGTCTGATGGGAATGATGTAACATACTAATGAAGGTGTTATTGCGCAGCGCAAGTCTATAGGACAACTCATGTGGGGGTAATTCACTAAAAGAATGTTCATCAGTTATATTGAAAACACGTTTAGAAACAGGATAATACATATGCAACAATATACTTGCAGTAACTATTAAAAAACTCAAGAAGAACAAAATTAATAAAGTCACAATACAGTGGTTACGCAGTAATTTACAATAAGCATGTCGTTTCATTATGATTCTGGACTCTACATGATTCAGACCTAAGGGATACATGTCGGGACAGATTCAACCGCTTCACCTTGGAGAGGACTTAAACAATCAAATCGTCCGACAGTTTAGATCTGGACCTGAGTTTCTGCTTATAGAGTTCGGTGCTACTGGCCTCAGCCAAAGGTAGCTTTGAGTCAATGGGGGAAGACACACGGGGAGTACTGTTTGTGTCAGGAGGAAGTCCATGAAATTTCTTTATATGGCTGGAATGCACCCAGCCTTTTCTCCCTTCGATCTTCACAGCTGTTCTGGTCGTCAGCAGGACCAACTTAGGAAGCCTCCACCTTGGCTCCAGTTGGGTTTTCCGATCAAAATTCCTGACGAGAACATAATCGCCGGGAATTACGTCATGAGGTTTCACCTCGGTGTTGTCGGGAAAAGCTGCGACTACCTGTGAACGACAAGATTGTAGTGCAGACATCAAGGAAGCCAGGTAATCTGTCAGCATATTACAATCAACATCAGTTATTTTACGGGGTATAGGCGTCCCCCACATATTCGGTGGTCTACCAAAGATCACTTCATAAGGGGATAGCCCTGTTCGAGAGTGTGCTACCATCCTCATGTAAAATAGCGCAACTGGTAAAGCTACTATCCAGTCCACACCTTTTTCCTGACATATTTTAGACAATCTGATTTTTAAAAGTTGATTATGTCGTTCCACGAGACCTGCTGCCTCGGGGTGTCGGACACAGTGGAATTTCCACTGATATCCCAACAAAAGTGAGACATGTTTCATTAATTCGGATGAGAAAGGCTGGCCGTTATCTGAATATACAACACGTGGTAAACCGTACCGTGGGAAGAATTCTCGAACTAGCTGCTTGGCAGTAGTCGGGGCAGTGTAATCTGATACGGGATACGCCTCTGTCCAACGGGAGAGAGCGCAGACAACTACGAGAACATATTTGAATCCTCGACAACGTTCCATCTGAATATAATCCATCTGGAGGACTTCAAAAGGATGGTCAGGTGGCTGAAATCCACCCTGCTCTACGGGAACACTCTTTCCTGGATTAAACTGACAACATATCATACAGGTACGAACTTTTTGTTTAGCTGCTGCTCGTAAATGTTTGTTGAACCAAATGTGCTGAATGCTGTCTAGCATAGCCTTCTCTCCTAAATGTGCTGGACTGTGAACTGTAGCTATAATGGCTTGAACCATGGAATCAGGGAGAAACCATACAGATTTCTCCTTCGTCATCCATCCTTGATCTGTCTGGATCCCTCCTAGTTCAGTCCACTTCTTTATTTCTTCTGCTGTGGCATGTGTCTGTATGTCAATTACGTCAAGTGCGGGATCCTTAATTGTCATACACTGTGTTGGTGTCTGAACTATTGGCTTTGTCATGTCTAATGTGCGATTCTGAGCAGTCTGTTTAGCTGTTCTGTCAGCTAAGTCATTGCCTTGAGAAATGGTATCAGTAACCTTCGTGTGTGCTTTACATTTCATAATCGATATAGCAGTGGGTAGATGTATTGCGTCTAACAAAGCATGAATGAGGGGTCCGTGCTGAATGTGGGCACCATGGGAGGTTAAATAACCTCTCTCTCGCCACAGCACGCCGAAGTCGTGTACAACTCCAAATGCATAACGTGAGTCAGTGTATACATTAACTTTCTTATTTGTGGCTTGAATACAGGCTTGTGTCAGAGCAATAAGTTCTGCTGCTTGGGCTGACAAAGTATCTATACAGTTTGTCTCAATAACTTCAGTGTCTGTTGTGACTGCATACGCGGCCACTAAATCTCCTGTACTTGTTCTCATGCACGATCCGTCTACATACAACGTCAGGTCTGGATCTAACAATGGAACGTCTGTCAAGTCTTGTCTAGGTTTCGTCTTTATTTCAATGATTTCTACACAATCATGAGCTAGTGGGTCTGTTCCAATTACAGGTAATAGTGTAGCAGGATTCAATGTATTACACCGTCGGATCTCTATGTGTGGTTGAAACAATGTCAGTTCATAACCGGTAAGTCTTGCTATGGTCAAGTGTTGTGTTTGTGTTCGGTTCACAAGAACCTCTACTGCATGTGGTACTTGTACTGTCAATGGGTGTCCTAATACTATGGCATCGCTTTGTCTGATTGCTAAAGCTGTCGCTGCCACTGATTTCAGACATGCAGGCAAAGCCTGAGCTACGGGATCTAATGTACTGGAAAAATAAGCACATGGCTTGCGTGATCCTGCTTGATCCTGAGTGAGTACTGACAAGGCAGTACCCTCGCGTTCTGTAACAAAGAGTGTAAAATGTTTGCTATAACATGGTGTTGCTAAAACAGGTGCTTGACATAAAGCTTCCTTTAAGCTTTCAAAAGCTTGTGTATGTTCCTGAGTCCAAGGGAGGACAGTCGATGTGGCTGCCTCCTGTGTGGTTAACTGAATGAGTGGTTTTGCTAGAAATGCGTACTGAGGGATCCACTGCCTACAATATGAAGTGAGGCCTATGAAAGCTCGCACCTCCTTTTGTGTCTGGGGTATTGACATGTTAGCAATTAACTGGATGCGATCTGGTGTAAGCTGCCTTCCCTCCTTGGACAGCGAGTGACCAAGATAAATAACTCGCTGGACACAGAATTGCAGCTTAGACGGAGACACCTTGTGCCCTTTGTCGGCTAGAAAATGTAAAACTGTCAGAGAAGCTTTTTCACATTCTGGCTCGCTTCTCGCTGTGATCAGCAGATCATCGACGTATTGAAGCAGTGCAGTATTGACTGGCATGTGGATGCTGTCAAGTTCTCGTTTCAGTGCTTGGCTGTAGATGCTGGGGCTTTCTGTGAACCCTTGGGGAGCGCGTGAGAATTTAAAGCTGCGCCCATTTAAACTGAATCCGAACAAATATTGGCTTTCCGGATCTATTGGGACGCTGAAAAAGGCATTCTTGAGATCGATTACAGTAAAGAATGTTGCTTCGGAATCAATTGCTGTCAACAATGATGATATATCAGGGACCACAGGGAATTGTGGTACAATACACTTGTTTAGTTCACGCAAATCAATAACCAATCGGTACACTGGTGGGGCAGTAGGATCAGTTCGTTTAAGAATCGGAATTATCGGTGAATTACATACATTGGAGTCTGTTTCTACAACTACTCCCTGAGCAATTAGCTCATCAATGATTTTCAGCAAAGCCACTACAGCATCATGCGGTAACTTGTATTGTCGCATTCGTGGTAGTACCACTCCTGCTTTCAGTGTGACTCGATAGGGTGTAATGTTCATGCAGCCAACATCCGTAGGGCCTTGTGCCCATAGATGTACTGGTAAAGTCTGTAGTCGGGGATCCATGTCTCTAGACACATAGTGACCTTTAAAATCACGTAAAAACAACCTTACTCCTTCCGGAGAACAACATATTATGGCTCCTAGTGCTTTCAGAGTTTTAATTCCTAACAGATTTTCTGGGCATGATTTAGTAAGCAATAAATCTGTAGTTCGTGTCAAAGGTCCTATCGTAAGTGGTAGAGGCTGTGATACTTCATTAACAATAGGTTTTCCTGAAAAACCAAGGGAAACATTTTGAGAGCCTGAGAGGGGTGCCCCTGGAACTTCACTACGTTTTATGGTTGTTCGACTTGCCCCTGTATCGAGTAAGAATTTTCTATCTTGACCTAATAATTCACTATGTACATAAGGTCCTTCTTGATCTACAGGAATCTCGATAAGCGGTAAGTCAACTTCCCTCTCTAGGCTGGTTCATGCGTAACGCTGATACTCAGGGTATTCATACTGTGCAGTCTGATACATTTGTCGTGTTGTGGTTTGTGTGGCAGTAGCAGGCAACGGTGGTGCAGCTGGCACAAACTGTATGGGTTGCTGTGAGGCTGGCATGGACTGTTGCTGAACTGGCATGGACTGTCCATGCTGCATAGTTCCTTGTTCATTCTGATCTTGTCTAACTAATCGTGGTCTCTCTTTTGCAATACCTGTAGCTATATTACGTTTCAGGACTGGACAATCGTGTACATAATGGCCTAGTTGTTTACAGTAATTGCAGGTTCCTTTTACAGGAACTGCAGAATCACCAGAATGTGTCGCACCCTTTTTGTGACCATCTGCTGGTACTGTCTGAGAAACTAGCATTTTCATTTTTGTATCCTTCATGCGTCTATGCTCGTGTTCTTGTTCATCCCTAATTCTATTGTGATGATACTGTAACATTTGTAGCATTTGCGACGGAGTGTTACTTTGCCAGGTACTCTCGAATTTCAATATTCTATTCTTTACTGGAGGCAATGCATTTTCCACTAATTTTGTCACAAATAAATGTGGATATGAGTCACTACTTGCTTTTATACCACTATTTATACCAAAACATTTTTCAAATCGAGCATAATAATCGCTTGTGTCTTCATCTTGCTTTTGTTTGCAGGCTGTGATTGCACCCCAATCTTCCTTTTTTGTAGTTAATAAACGTGGCAGTACCTGTACTAGTAAACCTGGTAACAGTTTAACTTTATCCCCGAGCCCTGAACCTGCAGTTCGGCCCCTTTCTTCCTCTGCTAATGCTGTCCAGTCTATCTTTTGGTCACCCACTTCCCACTCTTTTTCTTTCAGTTTTTCATAAATGCCAGCAGGCAAAAGCACCTTTAATATCGTCATAATATCAGGAAAGGTGTACTCTCCCATCAGTAACATGTCTTTAATTTCTCGGTGGAAACCCGCTGGGTCTTTGTCATGACTAGGTACTACTTTCTTCATTTCCAATAATTCCATTTTTGATATGGGTGTGTAAACAAATACACGGTGAAACTCATTGTCTTCGCCTTTTATTGGGTGCACTTCTCGTAAAGGATTTTGTCTATCCATATAGTACGGCGCTCTTTCTCTGCGGGGCAGCGAGAGAGAATCCGGACTTACAAAAAGGACATACTGCTTACGTGACACTAATATCTCTTTAATTAGCTTGTTACTAGAACCTCTCCATCTGTTCGTGAGTAGTTCCGTTAATATATCAGGCAAAGGACCAGGGTCAGCATGTTGGCTCTTATATAATATGACGAGTTGCTGAATCATATAGATTCCAGCTAAACGTTGTTCATCTGTACTGAGATTAAGAAACGTGTGTGCTACGGTCTCATCACCGTATTTTTCAGGACTGTTAATCCAGTGAACGGCTGATCTGGCTAATTCTTGCTCATCCATGGAATCGAGGAGGTGGTAACCCCTTCGTTCTCGTAGTATTTTATCTGCGGCTTGAAACGAATGTTCAGGAGACTTCAGATTTATTATAGGCGTCGGATACGTTCTGCTATTATTTGGGCATACAGAGTGTATGGGATCAGAAAAACATCTAGTATTTTCACCGGATCTTCCTCTGCCTACATAGGCTATGGTCTCTGACTGTCTTGCGGAATTCCCTGATTCGGACATTTCATCTTGCTCAAACTCGTCTGTTCCCAACCTCTCTTCATGAATACGCTCTATTTCTTTACGGATTTTTCGGCACATGGCTATTATACAATTTTGCTTATCGTGTCTCCCTTCTGATATATTCTGACTCCATCTTGTAAGAATAAGCATTGCATTCGGGTCTACCCCCGGACGGTCTTGATTTCTGATCACACAGTTTATGAGGAAACGTAACAGTTCCCCTTGTATTTCTACTTTCTGGAATTCCATAGCTCTGTTAATACATCCTGGATCTCGTCCTGTTTGAACAAAATGATATATGTTATCTAGATGCGTAGTCATTCCTGGTAACCTTGCTAAATACTCTGCGGCTCGCCTGATACGTAATGATGCCAGGACCATTTCGTCCTCTTTACCAGCCACTGGGTCATATCTACAATTTACAAGGAGTTCCTTAAGCGTACGTTCACTTACGAATTTAGGCGTACGTGAATGCGCTGACTCTTGAAAAACAAGTTTATTTATTCTGGGTGGTGTAAAGGTACTGCTAGCACCTCCCGTGGCCCCATCTGGGGCGTCGGGTGTGAATGGATTCGTTGAACGTGACACAGCAACTATGGGTGTCGACACCCCTGTAGAATCGACTGCGGAGACAGATGCGGAAACAGATGTGCTTGCTGACGCTTGCGTCGGGACTTGCTGTTGCACGGGGACAGATACCTGATCCTGACGTTGAACCCCTACACCAGACGGTCTATGTGGTGCGGCGTTAGCATACTCGGGAGCTGCGTCGTCTAGATATGAGGAAGGAAAAACATCTTCTGCGGTTCTGGGATGCCCTTTTGGATGTACCTTAATTGGAAATAATGGGGGTGGCAAGTCTTTTGGCATCTCTGGAGCAGCCTTAGGTAGTCCTTCGGCTAGAAGGGGATACATACCATTCATAAGAGCATTTCTTTGTCTATTTACTTGTTCTGATTTCACTCGGATACCTTCCTCAATTAATGGATTTTCTTGAGCTTTATTTGAACTTTCTTTACTCCTCTCTTCTTGTCTACGTGCTTTTTCTGTTCGTCTATGAGATTCTTTACGCCATAACTCAACAGCGTCTTTCTGTGACTGTCTGACCTTTCTTTTCCATAACTCTTCCTCCACTTTCATGATGCACTCTGCATCCCAGGTTCCCGCTACGGGCCACCTTTGACTTTCCGGTAATCCCTTGGTATAATCTACCCATAGATCAAGAAACAATATGGCATCTAAGCCATGCTTATGGTACATAAAATGCCCTGGAGTGTCCCTAGGAGGAATAGGAACTGCTTCTTCAAGCACCCCTTTTCTGGTAGTAATCTGTCTTAACTTCGAGAAGAGCGGCATATTGACAACTGATCTGATACTTACTCTTGAACTTACTTAATACGAAAAACACAATAATGAACAGTGTACAATGCACAATCATTCATACCACAATATTTGAACACTTTAAACATTAAACATTAAACATTTTAACAATGACCGACAATGATGACAGTCTGCCTAACTAATCACCACGTTGAATTCTTGACAATAACTGAATACTTCGGAATACTTGATATACTGCTAAACAGTACATATACACTGCTAAACAGTGCAGACCGGATTTGTGTACCCAAATCCGTCTTGACCGGCACAACCTATGTGCGCGTCAACACGCCTCCCCGGCGATGGTACTCACCGAGTAGCTCCTTGAAACGGAAGGCCTCAGAGAATGGACAGGACTCGATGACTGCGGACCCTCTGGACATCGGGATTTCGAGAAACCTGGTGGGCCTCTGTATACCTCGGATCTTGCTCTCTCAGCTAGGCTCTGGTCGGGATACTTCGCACTTCTCACCGCCTCGTCTGGGTTGATCGCAGCCTCAGTCGCCCCCGCTTGACCGGAGGGAGCTTACAGGAAATCCTGCTGGTACGCGTTTATGGTCCGTCCAGCTGTGGCAGGAGACCGGGCCTGCAACGCACCGCCGGCGCGTGAGATGAGAAAGTGTCCCTGTTCGGGCGCCATTATGTGGTAAATAAAAATCTTCTTTACCGGACTGAATTTCATACGGGATCTTGAAATAACATAAAATAGCTCAAAATAACAAGAGGCAGAATCCGTGGTATAAGAGTTTCTAAATGGGCTTTATTCCATTCAAAATGGCCGACTCGAGTCGCGGCCTTCAGGTTCCGTCACCACGAGGGTTCAGGAAGTGAAGTACAATACTTTATTAACAGACATGCATTTTTATAATAAGTACATTACAATGAAACGAATGTAAAAGGCGTAACATTTGATAAGAAAAGTGACATGACCGGTACGTAATCGAAACTAGGCGTAATAAGGAATAAAAGAAACATGATTGGTTAGGATTATCAGACATAAGTGGATCTATAAGATAATACTTGGCATAGATGCGCGCGCAGCAGCATGACGTGTGAGTGACGTGCAACTAGGGGGTGAAGGGGACTTGACATTTAGCTCTACATGTGGAGACGAGAAGTCTGGGGGGTCAAGTCAACCTAATCTCAAATCATATCTAACATCCTATGTTTAAAGAACTATGTTATCCACAAGGAAGGACTCTCGGACAGAATCTAGTCTATACTGACTGTGTGCGTGCACAAACGCCTAAGTGTCTATATGAGATGCGAGGGGCAGAAAACTTTCCATGGCAGCAGGGCTATGAATCACTTGCAGGAGGACGGAAAGGCTGAGTCCTTTGCTTGTGAGCTAAAGGAAATGTTTACCTAAATCACTAGACAGGAATGCATCGGCTGAAGAACAAAATAGATAATTCGAAGGTGAAATACAGCTTCTTGGCAGGCAGGCGAAAACTGGCCGAGGCAGGCACCGTTAGCTGCACAGGGAGTAGGACAAAGTTCATGGATACAGATGCGAGCTCAAGCTGAAGCTGTCAAAGACAGAGAGCAGGGAAAGGCTTTGAGGACAGAATCGGGCCTACTTGCCTGAACTGTAAAAATGGAGTAACTTAGCCATATAAAGTCGGTGGCCTTTCATACTTAGGAATCGAATATCCAGCCCATTGATGGCGGATCTGACAGAGAACATATCGACGGTAGACACACATGTGTTTGCGTCTTCGAAACTGGAACTGGAGGGAACATACATGTACTTGTAACATGCATATAGAACCGTTGGGGTCCAAGATAGGGGACATAACTGATCAGGAAAATCCACATTTCCACAACTCAGTCAGCAAATGATTGCACACACTCTAGACTGAACTCAGACCAATTTTGTTTGTATAAAAATATTAGGTTCGAGGCATATGAGCTGCAGATTACACACTTGTGCATAGATCGCCATCTGGTGTTGGGCCCGGATGTTTGCAGTTTGTTTTTCCTCTTGGAAAGTATTTGGAAGTCACGAGGTCGGTGACTCCTCCTTTGGATCGTATTGCGCATGGGCTTCGGCTCCATCCTCAGATTGTTTTTTTACGCCATCGGGCTCGGATGTAATCTTCGCGCTCCGGTTCCGAACAGCTTCCAGTTCGACGATTGACGCGCAATCCTCACCCCAAACCGCGGTATTGTTGCGATCGCGATCTCCTCACTCGACGCGCCTTCTCATTGGCACAGACCTTCTGTTCCAGTCGTCGACGGCGGCCTTCGGGCCTCTCCAAGCTCCGGTCCTGGCTAATGGAAAGGACTCCATTTAAAAAGTGCCCTCGATGTAGGTCCAAATTTCCCCACACCGATGTATGCAATCTCTGCCTCTCCCCTGAACTCGAGACTGTCCGGCGTGTAAGTCCTTCCGGTCCAAAAAGACTATTCGGGACCGAAGAGCCAGAAGAACTATGACGCACTCCTAGACGATTCCGGACGACATCTTCGGAGAAGGCATCGACGCTCCAGAGCGTTACACCGACGAGGGCCTCGTCAGCGCTTCCGAAGCCGACGACTCAGATGTGGAGGACATCACCCCGGCGCAGAGGGTTGTGAGTACTGATCCGTCCCCCCCCCCACCCACACACCTGCCGGCACCGAAAAAGGCTCCGGTCACACCTTCGCCTCCGGGCCTAGACAAGACCAAGGACACTGCTTCCAACACCGCACCTTCGGGCCCGGTAAAGAAGCCAAGCAAGCCTTCCGGCGGCTCGGGCTCGAGCCAGCCTACCGTCGGTGCCGATAAACACGCTTCGGCACCAAAAAAGAAGCTGCCCTCCATCTCGACACCGAGCCCCACACCGAAGCACTCTGGGTCGAAACCCAGCTCTTCGGTACCGACACCACCTTCGGTGCTGACCAAAGCACACAAGGCCACCGGCACCGACACTTCGAAGCGGAAACCCATCTCGGCGCCGACCAAGCGTCCGGAGGTTCCCAAACCGGGTTCCAAACAACGAACAGCACAGAAAAGCCTAAAAAGCCAACGGCCCTGGCGCCGACGGACCGACCAACCTCACCAGACCTATTTACACCGGATCCCTTGCAAAAGACACTCACCAAGGATCCAAAAACTGGACATTTGACACTCTCTACCAAAAAGAGACATTTGGAGAAGCCTGCTCCACCTCCACCTTCAAAGAGGAAGGACTCTGCTACCTCTCCGTTCAGAATACCTTCCCCACCTCTTCCACCTCCTCCACCTTCCCCCACCTCCACCCCCTCCGCCTTCTCCACCCCAACCTCCGACCCCTTCTCCACACGATGATGATCACGTGGACCCATATGATGACATAGGGGATGTGCCCCAGGACCTACCCACAGGGGACCCCACCCCTACAGGATCCCCAGACCCATGGGACGATTACAATATCCCTGATATCCCCAACGTCCCACAAGATGATCTTTACCCCTCCAGACCATCTCCACCGGAAGACTCATTGGGGTTCAACCATTTACTGCAAAGGGCGGCACACTATCATGGGGTAGACTTGCATACCGACCCCGTGGAGGAAGATTTCCTCCTCGACACATTCGACACCACACATAGGTCATCCTCCATATTGCCCATGCTCAAAGGAGTGGTAAAGCATGCCCCAGAAGTTTTTAAGGACCCAGTTAGGGCCAGGGTCATTAACCCACGCATCGAGAAAAAATACAAAGCTGCCCCCACAGATCCCTCCTACACCAGAGGGCCAGCGCCACTAGATTCTCTAGTGGTATCCACTGCACGTAAAAGGGCAAACTCCCAGGCATCAGGCGAAGCGCCACCACCTGACAAAGAGTCAAAACTACTGGACGCATCAGGAAAGCGTACTGCATCACAAGCAGCCAATATATGGCGTATCGCCAATACTCAAGCGCTATTGGCCAGATATGACAGGGCACATTATGACGAGTTAGAAAGCATAATGCACCACCTCCCTGAAAAATATAAAGCTAGGGCCAATGAACTAATTCAGGAGGGTAAAACTATTACTAACACCTCCATACGTTGTGCCCTAGATGCAGCAGACACAGCTTCCAGGGCCATCAATACCAGGGTCATCCTCCGTCGCCATGCTTGGCTAAGAATATCCGGGTTTAAACCGGAGGTACAAGCCTCCATCCTTAACCATCCCTTTGACCAAGATCATCTATTTGGCCCAAAAGTGGATGAGGCCCTAGAAAAAATTAAGAAGGATACGGATACGGCAAAATCCATGGGAGCCTTAGTCACACCCTCCTAGACGCTCCTTTCGCCGCTCTTCCTTTCGAAGTACGTCTAGAGGCTACTCCTCAGACACCGCGTCAACTTCATACAAATCCCCTTCTCAGTCCACCTTCACAAGGGGTTATCAAAGAGGCGGCTATAGGGGTAACAATAATAAAGGCGGAGGCAAAACAAACAACGCCCGCTCTGCCACATCGCCTACACAATGACTCCCCCGCTCCCCCCAGACCATTCCACTCCGGTCGGGGGGCAGACTCCAACATTTCCTTCCTGTCTGGGCTACCATCACCTCAGACAAATGGGTAACACAGATAATTCGGTCAGGCTACTGCCTAGAACTAATATCTACCCCCCAAACATTCCACCCAGACAACACCCAATGTCACAAGAACATCTAATACTCCTAAAGCAGGAGGTAATCTCCCTCCTACAGAAACGGGCAATAGAACCCATTCCTACCAACCAACAAAATATGGGAGTCTACTCCCTATATTTCCTCATACCAAAAAGGGACGAGACTCTTCGACCCACCCTAGATCTCCGGCCCCTAAACACATACATACACTCAGACCATTTTCATATGGTGACGCTTCAGCAGGTACTTCCGCTCCTCTCCCAAAACAACTTTTTGACCACTTTAGACCTAAAAGACGCTTATTTCCACATTCCGGTGCACAAAGCTCACCGGAAGTACTTCAGGTTTGTAGTGGACGGACAGCACTACCAATTTAAAGTGCTCCCGCTCGGAGTCACAACAGCGCCACGGGTATTCACCAAATGCCTAGCAGTGGTGGCAGCACATTTGCGAAGACAACACATTCACGTCTTCCCATACTTAGACGACTGGCTGATAAAAGCCAGGTCATACAATCAGTGTGTACAACACACGTCCACCACTATTCAGCTACTCCACCAACTGGGCTTCACAGTAAACCACCAGAAGTCCCATCTACAACCATCCCACATAAAACAATACCTCGGTGCCACCATAGACACCTCAAGATCGCTAGCCTACCCCAATCCTGCCAGGATTGCAAGCATTCAGGCTCTAAGCACAAAATTCATAGCACAACACTCCCTTCCAGCTCGAGTGTTTATGCAACTAATAGGGATGATGGCCTCTTGCATCTTCATAGTACCTCACGCAAGACTCCAGATGCGTCCTCTCCAAGAGTGCTTAGCGCAAGAATGGAACCAGGCCCAGGGTCAATTAACAGATCTGGTGTTGGTAGACGGTCGCACCCATCGCTCTCTGCAGTGGTGGAACACCACAAACCTTTCCAAAGGTCGACCGTTCCTGGACCCGGTTCCTCAAATAGTACTGACAACGGACACATCGCTCTCCGGATGGGGAGCTCATCTACTACATCTCACCATACAGGGCAAGTGGACACCTCAACAAAAGTTACTCCATATCAACCATCTGGAGTTATTAGCAATCTTCTTAGCCCTAAAATCTTTTCAAACCCAAATTTCAGGCAAGGCAGTCCTGATCCGCACAGACAACATGACAGCCATGTATTATATTCAAAAACAAGGTGGCACACACTCTCTACAGCTCTCTCAACTTGTACAGAGCATATGGAGATGGGCAATACCCCAGAAAATCTTTCTCCTAGCTCAGCATGTCCCAGGAGTCCTAAACACAGTGGCAGATCTGCTCAGCTGGCAGACACAACAGATCCACGAGTGGGAGCTTCACCCGCAAGTTCTTCACCCGTACTTTCAAATGTGGGGGCATCCACAGATAGACCTCTTCGCCACCCACAAAAACGCCAAATGCCCAAGCTTCGCCGCCAGATACCCACACCCATTGTCCAAAGGAAATGCGATATGGATGAACTGGTCAGGCAGATTTCCGTACGCTTTTCCGCCTCTCCCACTCATTACACTAGTGGTGCGCAAACTACAACAACACTCCCTCACACTAATCCTAGTAGCTCCAACGTGGGCCAGACAACCGTAGTATACCACACTGCTGGAACTATCTGTATTACCGCACCAAAAACTACACCTCTCTCCACACCTCTTAACCAAGAACCATGGAGAGATCAGACACCAGGACCCAGCGCAGCTCAACCTTGCGATCTGGCTCCTGAAATCCTAGAATTCGGGTACCTAAATCTTCCCCCTGACTGTATGAACGTCATCGGAGAAGCTAGAAGACCTACCACTAGAGCGTGCTACGCCGCCATGTGAAAACGTTTTGTTGTTTATTGCCATAACAACACCATCAATTCACTGGACGTGTCCATTCAACACATCATAGGTTACTTACTCCATCTACAAAGGTGCAATTTAGCCTATACGTCCATTCGACTACACCTCGCAGCTATTGCAGCTTACCTACAAAACAGGCAACATCTATCACTCTTTAGAGTACCTGCCATTAAAGCCTTCATGGAAGGCCTTAAAAGAATAATTCCCCCCAGAGTGCCACCCTCACCTGTGTGGAACTTAAATATCGTTCTCACAAGGCTAATGAGGCCTCCCTTCGAACCTCTGCACAAATGCGAACTACAATTCCTAACATAGAAAACCGCTTTTCTTGTAGCCATCACTTCCCTTAGAAGGGTCAGTGAGATACAAGCACTTACCATTCAAGAACCTTTTCTCCAAATGCACCACAACAAGGTTGTTCTCCGTACCAACCCAAAATTCCTCCCTAAAGTCATTTCTCCTTTTCACCTAAACCAAACAGTAGAACTACCAGTATTTTTCTCGCAACCACAGACCGTTGCAGAAAGGGCTCTTCACACACTAGATGTCAAACGAGCCTTACTCTACTACATCCAAAGAACACAACCTTTCCGTAAGACCAAACAACTGTTTGTCTCTTTCTCTCCACCACACAAAGGCAACCCCATCTCAAAATCAAGGATAGCTAGGTGGATTGTAAAATGCATTCAAATCTGCTACCACAAACCAAAGCGAACGCTATCCATTCCCCCTAAAGCCCATTCTACACGAAAAATAGGGGCTTCCATGGCATTCTTAGGGAACATCCCATTAGATGATATCTGCAAAGCAGCTACATGGTCAACACCGCACACTTTTACCAAACACTATTGTGTAGATGTGCAAACTAAGCAACAGGCTAGTGTGGGCCAGGCTGTACTCAAAACATTATTTCAAACCACAGCAACAGATACGGGTGGTCGCCGCTAACGGTGGATACTGCTATATAATCTATGCACAAGTGTGTAATCTGCAGCTTATATGCCTCGAACGGAATATGCTACTTACCAGTATCTGTTCTTGGCATTTAGAGCTGCAGATCTACACACGCCCACCCGGCTACCTGTATCTGTCCCAGTTTTTCTTATTTAGATAGCACACACATGGGTATCTTCACTGTTATTACTACGCTCCATCTTTCCCTGCTGGCGAAAAACAATCTGAGGATGGAGCCGAAGCCCATGCGCAATACGATCCAAAGGAGGAGTCACCGACCTTGTGACTTCCAAAGACTTTCCAAGAGGAAAAACAAACTGCAAACATCCGGGCCCAACACCAGATGGCGATCTATGCACAAGTGTGTAGATCTGCAGCTCTACATGCCAAGAACAGATGCATACTGGTAAGTAGCATATTCCTTATTTATATCTAGAACCAAACCAAGCCTGGCACAGGTAAGTGAAATAAATATTTTGCTAATTATAATGCAGTGTTTACAAGTGAATGCAATTTCAAATGCAGTTGTTTGAAAAACAGGTAAGTCAAGGTATTGAAATTACTTTACAGATTACTTTTCGTTACTTTTTCGATTACTTTTTCCTCTCGGTGTGATATGCCTAGATATCACACTGGGACATTTCCTAGAGAAAAGGTAAGTAAAATCAGTTTGGCACAATTGTTATTTGTAAGGTTTCCATACAAATCAACTGCACACTTAAAACATTTTTCTGAGAAAAACAGTCAATGGGTTCCTGTGGAGAGAAATTAAGTTAACGGTTACCAGGTAAGTACTCGGTCTTTGGAGTTTCTCGGGTTAGAACAAGGGTTCCCCCAGGGTCAAGGATGCACTCTTGTTACACCCTCAGCTGCACTAGGGCGGCCGGGTGCAGAGTGCTGAGGCCCAATGTTATCCAATGGGGGTTAGGGGGCCACCGGTTGGTGCTTCAGACAGGCCACTGGGTTGTGCGAGCAAAGCTCCTGGTGTTGGGCTCAGGGCAAAGGAGGATCCTGTTTAGCACAAAAAGTGCGCCTGCAGCGGCGCAGGGGCGGCTGGGTGCTGTTTTGGCGTCGGGTGCCCTGTTGGTTTCAATGGGGATTCACCGATTTCAACAAAGGCTGCAGGCTCGGGACGAAGATCTTCTGGAGGTGACCACCAGTTGAAGAGGTAAGTTGAGATGCCGGTACACTGTCAGTTGGGCCACCTAAGGCCGTGGGGCTTCGGGTGCAGAGGTGTCTTCAGGCGTCGGGTTTCTCTTACCAACTCCGGTCGCGTGGGATCATCCAGAAAGAGGCTGCAGGCTTCGCTGGGAGATTCGAGGCAGGTCAGACATCACCAGATCTCAGGTCAAAATCGCCAGGGAGACCTCCTTGTAGTGTTGGGCCACTCGAACTCTGGCCTTGGGCAACAGTTGCAGAGTGGTGCAGACTCGCGGATTTGCCCGGAGTTGGAGTCTGTGGATGAACAAATCAGGTGTTCATGGGAGACAGTCTTGCCTTTGAAAGGCAGGACAGGTCCTCGGGCTTCTTGAGGTTGCTGGCTGCAGGACACACCAGACTTTCGCTTCTGCAGGTTCGAGGTGGAGACAGCTCGGTAGGGCTGGGGCCAAGTCAGTGGGCGTCCACCTCTTCTTAGCTTCGGCATGGCTGTATGGTCCTCCTTCATCTTTTCTTCCTGGTCGTTGCTTGTCTGAGGAGGCATGGTTCAGGATTGCCCGTAAATACTAGATTTAGGGACGTTACAGGTAAGTAAAAGGTTGGGACCAATGGGTCCCTTCCTTGGGGTGGGTACATCCCCTATTATGCCACCCTCCAGTGGGAGGGGGGGCATATGCCTCACTCTGGTTGGCTGGGTCCCCCCAGCTGCAAGAGGGGTGAGGTTGGCAGAGGTGGGCACACCTCCCTTCCTCACTTGGTTTTCCCGCCAGTTTTACCCCCAAAAGTGGGGGTCAGAACCAGTGGGGACAAGTTGCTGGAAGCAGCAGTAGGCCTGGGGAAGCTCACAAAGGGCGGCAAGCCTTTGAAACTTCCCCTTTGTGGACCTTGCCCATCCTGAGGGAGGAGGCTTGGCACCTCGTCCCAGGATGTGCATTGTTTCAGGCCCCGAAAGCAGCTGACTCTCGACCCAAGGGTCCAGAAACATATCTGGTGGTGGCAGCTGGGGAGCAGCCAGTCAGCCTAGGCACTAGTGTTGGGTTATTTTTCAGGGGGCACCCCTAAGATGCCCTCTGTTTGCATTTTTCATTAAATCCCACACTGGACGTTTGATACCAAGCTTGTCAGTTTTCAGTAGAGCCATTATGGTACTGTCTCGTTCGTAATGAGAAACTCCCAGCACCATATACTCTTAACGTCATTACTGCACTTACAATGTATAAGAATTGGCTTCAACACTGTAGGGGTACAGGGCTCATTCACCTGTACCCTCACCACTGGTATAGTGCACCCAGCTAGAGGGGTGGCTGATCAATGCCAAGGTAGTGGGTTGTTGGCATGGCACACAGGGATGTGTGCCATGTCGACTCTTCACTTTGTACTGCACCAAAACACGCAGCTTGCAAAGGCTGAGTGTAATGGTACAGGGCCTCTAAGGGTGGCACAATAAGTGCTGCAGCCCTTAGAGGCCTTGCCTGGTCACAGTGCCCTGCGTACCTGTGGTACCATTTGCCAGGGGCTGACCCGTGGCCAGAGACTGCCAATGAGGTTTGGTCTTCAATGCAGTTTTAGGGAAAGAACATAGGCATAGGACCTGGGTGCCTGATTGTCAGAAGCCCATGGCACACTCGATCGAAGTACATCAGCAGTTCACCAAAAAGTGGGGGTAACCATGCAGAAAGAGGGCCCACTCTCACATTATACTTTCTACATGTCTAAGAGTAATACTCAATGATACGCAATGGTTTGAAGGATTGGAAGGCATGAATCGGACAGCACAAATATACTCTAAACGCTTCGTCTTTTGTTTCATGTCTCTCATGTTCTCGATCTCCTTATTCCTCTGTTTCCTACACTTTCCTTTTTGGTATGGCTTTATACATTATATTTTCTGACTCGCTACACGGAAATAGTGTTCTCATGATGATTCCGCTGTAAAATATCTGTAAGTGTTCTACCATCTATTCATAGCTAACACAAGGAGATGACAGACTGAGCGCCAAAACTTTTCAGACACTCACCCCCAGTCACAGATCTGGGTTGAATCCATCATCATTCTTTAGCTCACTTCGCCACCTCAGTTCAGACCCAGCTATATGCAAATCAGTCTTGACCCTGTGCCTCATGGGAACAGTCCAGCCCGAACTGCCAAGCCAGGTCTTCCCTGAACTGGAAACAAGCATCCTGGGACCGATTTCTGGGTAACACCCTTCATCAGCCAGGCTAGCTTGAATCCAGTGGCAAAGTGAGCAAGGGACCCACGTCTGGGCATACCCTGCCAACTTAGGGCGAACAAAGCAAACACAAGGAGATGATGGCAGTTTGGGCTGGACTTTTCCCATTGGGCGCAGGGTCAAGACTGATTTGCAAGTGGCTGGGTCCAAACTGGAATGGCATGGTGAGCAAAAAAACGTTGGATTTAGGCCCAGATCTCTGTACTGGGGTGAATGTATGACATTGTTCTGCATTTTGTCCATCAATTGTTCTTTTTGCATTTGTCACCCCGAGTGGGACGGGTATGCCCAGACGTGGGTCCCGTGCTCTCTATGCCACTGGAGTCCAGCTATCCTGGCTGATGAGGGCTGAAAGCCCGAAACCGGTCCTAGGATAATGGTTTCCAGTCCAGGGAGTACGTGGCTTGGCAGTTCGGGATGGACTGTTCCCATTGGGCGCAGGGTCAAGACTGATTTGAATATGGTTGGGTCCAAACTGGAATGGCATGTTGAGCAAAAAAACGATGGAATTAGGTCCAGATCTCTGTACTGGGGTGAATGTATGACATTGTTCTGCATTCTTTTGATCAATTGTTCTTTTTGCTACCATCTATTCACGTCATGTTTATGTTGTTATGATTATTCACTTGACTGTTATGGCAAGAGTCTGCTTTCTTCACCCTCCCTTCAGATTAGGAATTAAAAAAAATATATATAAAATTGTTGCCAAAATAAAGGAAATGTAATCTAAGAATGATTCCTAATAACTATGCAGTGTGAGAATGGGAACCCAGTAAAGGGCGCTAATATGAAGAGCGCAGTGTGAAGGCATCTGGCATAGAAATAAATGTGTGTAACAAGACCAAGTCAGTGCCCATTGTAGATACTATACATTTCTTTTTCAAACGCCAATGTAAAAACAAGTATTACTAAGTATAAAGTATATGATCTAGTTCGATGGTATTTTGCCAAACACAAGTTGTTCATACACATGCATCGATACGTGCTATTTGACATTGTTGCCTTGGTTGGCAGATGAAACTCATTCTTTGCCTTGCTGATTGCAAGTTCTGTTAACAGGTTGCACTGGTGCTTCTGTCTAGTGATTGCTCGTGCTCATGTCTTGTCTTATTATTTTCTTCTAACCAAGGCAATGGTGAAGTCATAGAGCAAGTGATTGGCCAGCAGACGAATGAGCAGGAGGAGAGTGTCCTTGACAGCATCATTCGAGAGCTCCAGCGAGATCATGACCAAAGGATTGTTTCTAGTTCAGCAGTAACTGCAGTGCACCCCACCAATAACAGAATACATCCTGTCAGTGTCGGTGGGTATTCTCATCTTCTCTCCCATATTCCCATATTAAGAGAGTTTAGACTGCTCTGGTATTGACATAGAGAAAAAGCGACTCAAAATGATGTTAAATTGGATATATTATGAACAGGAAAATGACAGTGTAACATTAAAACTAGTACTCCTGATGCTGAGGTTGTTGACCCCTAATGCTGTCCTCTTCAAAAATTTATAGGAAACATTTTAAGACCAACATAAGCGAGTAACATGAATGAATACAGTAATCCACATTGATTATTTTGCAGAACGGATCGCTTCTGGTTTCTCATGCTATGGATTGCTCTGCTATCTAGTGGTTGGGTCCTGATTTTTTTTTACTCCGTTTTCTAAGGTTTTATTTATTTTATTTCACCATTGGGGAAAATAAGCACGCTCGATAGCTCTTATTCGACGAACATTGAGACACTCAAAAGAGACTGCACTGAATATCGGTGAATGTAATTTTATGATGCAGCCACAGCAAGATGATAAAAGAACATCGTCGAAGACCTAAATAGACTGAGTTTCCATCCTTGCCTTTAACCACTAGGGAGTCAGAGAATGCGTAGCCAGGGGTCAGTTATAAACCCTGCGTCTCCTTAGTATTTATCGGGTTGAATAGAAAAGAACTCCATTTAGATTCCGTCCAAAGTGTCACTACAAAAGGGCACAAAAGACACGCAGAAAGTATGAAACTTATGCATGCCAAAGGCATTGCAAGGCGTGTTAATTTTTCTTTCTCAAAGCTCTAAAAGTGCAGGAGAAATAACACTGAGCACAGTGCCACGGCATAGGCAAATCAGTTTTTATTGAAAATGGATTTTCAGGCGAAGAGGATTGGACTGATGAGGAAGAGAAGCTGAGAACTGATGTCGAAGATTCAACATCATTTTGTCCAGATGTTGGCGATATTACGTACAGTTCCAGGCAATTTTCTTGCCATACAGAAGAGGCGTACCTGCAATGCCTCAGACACACAGCACGTCTTATTAACCGAAGTGTTTGTCCTTGAACACTGGTAAGCAGCCGTTGACTTCGAAAAATTCAACATCAAAAAGCAAGGTGCCCTTTGGGCTGAAGTTGAAAGGCACAAGGGCGACAAACCTTCACACTTGGTTTTGACTCCAAATGGGATAGAGCTCAGAGGAAGGATGAAGCAAAAGAACCTTAGAAGGAAAGGGACAGAACACCCCCAGGAAACAAACTATGCCGACGCACATTTTGAGCAGAGAGAAAAGATGCTTGGCTTTGAAAAAAAAAACGTTGCGAAGTTGAAATCGTTGAATTTCTTCAAAAGTGCCAGAGTATGAAGAGAGCACCAAGGCATTCAACCTGTGATACTAAAGCAGCCAAAGGAAACCCATAAACACAGAGCTAGAGCAGGAGGACACGTGCTTATCAATTTCCGATTCAATGTAGGAGGCTCAAGATGATTATTTTGAAGAAGTCAGAGGTCCCCCTGGAGGAGAAAAGCCAGGATGAAGATATTTAAAAGCGTGTGGAGACAGACTTCCCCCTAGAGGTGGTTGACAAGCCCATCCGCACTGGGCAATACTTTCATGCGTTGGTGAAGAGTCCAGTGCACAGCTAAGGGTGCAACTGGTGAAAGAGGAGATGAAATCCCACATCCTTTTTTAAATACTTCTGCCAGCGCAGAAACAAAGTCATTACCTACCAATGCTTCCAATCATTACTCCTAGGCTGGAGACAAATTATAAAGCCTCTCTGTAGGACCTAATGTACATAAGAACTGAAGTGCAGGCAGATTCCTTAAGTCACTTCAAAAAAGGCTAATGCCTCCTTTTCCCCAGAAAAAGATAACAAGAGATTGGGGGCAATGGGAAGAAAGATGGAAAAAGTGAGAGCAATTCGAAAGAGACCTGTTTTCTCCAACGTTGTCCTCAGCAGGTTTGGCTACCAAAAGTGGTAGAAATCACGCGTCTGAATGAGGACTTTAAGTAAAGAGCAAAGTCAGTTATCCAAGAGGAAGACTCGCTGACACCTTCCCAAAGTCATCCTTAGATGCTGCTGACACGACAGTCAAGCAAGCAATTTGTTCATTGCCCTAATCTTGTGGAAGTATGCTTGGCTTAGAGTATTTGGATTCAAACCCTGGATTTGTAACCAAAGATTAAAACCACCCAATTACAGTAGTAACATATTTGGTTCTGCTTTAGAATGTTCAGTTCAGTAAATAAAAAACAGGGAGGTGAGGCTGCAAGACACATTTGGGCCTACAAGCCAGAGGATCATTTGTCAGCTCGGAATGTCCTCAGGATCGGGTTGATGCTCAGGAGGGTCCACCTCTTGATATACCCTAGTCTTGATGGCCGTAATGGCCAAGGTCAAAGGGAGGATCAAGCGAGGGAAGGAAAGGATGGGTACAGCAGGGAGGGAGACCTGTAATGACAACAACAATAGTAAATACCGTATGGTGCTCTCCAACTAACTTAACCCGTATAGAGCACCCCAAACCCATACACAGACCATATACCTGTAACAAAAATAAAAAAGACCCTTCTGAGTTCAGAACCTCCTATCTAGTATGCGTTGAGTGGTATTAGCACCAATCGCTCCGTTAGGTCTGTAGTGAGGGAAACATAGAGAAAACCAATCACTGTACACATGACACAGATTCACAAAAACAATGACCTATACTCGCGTGCCACAAAAACATATATGAGTAGTTCCTAAACCTACCCTCTATTAGACTCCACTACACTTCACAGGGATAGAGCATAGTTCCATACCACTCTGTGTACCCCTGTTAAATAGAGCCAGAAAAGACAAGTAGAATATGAAGGATTATCGCTGCATATACACTGATAGTCATGTACATGAGTAATGTTTATCAATCAGTTCTGAGATTCAGCCAAGAGCAGGTTATGTCACCCACATTCCTGTTGTAGATAAAGTATACATGTTCTGCAGTGCCTGGATCAACCCAAAGACACATTAAACACCTCAGAGAGCGTCTATGATCCAAGCGTGCAAGAATCCAAGAATCCCAATGTGCCTGTATGAAAGCCACATCTATGAGGCAAGAACGCAGGAATTTGCCTGCAGCAAAGCCGTTTCCTGTCAGTTAACACCACTGACAAGCCCACACGATGTATGAGCCGGGAGAGGATCTCCCACTAGTACTGCCCAGACAATATCCAGAATACGGGACCCCAATCCAGTCTCAAGAGTTTGGTGGTGCACAGCACCCTTACCCTACTGCTACAACAGCTGGACGCTTCTGAATGCGGTACCAAGAATTTCCGACGCTCTCGCAGGTGCCGCCACTTCCTACATGGGCGGTTCCGCGCGGCGTCATGCGTAACGTCTTGGGCTTCATGGGAATTGTAGTCCGCGGCAGCGCCTCCGTTTCCAGGCGCCGCGGACCTACCTACAGATTTTCCTCCGTGTTGCCGGCAGTAGTGCGCTCGAGACTGCGCTCATAACATCATTTATAGGTGAGCACAAAGTAATAGAAGGGAGACATGACGTCTATCCTTTCCACCACAGTAACAGTGCAAAAGCAGTCAACCATCTGGCCCAAAGAATCTGTGGCAATCTGGAAAGCTGAGAGTTCCTTCCAGGCCAGGGTAGAAGGAAGAGGCCTGAGCTGAAGAGGCACAGGCCAAACACCCAATTGACTCATGCAAACCACATCCAAAACCTCTATCAGCAGACTATAGAGGTTCCTAATGAAATCGGAAAGGACAAACTTCGACAAAAGTGTATTAAATACATTGTTCTATATAGATATTGCATAGAACTAGAAAAGACACCTCACAGAATCCCATCAAAAAGACAAAGGTACAATGAGTAAACCCTCAGACCTCAAAAACAAGAAGTAGAGGACCTGTTGGAAAGGGGGAATGTAGGAAAGGCGCTCTTTTATGTAATCACCAACTGCTGTTGTTTTTTTTTTTTACTCATTGGGTCCTGCTATCCAGACCCAAGTGCATGCACTCTGACCCCCAAACGAATGTGTACAATTGGCTTATTTAGTTTGCCTATAAGTCCCTAGCATATGGTACAAGGGGTACCCAGGGCTAGTAAGTTAAATGCCTCTAGTGAACTTCTGCACTTAATTGTGCCATTATTGCAGTGACCAGGAGAAAATGTGACTCTAGAACGGTCACTTGACATGGCAAACTAAACCCTTTTGCCAGGTAAAATCCTTGCTTTGTATATTAATAGGCCACCCCTGGGGAATGCCTTGGTAGCCCATGAGGCAGGGTGCTTAATATTAAGAAGAGCATATTCCTTGTGTAGTTATCATGCCGTGTGAAAACATAAAATTGCCTTTTTCACTGAAGCAAGCCCTATGGTCCCATTGGCTAACCTAGAGTTCCACTATCCTCCACGCTAAGTGCCAACTTCCATTTGAGACCACTAAAGATATTATTCCAAGATATCAAATAATTGTTACATTAAACCTGACTCATTGCTGAGTTTGGATTTAAGGCAACTTTTAATAGAAAGGTGACTTTAGAAAGTCACCACTTTGTTGCCCGAACCTCCAGTAGCCTTTTCCTGCCTATCTTCAGCAGTTGTCACCCGAGATGACATGTTGCCCCACTAAAAAGTGTGAAGCGCTCCTAGGAACATGGACCAAAGCAAATTTCTGGTGGGAGGTGGTGTAACCTAATCCAGCAGGATGACTACCGGGTGGTGGCCACAGATGGCCCAGCTTCAAGAGGCTAATGCCTCAGTGAAGCAGATGGCAACCACTCCTTCACCTACTTGCTCCGTTGTGCAGGCAGTCAGGCTAGCATCTCCACCAGCAGGGGAATACCATTTGCAGAACCAGTTTCCCAGAAGAAGTGGCTCATTGTGTTGGAAATACCCCAGCGGCATGCTAGGGCTCTTCTCGCAGGAAGGTTTACACCATCTTTATTTGAGGTAGAGATGGGAAATCCTGGGATTTAGTGGCCAAACCCCTAAGAAGTGATGTAAAGGGGGAAGGGTTGCCTTATGGGAACAATTGCCCATTGGCTGGTGAGTCTTCCCTTTCCTACAGATGAGAAGATGGCATAAAAGAGGCACCCCACAGTCCTCCGATCACTAAAGGACTGGAAATAAAACCGAAGAAAGACTACCCTGCTGCTCCCAAGACCCAGCAAAGAGAGGTTGCGCCAAAGACTGGGCTGCAGCCCAAGGGCCCGCAAAGCAGACTGTATTTGCTGTGCTCACCCCTGAACAGAGCTCCACTGGTGCCAGGATGGAAGAAGTGACTCCAAGGCCTAGTCAGCTATTCCCCTTTCAGCACCAGGGTTGCAAAAGCTGGAAGAATCCTGCACTCAAGAGGCCAGCTGTCCAGTAACGACTGCCTGCCACTGATGCTGAAGTACCTGCTGGGAGGCCTAGTCCTGACCTTCCCGAGGCGTCCCCAAGCCTGAAGGTCACATGGCTGACATCGAAGTGGTCCAATGGACTGGCTCCCAACATTTTGTGGCTAGTCCAAGAGAGTTCTAATAGGCATTTTAGCCTGTTAGCTACAAACCGCTTGCAACAATTTACTCCATTCAAAGACTAAATGAAAGTAATTTTACGTATCTTTAATAAAAACATATCTCCAGTATGCTTTGGTAGACTTTTATCATTTTAATGTCTATTTAAAGCTAAACATACCCTCAATCTTTTATTATGTTTTTTTATATATCAATTGGTGGATTTTATTGTCGTGTTTTTTACTTACCTGGTTTAGTACTTTTAAATATTTTACTTTGTTCCTTTCAATACGCATTACTGATCTGTGCCAAAGTTGCCTAGGTCTGAACTAAGGGTTCACTTAAAGAAACCTGACTGGACCTTATTAAGGATTGGGACATTATTACATGGTGAGGTCTACCAAACACACCCCATAAGAATCCACTTTCCTAATTGGGATAACTGTAAAAGGTACAAATGCGTGAGTACAACCAAGGGATTTATTCAGTATACTTCCTAAAACGAAAGGAGGACCTAAGACTAATCAAAGATCTGAGATATCTGAACAGATTCGTAAAGACCCAGAAATTCAAAATGACAACATTTCTCAAAGTGATTCCTATCCTACAATTTGGAGACTACATAGTGCCCTTTCATTGTAGTACAATCTATTCCTGCTCATAAATAAGTCAAACAAGTGACATAAACACAAAGGAGGGCATAACTGTCCACTATACTGCTTAAAATAATATATTTTTAAATTTTTTGCTGAAAACTGAGAAGGGAGTGCTGGAGAGAATTGGAAAGAGACTTATGATGATGATGAGCTTTGAAACAGAAAGCTTAGTTTTTCGTTTGTTCTTTAATCTAAATAAAACAGTATGGGCCGCTGTATAGAGGCCACCATAGGAGTGATCTAGTCAACCTTCCTTGCTCAGACTACTACTCCGAAAGCTTTATGAAAAACTGACTGTTAAGATGTAATGCACACCTCGAGAGACCAACTAAACATATTCACTCTATCAATAAATAGATGAGACCAGTGCATGCACAGCTGATCAAAAGCTACCTAGAGAAAGTGCAAATATTTTCATAACTGAGAGAGTTGGTTATGTGTATGGAGTGAGACATGTGAATCAAGGACAAACAGCTAGCTTAAAGACTACGCCAGGGAGGTATTTAATCTGACCCTAATGTTGTACGAGGTCACAGTTTTTAACCATATAACAGTAACACAAAGTGTTATAATGTTTTAGAATTTAATTTAAACTGTGCAGCAGGCGGACCTCTTACACAAAAAACATACTGGCTACTTCTCCAGTGGTGTGCATCCTAAATTGACGACAGTTCTAAGATAATTTTGTTATATCACATTATTAGTTTGCACAGCAGCTTCAAATAAAACTGAAAATTGTGGGGGATTGGCTCAACTTCTAGGGGTTGCTACATGTGATGGGGGCCAGGAGTAAACCGGCTCCACTTCTAGGGGTTGCTACATGTGATGGGAGCCAGGAGTAAACCAACTGGCTGAGTTGAAAATGGACAGATGGGAAGCATGAAAATCATTTCGGGAAATTCAGTCGTCTCACTCTGACAGGAGGCCAATCAATTATCAGCCATGTAAAAATACTCTCCAAGATCTAAAATCATGTGAAACAAGCAATTCATCACTCACCATCAGTAACACGCATGACACAGTTCACCAATAGAAGATTGTCAGTCTTGGTTATGCGTTAAAGCCAGAGTGGTATGATTGTAACACATATTTCTGATCGATGTTACATCTGTGCTGCTTTTTTATGATCATTTCTACAAAGAAAAGATTAGGGATTGGTCTGTAATTAGGTATTCCAAATAAGTTTATTTTTACTTTCTAATTTATGTAGAAGTTTGTACCTCTTTTTATGCTACATGTAATGTTTAAATGGGAGCGGTTATAAAGTGGTATGGCATAAACAATCATGTAAGAGTTGGTAATGTCTGGACATTTGATCACAGATAACCTAGGGCCACACCTACAAACCATTTTTGCGGTCGGAAATTGCCAATCGTGCCTTTTCCAACCGTAAAAATGCTTTGACATATGTACAGAACACAAATGGTGATTTGCTAACATGTTACCGAATCCCAATTTGTGTTTGCGATTCAGAATTTGAAAGGGGCACATTTAGAATGGACAACAACTATTTTTTGAGAGCAGGCATTGGTCCCACGAACCACTGCCTACTCTTAAAAAATGAAACTGCAAAATTTCATTTTTTCTTTGTAAACGAATCCAGTTTTTCCTTTAAGGAAAAAGGGTTGCCCGTAAAAATAAATTTTTTAAAAAAGACTACTTTATTAAAAAGCAGACACGGACATGGTGGTTTGCTGAACCCAGCAGGCCACCATCCCTGTTATGGCATTGATTCCTAATGGGCCACAAATTGCAACCTACCTCATAAATATGCTTGAGGTAGGTATATTTACGACCCCCTAGGAATCACTTATACAACTCAAGAGTTTCAGCCGATAGGAATACCAATTTCCTAATTGCGTTATGGAGAAAATCACAATTAGGAGATTGGTATTCCTAATGTTAGTACATTTGGCCCTTAGTCATTGTTTAGGTTGATGGTGTAAACCAATGTCCTAGACAGATGGCTGTTAGTGGAGAACAAGACTAAAGTTTCAGACAAATCGTTCCCAAAATAAATATATATTGTGAGCCTATTGTAGGAAGCTGGCTCTGTAAATACTATACCATAGTAAGGTATAGTGTGCATAGAGTCAAGGGAATCCCCAGAGGTATCGCAGAGGCTAAATTAGACAAGTACGAACAGCTCTCTTTGTGATAGTGTGGACAAGCAGTTAGGCTTATAGAGAGGGTGTGTTAGGCATTTATTGTATTCACTCAATCAGGGCTTATGGCACACACTCGGAGGCAGAATCCTAACCAATTAGGTAACTATAAAAAGGTATACTTATATTTTATTTTGTAGAACCATGCAAGACTTAGCATAGGTAAGTAAGAAATACTGCAAATAAAAAGTTGTGCACAGAAGTGCAATTGGGGATTGGATTGGAATTGTTTATAGGTTTGTATTATTGTTAAAAATAAAGTAATATTACTTTTGCGTTAGATGTTGATTACATCAACTACTTGGGGTGATATGCCTAGATATCACACAGTGGATCCTACAAAACAAGGTAAGTAATCTTTTTCACGTTTAAGGTACAACTACTTTTTCTCTCATACAAAACACAGGTCATCACAGACCTTTTCAGGAATAGAAACCTCATATCATTGGTTCCTGTGGGGAAAAGGAGAGTATCGGTCCACAGGTAAGTAAAGGACTTAGGAGAAATAGTTTTGGGGTTTAGGACCAAGGTTCCCTAAGGTCCAGGTAGGTGCTCAAATTGCATCACAAGCGGCACTGGGGCAGCCGGGTGCTGAGTGTAGGGGCCCCGTGTTAGCCAAGTGCACTAAGGAAGGCTTCAGTCAGGGACTGCTTGCAAGCAGGCCACTTGGCTATGGGAGCAAAGCTCCTGGGGTTAGGATCAGTACTGCAGGGTCCAACAATCCGCACAGGAGCTGCACCACCAGTGACACAGGGGCTGCCGGGTGCAAAGTGCCAAGGCGACTTCGGGGACCCTGTGGATTCCAATGAAGAATTCCGGTTTCGGGAAAAGATTCTGCAGGCTCGGTCAGGGAGGCTTTCTGAAGGTGACCACTGGCTAGAGAGGTAAGTTGGGTTCTTGGGGGAGGCCTGGAAACTGTCGGTTGGGCCACCCAAGGCCCGGAAGGGTCGGGTGCAGGATTTCTTTTGCCGTCGGGTCTTTTTACCAGCTCCGTTCGCGGTCGGGGGGGGTAACTTTCAAGTTAAGAGCAGAGAGCAGCAGAGAGCCGCAGAAGCGCGAGAGTGAGCACGAGAGTGAGCAGCAGTGAGCTCCGAACAGCAGTAGCAGTAGTAGTGTGCTCGGTGCTTTTAGACATCGCCAGACCCCCGGCTACCCCCCTGGGACCTTTTGGAGCCCGCAAGCCCCATGTCCAGCTTAAGCCACGGAGCTCACGCTGTGGCAACGTGTATGAGACAGAGGGGATAGAGGAGACAGTGGAGATACCACAAGGGAGCCGGTTCTGGTCCTGGTTTTATTTTTGCCACTTTGGTTTGCCGCAGCTCCAGGAAGACATCACCGGGAGGCCTCAGCGGGCACAGCTTACAAGCCAGCCTGCCCCCACCCACCCATCCGCCCATCTGCCTGCACCCATTCTGCATCCTGAATTCAGCAGGTTTTGTGGGGGCTCGGAGTGCGAGGTAAAACAGTGGAAAGGCGGCGAGAAGGAAAGCATCAATGGACGGCCAGCCCAAGGAGTCTCGAAGGACTAAGGAGGCAGCTTGCAAGCTCGCTGTATTACTCACTGCATAACCCACTGCTTGGTCTCCCATGCCAGCTTCAGGAACAAGAAGGGGACGCTCCTAACAAAGCTGAACGCTGTGCTAAATACCTACCTGCCGTGAGGGGAACGGCCTGCTGTGGGGTCGCTGGGCTGCATTTTGGCGGACCTTCATTGCCGTGAGGGGAACGGCCCACGAACACTACAAATCCCGGCATTCCTGTACCGGCGCTTGCCGATGACGACGCTACCCAGCGCCGGACCTCCTTAAAATCGAACAGGCGCTCACGCAGCGCGGGACGCTCCTAACAAAGCTGAACGCTGTGCTAAATACCTACCTGCCGTGAGGGGAACGGCCTGCTGTGGGGTCGCTGGGCTGCATTTTGGCGGACCTTCATTGCCGTGAGGGGAACGGCCCACGAACACTACAAATCCCGGCATTCCTGTACCGGCGCTTGCCGATGACGACGCTACCCAGCGCCGGACCTCCTTAAAATCGAACAGGCGCTCACGCAGCGCGGGACGCTCCTAACAAAGCTGAACGCTGTGCTAAATACCTACCTGCCGTGAGGGGAACGGCCTGCTGTGGGGTCGCTGGGCTGCATTTTGGCGGACCTTCATTGCCGTGAGGGGAACAGCCCACGAACACTACAAATCCCGGCATTCCTGTACCGGCGCTTGCCGATGACGACGCTACCCAGCGCCGGACCTCCTTAAAATCGAACAGGCGCTCACGCAGCGCGGGACGCTCCTAACAAAGCTGAACGCTGTGCTAAATACCTACCTGCCGTGAGGGGAACTGCCTGCTGTGGGGTCGCTGGGCTGCATTTTGGCGGACCTTCATTGCCGTGAGGGGAACGGCCCACGAACACTACAAATCCCGGCATTCCTGTACCGGCGCTTGCCGATGACGACGCTACCCAGCGCCGGACCTCCTTAAAATCGAACAGGCGCTCACGCAGCGCGGGACGCTCCTAACAAAGCTGAACGCTGTGCTAAATACCTACCTGCCGTGAGGGGAACGGCCTGCTGTGGGGTCGCTGGGCTGCATTTTGGCGGACCTTCATTGCCGTGAGGGGAACGGCCCACGAACACTACAAATCCCGGCATTCCTGTACCGGCGCTTGCCGATGACGACGCTACCCAGCGCCGGACCTCCTTAAAATCGAACAGGCGCTCACGCAGCGCGGGACGCTCCTAACAAAGCTGAACGCTGTGCTAAATACCTACCTGCCGTGAGGGGAACGGCCTGCTGTGGGGTCGCTGGGCTGCATTTTGGCGGACCTTCATTGCCGTGAGGGGAACGGCCCACGAACACTACAAATCCCTCCTTAAAATCTGGACTGGGCAACATCTCTAACGCTGCTGTGACACTATATCCAAGGTAGAAGGGCGTACTCATCCTTGTTCGGTCTTGAAAGTGATTGTTGCATCCCCTTGTTTAGCTTCATAGTCGCCCATTTTGTACAGCGAGTATTGTGTTCTAGTGGAGTTGTATCTTACTCTCTTGTAATTGTTCCTTTTAGGCTAACGAGCACATTGGCCCTAGTATTGTATGCTTAGTACAAATGGCGTCCAAAGGTAAACGTACATGCGGGGGTGGGTCTGTGACCGGTACACTCGACCATTTTATTACAAGAGCTGTATCATGTCTTGAGCACGAACTGGCTATTACTGAGCGTCGCTTGTCTGTTGAGTTAGCGCAAGCTAGACGCTCTTCCTTGGGAATTTTGGCTGGGGCCAAATCTCCTTTGAAGTTAGCGGTCCAGAATGGGGGCGAATTAGTTCTGCAGGAGAATGTTGGGACAAGTCCTTCCACATCGCAGCCCTGCAGTGTCGTGTGTGATGCCCCTGAGGACTCTGGTGACTCTGCGATAATAGCTCGCAACCCCCCTATCTCTAATAAATTAGTTATAACCCACCCACAGACTAGGGCTAGCAAAAGAATTGTAAATCCCCCTAATGCCAAGAGGAAACGAGTAGGGGGGTCCCAGGGAGGGAGGAAGGCCAAACACCCTAATGTTACGGAAAAATCTCCAATGGGGGTTACACAGGGCGAAGTTCCCTCATCTCCTAGTGGGAATATTACTTGTCATACAGACCAGCCTCAAACGAGTAATATGGTCCTCGAAATAGAAAAAAAATTTCCGTTCTCTGATTCTCCCCGTGCTGGAAAGGGTTAAGCAAGTTAGTGAGAAGGTAGATAGATTAGAACAAACTGTTCTGGATAATTTTTGCTCACTGAAAAATGTTATTAAATTAGCTACCAAGGCAAGGGACAATCCTGTAGGGGTGTCCTCTACCCTTCCTACTCCCCCGCTGGCATCCTCTGCTAATGAAGTAGTGCATGGGGTTTTACCCGAGGTCGCTCTCCCCAAGGTACAGGTCATTGATAATTCTAACTTTACTAGTCAATGTATTGATAATTTGGGAGACAATCTTGTGAGTGTGCCCAGTATTAATGCTGGAAAAAAGTCTATGAACCAAAAAAGGTCCTGGGAACCTGGGGTCAAAAACAGTATATCGCCTAGGGCTCATATTCATCTGCCCCCTGCCTGTACACCCTATGTTGCTGTTCTAACTGGAGTCCCTGAACTACAGGAAGGGGTTTCGGAATCGTACCAGCAACTAAAGAACAAAGTTACGTTTTGGCTAAATAGGAACAGACCGCTTCCTAACCACCTAGATGGAAAGATCCTCTTCACTAGAAGGGTTAGCTGGGTAGGTCCAAGACCCAAAGATGTCCCAGGGGACTCCATTTTAGTCAACTTTGGAGATAGTCGTACAGTGCATTATATTTGTGGCTCCCGACTGGCTTGCGACCAGTCAAAAATTAGGGTACACGATCTAGGGTTTTTTTATAACTCTTACCCTGTAGGACTTAGTCCACCTCTGGAAAATTGGGAAGCAAATGATTTGTGCTCCCCAGTAGCTTTTGCCTGACCGACACCTGGGCCGCAGTTATTTACTACACCTCTCAATCCAAGTACTCCTGTTGGAGGGCCTAAGTTCAACAAACCTCTACGTTACTCTCCTGTTACCGGGGTGGACAAGATAATAGATGTAGCTGTACCAACCCCTGATCTGTCTATGGGACCAGAATGTGGACTCGTGCAGCTGTGTGCGAACTCTGCCCATGTTCAAGGCCAAGGAAGGGAGGGGGGGTCTATGGTCTCTTGGAATATTGCAGGCTTAAAATCAAAAATGGATTCACCGGATTGGCTAGGCTATATAGGCAACTTTGATGTCTGCCTTTTCCAGGAAACCTGGACCTGTGAGCCTCAGTTTCTACAGGGATTTTTGAACTTCTATGTCCCCGCAATCCAGGGTATTAGGGGACGTCCAAAGGGAGGACTGACAATCTGGGTCCGACAGGACATATTTTCAAAGGCTTCTGCAATACCTACTGGGTCCGAAGATATTCAATTAGTGAGGGTGTCACTTGGAACCCTTGGTGATTTGGACATCTACAATTTGTATTTGAGGGACCCTAATAGGACAGGCTCCCAGGTTTTGGCTCTCTTGGTCTCCATTATCGACCAGCACTCAGGTGGGAGGCGAATAGTGGTAGCTGGGGATTTTAATATCACCTTTGAACCGCTCCTAGACCCTGATTCTGGGTGGGGCAATGAAGCTGTGGAAGACCAATTGTGGGGGGTACCTGCGCTTGACCTCAGCCCAATTAAAAGGTGGACTGAGATTATTGTTCAGACCAACGCTCTCTGTTTTGAGCATGGTCTGAGGGCCCTGAATGGGAGGACGCCAGGTGATAAACAAGGGGCGAAGACTTTTGACAATGGTCGACATTCTAGTAGGATTGATTACGTCCTATGTAGCTTGCAATTATGGCAACCAGCTTTAGATATGGTTGTTGAGGTTAGAGTTGAGAGTGACCATAACCCTATCTGTGTTGCGCATAGATGGTGGTCTAGTAATCGCTTAATAGCTGGTGGAATGGTTCCGTGCCTGCCTGAGGTAACTCTAACAAATAACATGCGTAGACTTAAGTGGGGGGAGCTCGAGCATAACACCCTGGCCATTGCCGATATAGATAACAAATTAGTTGATTCTATTGTTGAGCTTGAGGGTTTGCTATTCCAAGATCCAGGCAATAATAAAGTCACTGCATGCCATGAGAAGTTGTTTGCTGAAATAGGTTCCTATTTTACGAAGCCCTTGAGGAACACGAATAAGGCTCCAACTAAGAAAAATAGATGGTATGACGGTGTTTGTAGGGAATCCAGGTCCAACCTAGTGAAAGCCCTGTCTAATGGTGGACTGGAGGGTATCCGCTCCGCCAGACTAGCATATAAAAAAGCTGTAAGGATGGCCAAAAAAAACTGGGACGAGCAACACTGGCTGGATTTAAAAAGCGCATGCCATACCCGAGATTCCCGGCTATTTTGGAACATTCTCAAGTGGGGCCATGGTGGGCGCCCTGATAGCCCCTCCAACTATGTTTCACAGGCAGAGTGGGTACAATATTTCAAACCTCAATATGCTTGTAACATTTTGTTTAACTTTGCATGGGTGCCAAATCATGTTTTCTATTCCCAGGGTCCCTTTTGTATCCAAGACGCCAGTAGGGCTTTGTGCTCAGTTACCAGTGGACGTGCCCCCGGCCAGGACAGGGTTCCTTCGGACGTCTTTCTCCACAATAAGGGTAACTGGAGCAAGTATATAACCCTATTGGCTAACGCTGTGGCTGTAGGCACGCCAGTCCCACAATCCTGGAGGGGGGCAGTTATTATACCTGTATTCAAGAAAGGCGACAGGACGCTCCCGGGAAACTATAGGCCAATTAGCCTCATCGATTCCATTCAGAAGGTGGTAGGGAGGATGGTCTTGAACCAAATACAAGAATGGATGGATGATAATAACATTTTGTCACCCTTCCAAGCTGGTTTTCGGAAACTAACCAGCACGGTGGACCAAGTCTTTTACTTTGTCCAGCTCCTCTGGAAGGTGGTGACATTGGGGAACGGCAGTCTTTATGTAGCTTTTGTTGACTTAAGGGCTGCCTTCGATCTTGTACCACGACACCGGCTGTGGGCAGTTCTAGAGAGGCTAGGTCTTCCCAAAGAAATTCTGACTATGGTGATGCGTCTGCATGAGTCTAACTATGCTAGGATTCAGTGGGGAGGGGCGGGAGAGGATACATCTGAGTTCCCGGTTGAGCGTGGTGTGAGACAAGGTTGTACTATGGCACCCACGCTCTTCTCACTTTATATCAACGGGATAGTCGAACTCATGCTCTCTGCTAATACCGACGCTCCAAGGTTGGCTGGTGTTTCCATCCCCATATTATTGTTTGCAGACGATACGCTTATCGTATCCAGAACATCTAATGGTCTGCAAAAAGCCCTTCGCCTGTTTGATGAGTTTTGCCTTGATCATGGTTTAGAGGTTAATGTGGCAAAAACGAAGTTTATGGCCTTTAACCCTCATAGCAGCTTTCAAGGGAAAAGAGTGTTTATGAATGGGCAACCCTTAGAATTAGGGACCAATTTTACATATCTTGGATTGCAAATCTCAAATAATAATAATTGGCGCAGACATCTGGAAATGGCCTCCCTAAGATTTAAGCAGATAACTGGTGCTTTGACCAGGGATTTTAGTAGGTCACTTACGAAACCAATAAGCCCGGTTTTGCAAGTATACGAAGCAAAGGCCCTAAACTCTGTCCTTTATGGGGCGGAACTTTGGGGCTTTGAACAGCTAGCGACTTTGGTAAATGTGGAGCATAAATTCTTGCGTAAAATAACTGGTCTTCCTCAGAGCACCCCTCTGATCCCACTTAGGTATGATCTGGGCAGGAGGTCCATTAAGGATATTGCAAGACTCCGTCCGGTTCTATACTGGCGGAGGCTTTGGACTACTCCTGAACTTTCCCACTATGCCAAGGGCCTGAATGACATTATAAAATCTGATGTTTTTCACAAAATTGAGTGGCTGAAGAACTTACATGCGTCTTTAAAGGACATGGGTATGGAAGGGTTGTGGACCGACCCAGCTTCTGCCCAGTTTCCATCAAAAAGTTCTCTTAAAATAGCATACTGGGAAAGAATAGATTCCCAGGTACTGAATAAAGCAACTGGGATGTCTGGGAAATTTTTGGAGTTCAAAGATTCCCCCTATTTGGAACAATACTGGGATGTGGTGACTAATGTGGGTGACAGGAAACTTTATTTCCAGTTTAGAGCTGGTTCTTTGCCCCTTAGATCTTTGACTGGAAGGTGGGCCACGAACTCGGAACTGCAATGTCCTGCATGTGGGGCTGCGATGGAATCATCTCCCCACTTTCTGTTTGTCTGCCCGGCACTTGCCATTCCAAGGCGTGTTTGGCTTACACCAATGTGTAGATTGCTCGGCACAAGGAGCAGCACTGTAGCTTTACGCATTCTGCGCACTAGCTCTTTGACATTTGTCTCTGTTGCATTGGCAAAATACCTGGGCTGGGCATGGGCATTGCGGAGAAAATCAATTAAGCGCTCCCTTGATGGTCCCTAATGAATTCAGTGTTCGGGTCTTCCCCACTTTTAAGCTGTACCAGGGACAATTTTAATCTAAAAAAAAAAAAAAAAACCTTTTATTACTAAATCTCAGTCTGTTGAAGTGTTTAATATTTTTTTAGCAAGGCTCTTTTAATAAGGTATTTTAATGTATTTATTGAAATGTATGTTTTAGGTACTATGTTTGTGTCTTTTATGATTGTATTTTTAAATCGAATAAAGACTGATTGATTGATTGTAAGTTAAGGCTGCAAGCATTGGTTTGAAGCTTGAGGATCACCAGATCCCAGGTCAGGATCGCTGGGGAGACAGCCTTGTGGTGTTGGGCCACTCAAACTCTGGCCGTGGGCGTCGGGTGCATAGTGGTTCCGAACCACGTAGCTGCCTGGATCCAGGTTCTGGTCTTGGAGTCTTTATTGAGCAAATCTGGTGCTGACGGGAGACAGTCTGTAAGGTGAGTGCAAGGCAGGTCCTCCGTGCTCTGGGGGGTTGCTGACTTCTGGACACGCCGGGGTTTCTGCTGTAGGCAGGTCGGAATCGGTGCAGTCCGGTAGGGCTGGGGCCAAGACAGTTGGTGTCCTCCTCTTCCTGGGTCAGCACAGCTCTTCGGTCCTTCGTCTTTCTTCTTCTAACCTGAGAAGGCAAGGTTTAAGGTCATTCCAGGGGTGTGTAGGTCGGGACCAATGAGTCCCTTCCTTGGGGTGAGTACGCCACCTATTATGCCATCCTCCAGTGGTAGGGAGTCATGAACCTCTTCCTAATTGGTTGGGTTCCCTCATCTCCAAGATGGAGGGGGACTGAGCTGTGTGCTTCACCTCGAATCCCCCCACCCGAGGGGTGGGCTTGTCAAAGGTGGGCAAGGCTCTTTCCCTAGTCAGGCTCCCCGCTGATTCTCCCACTCAAAGTGGGGGTCAGAATCGGTGGGAGCCAGTTGCCGAGGGCAGCAAAAGACAGTGACAGCTTACAAAGGCTGACAGCCTTTGAAGCTTCCCCTTCGTGGACCCAGCCCATCCTGGGGGAGCAGGCACAACACCTCAGCCCAGGATGGGCTTTGTCTCTGGATCCAGATAGCGTAGGCTGTCTACCTGGCGGACCAGAAACCTGTCTGTTGGTGGTAAATGGTGGGCAGCCATTCAGGGACCACACCAGGGCTGGTAATTTTTCAGGGGGCATCTCTAAGATGTCCTCTGTGTGCAATTTACATTAAATTCCAACAATGGCATCAGTGTGGGGTTAATGTGCTGAGACGTTTGCTACCAAACTTCCCAGTTTTCAGTAAAGCCATTATGGAGCTGTGGCTTTCGTAAGGACCAACTCCCAGACCATATATTCTTTATGGCTTTACTGCACTTACAATGTCTAAGAATGGACTTAGACACTGTAGGGGTACAGTGTTCATGCAACTGTACCCCAATCTGTGGTCTAGTTCACCATGCTAAAGGGGTGGCTTACCACAGGCAGTGGGCTGTAGGCATGGCACACAGGGATGTGTGCCATGTCGACTCTTCACTTTTTTGTGCACCAAAACACATCGCCTGCAAAGGCAGGGTGTGGTTGTTAAGGTTCCAGGCCCCTAAGGGTGGCGCAATAAGTGCTGCATATAGTGTGACGAGCAAGAGGTCCCCTGCTAATAGAATGAATGTTCCTTAAGGCAGGGATCAGTACATCAGTTCAAAAGACTTAAGGCAACTAACTTCTTGTTGGACAGTACAATATTTGCAACATAAAATGAAAGAACCAAAGGATGCTTTTTTTATCCAAAAATACAAAACTAAATTTTATTAATACTCGTCAATATATATTACACTGAAAAAACAAACTCATACAAACTCACTCATGTCCACATGCATACCTCACATCTAGACATTCTTTTTAAAAACACAGTATACAGGAGCAATCACAAGTTGGTTGATATATTTTTTAACAGGAGCTAATCTATTTTGCTCCAGCAATAATTTAATATTTTGTTACAGATTTACATAAGAGTTAAACATCCCCCCCCCAATTATTTTTTGCATAAAGACAGACAGTGTGGCGCAAACTCTGATGACTTCTGATTATTTCTACGCTCATTTTGGCACAAAACGTGCTTTCGTCAGGAACAGCCTCAAATTTGACAACTTCATATCTGTAGATGCAAAAGACCATATATATGGTTCTTTCAAACAAAATATTTGTTAATATTTAAATTAGTGATGTAAGGTGTCGATGAACTTGCTTACATTTGTTCGCAGTGCAAAATAAAAATAGGTCCACCTTTCCAGTACGAAGAAATATGTAAGACCGGTCACATCTTGTCAATGTACCAATTAAAGCCAGAAAAATGAGAACCGGGTGCTCTAGTAAACATGCTTGTGAAATAGAAGAGTCAAACACCACCAGTGTTGCATTGTCACTAATATTTGTAGTTTAGTGATTCTAATTCAAAGATGGATGACATGCTAATGAGCCAGAGAATGACCAGAAATCGAACGCAATAGGTGTTGCAGCCCTTAGAAACCTTTCCTGGTCACAGTCACCTTGGTACCCATGGTATCTTTTAAAAGGGGCTTGTTTGTCTGTGGCCACAAATGTGCCAATTGTAGGTACAAAGGTACACCTTTTGGAAAAGAACACAGGCCCTGGGAACCTGATTGGCAGGGACCCAGGGCACACCAAGTTCAAGTTTATCATGTGTCAGGCAAAACGTGGTGGGTAACCATGCAAAAAGGGGCACTTTCATCCACCTTTACACACAGCTTAATCTTTTTGTGAATGATTTTTTTGTTACCTAGATTTTGAAAGTGTTTAAAGAACGAGAATCAGAGAAGTTAGGAAATAGGACATAAATGGATACTACAGAATATCATAGTGAGACTGCTGTGATTGTGTCTATTCAGTATATAGCAAGTTACATTTTCAAGAATTCTAATTGGATAATTCCATGTATTTCCAGTTCTTTTGAGAAGTCCAAGTTTGGATCAGATTTCTCCATCCAATGTTGGACTAAGACGCAGTGGTCAAATTGAAGGGGTCCGGCAAATGCACCTTAATGCACCACGGAGTCAGATAGCTACAGAAAGAGATCTTATGGCTTGGAGCCGAAGAGTGGTGGTGAATGAATTGCATCCAGGTGTAAGCAGGTACAAGAGTTGTGATGATCAGACGTTAAGTTCTCAACCAGTTTTATATTGCAGCAAGTGTCCAAATTATTTGTTAATATTTTTACCAAATGTTTCGAAAGTCAAGGTTACATTTTTCTCAGTCATAATATTTCCCATTATATTCTTTGTATTGATTTCTGACTGTTAATCCTTTTTCTCACAATCTATTATGTGTGAACCTGAAAAGCAAAGTGAGTTCAGTAATTTCCCATGTCTTCCCCTTTTGTTCCTAAATCATTATGTTAACTTAGCAGTTCCCTGATGCTCATGAATTTAAAACTTAAATTCTGACTTCTAACCGCAGATTTCGCAGCTCTTGAATATTCCCCAGACGTCGGGCTGTATCTGGAAGCTGTTGAGAAGTATCTTTGCACACCTGTAGGTGGCGCCATGCTGCTCTATATTAAAGCTAACCCATAATAGGTACCACTCCCGCACGCTAACATCAGTTCCATCAGTGTGGCTGTGCATACTCCTGCCATCTAGTGTTGGGCCCGTATGTGTGCAAGTTGTTTTTCTTCCAAGAAGTCTTCTTGTGTCACGAGGTTCAGTGACTCCACCTATTGCTGGTAATGAGCATGGGGGATCGGCTCTGCTGTTTGATTGCTTTCGTTCCTCCATCTATTGGGAGAGTGTTAACGATCTCCGGATCACCACTGTTGCGGCGATCTCTTCTGGCATTCTCGGTTCCTCTTACTTCAGTCGGTGTTGTTTGGCACGTTACCCTCTCCCCATCAACTTGGCGCATCTACTCATTTGGGTCAGGGATTTGGACAGCTTCTATGCCTTGTCAGGGGCCTTGCTCTTCCGGGCCTCCTCCATATTTTGTCCATGTCAAACATGTCTTGCCTGTGATGCAATTGATCCCTATCTGCTACTGTCCTCTGTATCGTTCCAAATACCCTTGGAGCAATCCACACCAGGTCTGCAACCTCTCTCTCTCTCCCTGGGGCACACCAAGGCCTCCTGCGATGCCTTTTGCTCCTTCTGTTCTCAGAAAACCATTTGCTACAATCTGGCTCGACGTCACAGAATGTTGCGGAGGAGTGGCGAAGATAGATTGGACATCTTCTGTGTCCAGGACCTCGAGGGTGAGCCCCAGCTGGAGCCGTTGGCCAACGAGGATGAAGCCTTCTCTCTAAAACCCAGCTCGGGTTTGACTTGTAAATAAAGGACTTGCCTCCCGCCCTGCAGGCCGCGAGTATTAGCCCACATATCCAGCACTGATCACACTGAGCGCCTCCTATAAAGGGGTCACGCGTCCAGCCTCGAATCCCACCTACTGGTTTCCGGTCTGCCACAGCCTCTCGGCCATGGTCGGCACCATGCGCATATTTTGGACATTGTGGCAGTCCCTGCGCTAAACAAGATCCTGAATCTGACCGTTCCCTCGGCACCGACAGCTTCTTTGAAGCACCCTTTAGAGCTGAGACCTGGGGCATTGAAGCCTAGCTGGCCTCAAACACTCTACATCAAGACCTACCTCCTCCAATGGCTCTCTTAAACCCGTTCTCCAGCGGCTGCAGGAAGAACTCTGTCCTTCAGCGTCACATCCTGATTTACCCACACACTGGGCGTATCCTTGCCCAAGCACCAGCACCTACCAAGGATGGGTCCAAAGGTAAACTCTGCATTGAGAAAGCCCTTGACCTTCTTCCACAGCCAAAGAGCAAGAGGAGACACACGTCAACCAGCCCTCAACCATTGCCTCATCCACCTCCTCTCTCACCTTTCACCCTCTACCTGCTAACCCCTCCCAATCTAGTGCTCCCCACACTCGCGGTTTGGTGGGATAATCAAGGGTACTCAGGGCACCCCTGTGACTAGCATCCCTGGGATGATGATGATTTAGATCCTTCCAGGTACCCGCCAGATAACACAACCTCCTATCACGAGGTCCTCAGCACAGCGGCCTCTTTCTAAGCAGCGGAAGACTCGACATCGGGACCGGCCCAAGTCCAAACATTGGTCTTAATCCTGTTCCTGGTCTAGAAGTTGGTCCCAAGGTTGAGCGTTATTGTAAATCTTTGGGAAAGTCAAAAAAAAGCATTATAAATCAAAAGCTCCCCAAAAAACTCTGTTCTTTCCCGCTAATCTTGTACTCCTGAGAATATGCAAGTGTGTTGTCATGCTTCTTTATCTCACACTTAAAGTCCATAGTTGTCAAAGCTAATCCTGCAACTTATCCCGGCACAATCCCGGTTTCCGCGGCCGTTTGCAACATCGAGGCAGATGGAAGAGTTATGCAAAGCAGTGTTCTGATTCCAGATCCCTTCCGACTTCCTCTGGTGTACCTGCAGGCCCCTTGGAGCCAGGAAGCCTTTAATCTGGGACACTGCCAGTGAGCTCACCCCTGGTGCCATTTGGACCCTCTGAGCCCACCACTGTACCCCTACCAGCTCCTTTGCTGACTCCACCTCCAACCACACGATCCATGCCATTTCCCAGGAACACTGACACTGATGCCGACTCCTGATTGCGCTTTTCAACTCCGCGTTGGTGCTGTCCTAATCTCACTTGAGGCCACACTGTGTCCATTGAGCTGCTGCCCTTGCCTGCTTCACCAGAGCCTCCCAGGGTCCTGGTTCCATGGGATTGACCTCATACACTGCATTCCTTATCCAGGAAAGGCTGACAATGATGTGGGAGATAAGTTTGGAAAACCATAACATGATAACTAGTATGAGAACATTCTGAATTTTAGTGGCCTCAACACCTCTCCTTATACTGGCCTAGTCTCCCTTCCTCATCCTGACACTGAGGAAAGTGTCTCCTTCGCAGTGGTCATGGTGAGGGCGGCAGAGGTTCTCAATCTCCATCTCCCCACTTTGAAGGTCAAAACTAACGTGCTAACAGGAGAGTCTCCAGCCAGGGTAGACCAATACAGAGCCCTTTACACCTTTATGGAGGCCCTTACTAACACTTTTTTGGGTCATGGGTCCAGTTTTGGTGTGTTCCACCAGTTAATCACCAGATGTGGCTGTGCCATTGCCCTGTCGCTCCTTTTTCTGTGACTCTGCGCCCTTCTTCCGATAGCCTGATGGTGCAAACTTTCCCCAGCAGGACAAACCTGAATACCTTCCCCACTGCTCCTCCGGATCGGAAGTCTAAGAGAGTAGAGACATTTGGGAAGTGTTTCTTCTTTTATGAGTTTGGCTCTCTGGTTAGTCATTGCCAGCTGCCTTTTAGGCCGCTATTCCCATTGTGTATGGGATTCTGCAGCTCCGGTTCTCCCAGGGGCCCCAGAAAGACCTTTTTACGGTATTGACCCCAGCCATGCAAGATGTCCGAGATGCTGCAATGTTTACTATCCGTTGTGGTCTGGATATCATGGATTCCATTGGCGAAGTCATTGACACTAGCATCGCTATCCGTCACTATGCCTTGTTGAGATCTACGGGTTTCTCCAGAGATGTAGAGTCCTCCGTTATGGACATTCCCTTTGACAGGGCTCAACTTTTTGGGGACAAAGCAGACTTTGCCCTTGAGCATAAGAAAAAAAAAGGGCCCCAGCATGCTCTATGGGCTTGCCTGCTCTACCCTGCCAGCCACACCATACTTTACAAGCCTTCCGTAGCTCTGGCAGGGGCATTCTATACAGACTCAGCACTATTTCTGCAATCATGTAAAATTAGACAGATGTGTATTTTGAGACTGCGGGTAAAATTAGGCAGACGTGTATTTTGGGACTGAGGGGTACTCTAAATGTAATTATTGGTTGCCATGAACAATATTTAAAATGTATTGTAATATTGTTCTTGCATATAACAATGGGTATACTTTAGTATGTAAGATTAAACGCAATTGAGCCCCATTAAATACCACTCTTTATTTTTACATATAGGAAGTAACTGACACCAGCTTGCACTAGTGGTGCTTATACTCAGTTCTGTGCATCACTTCCCAAGCGGAATGACGCCAGTACAGAACACACCACCACCTACCGGTGCACAGGGGTATTGCTTAAAAGGGTTCTGGATAAAGTCTGTGACCTGGAAGTATTCGTAAAATTGAGAAATCTCCTGTTAGACAGAATATCAGTCAGAAAGAGTATTACCAAAGGTAAGTAACTGTTTCTTTGCCTGCAAAGATGTGAAGTAAAGGTATTGCTGATGTAGTGACGCTCTATTGAAAGAAAAAGAAAAAAGCACTCTTGTTGTTAAATGTACTGACCTTGATGTAATGACTCCAGATGTACTGGAATGCAAAGTACATACTGTGAATAACGATTTCTCACAGGAATGTGAGAAATGCAATCTCCCAGCATATAGTCAGTGGTATCTGATAGAGAAGGCTTCATTTCAGTTACCGGGGTCCATAGTCAAGTTGTCACAATGCTGAACGGGGGAGGCTGTGGCAGGCAAGTTAGCTAGCATCCCTAGATGGTTCCTTTATGGACAGGGGCGAGAAATTCAGGAACCACCAGTCATGGTCAAGATTTCTTGTTATCTGGCATCCATGGGTAAAGGACTCCTACAACGGACACTGGTGGGGCAACCCACTTGCTACTGGTTAGAACATGGAGATAATGAGGCTCACTTCAACCGATGATATCTTGTGAACAACAGCAGTCCGCTAACTCCAGTAGTTATTGAATCAGGACAATTTCCTCCAGTCAACAAGATGGAACACGAGGCTATGGTTGAAGTTCATATTTCCCAGAACATCAGGAAGATGTCAGAGGTGGTATGTACAGGCAAGCTATTGGTGATTCAGGGACAATGCAGGCTTACCCTTCTTGATGAGGAAAGTAATGGATCAGCTGTTGCTGGCCAAAAAACATTGGACTCCTGTCCCAGTATCCACAATGAGACAAATTTGAGTTTGGTCATATGTGATGTTTAGTGGTCTTGGTTTGGAGAGCCTTTGCTAGGGAAATGGGAAGGTCTGGAGTCTGTTCTGGCAAGGCTCTTTCTATTACTTCTAAAGCCATGGACTGATTACCTTTCCATACTCCCACAGGCTAATTTAGTTTGTGGAAGGAAATGTGTACCATTAGGTCTCTAGAAGAATGGAGACACTTCGTGTTTGGAAAAAACAATCCCAGCGGTGCCCCATGGAGACTATTGAGCAGTGCACAATAGGGGAGTCCAGCACTTCACCATTTATGTGTATATATATATATATATATCACATTCCCTTTGATCTAGGACTTCACCAGTGTCTCCTTGAGTAAAGCACATTTGACCTTACTCTAGTATCGGTGCATTGAGGCTTGGATATTGTCCCAACAGAACACAGTCAAACGTGTTTGACTTAAACATACAAGAATAAGGGGACAGTACAATCTATCTTTCGACCTATCCACTGGTCGTGCTGCTTTCACCTGAAACGTATGGTTATTGAAACAACGATCTAATGAACATGAAACATCCCTGAATCGATATAACCAAAGAATCGAAATGTAATGAATTATTGCATTTTTGCACAGCACACACTCCTAGGCTGTCTTTGCACACATTTTGCACTTTACACTCAAGCACTTTTTTCAATCAACAATTGTGGTTTTTAATTGTTATTGATTTTAAATTTGATCGTGACGCACTAACCAGACGATAAGACAACGATGACGTTTTACAACAGCATACAAAACATCAAAACATGTGACAATATCTTTCAATAATTTTATGAGATTATTATAAGTCACTTAGGTTGATATGATATTTTATGTAACCTTACCTGTTTTGTCAAATACAAATGCGATGTCTGTTGATTATGTCTATGACGGGATTAGCGGAGTATGCTGATCACGTGGTCACGATCTCATTGGCACTGTCACTTTAAAAAGGTGTTCTTTCTCTCAGTCCACTGTCATGTGATCAAGGCTCAGGCGAGCCGAAACGCGTAATGGCGACAGAGAAATAAAAACTATTTGCACTACAAGTTGGGTCCGTGCCTCTCTCTTCTGGAGAATCGTAAGCGGGGAAAAGCTACGGAGGATTAAGCGTGATATATATATATATATGTGTATGTATATGTGTATGTGTATATGTGTATATGTATGTATATATGTGTATGTGTGTGTGTATATATATATATATGTGTGTGTATATATGTGTGTGTGTGTGTATATATGTGTGTATATATGTATATATGTGTGTTTATATGTATATATGTGTGTTTATATGTATATGTGTGTGTGTGTGTGTGTATATATATGTGTGTGTATATGTATATATTTTCAAAAGCCGTCGCCCCTCCTGGGAGCGCCGCCCGTAGACCGGTGGCGGGATGACCGCCGGCGGTGCAAAACCGGCATTTAACTCCTTTAAATTTCTGCAATAACACGCGCTCTCAGAGTCCTGTAAAAGGATAGTTTATTTTAGGTTCAGGGTAACGTGTTTCGGAAGCGGACTTCCGTGATCACACAAGGAACCAAGTGCATATCATGTGATTACATAGTCTCGGTACTGGCAGTCTACAAAGGACAGAAAACCTAGCAATGGAAATGTCATGGTAAAGTGACCGCCATCTTAAAATGTCCAAATCATCACATAGTATTGATAATATGCGTGCATGTTTCTATCTACACATCCTGTAATATAAATGCGTAACTTTCACAAGTTATGTACACATGGTTGTTCTATTACAATGATGCAGTATTATTTCTTCATAATACGCGAGCGGAACTATGCGTGTGAAGTTCACGTATATCGTCCACATTACACATGATGCAACATTGCCAGTTAGGTTCTCTGTCACATTAAAATGCGCTAGATGTGCTGTGCATTGTTCACGGGTAGAGCACGACCTCTCTAGTCTGATGACGTTGCTTGTGCCAAGGAACCGTGTAGGGAAACAATGTTTGCAAAGTGCACAGCCTGGCATCCATCTTAAAAAATCCAAAAAGTACTATGTGGCATGCTAGGCAGTGCGAGTCAGGCGGTAAGGTGCACTGCCTACTAAACAAAGGTTATTACCTTCTGGTGCTTCTATTCGAGGCTTCGGTAAATGGGTCTTGCAGGAAGACAGCGTCAGCACAAGTCGTGCATCCTGCGAAAACCCGCAGTAAAATCGCGTCCGTACCCATTTACCGAAGCCTCGAATAGAAGCACCAGAAGGTAATAACCTTTTTTTAGGAGCTCTACAGATTGACATTTGAACTCCTCTTGTTTTGATTCAGGGTATTATCCCTTTATCTCACCACCCTTTTCAACACTCTCAAGGTCCTGACGAAAGCCCCCCGACCCTTCGGGGCGAATAAAGGGCTGAAACATGTCGTCCAATTACTCGGACTGATTGTGCATTGGACTCATTATATGCCCGTTCTGCACAACCTCTTTTATTCTTTTCCCATGCACCAGACAATAATAAAAATACAGTCCAGGTAGCATGAGGGATTAACCCTTTTTTAAATATATTTTGTCACTTAACACGAGCACTTTATCACAGTTTTATTTCTGATCACTACTGTAAATATCCAGTGGTTCCCTCCGGGTGGAGGAAGCATAAACAAAACCCAATGATGATGCTGTCACGTTTTTTAGGCGGAGAATCAAGATATACAGCCCTACGAATCACCTAAACGTGAATGAGGGTTTTTTAAGAAATAGATGAAAAACCATATAACCCTGGAAAACAGGTACAAGTGATCCATTCTATTTTTGATTAAATACCTGATAGTCTACAAGATCCCTATTATTTTAGCCAATCCTAATCTGTACAACTACTTAATTTGATATAGCTGTGACATCTTTCTACTTTATTTCCCACCTATGTTACCTGTTACCTATTATTCCTATTTTTATTTTTGAAAAAACCAAAAGGAAATATATATATACTGATTAGTGCTATTTATCGTGTTATCTTCCAACTGTACACAACCAAGTGAATAAAAGATAATAAAGACCCTCTATGTACAAGGCAGGTTTTGGGCAGCTATGTTGTGTGCTTGTTTCTTTGTTACAAATTGTTCTGGAAGAAAAAGACAAGAAAAGAAGAAGGGAAAGAAATGGGTTGATCATTTAGATTGGATTAGAATAGAATCCAGTAATTGCGAATCTTACGTATGTAAATATATAAATACATGAATAAATAAATGCATAAATACACATAAAATTGCATGTATGTAAAATATATATATATATATATTACATATGGTCATCAGTCATCAGATAATGTGGTGTCCCCATTGGTGCACAGAATACATAAATATACATACGCATACATAAATCACATAAAAAAAATATATATGTATATATATAAATATGTAAAAAGTTTTGGTAAATCCTTTTTAAATTACTATTAAACATTGTAAGGACCCAATTTGTTTTACAAATATAGACTAGCATGAAGTTCTTCAGTGGCATTCAAACCCCTGGGTTATTTGGTATCGAGATTTAAGATGTAAATCATCTCCAACCTCCGGAGTGCTTTTTCCCGATCTCCTCCTCTCTTTGTTATTGGAATGGAGTCTACTAGATAATACTGTAGCTCCTTGGGGTTTCCACCATGTTTTTATTAAAATGGCAGGCCACTGGATATGCTGGATCATTGTTTCTGATTGCTCATATGTGCTGGAGCACCCGTTTGTGGCCTTGTAAAATAGTACTGCCTACATACTTTAGTTTGCAGGAGCACTCCAGTACATAGATTACATGATCGGTTTTACAATTCAGCACTTTGTCTATAGGGATTTCTTTTTCACTGAAGGCGGTCTTGTAATTGGTTTTGGATATACCATGTTGACAGGCCTTACAGGTTTTGCACCTATGGAAACCTAAACGTTGCGATAACCATGTATTTTTGACTAGGGATCCACATGGGTCATCCTTGACTAAAACATCTTTCATGGACTTTCCTCGACAATATGTGATTGCAGGTTGTCGAGGGACTGTGGGGCCAATTATAGGGTCCTGTCTGATCAGGTGCCAATTTTTCTTGAGTATTTTTCGTACAGCACCTTCTTGATGATTGAATTTCAAAATAAATCTAAACTTGTCCTGTGTATCAGTTCCCTTTATACCCTTGGGTTTAGTTTTTACAAGGGTTGCTCTAGATTCTCGGTTGCTTTTGGTGAGGGCATTTTCCAGACATTTCTTACTATATCCCCTCTCCCGAAATCTTTTTATGCATTCCCCCTAGGCTTGCAGTAGGTCCTGTTCATTGCTGCATATGCGTTTCAAACGCGACATTTCCCCATACGGTATACTTTGTATCAAGTGCCCAGGATGGGCACTGCTAGCATGTAAAATTGCATTCCCCGCTGTGGGCTTTCTGTGAAGTCGTGTTTCAATTTTGCTTTTCTCAATGTAAACTTCCATATCTAAAAGGTTAACAGTTTTGTCACTTATACAGACACTGAAGTTTAGATTGAGTTGATTCTTGTTGATTTGGGCAACAAACATCTCTGCTTTAGTTTGAGTACCATGCCACACTCAGAAGAGATCATCATTGAACCTCCACCATGTTTTCACATGTCTGGTCATGGCCTCTCTGTTCTTGCATGAGAACCAGCTCCTCTCATCAGCCCATATGGAAACATGCATAGCTGGGGGAGAAGCTGGCTCCCATAGCAACTCCTCTTGCCTGCTGGAAGTAAGCATTTTGAAATAAAAAGATGTTGTTAGTTAGGCAGCTTTCTATCATGTTAATTAACATGTTAGTATGTTCGGTATATTCTGGACCTCTGCGTGCAAGATAACATTGTACCGCTCTAAGCCCATCTTTGTTTGATCGATGTGTATAGAGAGGTTACATCAAGGGTGATAAGTAAATATTCATCATTCCATTTAAAATCAAACATTTTTTCCAAAAAGTCCCCAGTGTCTCTGATATAAGATTCCAATGACTGGACATAGTTCTGGAGAAAAAAGTCAATGTGTATTGATGTCTTTTCAAAGATACTATTTCTGGCAGATATTATCGGCCTGCCTGGTGGTTTGCCTGCGTCTTTGTGGATCTTGGGGATGAAATATAGTATCGGTGTCACAGGATTGTTGTTCCTCAGATACTTATATTCATCCATAGATAATAATCCTGTATTTTTCCATTCGGGCAATTTTAGATTGTAAGCTCCAGGTATGGCATTCAAAGTTTGTTTGTTACTGTGGCAATAACAAGTGGTATCATTGAGTTGGTTCATTGCTTCATCGATGTAGTCAACTCGTGTGTGTATATATATATATATATATATATATATTTATATATATATATATATATATATATATATATATTTTCAAAGAAAAAACCATAGGTTTCAGGGGTGTTATAGTTAGCTGGCCATTTCACTCGTACAAAACCATAGAAATTCCTCCGTTATAGTTAGTTCTGCTAACTATAACTCGCACGTCCCTAATGCACTGCTGATGATGTCACATATTGCATCATTCATGACATGGTCAGTGACATCACTGATGATGGAATCCGTGCGTCAGGGTGATACCAGGCATAGGCATGGGCACACTGAGCAATCAGATAGTATAAATACAGATCCGGTACACCAAAGCTGCCTTTGTCGTGCGGAAGCATGAGGATCTTCCAGCGGATCCGGGGGTGTTTTCCTCCCCAGACCAATCGAATCAACTGGGACCGCAAGGAGGCGAAAAAGTTTCGGGTGAGGGGAATGGGGATATTATTAAAAAGATACAAAAATTTGGGGAGCACTATCATTTTTATGATGGCGATTCTAGCTGCCATGGTAAGCGGAAGCCGCAGCCAACTGTCCACCTGCGATTCAAGCTTTGCAATCGCGCATCTATAATTAAGACGGATAATTTCGTCCGTGCTCTGGTGTATGTGGATGCCCAAATATCTTACCGATTCCGAGCACCACTCCAGCGGAAACTCACATTGCCAAGGGGTGGTGCCGCTAGTCAATGGGAAAATTATAGACTTATGCCAGTTGATACCCAACCCTGAGTGGCGCCCAAAGCGAAGTATTTCACGGAGCAGGGGAGCCAGGTTCAACTGAGGCTCTCTGACATACAGTATGGTGTCGTCGGCATAGAGGGAGACCAACAGGGGACCCGTCCGGAACTGGAGACCTCTGTGCAGGTGTCGCTCCTGAAAGTGCCGGATTAGTGGGTCCATGGCGAGAATAAACAGTAGCGGAGATAGCGGACAGCCCTGACGTGTGCCGCGTGTAAGAGCAAACTGGCACGACAAGGTGCCATTAATACGTAATCGCGCCGTAGGACGACTATATAAGAGCCGCGTGGTGGCAATAAAGCCAGCCGGCATGCCCATTCGCTGCATTACGGAGATGAAAAAAGGCCATTCTAATGAGTCAAAGGCTTTTTCGGTGTCGCGGAGAATGGCCGCCACGGGTGTGTCAGGGTTTATTCTATGCAATACTGTAAATAAAGTCCGCAAGTTCAATGAAGTCGAGCGATGGGGTACGAAGCCCGATTGAGCGGGCGCAATAATAAACTCCATCAATTGCGGCAGTCTGTTGACCACTATTTTGGCGAGAATCTTATAATCAATATTCAATAGCGAAAGGGGCCTATATGACCCTTTGTTTGGTTTTGGAAGCAGAATAATGACTGCCTCGCTAAAAGTGGGCAGGAGTGACTCTCGCTCCTAGGCCTCCGCGTACACCTCGATAAGTTTGGGTGCCAGCAGATCCGAAAATGCCTTATAGAAATTGCCTGATAGGCTGTCGAGACCCGGGACTGAGGAGCCCCGCAATACTTTAATCGCCCCTCGAACCTCTGCCACCGTTATGGGCTTCGCCATGAATTCCTGCATGCCCTTTTCCAGAAACACCAGCGCGATTTCAGATAAGTAGTCTTCCCGTGCCGAGGAGTTATCACTCTGTCTGGTCGTGTATAGCGCCGAGAAGTAGGACAGGAACTCATCCCTGATTTCCGAGGGTGTCGTACGGAGCACCCCGTCTTCGCCCCTAACCTCAGCTATGAAGGACTTACTGTACGGCGGTCGCAAAGCCTGCGCCAACGTGCGCCCCGGCCAGTCTCCCTCACCGTAACGACGTGCAGTGTGGTATTTGCCTAGATATACCATCTCTCTATCCGCGGCCTCCCTATAGTCGGACAGGAGGCGCAGCCGCCTAGCAAACACGTCTTCTGATGCTGCATCTCTCGCCTCCGCATCTAGCGATTCTAACTGCACCTCCAGCTGAGTGAGCGTTGCGTGCAGTGCCTTTAAGACCCCAGCATGCTTCGCTATGCAAACTCATCGAATGTATGCCTTAAACCCCTCCCAGAGCACGGCCCATGAGTCCACCGAGCCGGTGTTGAGCGCAAAATAGTCCTCAATCGCCTCAGTGACCTCGTGACAGAATAGGTCGTCCAAAAGCGCCCTACTCGGGAATCGCCATTGGCGCTCAAAACCTTCAGGGCGAGGAACATCCAAACACAGTAAAACCAGAGAGTGGTCGGAGTATGTTCTAGGAAAGGTCTTCAAAGTCCGGAACCAGGGGGATAGACCCGGGGAAAGGAGCCAGTAGTCAATCCTAGTCCAGGTGTTGTGTTGGCCTGAAAAATGTGTGTAGTTGGTGGTGTCTGGGTTGCGTTTGCGCCATATGTCAATCAGGGAAAATTGGCGACAGAGTTCTCTGAGGGCGCGCCGCGCCCTGGGTTTAGAGTCAGCGGCCACTGAGGTACTATCCAAACCCACATCTAGCAGTAGGTTGAAGTCGCCGCCCATTAGGAGCATAGCCGGCTCCAGGGTCGCGAGCCGGGCGGCAAGCGCGTGGAAGAAGTCCGGCGAGTCAGTGTTGGGAGCGTACACACACACCAGGATGATCCCGTGTCCCATCATCACCCCTCTCACTATGCAATAGCGCCCTTCCCTGTCCCCAATAAACTGCTGGCAATGAAACGGGACTCTCTTGTGAATCAGCACTGCCGCACCCCTAGCATAGTTACTAAAATTGGCAAAGTACCTGTGCGTGCCCCAGGACGCCGCAAATCGGGCGTTGTTAGTGGAGTGTAAGTGCGTCTCTTGAATGAAGGCAACATCGACTTGATGTCTATTCAGATAATGTATAACTTGTCTGCCTTTGCGTGGGTTATTAAGGCCCCTTATGTTCCAAGACATTAATGATAAGTTTGTGGGGTTCTCAGTCAAGCCTACACGAGCCATCTAAACACCAGACAAAGCAGTGGGACCCAGGGGACAACATCACCAACATATAGCATCAAGTTTAGTTCACACCAAGAAATGTTTCTGAGATCTAAGCAACCTACCCCAACCCACCTCCCCCCGCCCAGCCATACCACAAAAACGTGAGGCAATCCCACACCTGCAAACAAAAAAAGGAGCTCCAAACAGACTCGAAAGTTGCAGTCAAACAGTAACAAACGGAGCATCATGGCCAAAATGATTCCCAGCGGTTTCCACCAAGGGGGGGTGGCAACGACCCAACATCAACCCAGCAATGTAGAACAGTTTAACAAAGATCGTCCACAGTCCCCATATTGCAATAGATGAGATAAACACAGTTCAGACGTAGGCGCCGCCTCACCCAACCCCAGAGCCCGTGAACAAATCCTGGCTGGCCGCCGATCCACTGGGCGGGGGGGACTGACCACCTCCGCCACCCCGTGGAGGGCTTTTATGCGGCCGGTAGGCGCGACAGAAGTCCTGCACCGCAGTAGGATTGTCAAATAACCTAACCCGGCCGTCAACCTCAACCCGCAACCGCGCCGGGTAGAGCATGCCGAATTTCATGCCGAGATTGCGGAGCGCAGCCTTCGCTCCAGCGTATTTCCGACTGGCCTCTTGAACCATAGCGGTGAAGTCAGGGTAGAATGAGAGCTTTGAACCTTGCCAAGATATTTCTCCCTTCTCCCTGGCTAGACGTAGAGCAGTGTCCCGGTCCCGGAAGTTCATGATGCGGGCTATCAGCGGGCGAGGAGGGAGCCCTGGTTGAGGCCGTGGCCCCAGGGAGCGATGCGCCCTCTCCACCACAAAGCCTGATGTGAAGGAGTCTCTCCTAAAGATGTCAGTCAATAGGTTTTCCACAAACACGTCCAGCCGGCCCGTCGCTGTGGACTCCGGGACCCCAGTAATACGTACATTGTTGCGACGACTGCGCAATTCTAGGTACTCGTTCTTAATGGCCACTTCTTTCAATATGCGTTCCAGCCTATCTATGCGCTTGGTTTCCTGCGCATTGCCATCCTCAGTGGCTGAAATCCTGGCCTCCGCCTCATCCAGTCGCCGATCATGGGCCTGAATCTTGGCACCCATTGTTTCCAGCGTCTTGTCCAAGGAGTCAAAGCGACTGTCAATGGATTTAAACCCAGCTCTCATCTCTTGCAACCAGTGTGGAGATGGGGCACGAGCCGCAGACCCACCAGGCATGCCCCCGCCCTGCACTGCCATGTCGGGGGGCCTCTCCGATGATTGGTCAGCCGGTTTGTCAAACGACAGCGTTTTCTGCTTCGGGTCCCTACGACCCATGCCCCAGCACATACGACTGGACTCCAGCCAGCCCTCTATGGATCAGCGTCGGCTACTCGTCGAAATGGCGCCAGATCAGCCAGGGAGCCCAGTCCACCACCACTCGACGCGGGCCTCCAGATGTCGCAGCCACACCCGCTGTATCAAGCTTGCCCCGACCCCACTGGGCCTCGGGCGCAGGTCGCAGCAGTGTGCAGGTCAGGCCGGCCAGAGACACCCCCCCCCCCCCCCCCCAGGCCGGACCAGGGGTCCCCTGCGCGGCGTCCCAGCAGCCCCAATGGGCACGGGAGCAGGAGATCACACCGCTCTCAGCTGTGTAGGCCCATCGGATTCCGCCGTCTAGCCAGAGGCCAAAGCACAGGGTCTTAAGGACTGGGCAATTTCTAAGACCCAGCGGTGCCAGGAGACAACACCCGAAACCTGCGGGGTTCACCTGTTTTGGCGTACTTAACAAACAGAGACACAGGACTCTTCCTCTGGCGTCAAAAGACGATCGTCTTTAATGACTGCAGTCAGGAACAGAAGTCACAGAAGTATCATACGAGATAGATTCTAAGGAGACTGCTCGATTTGTACAAAGCAGGTCGCTCCTTAAATACTGAATATTCTGCTTCGGGCAAACATTCCTGCAGACTTACAATAATTCCCGTTTCTGTATTCCAGACAATAAGATCTCACAATATCACATTCCCATCTCCAGGTGTCCGGCCTTCAATCACATGTTTCTGACATCCCTCTATTGAAAGGCCGGACCGCCCCATAATAAAATTGGTCACCTCCTCATCATAAAAGGCTAAAGGGAAATGCAGGAACAGATGCAGAAAATAGAAGAGTCAGATAAGACATATTCGTAGGCAAATAAAAGAAGCGTTGTCTATTGTATCAGGGTCAGTAATCTTGCTCAGGCAGGACAGGACAGAAAACCAGTACGGCAGGGTCCGCCTCAGGCGACAGAGTCAGCTTTCGCCAAGTCATGCAGAATTTGGCAGAACGCGCACTAGGGACTACGTGCCCTCGAGGTTACCTAATCAGGGTCATTGTTCGGACATCGCCTATTCACTGATTATGTGAGGGCAATGATACAAAATGGACGTCGTGCACGAAATGGAACCCGTAGGTTCGAACACAAGAATCAGCAATACATGACGAATCCTTCAGTGCAGCGTTGCGAAAACGCTCGCTTTATATTAGACTCATTATTTGCGATTCGCTAATACCAGAATCGTCACGGTACCATTAGTTCAGAAACATGGGTTCAGTTTTCACGGAACCTCAGGTCAAGGAGGCCAGACCGCCCGGCAACCGGAGCACAAGGCGCCCCAAGAGGTGGGCACGGGGCAGGAGCGACCCAAGCGCCCGGTCCAAACCGGGAGCCAGCCCGCCCCCCTCCACCACAGGCAGGCAGTCCCGCTCCCCCCCCCGACCCCGCTCGTCCGAACAGCGAGGGATCCGAGGGATGGAAGCGAGCGAGGCTGCCCCGGTGGCGCCTGTCTACTGCCGAGCGCCCGGCCGGCCCCGTACCAGCAGCAGTGGGGGAGGCAGGGCAGACCCCGTCCAGACCGCACCCAGGTGTCCAAACCCCCCTTCGTAGCCCCCTCACGGTACCTGTCTCCGCGCCGGCCGCCGCCGCTCCGAGAGCCGCTCCGGATCGGCGATCTAGGCCGCCATCTTGCAGACGCAGGCCACCGGGTCCGATCTTCCTCCAGGCCGCCGCCGCCGAAATCGTGGCTCAACCGACATCGGATCGTGCCTCGGGGGTCAGGAGGTGTAGCGGCAGCGCCCGCCGTCCATTACTCGCGTCAGGATGTCAGGGACATATGCAATTGTGCTGGGCCGACGGCGGAGCTTCAGCACCGTGCGGCCATCTTAGCCCGCGGCTCGGCCACGCCCCCAACGCGCGAGTTATAGTTAGCAGAACTAACTATAACGGAGGAATTTCTATGGTTTTGTACGAGTGAAATGGCCAGCTAACTATAACATCCCTGAAACCTATGGTTTTTTTCTTTGAATTTCTAAGGTTTTGTAAATGCTAATTTCGAACTATAACGTCTCTGAAACCTATGGTTTTTTCAGTGAATATATATATATATTCACTTAAAAAACCATGGGTTTCACACATGTTATAGTTAGCTGGACATTTCACTCGTAAAAAACCATTGAAATTCCCCCGTTATAGTTAGTTCAGATAACTATAACTCGCGCGCCCGCAATCCACTGCTCATGACGTCACATATTACATCACTCATGACATGGTCAGTGGCATCACTAATGACATCACTGATGACATCATACTTGTGATAGAGTGGCGGTCGCGCGAGTTATAGTTATCTGAACTAACTATAACAGGGGAATTTCAATGGTTTTTTACGAGTGAAATGTCCAGCTAACTATAACATGTGTGAAACCTATGGTTTTTTAAGTGAATTTGTAAGGTTTTTTAAATGCTAAGTTATGTATGTATTATTATATTTTTTATATATTTATTTTACAATAAACTACCTATGTATATAGTTATAGGTTGACTGTATCCTGTAATATGGAATGGCTCGTTTAAAATGCTTTTTTTTTTTTTATTAAGGTTTTTCACGGTGCGCGCACCCCGCGATTTTTTGAAAAAAAAAAAAAATTTGGTTTTTTTTCACCCTTCTGGGTCCTTCAGGGACCCCCTGGCAAAGGCTAGCGGGTCAGGAACTCTGTACCCTGCCCCCTTTTCACGTTCTCCACCTTTCTGTTTCACTGTCACACACAAAACACACAAAATGGCGGCCGACACTTCCTGATTTCGACCGATTCGAACGTTGACTGACATGTAACCACCAATCAGTATTGCGCTCGCGCATGTTAGGGTGCGCGCACCGTGCGCGCACGGTGTGCGCTTATAGATATTTATGTACTTTTAAGTGCAATTTTCTCAGGAACTACTGAACAGATTGACACCATATATGCAAAAGGCACATGCCTGACCTGAGGACTACCTCTTTGCCAAATTTCAAGTAATTCTGTTCAGCCGTTCGGGCTGTACCTTCGACTAAAGGTCCTATGGGAAAATGCATGGGGAAAACGTGTTTTAGGACCCCCCTATTTTCTCAGCCCCCGCTTGACGAATCACCCCGAGACTTTCGGGGTAGGAGCTGAGCGGAGCGCCCCATTAGTTTTGAAAATTTCGCGAGGATTCGTCAACCGGCGCCAAAGTTATTCAAAATAGAATTTTCAGATTTCCTATGGAAACTCGGTCCTAACTATAACTATCTACTGCCGACCGCCAGTAGATAAAATATATATATATATATATATATGTGTTTGTATATATATATGTGTGTGTGTGTGTGTGTGTGTGTGTGTGTGTGTGTGTATATATATATATTCACTGAAAAAACATAGGTTTCAGGCCTGATATAGTTAGGAATTAGCATTTAAAAAACCTTAGAAATTCACTGAAAAAACAATAGGTTTTTAGCGGTGTTGTAGTTAGCTGGACATTTCACTCGAACAAAACCATTGAAATTCCTCCGATATATTTAGTTGTACTAACTACATCTCGCGCGCCCGCAATCCACTGCTGATGATGTCACATATTTCATGACATGGTCCGTGACATCACTGATGACATCTCAAATGACATCACTGATGACATCCCTGATTATGGAGGGGGGCTGCGCAGCCACCCTCCTCTGGCCACTTTAAGGCCCCGGGGACCCCATCCCCCGGGGCCGGCCATTGTTTATTTATTTATTTTTATTAATTGGGAGGGGGGCCGCGTGGCCCCCCTCCCAGGCCACTTATGGCCCCAGGAACCCCGTCCCACGGGGCTTGGCCTCTGTTGGGGGCCGTGGGGGGTCCCCAATCCCCCCACGGTCCCAGCTGACTCCCCACGTCCTGCGGGACCCGGCATTGCTTTTCCACATGGGGAGCAGCTAACATGCTGCTCCCCATGTGGAAAAGCAATTAGCTTTGCTTCATTTAAGCGAGAGCAGGTTTCCTTGCTCTCGCTTCAATGAAGCAAAGCAGTTTGCAATGACAGGGTGGGAGCCGCGAGGCTCCCGCCCTGTCATTGCAAACTATAGTGTCCCGGGGGTGGGCACCCCAGGACACTGCAGGAGCCGGCCCTGGGGGGTGGTGGTCCCCCAGGCCTATTCAAGGCTCCAGGAGGGGGACCATGTGGCCCCCCTCCCAGACGGACAAGTTGCTCCGGGAGGGTGGCAGTCCCTGGGGCTGGGGGGGCCTGAGAGCCCCCCCATCCCAAATAATTTTAAGCCCCGAGGGGGGCGGTCCGTGGGGCTGTGGGGGGGCTGTGAGCCCCTCCACCCATTTTCTGTAAGCCCCGGGGGTGGTGGTCCGTGAGCCCGCCCGCATATAGTACACTTTTTTTATTTCTGCCCCCGGGATTTGGCCAAAGAAGCGCGGGAACCCCGCGCTTCTTATTTTTTTTTTTTTGCCAAAATTCGCGCTGGGTGCGCAAATCTAGCCGATTTAAAAAAAAAAAAAAAAAAAAAAAAAAAAGAAAAATATATATATATACTTTTTGTGGTCCTGGGGGTCCTTATGGGACCCCCGGAGCAGGCCTAGGGGGTCAGGGTGTATCTACCCTGCCCCCTTGTCGCGTTTTTCGCGTTGGTTTTATAGGTTTCTTGTGCCTCGGTTCTACCGAGGCACAAGATGGCTGCCAACACTTCCTGATCTGGAGTGTTGAAAGCCAATTAGAATACAGCTCGTGCACGGCAGGGTGCGCATTGGGTACGGGGAGGGTGTGCGGATCCTCCGAGGCCATAGATATATCTATCTTTTTAACTCTAATTTTCTCAGGAACTACTTAACGGATTTACACCATTTAAGCAAAAGGCACGAGTCTGAACTGAGGACTACCTCTTTGCCAAATTTGGTGTAATTCCGTTCAGCAGTTCGGGCTGTAGCTGCGTCAACCGGTCCTATAGGAAAATGCATGGGGAAAACGCGCTTTTCTCGGCCCCCGCTTGACGAATCACCGTGAAATTCTCAGGATAGGAGCGGACCGGAGCTGGCCAAAAGTTTGGAAAATTTCGCGAAGATTCGTCAGTCGGCGCCAACGTTATTCCAAATAGAATGTTGCGGATTTCCTATGGAAAATAGGTCCTAACTATATCTACCTTCTGGCGACCGCCAGTAGGTAATATATATATGTATATATATATATATATATATATATATATGTGTGTGTGTGTGTGTGTGTCTGTGTGTATATATATATTTTTTTAACATTCAATCATTGCAATCATTTAATTTCTTAATTAGAGCATGACACTGTTTCTGCATACCTAGTACATTTTTATTTTTGTTTTTATCTTTGCTTATGTGAGTGCATAGATTTTTAAGTTAATTAATTACTAGATCATTTTAAACATCCGTTACATCCTTTGCTGTTGCTGGAATCTCTAGTTTGGTCTAAAATTAGTTTGGGCATCTTCCTCATCAACGATATGAACTTAATGTTGGAACTAAGAGACTTGGATACTGAGACCGACATGGAAGGTGGAAATGGGGATGCAATATCTATGGCACAAGAGCAAGGCATTAACATAGAGGAAGATGCCCCATCAAATTTATGCGGAAACAAACAGAGTATCATGCTTTAATTAGGAAATTAAATGATTGTGATGATTGCATAGTCAGAAATGTTGATAAAGGGGGCAATATTGTCCTATGGGACAAAACGAAGTACCTAACAGAGGCGCATAAACAACTGAAAAAGAAATATCTGAAAGAAACACGTTAGTTAGATTCCTTACCTTAGAATATCCCCAGGCGTCAGGCTGGATCCGGAAAGATTTTCATCAGCAGTACCCTTGCGCGTCGGTAGGCGTTGTCTGCGACTCCGCGTTTGTCGTCGGCGTTGTGATTGCCGGGATGACCTCGTCGGAGTACTTAGACGCCGCCCTCGCACGCTGACGTCAGTTCTTATTTTTTCCGCGCCAGTAAGCGCAGATCCGGGAAGAGCGTACCCTTAGTCAATTTTTTACTAACTTTTTGGACATTTTTGTCTCCCTTTTCGAGTCGACTTCGACTCCTGGTGCCGGTAGGGATGCCCGGGTTCAAGCCGTGTGACGCCTGTCACCGACTGATGACGGCTACCTACCCCCACCATCGGTGTCTCTACTGCCTTGGGGCAGACCATGATGACAAGTCGTGTCCCGACTGCCGGGCCTTGACCTCGAAGGCTAGGCGGGAGCGGTCCCGCAAGCTCCTCGAGATCCGGCAGTCGGCTCCGTGCCGCTCAAGGTCCCGGTCGAGGAGGAGGTCGAGGGACCGGTCGCGGAGCCGAAGCCATCACCGCTCGTCGGGCTCGAAGTTCTCGCATTCAGGTAAGTCAAGGCACAGTAAAAAGAAGTCGAAGAAGCGACATCACTCTTCTGACTCCCTCGCCGGTCGTGCGACTCCGCCAAGGGTTCGGGTGGCACCACACGCGCGGCTCTGCCGGAGCCGCGTCCGGTCTCATACCCTCCGGTCCATGGGCCTCACACGACTCCGGGCGAGATTTCAGACTTCCTCGTGGCCATGAGGAGTCTCGCTCTGCCGTCGAGGCCTGTCGGCGTGCCTCCGGGCCCCACAGGTCCGACTGGGGGCCTAGCGAGCCGGCGGCTTTGGCCCCGGCGCCGTTTTCGACTTCGGGCCCGACGCCGCAGGTCCCCGTGGGATCCAGGCCTGGATCCCGGTCTACGCCGGTTGATGTTACCACCCCTCCGCCGGCGCCGACCCCCATGGTGCCGCCCCCGGCGCCGTCTTCGGACTACGCCACCCCTAGTTTCAGCCCCGGTCGGACCGGCGCTGATGGGTGAGCATTTCATCTATAACCCGGCTCTGTCCTTTCTGCCTGTTTACCAGGAGACGGATGAAGGGGGAGGACTGGGAGGGGTCTGAGGACCCTCTGGCACAGCAGTGCTAGTTAAGTAAGGACTGGGCAGACGAGCTGGGGGATGCCAGTGGTCTTGACACTTCGCCTGACACTGGCTTCATCTCTCCTCCTTCCGTGGCTACGGAGGAGGGTGCGACTTATTCTGTGGTGCTGCGCAGGGCTGCCAAGGCCCTACACCTGGAACTCCCTGCAGCGGTCATGAGGACTAACCTCCTCACTGAGGTGCGTCAACTGCCAGTAAGCTCTTCGGAGACTCTACTGCAGTTTAATGAGGTCCTCACCGATGTTCTGATGGGCACTTGATCCAAGTCCTCCACAGTCTCTCCTGTGGATCGGAACGTGGCCTGGCGCCACCGCCCTGCTCTGTGCGACCCCATCTTTCTGTCGGTACACCCCACCCCTGAGAGTCTGGTTATCCACGCCTTCCCGTCCGCTCCTCCGGATCGGGTATCCAAAAGGTTGGAGCAGTTTGGGAAGAAACTGTTTTCCTCCCTCAGTTTGGGGTTGCGGTCCATTAATACCGCGTGCCTTTTGGACCGTTACACCCACTCCTTGTGGGATACCGTGGCGGACGTGCTGCCCCAGTGTCCGGAGGAGGCCAGGACACGGCTCGCCCAGGCTGTTGCTGAGGGGCGGGATGCATCACGGTACTCCATTCGATGTGGACTTGACACCACGGACTCGCTGGGTAGAACGATTCAGAGCACCCTCATGGACATGCCCTTTGATGGCCGTCGCCTTTTTGGCGTCTAAGCGGATAGTGTGTTGGAGCGCTTTAAGGACTCCAGGGCTACGGCCAAGTCCTTGGGCCTCTCGGCCCCGCGCCCACAAACTTCCGCTTTTCGTCCCTTTCGTGGCCAAGGAAGGGGAGCCCCTGCACGTTCGTCCAGCCACAGGCCGCAGAACCAGCCTCAACGCGGTCGTGGACGTGGGTTCCGCCGTGGCGGAGCAGGGGGACAAAGAGCCGGTCAGTCCACATCTGCTCCCGCAGCACCTGCCTCAAAGCCTTCCTAGTCAGAGTTTTCAGGCCCATTCCACGCTAGTGGGAGGCAGAGTTAGCCATCACCTGCTCCACTGGCGTACCATCACTTCGGACAGGTGGGTGTTGCAAATCGTCTGAAGGGGCGACCCCACCAGCCATGCCAGCGCTTTACCACTGCATGTCAGGGGATCACTTGCGACTTCTGCAGGAGGAAGTTACGGCCCTCTTGGCCAAGGGGGCCATCGAGCAAGTTCCTAGCCCAGAATTAGGACGGGGTTGTTACTCCCACTACTTGCTGGTTCCCAAGAAGGGCAAAGGGGGCCTACGCCCTATCTTGGACCTCAGGAGCGTCAACGCCTTCCTCCGGAAGGAGAAGTTCAAGATGCTGACTTTAGCTCAGGTTCTGGCTGCCCTAGACCCTGGAGACTGGATGGTAGTGTTGGACTTGCAGGACGCTTATTTCCACATCCTCGTCCTGCCGGCCCACCGGCGTTACCGGAGGTTCACGGTAGGCCACGAGCACTTTCAGTTTACCGTGCTCCCCTTCGGCCTCACCAGTGCCCCTGAGGTGTTCACCAAAGTGATGGCGATGGTCGCAGCTCATCTGCGCAGATTAGGGGTTCCAGTCTTCCCCTATCTCGACGACTGGTTTTGAAGGCGGGCTCACCCCGAACAGTCGTCTCCCACCTCCAGACTACGGCCGACCTCCTGCATTCGCTGGGATTCTCTGTCAACGTGCCGAAGTCACGTCTGAGTCCATCCCAGAAGCTCCTCTTCATCGGAGCGGTTCTGGACTCGGCGAAGTTTCGGGTGTATCCTCCCGAACAGCGGGTTCGGGATATTCAGGCCCTGATTCCGATCTTTCAGCCTTTATCCTGAGTTTCGGTCAGGTTGGTCCTACGGCTGCTGGGTCGGATGGCCTCCTGCATCCTGCTGCTACATCACGCCAGGTGGCGGATGCGGGCTCTGCAGTGGGACCTGAAGTTCCAGTGGGTTCAACATCAGGGCAACCTGTCCGACCACGTCCTGATCTCGGAGGGCACTGCAAGACAGTTGCAGTGGTAGCTCACGGACCGCGATTGGGTCAGTGACAGATCCCTCTCCCTACCCTAACCGGAGCACGTAGTAGTGACAGATGCGTCCCTCCTGGGATGGGGGGGCCACATGGGAGAGGCAGAGATCAGAGGCCTCTGGTCTCCGGCGGAGTCCCGGCTCCATATCAACCTATTGGAGCTGCAGGCGATCCAGCTTGCACTGAAGGCATTCCTTCCCTCTGTCCGGGGAAGTGTAGTGCAGGTGTTTACGGACAACACCACCGCCATGTGGTATTGCAACAAACAGGGCGGGGTGGGGTCGGGTCGTGGACCTTTTGTCAGGAGGCTCTGCACCTCTGTACATGGCTGGAACATCAGGGCATCCACCTGGTGGTTCAACACCTGTTGGGCTCTCTGAACACAAGGGCGGACGAACTCAGCGCCGGTACATGATGGATCATGAATGGCGTCTGAACTTGGACGTGGCGCAAGGCCTCTTTCGGCAATGGGGAGAACCTTGGTTAGATATATTTGCCACTGAAGAGAACGCGCAATGTCATCAGTTCTGCGTGTTGGAATTTCCAAGGCTGCACTCGCTCGGGGACGCTTTTCGTCGCGAGTGGAGTTGCGGTCTGTTATACCCCTTTCCGCCTATACCACTTCAGCACTCTGGGCAGAAGAAGATCAGGCGCAATCGGGCCCTAGTCATCCTTGTTGCTCCGGATTGGGCACGAAAATACTGGTATCCCGAGCTACTCAGTCTGTCCATCGATCCCCCGATTCGACTGCCTCTTCAGGAGGACCTTCTGTCGCAGCAGCAGGGGACGGTCCTCCACCCAAACCTGTCCAGCCTCCACCTCCGTGGAGATTGAGCGGTGGCAGTTGATGTCCTTTGACTTGCCTCCTGAAGTCTGTGATGTCATTCTGGCAGCCAGGCGTCCCTCCATTAAAACGGTATACACCTACAGGTGGAACAAATTTGTGGCATGGTGCACAACAAAGGCTGTGGATCCCCTTTCCGCACCTCTTTCTGAGGTTCTCCTTTTTCTTCTTTCCCTGGCCCAGCAGGGCTCTGCTCTGGGCACCATCAAGGGATATCTTTCAGCTGTTTCTGCCTTCTTAAGGCTTCCTGATCAGCCTTCTCTTTTCAAGTCCCCTGTTGTAAATAGATTCTTAAAAGGCATTACTCACATGAATCTGGTGTTAACCGATCAGATTTGCGCTCCCTTTGAGCCACTTCATAACTGTCCTCTTCGTCTTCTGACTCTCAAGACTGCTTTCCTGGTTGCCATCACCTCTGCCAGAAGAGTGAGTGAGCTCCAGTCTCTTTCTTCTAAACCTCCTTTTCTCTCTGTCCATCCGGACAAGGTTGTTCTGAGGACTCGCCTTTCTTTTCTTCCTAAGGTGGTTAATGCCTTTCACATCGGGCAGTCGTTTACCTTGCCCACCTTCTTTCCGCCTCCGCATCCCTCGAAAAAGGAAGAGAGGCTCCACCGTCTGGACCCAAAACGTGCGCTCTCCTTCTATCTGGACCGCACCAAACAGTTCCGGGTGGACGATCAACTCTTCGTTGGCTACGTGGGCGCTAAGAAGGGCGGGCAGTGGACAAGCGAACCATCTCTTGGTGGGTCGTTTTGTGCATTAAGGCCTGTTATTCCTTGGCTAAGAAGGATCCTCCTGTGGGGCTGAGGGCCCATTCCACTCGGGCCACAGTGGCTACTACTGCCTTGGGACCGGGAGTCCCTCTGCAGGACATTTGTCGGGCTGCAACGTGGGCTTCGCTGCACACGTTTGCCAAGCATTACTGCCTGGACAGCCAATTCCGGAGAGACGGCTTCTTTGGTCGTTCCGTTCTCCAGGACTTCCTGGTGTGATCTTGGTTCGCAGACACACCACCGGGGTTAGTATTGCTGGGATATCTATTCTAAGTTAAGGAATCTAACTAACGTGTTTCTTTCAGATGAACAAGTTACTTACCTTCGGTAACAATACATCTGTAAGAAACATTAGTTAGTTAGATTCCTTACCGCCCCGCTCATCCTCCCCGTTCTGCGAACTGATATCTAGGGTTAATGTCATCCCTTTCAGGGCCCTAGTTTCATGGCACCATTGTCAGTTTCTTGCATGGCTCTGCGTTCCTGGAGCAGAAAGCTATGTACAGAACTGACATCAGCGCGCGAGGTCAGCATCTAAGTACTCAGATGACGTCATCCCGGTGATCACGACGGCGGACGCAGAGTCGCAGACGACGCCTACCGACGTGCAAGGGTACTGCTGACGAAAAATCTTTCCGGATCCAGCCTGATGCCTGGGGATATTTTAAGGTAAGGAATCTAACTAACTAATGTTTCTTACAGATATATCGTTACCGAACTTACTAAAAGGAGATGCTTTACCTGTACATCGGACTTCATGCCCCACAATGCATCTAGGGAAAGCGTAAGATCCACACGCCCATGGAGGGTGGGCATGTTCAATAAATACCGGAAATGAAATGTGCAGGCCTCAGGTGTGCCGTTTTTTGCCCAGGAAGAAGGGGCTTGAGGCCCTGAAACGCGTAGGCAGCATGAAAAGAAACACGCATTTTAAAGGCTAACTGCATTTACTAAGCTGGATGGCAGAGCATCGTGAGTGATCCTCCAAGCTTCAGGGCAATTTGTTTATTCATAAAGATCACGGCTGCCCCGGCCGTGGGAGGAAGCACCGTCATCGGTTGGGACTGAATGCACTTTCCAGCTGATGTAAGCCGTAGCTCTGAACTCATCAGGACTTTTACCGGCACGATGTTCTATATGCTAAATAGAGCTGGCTTTTCAATTGTGTGACTCACTCAGAGGTAATAATGTTTATACAATTGTAAACGCACGCATGAACTTACTAAAAGGAGATGCTTTACCTGCACATCGGACTTCATGCCCCACAATGCATCCAGGGAAAGCGTAAGATCCACTCGCCCATGGAGGGTGGGCATGTTCAATAAATACCGGAAATGAAATGTGCAGGCCTCAGGTGTGCCGTTTTTTGCCCAGGAAGAAGGGGCTTGAGGCCCTGAAACGCGTAGGCAGCATGAAAAGAAACACGCATTTTAAAGGCTAACTGCATTTACTAAGCTGGATGGCAGAGCATCGTGAGTGATCCTCCAAGCTTCAGGGCAATTTGTTTATTCATATATATATATATATATATATATATATATATACATATACATACACACACACACACACAACTCTCAGTCCCCGCCATCTTACAGATGGGGGGACCCAGCCAACCAGAGTGAGGCATATGCCCCCCTCCCACTGGAGGGTGGCATATTAGGGGTGTACCCACCCCAAGGAAGGGACCCATTGGTCCCAACCATTTTCTTACCTGTAACGCACCTAAATCTATTATTTAGGGGCACCCCCGAACTTTGCCTCCGCAGGCAAGAAACTACAAGAATAAAAGAAGGACCGAACAGCTGCCACAAAGCTACCTACCAGCCTGCCCCACCTTAAACCTGCAGAAGCGAAACTCTGGTGTGTCCTGCAGCCAGGAACCTAAAGAACGCCATGGACCTGCCCTGCCTTCCAAAGAAAACACTTTGTCTCACGTGAACACTGAATGTGTTTACAAACAGACTCCAGCTTCGGTGAAATCCGTAAGTCTGCATCCGTCGCTCACAGCCCTAGTTAGAGTGGCCCAACACCACGAGGAGGTCTCCCCGGCGATCCTGACGCAAGATCCTGTGATCTCTGACCTGCCTCCAGCCGATCCCTGCAGTTCAATCCCAAAGGTCCCCCCAACCACGACTAGGAGCTGGTAAGAAGATATGACCCTAAAAGACACCCCTGCACCCAACGCCCCACGGCCTTGGGTGGCCCAACCGACGGTGTCTAACAAACCCCCAGCATCCCAACTTACCTCTCCAAGTGGTGGTCGCACCCAGAAGGCCTTCGTCCCTGAACCTGCAGTGCGTGTGCAAACCGGTGAATCCCTAGCAAAAGTAACAGGGCACCTGTCGACAAAACAGCATCCTGCACCCAGTTGTCCTTGTGCCACTGAGGGTGTACCTTTGGTGCTATCTTGAACCCCCATTTCCCCTGAGCTTAGGTCCAGGAGCTTTGCTCCCACAACGTTGTGGCCTGCTCGAGAGCAGCCACCAACCTTAGGCCCCCTATCCCCCATAGGATAACATTGGGCCTCAGCACTCTGCACCCAGCCGCCCTAGTTCCGCTGAGGGTGTAACAAGAGTGCATCCTTCACCTTGTAGAGTAAGTCTCTAAAACGATAACAAAATAACCAAAACGATTTTACTTACCTGTTTACAGGAAATGTCCCAGTGTAGTATCCAGGTATACTACACTGTGTAAGAAAAGTAATCCGTAAATTAATTTACTTGACATCCTATTGAAAAGCCAATACAAAGTATATGTACAATATTTCAAAGCATTGCATTACCAGTGATTCTACTCTAATCAAATCAAAGTATATATACAACTGCAATTCAAACTGTGTGTTATTACTGCAAAGTATAAATCACTTACCTGTGCCAGGCTTTCTTGGTTCTAGGAAATAAAATAAATAAAAGAACATTTTTATACAAAACAAATTGGTCTGAAGTTCAGTCTTTGAGTGTGGGACTATAATTTGCTGACTGTGTACAACAAATGCTTAACACTACCCTCTGATAGGGCTGCGTAACCAGCACCAAAGGTACACCCTCAGCGGCACAAGGCCAACTGGGTGCAGGGTGCTGTTTTGTCATCACTCCTCGAGAGTGGCGGCGATGTGAATGACCCGGCCACCTGCCCCAAAGACACACAGACCGCATAGGCACGGATTAGGACGGGCGTGAGAACCAAAGCCCACCCCCCAGAGAACCAGAGACTAATGCAGGGGAGAGAGACTGCGCTCAGGAAGGGGGACAGATTGGAAGCAGGAGTGCGTGGCCTGGGAACTACCCACTTAAGGGCAGTGATAAAGATGCTCCAGGATTGGCCCCTATGAGGAGAGTGTCTGGATCTAAAGGCCTAACCCACACATGTTAGAAGCTGCTACATGGTAAATGGGCAGAGGTGAGTGGAGTCGTATCCTCCTGCTGAGAAGTGGATGAAACCCCACGACAGATGGAGCCCCAGAAAACACAACATATGCGAAGCGAACCCCGGCTGGGGGAGGGGCGGGGGGAGTGCTACCACACTGACTGGTGAATTCAGGCAACTGGTTTGCCTACCACCACCAGCGCCGTGAAGAGAATTTGAGCATACAGTGAATAACGGGCTAAAACTCTACCTGTGCAGCAGGATAGGAGATGATCAAACGGTCCACATCCTAGCCCAGTGGGCTGAACCTCTGAAAACAGGGGAAAAGAAGAGACCGGCAACAACATCAATTGATATACCACTTCTGACAGCCTGAGGAAGCTGCGGGGGCATCACTGTAGAATCATTAAAAGACACGGATGACATATCAGGACGCCCAGCAGTGGATCCTCGGACGGGGATAGCGAAAACAGCTATTGACTCACTGCAAGCCTTAACTCTGCTTCCAAGAGAATGGCGAGAGACCAGGAACCAAAAACCCAGACGCAGGTGTATTAAGACAAATAGAAATTGACTATGGAGCAGGACCTGCCCTGAACCTAGGGATGAAGTTGTTAAACAACTATGACCAGGTATCAGTCATAATACTACCTAACATTAAAGGGGAAGCAGCATCAGTGGCAATCCACCAACACCTAAGGGTGTTCTCTCCATTAGAACAGGAGAACGAACTACCCAAAATAATGGACACAGCGTATACAGAATTAGGCAGGGATAGTTTGGGGGAAAAAGCTTTAAAACCTCAACTACAGGGCAGTCCAGTGAAGGACACTTTTAAACAGGCACCTACGTCTTCTAAAAAGAAGTGGGATAATAAAGAAACCTCTAAAGATGAGAGATCTCAGTCCCGAGGTAGGTCTCCTCAACAGGAGCACTCTGAATAGAGATACAACCTCAGGAATCTGGATAATATTAGGAAACCTGACAGGTATCAGGATACTGATACACGTTCCTCTCATTCCTCGAAGAAAGGCTCCGAAAGAAAAGGACGGTCCAGACACAAGCAGCGCGCTCAAGACTTTACCTCTAAAAAGAAGATAAGCAAAATCCTAAACCTCAATTTAAGAAATAGAAAGTTGCTGGTCTGAAAATCAGACATGCCCCAGAATTCTGAGGACACAACTTCTGACGATGCTAGACAGTGCGGCAGAAGTAACAATAGCTCGCCTGAACCTGAAGGAATTTCTGGTGACAGCGGAGTTGAATGATTACATCACAGTGGAAACACCAGACACCAGGGTGAGCGTCCCACATAAGTTATTTGAAATAACACTCCGGATGGAAGGGGACAAGCCAAGGAAAGTAAGAGGTCTTTTTTGGATGAACTTATCTGGTTATGACATCCTGTTAGCAGAACAAGATTGGCCGCCTGCACTCGTAAAAGAGTGCCCTAGGGAAGAAAGTATAATTTTTCCTGCATTTTCCAACCGCGTTCCCGTTCACCTTAAACATACATATGCACTGGAATTGGCAGTAGCCCTAGCCCCTGCATTGTACAAAAATCACGCAGGGTGGGATGAGAACTCAACCTACCAAGTGATTCCATTAAAAGTTTCACCTAATGCTCAGAGGCAATACCCAATAAAGCAAGAAGCTAAAAAACAAGTCGGGGAGATCTTAGATCAACTTGAATACCAGGGGGTCATTGAAAAATGTACCTGTCCAATGAACAATCCTTTGTTTCCCGTTTCTAAACCAGACAATACATATTGTCTAGTATTAGATTATAGACATTCAAACTCATGCACAAAGACATTTGCTGTCCAAAATGCACACAGTGCTGTTCTAATGAATAACATTGTGCGCAAAAAATACAAACCCACACTTGATATCTCAAATGGATTTTTCTGCCAAAATATATCGCCTGAAAGCAGGTATCTAACAGCCTTCAGAACGTTAGGGTCACAACGCCAATTTTGTCGACTCGCCCAAGGGTACAAAAATAGCCCAGAGGTATTTTCTGCAAGAGTAACAGAGTTACTTCAAAAATTTGATGAAGAAGCGTTGTCCTATGTGAATGATATTTATCTGACAGACGACGACTTGACCAGGGTAAGCACCATTATTATGGGATTTGCCACAGAGGGCTACAAATTCAACTTTAAAAAATCGAAAATAGCCTACCTCAATGTCCTATTTTTGGGATATGAGCTGTCAAGTGAAGGCAAAAGTCTGGCAGCTAACTTTTTAGAAACGTGTGCGCTGCTCCAGCCTCCACAATCATTGAAACATTTACAATCAATACTAGGATTCCTAAATTTCGGCAGAACATACATTTTTGATTATGCACAAAGGGTAAAACCTTTCTATGAATTAATCAAACCTGACTTTTCAGTCAGAGAATGGACCCAAGAACATACTAATATTCTTTGTTTACTCCAGGAAGGCATGTTTGCTTCCAAACATTTCCAAACACACGTAAACGTACACCACATGGTGATCCGAATAATTGCGGGTCAAAGCGGGTACATTTAGTTGACCTTTAATGAGGGAGAAACTGTACCAATCTCATACAAATAACACCTCTACACAAATGCAGAAATGCTTCTCACTTCAACAGAAAAAATCCTGACAGATGTTCAAACTGCTGTAGCAAAAGAAAGAGCACTGGCTCAGGGGAAACGCATTATTGTTGTAACTCCGGTACCGGCTTTAGAAGCTGTTTCAAAAGCCAGAATCCCGAATGCGAAAGCCTTACATCCAAGATGGATATAATGGGCTAATTCTCTTACTGCAACAGATGTTGAATACAGATTGATCCAAGTTTAAAAACTCAAGCATTCCTGCAATATGAACAAGAATATCCTCTACCAAATGAAATCTTGCCTCTTGACCAGTATGAATATATTATTTACACTGACGGATCTGCTCAATAGGCGATAGGAAGTAAGCAGCAATATTTTTCGACGTGCTATCGTTAATGGTCACATGTGTGATGGCAAGTTCCATCCTAGCTGCACAAAGAAGCAATCTCTAGGAGACTGCACGGCGCAGTTGGCAGAATTAAAAGCACTGATACTGGCACTTGTAAATATGGATCACGAATTCCCCACACTAATCGTGTGCGATTCTTTTTACTGTGTACAGTCGTACAATGAGTACTTGCAGCATTGGGAATAAAACGGGTTGAAGGATGCAAAAGGTGGCACAATTAAGCATAAAATGCTATGGGAACAGGTAGCAGAATTGAAAACCGAGCTACCGAGGACTCACGTGACCCATACACTGAGTCATTAACGTGATGGCGTTCACGTTGAAGGGAATTCATTGGCTGATGAAGCCGCAAAGGGGGCTGTACACACTGCTTCCGTATCTGCGCTGATTCGTTCGAAAACGAGAATAGACGGAGATATAATGGTAGCTATCATCACTTCACGCAAAGGCAGCACAGCAGTACCTAAAACATTTCCACTCAAATACTCCTATAAATTAGATGCACAAAACATTCCATATGCTCAGATTTCTGGAGTGGGGGATCGAGTAATACCAAATATGGATCGTAGGAAAGGTTTAATACTAGCTGCACACAAGGGTTTGGGCTCTGCGCACACAGGCGTTACAGCGACTATTTCTTTACTGAAACAGCGCTATTGGTGGCCAGGGTTATCCAAGAAAACTAAAGACTATGTTTTGAACTGCAACATCTGCCAACAGATGAAAGGCTCCACCGTTGCACGCCTGGCACAGACACCATTGCTAAAGTCAGAGAAACCTCTTGCATGTGTGTACTTGGACCACTGCGGCCTCTTACAAACAGACGGGGCTTACAGGTATATCATGGTTGCAGTGGATTCATGCTCGAGATTCCTATGGGTATGGCCTCCGCGTTTTGCGGATGCTCAAACTGTTATAAAAGATTTGCGAGTCTTTATCGGTACATACACAGTTAGCACATTACACTCTGACCGCGGCCCTGCGTTTAGCTCTCGGGCTTACAAAGAGGCCATGGATGGAATGGGCGTAGCATTGCGGTTCTCATCTCTGTGTCATCCTGAGGGAAATTCTGTTGTGGAGAGAAAAAAACTAGACTTAAAGCAATCTTTAACAGCTAGGGTATTAGGCAAGGGCGGTAGTTGGGTCTCACACCTTTATGGGGTACAGAGGGCATTAAATAACCAGCCAAGAAGCTCTCTAGGGGATGTCACTCCATATGAGATCCTCTTTGGGACATGAATGTGGGTGCCTGATCTTGATTGTGAAGGCGCAGTGGCGGATGGAAAACCAATTGACATCCATGATCGTTTGGCTGTTTTACAGGATCTAAAAGAATCCAGGACAACACAAAGCAATGTCCATCTAAAGCAGACTGCCACTGAAGAAGTCAAGGTAGTCGCGGCAAGACCTGTCTGGATCCCAAAGGTCGGGGATCTGGTCAGAGAGAAAATTGCGGACAAAAAGGAATTTGGACCCTCTTACAGAAAACCTGTACCAATCCTTGTAGTACACGGAATAAGAACTGTGCTGCTCTCGCCTCTTGCTGAAGAAAAGATTTGTCTCAATTGACTTAATCAAACCACACTATGTGGCCAATACTAAACAGTAGGCCTAGTGGTCTCCGATGTAGCAGACGTATTCCTCTAGCTACAATCCAAGAAGTTCAAACAGAAAGACTCCTCACGTTTGAAGAGTCACCTGTAAGGAATGAAGGACTAAGCAACAAGGCTATGGAACTTGTTCCACTTGAACCAAACATTCAAAATCAAAAAGAAAATATGAATAATTCACAAGTTGCAATTAGACCTTATACAGATGTCTACATCAACATGCCTTGTCGAGAGGAAAATAAAATTTCAACTAATCCTGATGCAATTCCAACAGTTGATCGAACTGCTTCTGGCTATTTCATTAACTTTGAAACGTTTTCACTGGATCCAAGCGAGCTGGAAACGACGCCAGCCAAAACACCATTCAAGCAAGAATTAAAGAACTTTCTTCTCTTTTTTTAAAAGACATACCTGGTATCACCTTGGATTGAACTCTGGGTAATTTCTGGAATAATGTTTTTTTCTTTTATGGCTAGGTTTAGTTTTGACTTTTAGTGTGCTTATTAATGGACATTATCTTCAACAAGATTTCACAGCAGGTAAGGTCAACATCCTCCTCAAGCCACACACATCGTTACATCGTGAACAAAGAGACTTATCATTAGTGAACATCACAGCTGTTCCTATACTGGATGGTATAGTATGGGACAAGGTTGATTTCAACATCTTCGGCCCGACCGAACTTTTAAAAATTAATCATGTATATAAAATACTTTTGAGTGATATCATTACCTCGAGTACATTTTCTGATGATTGGGACACTGAAACAGTTAATAACATGTTATCTGATTTAGAGAAAACTGCTGCATTTTCTAATAATGAAATGTTAAAAGGTTCATCAGATTATGACAAATTGTACTGTTATCAACATTTTGGTCATCATTTCCTGTACAAATCCATTTCACCTAGAAATGTGTTTGACTACAATCAGTGGGAACATTGCCCAACACCACCAAAAACAAGTCCACAGGCGTTTGCACAGAAATTTGCATACTTTTCAGGATTTAATACAACTGATCCAGCCTCATTTTATTATAAGGTTGAACCAACATCAGCACTGAAAATTATGTTGACACTAAACAGATTTACTCTGCTTCCTTTTTGGCCCAATTGTCTGAACAGGGTTTCGACCTATGGCAAGACGAAATTGACACAAAATTGATTTGGGGTTCGAGGAACTGGCAAGTCCAGGGTAAAGAGGCACTATTTAGAGCATGCCTCATTCCTCAGCAGATGATCTTTTTAAATGATACTGTGCAACAGACATCCTGTCATGGAATAGCCAAGATAAAGGACCTGAACGCTCCATGTTACCTACACCAACACGTGGGTGGCAGAATTCTTCTATAAAGGAAGGGGCACAGTTGATGACATGCTAAAGTACAATAGATCAGACCGAAATTGTAAGGAGTGGGTGGTTTGGCCCTTAGACACAAACACATGTCATAAACGGTTCCGGAACATCACCAAGGGACTCAGTATGCATAGGCCAGATCCACGATATGTACAGAGAGAACATCCAGGGGTAGTGACATCCTATAGTGTTGGGAAGGTGTGCCTAGATTGGCTAGAAACCTCAACACTTACAGAAGTAAAACAACACTTATCTTTACTTTCACAAGACATGGATCTTAGGGACTTTTTACTAGGACCTAGGAAACAACATCAAAAAGGTTTCATATATGCAGGCATTTATGCTGCCTATAATGAAATCTGGAAGATATCCCAACAAGAAGCCTCAGAGAGAATGCGGGAAATAGACGGTATAAACTTAGAAAAAGCTTTTGCTGTGGTGGATAATGGGTTAACAAATTTGACCTCCAGAGTATATTCATTCGGCAACATTGTATCTTCTGCTATTGAGTTACTGGAACAGGATTTTGCCATATTACAACACGGCCAATCACAGTTAAATTCTATTATGTTATCAAGCTGGACGCTGCAATCTTTGCGTGGAGGCCTTGTGCCTTGGCGTTTTATAAAATGTACGTCTCTGTTTTCAGAATACAACCTAACTGATCCACAGATTGAAATGGCACAAAGGGGAGCTAAATATACAATGCTGCAAATTGAAAAACTGGACAGACTACCATTTACAGTAGCTGAATTACCATCAACTGAGTGGCTAATCCATGGCCAAATCACTCTCCCGGTCACTACATTTCAGTTTCACTATTGCCTTGAGCGCAGGCAGGCAGATATGAAAAATTGGGTAAAGAATACATTAAGCAATCCTGGGATTTACCATATAGATTTTGATGCCGGAGTGGGGATCGAGAAGTGTTTCTTAGTGGTACTAAATGCAAGAACGCTTTTAGCGGTTCTCTCATATGCCAAGATATCGTTTTGCATGGAGCCTGTAATTGTTCAGTTTCAAATCTGTCTTGCCACATGAAAGGAACACCAGCTGCCGTAATATCGCCAGTGTTCGAGTTACTTTCAAATGGGAGTTACTTGATGCTGAACGATTAAGGTAGTTACGGCATGCTTCCAGGCATTGCATATCTGGTCACCATGAACACCAGGGTTACTTGCTGTATGCAAGTATTGTTTCCTCCGACAAATACAGTCAGGGAGGCACTAGTATGGCCTTCACTGAATGTTTCGTTGATACAGTTTGATGCTTTGAACAGAATGAAAGCCATGCTTTTACATAAAACCGTGCCACTGACCTCCGCTCGAGAAACCATTGAACTTCAAGTTGCAAGGACCTTGACTGAAATGCAGGCGCTAATTCGAACAAACTGCCCCCTACATTTCGTAGAAATGGTGGGACGTATCTTTAACATGTCCAATCCGAGTGGCATTATACACCTATTTAAGACCATAGGGTCCGGATTCCTTGGCACTTTCCATACCATCCTAGGAGTTATTCCTAACTTCATACACTCTTTGTTTGGAAGTATTTTCGGGGGTCTACCTCTAATACTGTTCGCTGTAGCTGGAATCAATGGTATAAGGTGGAGTGGGTGTTATATTTCATATCGGTGCATTAATATAGGTCCAGGGAACATCGTACACGTTCCCTACATCAGCTCCCGTTATTTCATATGAACGAGCCTTATAAGGACATAACCTCAAATAAGGACAGAATGCCTTATAGGGACATACGCCTTATTAGGACTGTAGCCTTTTATGGACTAAACCTTTCACCTAGTTCCATGCAGAGGGTGGGTTTTTCCCAATTGATATTGCTAAGTTGTCATCCATAGCACATATGAATAATTGATGAGTACACTCTCCAGGAGGTATACTTTACCTCTCCCATTGACGTTCAAGGTTTAATCCCCAACGTCCTCCTCATACTGAACAATGAGTAACACACGTACATAGACTGTATAAATTCAGCACCTCTTGCTATCAGAAGGCAGGAGGGACCCGAGACTTCAAGGCCGACACGGTGACCAGAGACGCTGCAGCTCCGGCATGATCTCGCTCCAGCTGACAGTAGTCTAACTATCCCTAGCGAGGTGTCCAGCTCAAATCCAGGACGAAGTCCCACACTCTCACTATTCAGGTATGGGGGTTCGACTCAATCCTAACGGGATTCTTGGCTCTTAGATTCTTGACTATTAGGCTTTTAGGCTCATTAGCTCTTTCACACCTACTTACATGCTAGGTACACTCAGGTACATCTAGTCAGGCATCTTAGGAGTACGCACTTTATTTTTATAAATGCATTTCATATTAATGTATATGTCCTTGACTATTGCAAAATGGTAAAACAATACTATTCCTTTTTATTCACTGTAGTACTGCTGGTTCTATATCTCTGCTACTGTGTTACAGTTGTAACAGCGCACTTATTCTACAACTACGGTACAATAAATTCTTATTGTAAAAACGCTCAACTGTTTCTTCTCGGTATCTCTCTGAGAGCAAAACAAGCATGCACGAGTGACTGGGTGAAAAGTAGTTGATTGTTTCCACAAGTCTGTGGTTATTTTGTTCTGAGGTTGCCAAGAACTAATCTCTCTGATAGCAGGAGATTCTAGTGGCTCTGTGAGTTAGCTAATGCAAACCATATGCTAACATATGCGGCGGGGGTACACAGAGTCAGTCTGCCTCCAGACCCACAGTATATGTTATTCGTAAACAGCGTAGGTCCTGCAGGACATGGTGTAGTGTTCTCCGGATGAAGAAGAGTCAGGAACACCAGGGAAGTTAGGAAGGTAGCTTTAATGCACCTCATCCACCAACTGCTCGCTTAAACTGTCTCCACTCGAATCTCAACAATATTCTAATACAGTGTGCAGTTCCAAAAGAAAGTTCCATATAACATGTAAGGAGCACACAAGCACTAAGCAACATTACACATCTTCCCTCTCAACAATAAAAATCATATCTGTCACTTATACGTATAAAGTAGAGATAAGAAGAAGACATTCTTAAATAAACCTAAAATGTTTGATAAAGCAAAAATAAATAAATTATACATAGTCCTTCATGTACGCAGGCAGTCTGCGCAACCTTTGACTTCTTTCTCTAAGGCCACTAGAAACTCCAGAACGACAAGAGAAAGAAGACGGAATACCAGACAATTTGGAATAAGAGTCAACATTATTACCAAGAGTCCCATGTGACGGGACATCGGGATTAACTACTACTACACGACTCTTATTCCAAATCCTCCCATCACTGGTCTTGACAGCATTCTTAAAAATGTTCACAACCGATCTAACATTAGTATATTTAGACCAAGGTCGACAACCAACAGGAGCTTTGATTTTAACATGATCACCAACTTTTACCAGTTAAAATTGAGCACATTTTTTTTTCATCAACATAGGACTTCCTAGCAAACTGCTTATCTAGTTCTCTATCCCTCCAATCTCCTATCTGATTGTTGACTAATCCTTTATTTAATTTAATCCAACCTGGACACAGTAATACATTGGGAATTCTCCTTTTAAAGAGCTCAAAAGGGGACCTCCCAGTGGTAGAATGGGGAGATATACGGTAAGCTGTGATTCTGTCTTGAAGTGAGTCTTTCCAATTCAGACCATTAGCTCTAGCAAGCTGTATGCTTTCCTTAAGTTTTGTTGACTCTTTCTATAGCTCCATTGTTTTCTGGGTGATAGATGGCACACCTTTTATGAAGAATGCCACAATTATTTAGAAAGCATTTGAACTAATTTGAGCAGAATTGAGGCCCATTGACTGAGAGAATGCTGTTGGGAAAACTTTCTCTCTTTAATATTTCTTGCAAGAACTTAATAACACATTCATTGGAAATTTCCCTAACTGCACCCACCTCTATCCACCTGGAATAGAGATCTAATACAACAATTAAGTAGGGAGTGTCACTCGCACCGTGTAGAGGCCCTACAATGTCAATGGAAATTTCATCCCAAGGGTGACTCGGTAATTTCCTGCAAACCATGGGAGTTTGGTTTGTTTTCAAAATTCTATCGCTAGCACAACATTCCGCACACTCACGGACCATTCTCTCAATTTCAAGATCCATGCCAGGCCACCAAAACTGTAACCTTAACAATTTTTTTGTTTTTACAATCCCAAGATGACCATTATGTACACAATTGAGTAATTTCTTCCTTATACCATGAGGTGGAACTAGTTTTGTACCTCGAGCAAGCATGCCATTAATGACCGACAGTTCATCAGTAATAAGAGACCAGGGCTTCTCCAAACACTTATTATTCATCAACATGTCCATCACCTTCTTTAGCTCATCATCTTTCCCAACTTCAACCTTCCAGTCAACTTCACTTACTGCACCTTCTGTAATTTCACATACATTAATTACATCATCCTCCTGAAACACTTCATCCTCAACACAATCATTTATGTCAACCAGTCTAGAAAGGCAATCGGCAGATTTGTTTATAACACCAGGAATGTATTCAACTTCAAAATTAAATTCTTGAAGAGAAATAATCAATTTCTTGATTCTAGATGAAATTGAATCAAGACCTTTCTTCTAGAACACTTCCTTTAGGGGTTTATGATCAGACAAAACACTAACTTTTGTGCCCCAAATCAAGTTCCTAAATTTCCTTAATGCCCAAAATATTGCTAAAGACTCTTTCTCTATAACAGAGTAATTAAGCTCTGACCCCCTAAGACATCTCGAGGCACAAACAATCAAACAGTCTAGACCACCTTTCCTTTGGAGTAAAACAGCACCTAAACCTTTATCACTGGCATCGGTCATGATATAAGTGGGATCACCAGGAACAAAGGCATGAAGCGCAGGGGCTTTTCTCAGTTCTTCTTGATTGAAACAAACTCCTCCATGCACATACTTGTCCATTGAAACGCTACATTCTTTACTGTGAGTCTGCTTAAATTGAGTTTTTCCTGCATACTCCGGAATGAACTTATTGTAGATTTCAACCATGCCAAGAAAAGATAAGCGCTCTTCCTTGTTAGCTGGTTGAACGATTTTTACAATAGAATCCACCAATTCTCTCTTAGAGAAAACACCATGCCCAGTAATACGATGACCAAGATAATTTACTTCCTCGACTCCAAACTTACACTTATCTTTTCTAAGAGATAGGCCAGCATTTCCAAGTCGTTCCAATACAGCAAAAACACGAACATTATGTTCTTGCAAGGAGTTACCAAAGATCAACAGATCATCCTGGTAACACTTAACACCAACAAGACCTTTAAGAATGCCGGACATAACTCGCTGGAACACTGAAGCAGCCGAAATCAACCCAAAGGGCATTCTTCGGGAATTAAAAAGTCCCCATGGGAATCACGAAGGCAGTTAAATCTTGGGAGGATTCATCTAATTCAACCTGATGGTAGGCCGAGGCCAAGTCTAGGGTCGTGAAGTATTTAGCGCCATCAAGAGTGCTAATCATCTCATCAATGTTGGGTAGAGGAAACTTATCAACAATAACTTCTTTGTTCAAGGCGCGCAAGTCAATTCATAAGCGTAGCTCCCCACTGGCCTTCTTGGCTACGACTATGGGAGCCAACCATTCTGTGGCCTCTACAGGTAAAATAACTCCTGCATTTATCAATTTCTCGATTTTTCTCTGAACACCATTTTGTTCGTTTAAAGGAATTCTTCTTACCTTGGCAACAACAGGTATAGCACCTTCTCTTATTTTATTACGGTGTTTATACCCTTTGAGACACCTAAGACTGTCTCTAAATATGTCTGAGAATTGATCAACAAAAACAGAAGAGGGATCATCAACAGCTTGGACCTGAACTTGTGGGGAGGCATTGGGATTCAACCGAACATCAAGTAAACGTTGATGAGGCCAACCCATAAGAGCATCTCCACGTTTAGCCACGTATATTTTCCCTGCAATCATTCTTCCACACAGATCAATCGTAGCTAAAACATTTCCCATCATCTTTATAGGTATGCCTCCATAACCCAAAGGGGAAAGATCATTCTTATTAAGTTTGACTTTGTTAATAAAAGGCTTACGAAAAACGTCCTCACCTATCATTGTCAAATGAGAACAAGAGTCAAACTTGAAGTTGAGAGGTACACCTTCAATGTTTACAATATGAGAAGGATGTTCAGCTCTTTCCTCATCAATTTGAAACGTAACTACTTTCACTTCTGGTTGAATTTTTGTGTTAGAGCGAACCCCTCTATTGACTTTGCTTTGGCAACATTTTGCAAAATGGCCTTTTCAACCACAGGTGTTGCACACAACACGCAAACCAGGACAAAAGGAGAGTTTGCAAGATGTCCTATGCGACCACACCTAAAACAAGTTGGTTTCCCACCAGTTGTAGGATTTATGACTTTGTTAGGCACAGAGACATTTTTGTCTTTATCCGTCACATTCTTCTGTACTTGGCACACTACTTCTTCAACTTTAGGTTCAGTTATAGTAGGTTTATTCTTCTCCCCACTGAGTTCGTCCACACACTTCATCATGTGCTCAACTTGTTTTGCGATTGATATAACTTCTTTCAAAGGAGGTTCGTCTTTTAACCATAGTTCCTTTCTGATATTATCATGTGCACACTTCAAAACAAACTGATCTCTGATCCTCTCTTCAACAGCAGGACCAAACTTGCAAGATGATGCAAGTTTCCGAAGGGCTGATACAAAATCTTCAACAGAGTCATCCTTTTTCTGCTTGCGAAGACCAAAGTGGTACCTCTCCATTATAGTACTTAACCGTGGCAGATAATGACGGTCCAATTGTAAGATACATGTTCGAGGCATATGAGCTGCAGATTACACACTTGTGCATAGATCGCCATCTGGTGTTGGGCCCGGATGTTTGCAGTTGTTTTTCCTCTTGGAAAGTCTTTGGAAGTCACGAGGTCGGTGACTCCTCGTTTGGATCGTATTGCGCATGGGTTTCGGCTCCATCCTCAGATTGTTTTTATCTGCCATCGGGCCCGAATGTGATCTTCGAGCTCCGGTTCCGAACAGGTTTCCAGTTCAATCGACGCGCAATTCTCACCCCAATTCGTGGTATTGTTTCGATCGCGATCTCCACACTCGACGCGGCTCTCATCGATCAACACCTTCGATTCCAGTCGTCGACGCCGGCCTTCGGGCCTACCCAAGCTCCGGTCCTGGCTCATGGAAAGGACTCCCTTCAAGAAGTGCCCTCGATGTGGGTCCAAATTCCCCCACACCGATCTCCATGAAGTATGTAATCTCTGCCTCTCCCCTGAACACGAGGCTCGAGACTGCCCGGCGTGCAAGTCCTTCCGGTCCAAGAAAACTATTCGAGACCGAAGAGCAAGAAGGACCATGGCGCACTCGTCGATGGCGATTCCAGATGACATCTTCGGAGAGGACGTCGACGCCCCAGAAGAACACCACACCGACGAGGGCCTCGTCAGTGCCCCCGAAGCCGACGATTCAGATGTGGAGGACATCAATCCGGCACAGAGGGTCGTGAGTACCAATTTGCCCCCCCACACCCTCGCGGGCACCGAAAAAGGCTTCGGTCACGCCTTCGCCTCCGGGCCTAGGTAAGACCAAAGACACTGCTTCCCACACCGCACCTTCGGGACCGGTAAAGAAGCCGATAAAGCCTTCCGGCGGCTCGAGCCAGCCCACCGTCGGTGCCGACAAACACTCCTCTGCACCGACACCGCAAAAGAAAATGGCCTCCTCTTCGGCACCGAGCCCCATACCGAAACACTCAGTGCCGAAACCCAGTTCCACCTCCTCGGTACCGACTCCATGCCTGGAACCGACAAAAGCACACAAGGCCACCGGCACCGAGATCTCGAAGCCGAAACCCATCTCGGCACCGACCAAACAAAAAGCCCTTTCCAAGCCGCATACTTCCAAACAGGACACTAAAGCCAGAAAACCAACGGCCCGACGCCGACTGATAATCCACCTACAGAAGAACTCTTTACACCGGATCCCTTGCAAAAGACATTGACCAAGGATCCAAAACCGGACATTTGATGCTCAGCATCAAAAAGAGACAGCTGGAAAAACCTACCCCAGCTCCACCTCCAAAGAGGAAGGACTCTGCTACATCACCTTTCAGAATGCCTTCCCCACCTCTTCCACCCCTTATACCTTCTCCCCCTCCACCTTTTCCACCCCCTCCTCATCATTCCCCAACACCCCCTCCGGATGATGATGATCATGACGACACATATGATGACATGGGAGACTTGCCCCATGATTTACCTACAGGAGACCCCACTCCCACAGGCTCCCCAGACCCATGGGACGACTTGAACATCCCCGACATCCCGAACGTCCCACAAGATGATCTCTATCCTTCGAGACCATCCCCACCAGAAGACTCATTGGGGTTCAACCATTTACTCCAGAGGGCTGCACACTATCACGGGGTAGATCTCCATACCGACCCCGTGGAGGAGGATTTCCTCTTCGATACTTTCGACACCACGCATAGGGCCACCTCCATACTGCCCATGCTCAAAGGAGTTGTAAAACATGCGCCAGAGGTCTTTAAAGACCCAGTCAGAGCCAGGGTTATTAACCCGCGCATTGACAAAAAATACAAAGCCGCCCCTACAGATCCCACCTACATCAGAGGGCCACCACCGCTAGATTCCCTGGTAGTGTCCACAGCACGGAAGAGGGCCAACTCCCAGGCGTCAGGTGATGCACCACCACCTGACAAAGAGTCAAAACTCTTGGACGCATCTGGCAAGCGCACTGCATCACAAGCTGCCAACATATGGCGTATCGCCAATACACAAGCGTTACTGGCTAGATATGACAGGGCCCATTATGACGAGTTAGAAGCCATAATGCAACACCTCCCTAACAAATACAAAAACAGGGCAAGCGAGTTAATTCAGGAGGGTAAAATCATCACTAATACCTCCATCCGTTGTGCCCTAGATGCAGCAGACACCGCCTCCAGGGCCATCAATACTAGCGTCCTCCTCCGTCGCCATGCCTGGCTCAGGATCTCAGGATTTAAACCGGAAGTGCAAGCTTCCATCCTGAACCATCCCTTTGACCAGGAACATCTGTTCGGCCCAAAAGTGGATGAGGCCCTAGAAAAAATGAAAAAAGACACCGACACAGCGAAATCTATGGGAGCCTAACAATCACACCCTCCCAGGCGTTCCTTTCGCCGTTCCTCCTTTCGGAGCACATCCAGAGGCTACTCCTCTGATACCGCTTTCACGTCATACAAAGCTCCTACCCAATCCACCTTCACAAGGGGTTACCAAAGAGGCGGCTACAGGGGCAACAATAATAAAGGCAGAGGCAAAACAAACATCGCCCGCTCTGCCTCCACACCTACCCAATGACTGCCCTCCATTGCCCCCAGTCCATCCCACTCCGGTCGGGGGCAGACTCCAAAATTTCCTTCATGTCTGGGCTACCATCACCTCAGACAAATGGGTGACCTAAATAATTCGGTCAGGCTGCTGCCTAGAGCTAATGTCTACCCCCCCAAACATTCCACCCAGACAACGCCCAATGTCACAGGAACATCTAGCATTACTAAAGCAGGAGGTAATCTCCCTCCTACAAAAAGGGGCGATAGAACACGTTCCTACCAACCAACGAAATCTGGGGGTTTACTCCCTATATTTTCTCATACCAAAAAGGGACGAGACTCTACGGCCCATCCTAGACCTCCGGCCCTTAAACACATACATACACTCAGACCATTTTCACATGGTAACACTTCAGCAGGTACTTCCCCTGCTCTCCCAAAACGACTTCCTGACCACTTTAGACCTAAAAGACGCTTACTTCCACATTCCTGTGCACCACGCTCACAGGAAGTTCCTCAGATTCGTAGTGGACAACACTACCAATTCAAAGTACTCCCATTCGGAGTCACAACAGCACCACGGGTATTCACCAAGTGCCTAGCAGTCGTGGCAGCACACCTCAGGAGACAACACATCCATGTCTACCCATACCTAGACGACTGGCTAATAAAAGCCAGCTCATACAACCAGTGTGTACAACACACGCATGCCACTATCCAGCTACTTCACCGACTGGGCTTCACGGTAAACCACGCAAAGTCCCATCTGCAACCGTCTCACGTAAAACAATACCTCGGTGCCACCATAGACACCTCAAAAGCGCTAGCCTACCCCAGTCCGGCCAGGATCACAAGCATTCAGGGTCTATGCGCATAATTTATAGCACAACACTCCCTTCCAGCTCGAGTGTTTATGCAACTAATCAGGATGATGGCCTCTTGCATATTCATAGTACCTCACGCATTTTAAGGTAAGGAATCTAACTAACTAATGTTTCTTACAGATATATCGTTACCGAACTTACTAAAAGGAGATGCTTTACCTGTACATCGGACTTCATGCCCCACAATGCATCTAGGGAAAGCGTAAGATCCACACGCCCATGGAGGGTGGGCATGTTCAATAAATACCGGAAATGAAATGTGCAGGCCTCAGGTGTGCCGTTTTTTGCCCAGGAAGAAGGGGCTTGAGGCCCTGAAACGCGTAGGCAGCATGAAAAGAAACACGCATTTTAAAGGCTAACTGCATTTACTAAGCTGGATGGCAGAGCATCGTGAGTGATCCTCCAAGCTTCAGGGCAATTTGTTTATTCATAAAGATCACGGCTGCCCCGGCCGTGGGAGGAAGCACCGTCATCGGTTGGGACTGAATGCACTTTCCAGCTGATGTAAGCCGTAGCTCTGAACTCATCAGGACTTTTACCGGCACGATGTTCTATATGCTAAATAGAGCTGGCTTTTCAATTGTGTGACTCACTCAGAGGTAATAATGTTTATACAATTGTAAACGCACGCATGAACTTACTAAAAGGAGATGCTTTACCTGCACATCGGACTTCATGCCCCACAATGCATCCAGGGAAAGCGTAAGATCCACTCGCCCATGGAGGGTGGGCATGTTCAATAAATACCGGAAATGAAATGTGCAGGCCTCAGGTGTGCCGTTTTTTGCCCAGGAAGAAGGGGCTTGAGGCCCTGAAACGCGTAGGCAGCATGAAAAGAAACACGCATTTTAAAGGCTAACTGCATTTACTAAGCTGGATGGCAGAGCATCGTGAGTGATCCTCCAAGCTTCAGGGCAATTTGTTTATTCATATATATATATATATATATATATATATATATACATACACACACACACACACAACTCTCAGTCCCCGCCATCTTACAGATGGGGGGACCCAGCCAACCAGAGTGAGGCATATGCCCCCCTCCCACTGGAGGGTGGCATATTAGGGGTGTACCCACCCCAAGGAAGGGACCCATTGGTCCCAACCATTTTCTTACCTGTAACGCACCTAAATCTATTATTTAGGGGCACCCCCGAACTTTGCCTCCGCAGGCAAGAAACTACAAGAATAAAAGAAGGACCGAACAGCTGCCACAAAGCTACCTACCAGCCTGCCCCACCTTAAACCTGCAGAAGCGAAACTCTGGTGTGTCCTGCAGCCAGGAACCTAAAGAACGCCATGGACCTGCCCTGCCTTCCAAAGAAAACACTTTGTCTCACGTGAACACTGAATGTGTTTACAAACAGACTCCAGCTTCGGTGAAATCCGTAAGTCTGCATCCGTCGCTCACAGCCCTAGTTAGAGTGGCCCAACACCACGAGGAGGTCTCCCCGGCGATCCTGACGCAAGATCCTGTGATCTCTGACCTGCCTCCAGCCGATCCCTGCAGTTCAATCCCAAAGGTCCCCCCAACCACGACTAGGAGCTGGTAAGAAGATATGACCCTAAAAGACACCCCTGCACCCAACGCCCCACGGCCTTGGGTGGCCCAACCGACGGTGTCTAACAAACCCCCAGCATCCCAACTTACCTCTCCAAGTGGTGGTCGCACCCAGAAGGCCTTCGTCCCTGAACCTGCAGTGCGTGTGCAAACCGGTGAATCCCTAGCAAAAGTAACAGGGCACCTGTCGACAAAACAGCATCCTGCACCCAGTTGTCCTTGTGCCACTGAGGGTGTACCTTTGGTGCTATCTTGAACCCCCATTTCCCCTGAGCTTAGGTCCAGGAGCTTTGCTCCCACAACGTTGTGGCCTGCTCGAGAGCAGCCACCAACCTTAGGCCCCCTATCCCCCATAGGATAACATTGGGCCTCAGCACTCTGCACCCAGCCGCCCTAGTTCCGCTGAGGGTGTAACAAGAGTGCATCCTTCACCTTGTAGAGTAAGTCTCTAAAACGATAACAAAATAACCAAAACGATTTTACTTACCTGTTTACAGGAAATGTCCCAGTGTAGTATCCAGGTATACTACACTGTGTAAGAAAAGTAATCCGTAAATTAATTTACTTGACATCCTATTGAAAAGCCAATACAAAGTATATGTACAATATTTCAAAGCATTGCATTACCAGTGATTCTACTCTAATCAAATCAAAGTATATATACAACTGCAATTCAAACTGTGTGTTATTACTGCAAAGTATAAATCACTTACCTGTGCCAGGCTTTCTTGGTTCTAGGAAATAAAATAAATAAAAGAACATTTTTATACAAAACAAATTGGTCTGAAGTTCAGTCTTTGAGTGTGGGACTATAATTTGCTGACTGTGTACAACAAATGCTTAACACTACCCTCTGATAGGGCTGCGTAACCAGCACCAAAGGTACACCCTCAGCGGCACAAGGCCAACTGGGTGCAGGGTGCTGTTTTGTCATCACTCCTCGAGAGTGGCGGCGATGTGAATGACCCGGCCACCTGCCCCAAAGACACACAGACCGCATAGGCACGGATTAGGACGGGCGTGAGAACCAAAGCCCACCCCCCAGAGAACCAGAGACTAATGCAGGGGAGAGAGACTGCGCTCAGGAAGGGGGACAGATTGGAAGCAGGAGTGCGTGGCCTGGGAACTACCCACTTAAGGGCAGTGATAAAGATGCTCCAGGATTGGCCCCTATGAGGAGAGTGTCTGGATCTAAAGGCCTAACCCACACATGTTAGAAGCTGCTACATGGTAAATGGGCAGAGGTGAGTGGAGTCGTATCCTCCTGCTGAGAAGTGGATGAAACCCCACGACAGATGGAGCCCCAGAAAACACAACATATGCGAAGCGAACCCCGGCTGGGGGAGGGGCGGGGGGAGTGCTACCACACTGACTGGTGAATTCAGGCAACTGGTTTGCCTACCACCACCAGCGCCGTGAAGAGAATTTGAGCATACAGTGAATAACGGGCTAAAACTCTACCTGTGCAGCAGGATAGGAGATGATCAAACGGTCCACATCCTAGCCCAGTGGGCTGAACCTCTGAAAACAGGGGAAAAGAAGAGACCGGCAACAACATCAATTGATATACCACTTCTGACAGCCTGAGGAAGCTGCGGGGGCATCACTGTAGAATCATTAAAAGACACGGATGACATATCAGGACGCCCAGCAGTGGATCCTCGGACGGGGATAGCGAAAACAGCTATTGACTCACTGCAAGCCTTAACTCTGCTTCCAAGAGAATGGCGAGAGACCAGGAACCAAAAACCCAGACGCAGGTGTATTAAGACAAATAGAAATTGACTATGGAGCAGGACCTGCCCTGAACCTAGGGATGAAGTTGTTAAACAACTATGACCAGGTATCAGTCATAATACTACCTAACATTAAAGGGGAAGCAGCATCAGTGGCAATCCACCAACACCTAAGGGTGTTCTCTCCATTAGAACAGGAGAACGAACTACCCAAAATAATGGACACAGCGTATACAGAATTAGGCAGGGATAGTTTGGGGGAAAAAGCTTTAAAACCTCAACTACAGGGCAGTCCAGTGAAGGACACTTTTAAACAGGCACCTACGTCTTCTAAAAAGAAGTGGGATAATAAAGAAACCTCTAAAGATGAGAGATCTCAGTCCCGAGGTAGGTCTCCTCAACAGGAGCACTCTGAATAGAGATACAACCTCAGGAATCTGGATAATATTAGGAAACCTGACAGGTATCAGGATACTGATACACGTTCCTCTCATTCCTCGAAGAAAGGCTCCGAAAGAAAAGGACGGTCCAGACACAAGCAGCGCGCTCAAGACTTTACCTCTAAAAAGAAGATAAGCAAAATCCTAAACCTCAATTTAAGAAATAGAAAGTTGCTGGTCTGAAAATCAGACATGCCCCAGAATTCTGAGGACACAACTTCTGACGATGCTAGACAGTGCGGCAGAAGTAACAATAGCTCGCCTGAACCTGAAGGAATTTCTGGTGACAGCGGAGTTGAATGATTACATCACAGTGGAAACACCAGACACCAGGGTGAGCGTCCCACATAAGTTATTTGAAATAACACTCCGGATGGAAGGGGACAAGCCAAGGAAAGTAAGAGGTCTTTTTTGGATGAACTTATCTGGTTATGACATCCTGTTAGCAGAACAAGATTGGCCGCCTGCACTCGTAAAAGAGTGCCCTAGGGAAGAAAGTATAATTTTTCCTGCATTTTCCAACCGCGTTCCCGTTCACCTTAAACATACATATGCACTGGAATTGGCAGTAGCCCTAGCCCCTGCATTGTACAAAAATCACGCAGGGTGGGATGAGAACTCAACCTACCAAGTGATTCCATTAAAAGTTTCACCTAATGCTCAGAGGCAATACCCAATAAAGCAAGAAGCTAAAAAACAAGTCGGGGAGATCTTAGATCAACTTGAATACCAGGGGGTCATTGAAAAATGTACCTGTCCAATGAACAATCCTTTGTTTCCCGTTTCTAAACCAGACAATACATATTGTCTAGTATTAGATTATAGACATTCAAACTCATGCACAAAGACATTTGCTGTCCAAAATGCACACAGTGCTGTTCTAATGAATAACATTGTGCGCAAAAAATACAAACCCACACTTGATATCTCAAATGGATTTTTCTGCCAAAATATATCGCCTGAAAGCAGGTATCTAACAGCCTTCAGAACGTTAGGGTCACAACGCCAATTTTGTCGACTCGCCCAAGGGTACAAAAATAGCCCAGAGGTATTTTCTGCAAGAGTAACAGAGTTACTTCAAAAATTTGATGAAGAAGCGTTGTCCTATGTGAATGATATTTATCTGACAGACGACGACTTGACCAGGGTAAGCACCATTATTATGGGATTTGCCACAGAGGGCTACAAATTCAACTTTAAAAAATCGAAAATAGCCTACCTCAATGTCCTATTTTTGGGATATGAGCTGTCAAGTGAAGGCAAAAGTCTGGCAGCTAACTTTTTAGAAACGTGTGCGCTGCTCCAGCCTCCACAATCATTGAAACATTTACAATCAATACTAGGATTCCTAAATTTCGGCAGAACATACATTTTTGATTATGCACAAAGGGTAAAACCTTTCTATGAATTAATCAAACCTGACTTTTCAGTCAGAGAATGGACCCAAGAACATACTAATATTCTTTGTTTACTCCAGGAAGGCATGTTTGCTTCCAAACATTTCCAAACACACGTAAACGTACACCACATGGTGATCCGAATAATTGCGGGTCAAAGCGGGTACATTTAGTTGACCTTTAATGAGGGAGAAACTGTACCAATCTCATACAAATCACACCTCTACACAAATGCAGAAATGCTTCTCACTTCAACAGAAAAAATCCTGACAGATGTTCAAACTGCTGTAGCAAAAGAAAGAGCACTGGCTCAGGGGAAACGCATTATTGTTGTAACTCCGGTACCGGCTTTAGAAGCTGTTTCAAAAGCCAGAATCCCGAATGCGAAAGCCTTACATCCAAGATGGATATAATGGGCTAATTCTCTTACTGCAACAGATGTTGAATACAGATTGATCCAAGTTTAAAAACTCAAGCATTCCTGCAATATGAACAAGAATATCCTCTACCAAATGAAATCTTGCCTCTTGACCAGTATGAATATATTATTTACACTGACGGATCTGCTCAATAGGCGATAGGAAGTAAGCAGCAATATTTTTCGACATGTGCTATCGTTAATGGTCACATGTGTGATGGCAAGTTCCATCCTAGCTGCACAAAGAAGCAATCTCTAGGAGACTGCACGGCGCAGTTGGCAGAATTAAAAGCACTGATACTGGCACTTGTAAATATGGATCACGAATTCCCCACACTAATCGTGTGCGATTCTTTTTACTGTGTACAGTCGTACAATGAGTACTTGCAGCATTGGGAATAAAACGGGTTGAAGGATGCAAAAGGTGGCACAATTAAGCATAAAATGCTATGGGAACAGGTAGCAGAATTGAAAACCGAGCTACCGAGGACTCACGTGACCCATACACTGAGTCATTAACGTGATGGCGTTCACGTTGAAGGGAATTCATTGGCTGATGAAGCCGCAAAGGGGGCTGTACACACTGCTTCCGTATCTGCGCTGATTCGTTCGAAAACGAGAATAGACGGAGATATAATGGTAGCTATCATCACTTCACGCAAAGGCAGCACAGCAGTACCTAAAACATTTCCACTCAAATACTCCTATAAATTAGATGCACAAAACATTCCATATGCTCAGATTTCTGGAGTGGGGGATCGAGTAATACCAAATATGGATCGTAGGAAAGGTTTAATACTAGCTGCACACAAGGGTTTGGGCTCTGCGCACACAGGCGTTACAGCGACTATTTCTTTACTGAAACAGCGCTATTGGTGGCCAGGGTTATCCAAGAAAACTAAAGACTATGTTTTGAACTGCAACATCTGCCAACAGATGAAAGGCTCCACCGTTGCACGCCTGGCACAGACACCATTGCTAAAGTCAGAGAAACCTCTTGCATGTGTGTACTTGGACCACTGCGGCCTCTTACAAACAGACGGGGCTTACAGGTATATCATGGTTGCAGTGGATTCATGCTCGAGATTCCTATGGGTATGGCCTCCGCGTTTTGCGGATGCTCAAACTGTTATAAAAGATTTGCGAGTCTTTATCGGTACATACACAGTTAGCACATTACACTCTGACCGCGGCCCTGCGTTTAGCTCTCGGGCTTACAAAGAGGCCATGGATGGAATGGGCGTAGCATTGCGGTTCTCATCTCTGTGTCATCCTGAGGGAAATTCTGTTGTGGAGAGAAAAAAACTAGACTTAAAGCAATCTTTAACAGCTAGGGTATTAGGCAAGGGCGGTAGTTGGGTCTCACACCTTTATGGGGTACAGAGGGCATTAAATAACCAGCCAAGAAGCTCTCTAGGGGATGTCACTCCATATGAGATCCTCTTTGGGACATGAATGTGGGTGCCTGATCTTGATTGTGAAGGCGCAGTGGCGGATGGAAAACCAATTGACATCCATGATCGTTTGGCTGTTTTACAGGATCTAAAAGAATCCAGGACAACACAAAGCAATGTCCATCTAAAGCAGACTGCCACTGAAGAAGTCAAGGTAGTCGCGGCAAGACCTGTCTGGATCCCAAAGGTCGGGGATCTGGTCAGAGAGAAAATTGCGGACAAAAAGGAATTTGGACCCTCTTACAGAAAACCTGTACCAATCCTTGTAGTACACGGAATAAGAACTGTGCTGCTCTCGCCTCTTGCTGAAGAAAAGATTTGTCTCAATTGACTTAATCAAACCACACTATGTGGCTAATACTAAACAGTAGGCCTAGTGGTCTCCGATGTAGCAGACGTATTCCTCTAGCTACAATCCAAGAAGTTCAAACAGAAAGACTCCTCACGTTTGAAGAGTCACCTGTAAGGAATGAAGGACTAAGCAACAAGGCTATGGAACTTGTTCCACTTGAACCAAACATTCAAAATCAAAAAGAAAATATGAATAATTCACAAGTTGCAATTAGACCTTATACAGATGTCTACATCAACATGCCTTGTCGAGAGGAAAATAAAATTTCAACTAATCCTGATGCAATTCCAACAGTTGATCGAACTGCTTCTGGCTATTTCATTAACTTTGAAACGTTTTCACTGGATCCAAGCGAGCTGGAAACGACGCCAGCCAAAACACCATTCAAGCAAGAATTAAAGAACTTTCTTCTCTTTTTTTAAAAGACATACCTGGTATCACCTTGGATTGAACTCTGGGTAATTTCTGGAATAATGTTTTTTTCTTTTATGGCTAGGTTTAGTTTTGACTTTTAGTGTGCTTATTAATGGACATTATCTTCAACAAGATTTCACAGCAGGTAAGGTCAACATCCTCCTCAAGCCACACACATCGTTACATCGTGAACAAAGAGACTTATCATTAGTGAACATCACAGCTGTTCCTATACTGGATGGTATAGTATGGGACAAGGTTGATTTCAACATCTTCGGCCCGACCGAACTTTTAAAAATTAATCATGTATATAAAATACTTTTGAGTGATATCATTACCTCGAGTACATTTTCTGATGATTGGGACACTGAAACAGTTAATAACATGTTATCTGATTTAGAGAAAACTGCTGCATTTTCTAATAATGAAATGTTAAAAGGTTCATCAGATTATGACAAATTGTACTGTTATCAACATTTTGGTCATCATTTCCTGTACAAATCCATTTCACCTAGAAATGTGTTTGACTACAATCAGTGGGAACATTGCCCAACACCACCAAAAACAAGTCCACAGGCGTTTGCACAGAAATTTGCATACTTTTCAGGATTTAATACAACTGATCCAGCCTCATTTTATTATAAGGTTGAACCAACATCAGCACTGAAAATTATGTTGACACTAAACAGATTTACTCTGCTTCCTTTTTGGCCCAATTGTCTGAACAGGGTTTCGACCTATGGCAAGACGAAATTGACACAAAATTGATTTGGGGTTCGAGGAACTGGCAAGTCCAGGGTAAAGAGGCACTATTTAGAGCATGCCTCATTCCTCAGCAGATGATCTTTTTAAATGATACTGTGCAACAGACATCCTGTCATGGAATAGCCAAGATAAAGGACCTGAACGCTCCATGTTACCTACACCAACACGTGGGTGGCAGAATTCTTCTATAAAGGAAGGGGCACAGTTGATGACATGCTAAAGTACAATAGATCAGACCGAAATTGTAAGGAGTGGGTGGTTTGGCCCTTAGACACAAACACATGTCATAAACGGTTCCGGAACATCACCAAGGGACTCAGTATGCATAGGCCAGATCCACGATATGTACAGAGAGAACATCCAGGGGTAGTGACATCCTATAGTGTTGGGAAGGTGTGCCTAGATTGGCTAGAAACCTCAACACTTACAGAAGTAAAACAACACTTATCTTTACTTTCACAAGACATGGATCTTAGGGACTTTTTACTAGGACCTAGGAAACAACATCAAAAAGGTTTCATATATGCAGGCATTTATGCTGCCTATAATGAAATCTGGAAGATATCCCAACAAGAAGCCTCAGAGAGAATGCGGGAAATAGACGGTATAAACTTAGAAAAAGCTTTTGCTGTGGTGGATAATGGGTTAACAAATTTGACCTCCAGAGTATATTCATTCGGCAACATTGTATCTTCTGCTATTGAGTTACTGGAACAGGATTTTGCCATATTACAACACGGCCAATCACAGTTAAATTCTATTATGTTATCAAGCTGGACGCTGCAATCTTTGCGTGGAGGCCTTGTGCCTTGGCGTTTTATAAAATGTACGTCTCTGTTTTCAGAATACAACCTAACTGATCCACAGATTGAAATGGCACAAAGGGGAGCTAAATATACAATGCTGCAAATTGAAAAACTGGACAGACTACCATTTACAGTAGCTGAATTACCATCAACTGAGTGGCTAATCCATGGCCAAATCACTCTCCCGGTCACTACATTTCAGTTTCACTATTGCCTTGAGCGCAGGCAGGCAGATATGAAAAATTGGGTAAAGAATACATTAAGCAATCCTGGGATTTACCATATAGATTTTGATGCCGGAGTGGGGATCGAGAAGTGTTTCTTAGTGGTACTAAATGCAAGAACGCTTTTAGCGGTTCTCTCATATGCCAAGATATCGTTTTGCATGGAGCCTGTAATTGTTCAGTTTCAAATCTGTCTTGCCACATGAAAGGAACACCAGCTGCCGTAATATCGCCAGTGTTCGAGTTACTTTCAAATGGGAGTTACTTGATGCTGAACGATTAAGGTAGTTACGGCATGCTTCCAGGCATTGCATATCTGGTCACCATGAACACCAGGGTTACTTGCTGTATGCAAGTATTGTTTCCTCCGACAAATACAGTCAGGGAGGCACTAGTATGGCCTTCACTGAATGTTTCGTTGATACAGTTTGATGCTTTGAACAGAATGAAAGCCATGCTTTTACATAAAACCGTGCCACTGACCTCCGCTCGAGAAACCATTGAACTTCAAGTTGCAAGGACCTTGACTGAAATGCAGGCGCTAATTCGAACAAACTGCCCCCTACATTTCGTAGAAATGGTGGGACGTATCTTTAACATGTCCAATCCGAGTGGCATTATACACCTATTTAAGACCATAGGGTCCGGATTCCTTGGCACTTTCCATACCATCCTAGGAGTTATTCCTAACTTCATACACTCTTTGTTTGGAAGTATTTTCGGGGGTCTACCTCTAATACTGTTCGCTGTAGCTGGAATCAATGGTATAAGGTGGAGTGGGTGTTATATTTCATATCGGTGCATTAATATAGGTCCAGGGAACATCGTACACGTTCCCTACATCAGCTCCCGTTATTTCATATGAACGAGCCTTATAAGGACATAACCTCAAATAAGGACAGAATGCCTTATAGGGACATACGCCTTATTAGGACTGTAGCCTTTTATGGACTAAACCTTTCACCTAGTTCCATGCAGAGGGTGGGTTTTTCCCAATTGATATTGCTAAGTTGTCATCCATAGCACATATGAATAATTGATGAGTACACTCTCCAGGAGGTATACTTTACCTCTCCCATTGACGTTCAAGGTTTAATCCCCAACGTCCTCCTCATACTGAACAATGAGTAACACACGTACATAGACTGTATAAATTCAGCACCTCTTGCTATCAGAAGGCAGGAGGGACCCGAGACTTCAAGGCCGACACGGTGACCAGAGACGCTGCAGCTCCGGCATGATCTCGCTCCAGCTGACAGTAGTCTAACTATCCCTAGCGAGGTGTCCAGCTCAAATCCAGGACGAAGTCCCACACTCTCACTATTCAGGTATGGGGGTTCGACTCAATCCTAACGGGATTCTTGGCTCTTAGATTCTTGACTATTAGGCTTTTAGGCTCATTAGCTCTTTCACACCTACTTACATGCTAGGTACACTCAGGTACATCTAGTCAGGCATCTTAGGAGTACGCACTTTATTTTTATAAATGCATTTCATATTAATGTATATGTCCTTGACTATTGCAAAATGGTAAAACAATACTATTCCTTTTTATTCACTGTAGTACTGCTGGTTCTATATCTCTGCTACTGTGTTACAGTTGTAACAGCGCACTTATTCTACAACTACGGTACAATAAATTCTTATTGTAAAAACGCTCAACTGTTTCTTCTCGGTATCTCTCTGAGAGCAAAACAAGCATGCACGAGTGACTGGGTGAAAAGTAGTTGATTGTTTCCACAAGTCTGTGGTTATTTTGTTCTGAGGTTGCCAAGAACTAATCTCTCTGATAGCAGGAGATTCTAGTGGCTCTGTGAGTTAGCTAATGCAAACCATATGCTAACATATGCGGCGGGGGTACACAGAGTCAGTCTGCCTCCAGACCCACAGTATATGTTATTCGTAAACAGCGTAGGTCCTGCAGGACATGGTGTAGTGTTCTCCGGATGAAGAAGAGTCAGGAACACCAGGGAAGTTAGGAAGGTAGCTTTAATGCACCTCATCCACCAACTGCTCGCTTAAACTGTCTCCACTCGAATCTCAACAATATTCTAATACAGTGTGCAGTTCCAAAAGAAAGTTCCATATAACATGTAAGGAGCACACAAGCACTAAGCAACATTACACATCTTCCCTCTCAACAATAAAAATCATATCTGTCACTTATACGTATAAAGTAGAGATAAGAAGAAGACATTCTTAAATAAACCTAAAATGTTTGATAAAGCAAAAATAAATAAATTATACATAGTCCTTCATGTACGCAGGCAGTCTGCGCAACCTTTGACTTCTTTCTCTAAGGCCACTAGAAACTCCAGAACGACAAGAGAAAGAAGACGGAATACCAGACAATTTGGAATAAGAGTCAACATTATTACCAAGAGTCCCATGTGACGGGACATCGGGATTAACTACTACTACACGACTCTTATTCCAAATCCTCCCATCACTGGTCTTGACAGCATTCTTAAAAATGTTCACAACCGATCTAACATTAGTATATTTAGACCAAGGTCGACAACCAACAGGAGCTTTGATTTTAACATGATCACCAACTTTTACCAGTTAAAATTGAGCACATTTTTTTTTCATCAACATAGGACTTCCTAGCAAACTGCTTATCTAGTTCTCTATCCCTCCAATCTCCTATCTGATTGTTGACTAATCCTTTATTTAATTTAATCCAACCTGGACACAGTAATACATTGGGAATTCTCCTTTTAAAGAGCTCAAAAGGGGACCTCCCAGTGGTAGAATGGGGAGATATACGGTAAGCTGTGATTCTGTCTTGAAGTGAGTCTTTCCAATTCAGACCATTAGCTCTAGCAAGCTGTATGCTTTCCTTAAGTTTTGTTGACTCTTTCTATAGCTCCATTGTTTTCTGGGTGATAGATGGCACACCTTTTATGAAGAATGCCACAATTATTTAGAAAGCATTTGAACTAATTTGAGCAGAATTGAGGCCCATTGACTGAGAGAATGCTGTTGGGAAAACTTTCTCTCTTTAATATTTCTTGCAAGAACTTAATAACACATTCATTGGAAATTTCCCTAACTGCACCCACCTCTATCCACCTGGAATAGAGATCTAATACAACAATTAAGTAGGGAGTGTCACTCGCACCGTGTAGAGGCCCTACAATGTCAATGGAAATTTCATCCCAAGGGTGACTCGGTAATTTCCTGCAAACCATGGGAGTTTGGTTTGTTTTCAAAATTCTATCGCTAGCACAACATTCCGCACACTCACGGACCATTCTCTCAATTTCAAGATCCATGCCAGGCCACCAAAACTGTAACCTTAACAATTTTTTTGTTTTTACAATCCCAAGATGACCATTATGTACACAATTGAGTAATTTCTTCCTTATACCATGAGGTGGAACTAGTTTTGTACCTCGAGCAAGCATGCCATTAATGACCGACAGTTCATCAGTAATAAGAGACCAGGGCTTCTCCAAACACTTATTATTCATCAACATGTCCATCACCTTCTTTAGCTCATCATCTTTCCCAACTTCAACCTTCCAGTCAACTTCACTTACTGCACCTTCTGTAATTTCACATACATTAATTACATCATCCTCCTGAAACACTTCATCCTCAACACAATCATTTATGTCAACCAGTCTAGAAAGGCAATCGGCAGATTTGTTTATAACACCAGGAATGTATTCAACTTCAAAATTAAATTCTTGAAGAGAAATAATCAATTTCTTGATTCTAGATGAAATTGAATCAAGACCTTTCTTCTAGAACACTTCCTTTAGGGGTTTATGATCAGACAAAACACTAACTTTTGTGCCCCAAATCAAGTTCCTAAATTTCCTTAATGCCCAAAATATTGCTAAAGACTCTTTCTCTATAACAGAGTAATTAAGCTCTGACCCCCTAAGACATCTCGAGGCACAAACAATCAAACAGTCTAGACCACCTTTCCTTTGGAGTAAAACAGCACCTAAACCTTTATCACTGGCATCGGTCATGATATAAGTGGGATCACCAGGAACAAAGGCATGAAGCGCAGGGGCTTTTCTCAGTTCTTCTTGATTGAAACAAACTCCTCCATGCACATACTTGTCCATTGAAACGCTACATTCTTTACTGTGAGTCTGCTTAAATTGAGTTTTTCCTGCATACTCCGGAATGAACTTATTGTAGATTTCAACCATGCCAAGAAAAGATAAGCGCTCTTCCTTGTTAGCTGGTTGAACGATTTTTACAATAGAATCCACCAATTCTCTCTTAGAGAAAACACCATGCCCAGTAATACGATGACCAAGATAATTTACTTCCTCGACTCCAAACTTACACTTATCTTTTCTAAGAGATAGGCCAGCATTTCCAAGTCGTTCCAATACAGCAAAAACACGAACATTATGTTCTTGCAAGGAGTTACCAAAGATCAACAGATCATCCTGGTAACACTTAACACCAACAAGACCTTTAAGAATGCCGGACATAACTCGCTGGAACACTGAAGCAGCCGAAATCAACCCAAAGGGCATTCTTCGGGAATTAAAAAGTCCCCATGGGAATCACGAAGGCAGTTAAATCTTGGGAGGATTCATCTAATTCAACCTGATGGTAGGCCGAGGCCAAGTCTAGGGTCGTGAAGTATTTAGCGCCATCAAGAGTGCTAATCATCTCATCAATGTTGGGTAGAGGAAACTTATCAACAATAACTTCTTTGTTCAAGGCGCGCAAGTCAATTCATAAGCGTAGCTCCCCACTGGCCTTCTTGGCTACGACTATGGGAGCCAACCATTCTGTGGCCTCTACAGGTAAAATAACTCCTGCATTTATCAATTTCTCGATTTTTCTCTGAACACCATTTTGTTCGTTTAAAGGAATTCTTCTTACCTTGGCAACAACAGGTATAGCACCTTCTCTTATTTTATTACGGTGTTTATACCCTTTGAGACACCTAAGACTGTCTCTAAATATGTCTGAGAATTGATCAACAAAAACAGAAGAGGGATCATCAACAGCTTGGACCTGAACTTGTGGGGAGGCATTGGGATTCAACCGAACATCAAGTAAACGTTGATGAGGCCAACCCATAAGAGCATCTCCACGTTTAGCCACGTATATTTTCCCTGCAATCATTCTTCCACACAGATCAATCGTAGCTAAAACATTTCCCATCATCTTTATAGGTATGCCTCCATAACCCAAAGGGGAAAGATCATTCTTATTAAGTTTGACTTTGTTAATAAAAGGCTTACGAAAAACGTCCTCACCTATCATTGTCAAATGAGAACAAGAGTCAAACTTGAAGTTGAGAGGTACACCTTCAATGTTTACAATATGAGAAGGATGTTCAGCTCTTTCCTCATCAATTTGAAACGTAACTACTTTCACTTCTGGTTGAATTTTTGTGTTAGAGCGAACCCCTCTATTGACTTTGCTTTGGCAACATTTTGCAAAATGGCCTTTTCAACCACAGGTGTTGCACACAACACGCAAACCAGGACAAAAGGAGAGTTTGCAAGATGTCCTATGCGACCACACCTAAAACAAGTTGGTTTCCCACCAGTTGTAGGATTTATGACTTTGTTAGGCACAGAGACATTTTTGTCTTTATCCGTCACATTCTTCTGTACTTGGCACACTACTTCTTCAACTTTAGGTTCAGTTATAGTAGGTTTATTCTTCTCCCCACTGAGTTCGTCCACACACTTCATCATGTGCTCAACTTGTTTTGCGATTGATATAACTTCTTTCAAAGGAGGTTCGTCTTTTAACCATAGTTCCTTTCTGATATTATCATGTGCACACTTCAAAACAAACTGATCTCTGATCCTCTCTTCAACAGCAGGACCAAACTTGCAAGATGATGCAAGTTTCCGAAGGGCTGATACAAAATCTTCAACAGAGTCATCCTTTTTCTGCTTGCGAAGACCAAAGTGGTACCTCTCCATTATAGTACTTAACCGTGGCAGATAATGACGGTCCAATTGTAAGATACATGTTCGAGGCATATGAGCTGCAGATTACACACTTGTGCATAGATCGCCATCTGGTGTTGGGCCCGGATGTTTGCAGTTGTTTTTCCTCTTGGAAAGTCTTTGGAAGTCACGAGGTCGGTGACTCCTCGTTTGGATCGTATTGCGCATGGGTTTCGGCTCCATCCTCAGATTGTTTTTATCTGCCATCGGGCCCGAATGTGATCTTCGAGCTCCGGTTCCGAACAGGTTTCCAGTTCAATCGACGCGCAATTCTCACCCCAATTCGTGGTATTGTTTCGATCGCGATCTCCACACTCGACGCGGCTCTCATCGATCAACACCTTCGATTCCAGTCGTCGACGCCGGCCTTCGGGCCTACCCAAGCTCCGGTCCTGGCTCATGGAAAGGACTCCCTTCAAGAAGTGCCCTCGATGTGGGTCCAAATTCCCCCACACCGATCTCCATGAAGTATGTAATCTCTGCCTCTCCCCTGAACACGAGGCTCGAGACTGCCCGGCGTGCAAGTCCTTCCGGTCCAAGAAAACTATTCGAGACCGAAGAGCAAGAAGGACCATGGCGCACTCGTCGATGGCGATTCCAGATGACATCTTCGGAGAGGACGTCGACGCCCCAGAAGAACACCACACCGACGAGGGCCTCGTCAGTGCCCCCGAAGCCGACGATTCAGATGTGGAGGACATCAATCCGGCACAGAGGGTCGTGAGTACCAATTTGCCCCCCCACACCCTCGCGGGCACCGAAAAAGGCTTCGGTCACGCCTTCGCCTCCGGGCCTAGGTAAGACCAAAGACACTGCTTCCCACACCGCACCTTCGGGACCGGTAAAGAAGCCGATAAAGCCTTCCGGCGGCTCGAGCCAGCCCACCGTCGGTGCCGACAAACACTCCTCTGCACCGACACCGCAAAAGAAAATGGCCTCCTCTTCGGCACCGAGCCCCATACCGAAACACTCAGTGCCGAAACCCAGTTCCACCTCCTCGGTACCGACTCCATGCCTGGAACCGACAAAAGCACACAAGGCCACCGGCACCGAGATCTCGAAGCCGAAACCCATCTCGGCACCGACCAAACAAAAAGCCCTTTCCAAGCCGCATACTTCCAAACAGGACACTAAAGCCAGAAAACCAACGGCCCGACGCCGACTGATAATCCACCTACAGAAGAACTCTTTACACCGGATCCCTTGCAAAAGACATTGACCAAGGATCCAAAACCGGACATTTGATGCTCAGCATCAAAAAGAGACAGCTGGAAAAACCTACCCCAGCTCCACCTCCAAAGAGGAAGGACTCTGCTACATCACCTTTCAGAATGCCTTCCCCACCTCTTCCACCCCTTATACCTTCTCCCCCTCCACCTTTTCCACCCCCTCCTCATCATTCCCCAACACCCCCTCCGGATGATGATGATCATGACGACACATATGATGACATGGGAGACTTGCCCCATGATTTACCTACAGGAGACCCCACTCCCACAGGCTCCCCAGACCCATGGGACGACTTGAACATCCCCGACATCCCGAACGTCCCACAAGATGATCTCTATCCTTCGAGACCATCCCCACCAGAAGACTCATTGGGGTTCAACCATTTACTCCAGAGGGCTGCACACTATCACGGGGTAGATCTCCATACCGACCCCGTGGAGGAGGATTTCCTCTTCGATACTTTCGACACCACGCATAGGGCCACCTCCATACTGCCCATGCTCAAAGGAGTTGTAAAACATGCGCCAGAGGTCTTTAAAGACCCAGTCAGAGCCAGGGTTATTAACCCGCGCATTGACAAAAAATACAAAGCCGCCCCTACAGATCCCACCTACATCAGAGGGCCACCACCGCTAGATTCCCTGGTAGTGTCCACAGCACGGAAGAGGGCCAACTCCCAGGCGTCAGGTGATGCACCACCACCTGACAAAGAGTCAAAACTCTTGGACGCATCTGGCAAGCGCACTGCATCACAAGCTGCCAACATATGGCGTATCGCCAATACACAAGCGTTACTGGCTAGATATGACAGGGCCCATTATGACGAGTTAGAAGCCATAATGCAACACCTCCCTAACAAATACAAAAACAGGGCAAGCGAGTTAATTCAGGAGGGTAAAATCATCACTAATACCTCCATCCGTTGTGCCCTAGATGCAGCAGACACCGCCTCCAGGGCCATCAATACTAGCGTCCTCCTCCGTCGCCATGCCTGGCTCAGGATCTCAGGATTTAAACCGGAAGTGCAAGCTTCCATCCTGAACCATCCCTTTGACCAGGAACATCTGTTCGGCCCAAAAGTGGATGAGGCCCTAGAAAAAATGAAAAAAGACACCGACACAGCGAAATCTATGGGAGCCTAACAATCACACCCTCCCAGGCGTTCCTTTCGCCGTTCCTCCTTTCGGAGCACATCCAGAGGCTACTCCTCTGATACCGCTTTCACGTCATACAAAGCTCCTACCCAATCCACCTTCACAAGGGGTTACCAAAGAGGCGGCTACAGGGGCAACAATAATAAAGGCAGAGGCAAAACAAACATCGCCCGCTCTGCCTCCACACCTACCCAATGACTGCCCTCCATTGCCCCCAGTCCATCCCACTCCGGTCGGGGGCAGACTCCAAAATTTCCTTCATGTCTGGGCTACCATCACCTCAGACAAATGGGTGACCTAAATAATTCGGTCAGGCTGCTGCCTAGAGCTAATGTCTACCCCCCCAAACATTCCACCCAGACAACGCCCAATGTCACAGGAACATCTAGCATTACTAAAGCAGGAGGTAATCTCCCTCCTACAAAAAGGGGCGATAGAACACGTTCCTACCAACCAACGAAATCTGGGGGTTTACTCCCTATATTTTCTCATACCAAAAAGGGACGAGACTCTACGGCCCATCCTAGACCTCCGGCCCTTAAACACATACATACACTCAGACCATTTTCACATGGTAACACTTCAGCAGGTACTTCCCCTGCTCTCCCAAAACGACTTCCTGACCACTTTAGACCTAAAAGACGCTTACTTCCACATTCCTGTGCACCACGCTCACAGGAAGTTCCTCAGATTCGTAGTGGACAACACTACCAATTCAAAGTACTCCCATTCGGAGTCACAACAGCACCACGGGTATTCACCAAGTGCCTAGCAGTCGTGGCAGCACACCTCAGGAGACAACACATCCATGTCTACCCATACCTAGACGACTGGCTAATAAAAGCCAGCTCATACAACCAGTGTGTACAACACACGCATGCCACTATCCAGCTACTTCACCGACTGGGCTTCACGGTAAACCACGCAAAGTCCCATCTGCAACCGTCTCACGTAAAACAATACCTCGGTGCCACCATAGACACCTCAAAAGCGCTAGCCTACCCCAGTCCGGCCAGGATCACAAGCATTCAGGGTCTATGCGCATAATTTATAGCACAACACTCCCTTCCAGCTCGAGTGTTTATGCAACTAATCAGGATGATGGCCTCTTGCATATTCATAGTACCTCACGCAAGACTCCAGATGCGTCCTCTCCAAGAGTGCTTAGCGCGCCAATGGAACCAGGCCCAAGATCAATTGACAGATCTGGTGTTGGTAGACGGTCGTACCCATCGCTCTCTGCAGTGGTGGACCACCAAAAATCTTTCCAAAGGGCGACCGTTCCTGGACCCGGTTCCTCAGATAATACTGACAACGGACGCATCGTTCTCCGGCTGGGGAGCTCTTCTGTTACATCACACCATGCAGGGCAGATGGACACCTCAACAAAAGTTACTCCACATCAACCATCTGGAGTTACTAGCAATATTCTTAGCCCTGAAATCCTTCCTAACACAGATTTCAGGCAAGGCAGTCCTAGTCCGCACAGACAACATGACAGCCATGTACTACATACAAAAACAAGGCAGCACACACACTCCACAGCTCTCTCAGCTAGCACAGAGTATATGAAGATGGGCCATACCCCAGAAAATCTTTCTACTGGCCCAACATGTCCCATGAGTCCAAAACACTATGGCCGATCTACTCAGCAGACAGACACAACAGATCCACGAGTGGGAACTACATCCACAAGTTCTTCATCCGTACTTTCAACTGTTGGGGCATCCACAGATAGACCTCTTCGCCACCCACGAAAACGCCAAATGCCCAAGCTTCGCCGCCAGATATCCACACCCCTTGTCCAAAGGCAATGCGATATGGATGAACTGGTCAGGCAAATTTGCGTACGCTTTTCCGCCTCTCCCACTCATTCCATTAGTGGTGCGCAAACTACAACAACACTCCCTCACTCTCATACTAGTAGCTCCAACTTGGGCCAGACAACCATGGTACACCACACTGCTGGAATTATCTGTAGTACCGCATCAAAAGTTACACCTCTCTCCACACCTCTTAACCCAGAACCATGGAGAGATCAGACACCCGGACCCAGCTCAGCTCAACCTAGCGATCTGGCTCCTGAAATCCTAGAATTCGGTTACCTCAATCTTCCCCCTGACTGTATGAACGTCATCCAAGAAGCTAGGCGACCCACCACTAGAGCGTGCTACGCCGCCAAGTGGAAACGTTTTGTTGTCTACTCACAACAATACCATCAATCCCCTAGATGTGTCCATTCAACACATCATAGGCTATTTACTACACCTGCAAAGATGCTATCTAGCCTATACGTCTATTAGACTGCTCCTCACAGCCATAGCAGCTTAGCTGCAAAACAGGCAACATCTATCACTTTTTAGAGTACCTGCCATTAAAGACTTCATGGAAGGCCTTAAAAGGATAATTCCACCCAGACTGCCACCCTCACCTGTGTGGAACCTAAACATCGTTCTCACCAGACTAATGGGGCCTCCCTTCGAACCTCTCCACAAATGTGAACTCCAATTCCTAACATGGAAAACCGCTTTTCTTGTAGCCATCACTTCCCTCAGAAGGGTCAGTGAGCTACAAGCACTTACCATTCAAGAACCTTTTCTGCAAATGCACCATAACAAGGTTGTTTTCCGTACCAACCCAAAATTCCTCCCTAAAGTCATTTCTCCCTTTCACATAAACCAAGCAGTAGAACTACCAGTTTTCTTCTCGCAACCACAAACTGTTGCAGAAAGAGCTCTTCACACACTAGATGTCAAAATAGCCTTACTCTACACATACAGAGAACACAACCTTTCCGCAAGACCAAACAGCTGTTTGTCTCTTTCTCTCCACCACACAAGGGTAACCCCATCTCCAAGTCGGGAATAGCTAGGTGGATTGTCAAATGCATTCAGATTTGCTACCACAAAGCAAAACGAACGCTTTCCGTTCCCCCTAAAGCCCACACTACACGCAAAATAGGGGCTTCAATGGGATTTTTAGGGAACATCCCATTAGATGATATCTGCAGAGCAGCTACATGGTCAACACCGCACACTTTCACTAAACACTATTGTGTAGATGTGCAAACTAGGCAACAAGCTAGTGTGGGCCAGGCTGTACTCAAAACATTATTTCAAACCACTGCCACAGATACGGGTGGTCGCCGCTAACGGTGGGTACTGCTATATAATCTATGCACAAGTATGTAATCTGCAGCTCATATGCCTCGAACGGAATATGCTACTTACCAGTATGCATCTGTTCTTGGCATGTAGAGCTGCAGATCTACACACGCCCACCCGCCTCCCCGGCTACCTTTATCTGTTCCAGTTTATCTTATTTAGATACAACACACATGGGCATCTTTCCTGTTATTACTATGCTCCATCTTTCCCTGTTGGCAAAAAACAATCTGGGGATGGAGCCGAAGCCCCTGCGCAATACGATCCAAAGGAGGAGTCACCGACCTCGTGACTTCCAAAGACTTTCCAAGAGGAAAAACGACTGCAAACATCCGGGCCCAACACCAGATGGCGATCTATGCACAAGTGTGTAGATCTGCAGCTCTACATGCCAAGAACAGATGCATACTGGTAAGTATCATATTCCATCTCGTATTCATTGAGATTCCTTTGTTCTGCTGCACTAAGTTCAGGTAAATGTTTTAATACCTCCTGCCCCTCACCACCAAGACAATGTAACAGAAGAGGGTGTTTGCGTTCGGCACTTAAATTTGTACCACACACTCTTGCATAGTTTACAAATATTTTTTTCCATTTTTGCCATTTCACATTGGGTTCACCTGGACTGGTTAAAAAAATGTGGGTTGAGTTACATTCTGCATGTTGTTTGAATAGTGTACAACAAATACTAAGTGAATATCATACTAACTATGCTCACACAATAAAACTTATTTTCTCCTATAAGTAGGTTGAGAATATGATGGTACAACAATATATTTATTTTCACAAAACAACGGAAAAAAAAATGTTCTTCCTATGTTGGCGGTGTGCCAGTCACAGAATGGAAACACTGGCAGATACTGAAATGTTCTTTCTCAGTAGGTGATGCACCAGTCACCAAAGGAAACACAGGCAGGCACAGAAGACTTTTAATGAGATCAGAGAAAACTGAGTAAAAATGATTTCATGTCATTTGGGCTTTAGGTGAACGAAAAAGTCGAGAGATGTTCCTCATTAAAATTAAACCTTGTGTTTTAAAACACCCAATCCTGGCATATTATTCCTTTTTTTCCGTTAAATGTACTTCCTCCACAAAACATATCATCCCTTACTTGTATTGAGTAAACTTGAACCCTTTAGCGCGTGAAGGCTGTTGCTGATAAACTAGTCAGGTACTTCATCAAACCGGAGCTCCTCTTCATGAAGGAACTACTAAAATGAAGCGGGTTCTAATGTTAGCGTGTAGTTTTCGTCCCAAACAGACAAAATGTACGTTAGGGATAACGTGTCGCTACTCCATTGGTTAGAGTCAAGCCTCGTTTTGGACACGCTGCGTGATGACGTGGAGAGACAGCGTGATCAAGGCAAGGCCTGCTGCGCTGTGAAAACACATCAATAGCGAGCTGAAACTGAGTGTTGGAACGCAAATGCGTTCCACAAGATCGAAGTACGTTACACCAATAGCGGGGTGTAGAGGCCGTTTCGGACCACCCACTTTCCTCCTCACCGCATAGAAGCTGACAGCGCCTACTCCGACTCTCTCTCAGTTACGGAGTTGCTGGGTTCCACTTCTGAAGGATCTTCAACTCCTTTCCCACAAAAGATTATCCAGCAGAGGAAAGTAAGTTTTCTTTATTGTTTCAACTTGCTCGGTGTTGAGGTGATACGACCGCTCTTCACCAAAGAAATGTAGTGTTCTCCGGATGAAGAAGATTCAGGAACCCAGGGAAGTTAGGAAGGTAGCTTTAATGCACCTCATCTACCAACTGCTCGCTTAAACTGTCTCCACTCGAATCTCAACAATATTCTAATACTCACATTCTAAAAGGAATACAGTGTGCAGTTCCAACAGAAAGCTCCATATAACATGTAAGGAGCACACAAGCACTAAGCAACATTACACAGGGTACTATTAGTACTACACTAAAGTGGAGGACATGACGCACAAACTACACTCGGATATCAAAGACCTGCAGGCAACCATGAGAGAGGTTGTATGGAGAGTAGACGATGCAGAAAACATGGCACGTAGGAATAATCTACGTTTTTGGGGATTTCCGGAAGGAATGAAAGGCCTAACCTGGCGGTGTTCTTAATGTCGTGGCTTTGCGACTCTCTCCCCGGGATGGCCACGTTTTAACCCTGCTTCATAATTGAACGAGCCCACAGGATGCTGAATGTGCGACTGCTGCCTGACCCTCCCTCCCCCCTCCCCCGCAGCCTTTAATTGCATGATTCCTAAACTATCAGGACCGTGATATAATGCTAAAAGAGTCGCGACGCCTGGGGGAGCTCACACTCTCCAATGCCAAAATTATGATCTTCCCCAACTATTCTAGGCAAGTGCAGAAAATGAGGAGGTCATTTGACTCAGTAAAGGCCAATTTGAGAGCCATCAAGATCCAGTATATGCTCCTCTTCCCTGCCAAACTCAAGGTTATCTTTCAAGGTACTTCGCCATTCTTCCTGTCCCCAGAAGATGAATGGGCATGGATAGGAGAATACCCCATGGTACAGCACAAAAAAATAAGAACCAGTAGGACACAACTTAAAGACACAACAACACAGTGAGAGCCCAGGTCACAGAGAGTAGTAAAGCGGCGTCTACTCAGAGGACGACACAATAAACGGAGAGAGACCCCGCTAAGGAGAACCCAACGCAGAACTGAGACTCAGGCGTGCTTGGAAACAGATGAAGACTCGACCCAAGATCAAGTCCGGAAAAAACACTCCGGCCAGAGAGACAGCCCCCAGACAGATGAATCAGATAAGGATTCCCGGGTGGATACGGACAGTCATCATCCACTTCTTAGGAACATTAACCGTCTCGAAGAACAGGGCACCGAGGAACGAAACAGAGAGCCTACAGATCAACACCGGGAAAATGTGTTGAAGGCTGAGACCAGGACCAAGACACTGGCCGGTAGAGGGATGAGCTGCCACAGACCCCCCCCTCCCACCCACAGATACTAGGAGCTCCACGTATGTGAGCAGAACTTTTTCTTGGAGTTCATATCCTTCATTGTGTTGTTTGGAACGTAGCATGATTGGAGAAAAGGTCGGACGACAGACCTCTCAAACAAATCTTACGCCAAAGTTGTCATGTTGATAGTTTTGGGAATCGGCCTAGGGAGTGGGAGAGAGTGGGGTGGGGGGGATAGGGATAAGATGAAAAGGTTTCAAAGTTTGACAGAGGTCAAGCGGCCGACTGGTAGACCCACCTGGGTGCGCAATGTCAAAAAAGTTCCATGCATACATACAACGAAACCTACACGGCACTGACCTGGAACGTTAATGGGTTGGGCAGTAAAATTAAAAGGGTTTAGTCACCAGGTATCCTCAGATATCGTTCTACTACAGGAAACGCACCTGAGGGGTACACCATGCGACCCTCGCTCATGCGGGATTCTCCCCAGGGCCGCGCGGTGTCGCCATACTGGTAAAAAAAAAAAAAACACCCTTCTGCACAACTAAAACCTGGACTGATCCCAATGGGACTTTTTTCGCTGTCCAGGAGTTCTGGGGAAGACCCAAACTCACATTAACCAGCGTTTATGCCCCACCACGCCTACAAACTCAAACCCTAGTGGCAATTGCCAAGATATTATTAGAATCAGACGCTCCCACACACCTTATTTGAGGCAATTTAATGATGTGATCAACCAAACTGTAGCTTGCCAGGGGACAGTGTGTTCCCACTCCGTTTGCGGATTTTGTAGACCCGTTAGGTCTCGCTGACCTCTGGCGGCAACACCATCTGTTAGAGTGCTCTTATTCCTATTTTTCTGGCGCTCAGAAAGTTTTTTCCAGATTAGATTTTTTCTTTACCCCGGCGGGGAAATACAAACTGTAGATAAAGTAGCATACCTGGCGAGGGGCATATCAGACCATTCACCCCTCTGTTTGACAGTGGGAGGCAAGGGTAATCTTCAAAGACCAGACTGGAGATTAAATGTTTAGGAGCTCGGGGACAAATCCATCAGGGGAATAATTCAAACTGAAACTAAGGCATATTTCCAAAAGAACGATGGGTTGGTGACCTCACATACAACTCTATGGGAGGACTATAAGGCGGCACTTTGGGGTAAAATACAAGATGCTATAGCGCGCAAACGCAGAGAAGAAATCCAACAAATAGAAATATTAGAAAGTAACATAACTCCTGTTAGATTTGGGGGTCTCTAGTTGGCAGAGGTAGGTACCTTTGACCAAATAGGGGCCCTTGCGTCTAGTCAGGGTAAGGGGGTACACTCCTAAAATAACCCCTGCTCACCCCCTTGGTAGCTTGGCACGAGCAGACAGGCTTATCTCAGAGGCAGTGTGTAAAGCATTTGTGAACACATACAGTAATACAGTGACAACACTACAGATGGACACCACGCAGTTTGTATTATAAAAAATAAGTATCTTTATATATGCTTAACAAAAGACCACAAACGACAAAAATCCACAATACTGTACTTTAGAATGATAGAAATAGCTTACTTCTCTTTAGATGGTAAATGCAACACTTTGTTCAATGTACCTTTGGATGCGTAACGCTATACAAACAAAAGGGTTGCAGGGAAAGTGATGCGTCGGTTCCTTACACACAAGAACGTTGATGCGTCTGTTCCTTGCTTCGGGGGAGGTGATGCATCAGTTCCCTACTGCTGCGTAGGGGACGGTGATGCGTCAGTTACTTACCGGAGAAGAGGTGATGCGTCGGTTCTTCACCACGTGGGGAGGTGATGCGTCGGTTTCTTACTGCGCTTCTATGGCGATGCGACTAGCAACGCGGTGATGTGACGACAACCCGGTGCAATGAACAAAAATGGCGTCGTGTTGATGTTGCGACAACGAAGGGGTGATGCATACACGCCCGATGGGCGTGCGGCGACTCGGTGAATCTTCTTGAGCCACGACAGGCCCTGCAACACGCTTATCTGGTGATGCGACGGCGTCTGCTGCGACGGCGAGACACTTCTCCAGTGATGCGGGCGCTTCGGCAATGCGATGGCGGCAGCGGCGGCACGCTTTCTCAGCGATGCGACGACAGCTGCTGCGGCAGCGACACGCTTCTCCAGTGATGCGGCGGCTTCTGCTGCGACGGCGACACTCTTCTCCGGTGATGCGAGGCGCTTTGGCGATACGATGGCGGCAGCGGCGGCACGCTTTCTCGGTGATGCGATGACAACTGTTGCGGGGCGACACGCTTCATCGTCTTGAGTCGCGCTCCCAGCGACACGCAGTCTCTCAGAAGGCCCAGCTCAACAGCAGGCACTTCAGATTCCAAGCAAGAGAACCCAGGGGAGCTGTTTGGTGAAGTCTTGTATCCCTGAGACTTCAGGTAGGAGGCAAGCTCTAGTTCAAGCCCTTGGAGATCTTCTTACAAGTTGATAAAAGTAGCACAAAGTCCTTTCTCCTTTATTTGGCAATCAGGTAACCACTGAAGGCTAATCCTCAAACAGCACACAGCATAGGAATAGTCTCCTCCTGCAGTCTCTCTCTCTCTGGTTCCTCTCCTCAGCAAAGGTTCTTCTTGTTTCCCAGAAGTGATCTAAAGTCTTGGGATCTGGGCTCCAGTAATTATACTCATATTCTCTTTGTTCTCTGAAGGCAGAGAGGCCTGGGCCTAGTCCAAACCAGTTCTGGTCAGTCTTGGAGCACTTGTTTACAGGACTCCTTCATTTCTTTGACAGTGTGGGCCAGGGACATCAGACGCACCACAGGAGGTGAAGCCAACAGTTTCTTTTACATTACAAGGCAGGCACAGCCCTATTCAGGTCCCAGGTGCAACTCCTCCCACCACTCTACATGCAGATCTCTCTATTCAGCCTAGTGCTGACTCACCCTGTCTCCAGGAATACCCCAGCCCCTGTCACTCAAACTCCAGACAAGGAATACACAACATAGCAGAGGCAGGCTTGGATGGTTAGGCAAGAAAATACCTGCTTTCTAAAAGTGGTATTTTCAAACACAGAATGTTAAAACCAACTTTACTATCATTCTGAGTTCAGGCATACTAAACTCGAATTTCTACTATGTTCCCTGGGTCAGTTAGTATTATAAGGTGTTATAATCAAACTGCCCATTCTGGCCTATGGGGAACAGGTAGCCTTGCAATAGTGAAACGCGAAAATGGCTGTAATTCACTATTAGGGCATGCCACACACATCAGGGCATGTCCTACCTTTTACTTACAATGCACCCTGCCCTTGGACCTACCTTAGGGGTGTCTGATATGAAGATAAGGGAAGGTTTAGGGACTGGCAAGTGGGTGCACTTGGCCAGTCAACATGGCAGTACCAGGCTGCACATAGGCTGTGCAATGGCAGGCCTGAGACACACTTTACAGGCTGCTTTGGTGGGTGGCACAACCAGTGCAGCAAGCCCACTAGCAGCATTTGATTTACAAGCCCTGCGCACCCATGGTGCACTGTACTAGGGTCTGACCAGTAAATCAAATAATCCAATCATGGAGTCACTAATCCATACATCAATTTACAATAGAGTGCATATGCACTTTAGCACTGATCAGCAGTGGTAAAGTTCCCAGAGTCATAAAACGGCCAACAACAGGTCAGAAAAAATACAGGAGGAAGGCAAAAAGTTCAGGGTGACTCTGCAAAAAGGGCAAAGTCCAACAACTCCATACACTGAAGCTGCCAACGTAAGGCAGCTGACAATCACGCGTTGGGAACTTCGTGACCTGACTGAGAGGGAGGTACAAAAGCAAATCCAGGCCACACACAGTAGACTCTATGAAGCAGGAGACAGGGCAGGGAAACTCCTGAGATGGAGGTTTGCACACAGAGCTATATAGAAAACCAATGGCAAGAAACTCACTTCTATCCTTCGATAGTTTCTATCCACAGGCTTTACGGGAGAATTTGCCATTTGGCCAGTTCTTGCGCATCAGGAGAAAACTGTTCAACCAGTAATAAGTACCATGAACATGCTAAAAAACTGGCTGGTCAATTACAGGCTCTTCAATATCCCAGGGACCTTGTGAAAAGGTCCATGATACGTGCTTCCAACAATAATCGGGCTGCCCTGTTGGAGAGTGGGGGACCGAAAGCGCCATCTGAAAGATTGACTTGGGTACACACTTTTTGCAGTTACACCAACAAAATCAAAAAATGTATCCTGGCAAATTGGAAAATTCTTAACATTGGGGCAGTTGCTTTACCTCGGCCTCTTTTTGCATATAAACGCAGCACCAGTCTTGGATCGACTGATACATACACGGCCACGATATAAGAAGACAGATTCACAAGATATCCTGTGGGGTTTGCCACCTGTACAAGGACATATTCCATGTGGTTCATGTAGAGCTTGTCCAAACACTTCCCATACTACAGAGATTGATATTGGTACACCTAAACCGTGGCTATTGACACAACATACTAATTGCAATAGTGAGAACCTCCTATACTTGATCACCTGCCCATGTTCCTTGCGGTATGTGGGTATGACCTCTCGGAAGGTGAAGGTACGGATTCTTGAGCATAAAAGCACTATCAGGTGTAAGAAAACCTCCACTAAACTGACCAATCATTTTCTGTCAGCTCAACATAGTCCCATTGATCTCAAATGGACTGTGTTGGAGAAACCTTATATTCCACACCACATTACAGATATGACTTCTTTTTTATTCAAACGTGAACAATGGTAGGTCTACAAACTGAAAAGCGATAGCCTAGGTCTCAATGATGAGATTCCGTGGGTTTCCTTATAATTGAGACTCCACCCTTTCCTGTGGTTTGGCCTCCAAGCTATTTGTTTTTGTTATTAGAGACATGAAGGCTGAGAAGAGTATTTGGGTAATGGGCTCACTACTTTTAAGTCTAAAAGGGGGGTATGATGTGGGTAGGACTGTCTATTGATACATCATTGGGACTTGATATCACTGGTCCCGTACATTACGGGCTAGATGGTCTGTTTTGTCTTTTTATCATCAACCTCATAGGCGGTATTTTCCCCTTTTTCCTCCTTTCTCCTGCGTGTTCATGTATCCGTGTGGTATTTCTACTATTTGAGAACGGATGTCTGAACATCTCAGAGCATGATTAATTGCACTCCACACATATACATCAATGTAGTGGTAGACTGGTGACGCATTCGCATAACAGGATGCCGGGCAGGAGGCCGCAAAACGTGAAGAGTGGATTGCCACTGATTATTGATTGATGGTGAACTAATCCGAACAAAATATTCTGAAGTGGTTAGTCAGGAAATAAGATGTTCATGAAGTGTTTATATACTCTTCTGAACTTTCTCGCAATCACGCGGAAGTATAGTGGTAGTGACACAACGAGCGCGACTGTGCATTTCAGTCATCAACGTCCCTGAAGATGGCTGGCCAACTGCGCATGTGTTGTTGGGTAGTGCCACGATCGACGTACATGCGCAGGAGTGTTTTTCTTGATGATCTTAGCCCAGCTGTTACTAATGCGCGCGTAATTTGTACGCTATTTAAACGGCTTCAGTCGCACATTCACTCACCTCCGGTCACTGGCTCAATCTGCCACGGAGTACTGACGGACAGGTGAGGTGTGCTTTGACAAATTGATTTTCTCTTTTTCTTTTCTTTTTTGCTGACGAAGAAAGCGCTAGCTTTTGCTTCGGTTAGGCTTTCTCGTTGTTATGTACCGGAAGAGGATGGTTGCTAAAGGAATACCATCTTATATTGCCACTTCTCGATTCGTGGCTTGATACAACAGTGCTTGCTAAATTATAGAGCACTGTTGTCTTTGCCTCAATTGTGACTCTCTGTATATTCTGAAGAGGCTTAAGCAACAGTGTAAATAAGAAGTGTGAGTGGTTTCCTATGCAATTTCTCTTGTAACTGATCAGGCTTTCATGAGTTGATGAATAATGACACTGGTTGACTGGCATTAATATCATCTCTTGGAGTTGAGGTGCTTTGATGAACCATTTTTAAAGGTGAACAGTGACCGTTGGTCCTAACATTGAAACATTCCTTGTTTGTAGCTCCTTGTGCTTTTACCTTTGCTCTGTTACACGTGCCCCATTGCTAGTCTATAGGATCACTATTATCCATGGACTAGGGGGGACATGTTTGTGCTAATGGCATGTTATACCGTTTTTCAGAGCGGTGCCCCCTTCCTGAGCGGTAGCCAGGCTGAGGTGGGTCAGAGTACCCAGCAGTTGCGGGTAAGCTCTATTATGTTTATTTTCTAAAGCATCACAGCAGACACTTATGTGTGCGATTTTATTCTTTTCACTGATTATTTTTCATGTTCATTGCTGTAGGTACACTCATCCTTGTTGTAACTGCGGTACAGAGGTTTGAGGATAAATCCAAGAATACTTTTATATCCTTTTTCGTTGCACTGATTAATTATTTTTTCGCAGCAGCACCAATTTGAGGTCCTGAAAAAAGCCTAACCCACGTTTGGGTATGATGGCTGAAACATGTTGACCACTTTTTTGTTCCACCATAGCGGTTATAAACTCACACCGATGGTGCTCTGTTTTTAATCCTGGCAGTTTGGTGTCTTGGAATAAACTGAGTAGTTGATACCTCCTAGCTAGTTTTATATGCACTTCTTTTCCATCTCTTTTGCGCTGCGCACTCACTCCTTAACAACTGTATTGCTCTTCATGAGAGGATTTAGATTATCCTTTTTGATATAAAACATCCATGAGCTCCTCTCTCCCTAAGAGAGGGTCGTAGCCCTCAAAGGAACTAGGTTTTTCCTTTGAGAGGAGAGTCCCTATGATGAAGCATGTCACCTTTTGGTGAGTGAGAAATTTTGTCCTAAAAAGGGAAATGCCCAACTTATTTTGGTGTTATCTGTGATGCTTTAGTTTTTCAATTTGCTATGTAGTTTTTACACATTTTTTGCATTAGTTTTTCGTTTAGACCCAGGGATTTCATACTGTTAGGATACAGGGAGACTCCTGGCCTGATTGGGCAGAAGAGAAAGGGAGGCGAGCTGGGTGTCCCAAATACAGGAGCGTGGAGCACAACACACCACTGCACATGCTATAGCTGATGCTTTTGTACGTTTCTACATTGAGTTATACAAAGCTAGACCACTAGCAGATTCCACACAGATAATGTCCCACCTTAATAGCATAAGGACTCCCATCTTAAAACAAGATGAAAAGGAAGCTCTGGAGGCAAAAGTCACCATAACCGAAGTGCAAGAAGCCATTAATAATCAAAAAGCGGGGAAAACCCCAGGGCCAAATGGACTTCTGGTAGACTTCTTTAAACAAAACACTGGGTTGCTCAAGATGTTCCAGGCGGCAAGGAAAGAGGGCCTTTATCGCCAGATCTCCCTCAGGCCACAGTGGTAGGGATACCAAAGCCAAGCAAGCCCCCAGAATGTTGCTGATCGTATCGCCCAATCTCGTTCCTAAACATTGAAACGATGATCCGGCTTCTATTCTGGAGACACAGCTCATTACAGTAATCACATCCTTGGTCTATCGAGACCAATCAGGTTTTATGCCTGGCCGCGCCACGCGCTTCAATCCCTGCCGACTGGCCAACTGGCTGGATACAGTAAAAGACAAGCCCTCCCCACAAATGCTGCTTTCTCTGGATGCAGAAAAGGCTTTTGACACTGTTCGTTGGCCTTTCATGGGGTGCGCCCTCACGGAATTTGGGTTTGGGCAAGTATTCATGACATGGGTAGAACTCCTCTATACTCAACCTATAGCCAGAGTTAGAGTTAATGGTGTAACATCGGCCAACTTTCCTATCCAAAAGGAACCCGCCAGGGCTGCCCCCTCTCCCCCTTTTTGCGTTGGTCTTGGAACCACTAGTGTGCCAAATTAGGACACATACACGGCTCAGTGGTCTACAAGACACTGGAGGACAGTTGATAGATGAACGGATCTCCCTATACGCAGATGATATTCTGCTATATGTCACCAACTCTGATACTATACTTCCCTTGATATTTCAACTAGTCGGGGATTATGGTAAACACTCCGGATACAATATTAACTGGGGGAAATCGAATCTATACCCTGTCGGAGGCCCTAGGTATGCATACATAATACCAGAACACTTACATATTACCACAGAGGCTATTATACATACTCCAAAACACATATTTCAAGTTTCCGGACAATATCTTTAAAATAATAAACAATTAATTGCTCAAACTTGTATGGGATGGAGGCCCCCCTAGGGTGGCACTGCAAACACTACAACGTAGCCAATACAACAGGGGAATCGCCTTGCCAGACATTCAAGTAGATTATCATGCGGCGCACCTAATAGTTATTAATGAATGGTGCCAGGCTCCATGTGACCACTCTACTCATGCCCTCGAGAGACACCAGTTTCGGAGGTCCTCCTATATTCATTATTTATATGGGGGCGCTGGGGTACAAGGCCTACTACCGCCGCACAAAGGGCAATCGCCTGGAAGGGAGCAGAAAAACAGATGAATTGGGGCAAGAAAGTAACCAAAGCAACACTGTTGTGGGAAGGGAGGAAACTGCCGGAACTGGCGAAGCTACAGGGCTCCAAGGGCTGGGACATGGTTGGAATCACATCTTTAGGAGACATAATTACACAGGGATACCTAATTACCTTCACAGAACTCAAGCTGAATACCAACTGCCAACCAAACAACCATACAAATACATGCAACTAAAACACACCTGGAGAGCGCAAAAACCGACTATAATGAAAATACCCGAATATGAACTGCTGAAAGGGTGGCTGCTGCAGGAGGAGATATCTTATAAGGCAGCCTCCTGGACATACAAAACTCTAAAAAACAATATTCCTGACAGACTACTAGCCCTTAGAGATAAATGGGAGGAAACTACAGGTACCCTTGAGGACATAGATGCAAGAATTATGAAGGAACTAAGTGCTATATTAGAAGCACAGGTCCCAATGGATCCGAGATACACCCTCTTGGGTATCCCTACCGGTATTGAGATCCCCACGTACAAACTCCTTTTGAGCAATTTGGGACTTATAGTGGCTAAGCGCAATATTGTCAGATACTAGGGATAAACAGAGTTGCCTACTATGGCGGGCTAGCATGGACCTCTACATGGGGGCAGAGAAAACCACAAGCGCAGCCAAGGGATGTACCCAAAAGATTAGGAAAATTTGGTAACTATGGTTAAGATACTACAACCTAGAGATGATTGCGGCTGAAATGGACAATACAAACCTCTGCACATTGGACCCATAACTTGTCGAACAATGTCCTGGTCTCCTAAGAAGATGATAGGGTGCGGGTCAGGTTTAACCTTGGAGGGGGGAGGGGTGCCAGTCGAGAAACTGTTGTGAAGTAACCTCTGTATTCTTGAATGTACCACTTATTGCTAAAACTGTTGAACTTGTCACAGATATGATTCAATTGCTCCTGTGCTGGCTAATGTTTAAAAATAAAAACTGTTAAAAAAAACAAAACACTACCCTCTGATAAAGCCATACTGCTGGCCCACACTACCACAAATCGAGAGTAAGGCGCTATCTACTTTTACCTCTGCCTACTTTTGGGGTTCTACTGCACTCTGTGGACACTGTACCTCACTTTGGTATAGTATATACAGAGCCAGCCTCCTACATACAACACCACTGTTATGTGGGTATGCAGCAAGTAGGCCAGGGTGGTGCCCTGGCACCTGTTTTGAGAGTCTTTGCTTCTTTGGGGCCGTCTGGAGCAGTAGAACATCTTTCTAGTCGTCAGCCACCTGGCGGGGGTCCCTGTATGCTAGAGTTGACAAACCGAGCAGACATTGCATGTCTGATCACAAGGGGGGCGTGCATTTTAAGGTAGCGCATGACATTCGATCAATGGCGAGAGCCATGGCTACATTTATTGTGCCATCGTTGAGAACGCCCACTGTCAGCAGTATTGCATGTTGGAGTTTTCACTAGATCACTCATTAGTAGACACATTCAGCCTGGAATGGAAAAAGGGACTCCTGCACATCTTCTCAACGCTACCTCTCTTGCCCAGAGTAGTGAAGATGATCAGGAACGACCATGCCCAAGTCATCCTAATTACCCTGGATTTGGCCGGGATAATATGGTACCTGGAAATCCTGAGCAACCGCATCTGTCATCTGATCAGGCTAAAACTTCCAGAGGATCTTTTGTCGTTGCAATAAGGCACGGAATTTCATCCAAATCTCTTCAGCTTACACTTCCATGCGTGGAAATTAAGCAGCGGCAATTGATTGCTTTTGGCTTGCCTTCTGAGATTGTGGATGGTATCCTCATTGCCAGGTGCCATTCCACTAAATTCATCTGTGCTGGGTGCGTGATAAGCTTGTAATCTGACGTGGTGCCCGTGACGCCGAGCCCTTGCAAATGACATTGTCAGATATTCGTTGTTTGTTCTGTCTGTAGCCCAGCAGTGGGTAATTTAAAACGTAAGTTGTCTTCCTTTTGGTTATAATTTGCTGTGATAGAAAAAAGAAATGTAATTGTGCTACTAAGTTAAACCTATTTAAAAACCAAATATTGTTTGGGAGTAGGATTTTCACCCCTCCAAAGATTTATTCACTCAAATTCATCCTTGATATTAATAATTGAGCTTTGGGTCTGAGTTTGTTTTTACTCTTTACTTGTTGAAATCTCCTGGCGCTATTAGGTAGCATGTTGCCCTAGTTACTGAGATCCAAAGATCTTGTATTTGTAGATTATCATCTTTGACTCCTTCATAGTTAACAACTTGAAGGTGGAATCGAAAATCTGAGTCTTCACCTAAACCCATCAACCTGCAGTATTTGCTAAAGTTTGAAGTGCTTACAAATAAAGACCGCATCTACAGAAAATAGCAACATCCTTACATGCTGCCTGAGTAGAAGATAGAAAGTTATTTCAAATGCTATCTAGCTCTCAAGAAAATGTTCTTAATTTATAATGAGTTTTTTGCGTTAGAATTATGTCAGGATTTTGATCCCTTAACCAGCAAATTACTAATTCATTTTTCTTTTTATTGTTTAACCCATTCATGTTCCAAGTTACTTTCAAAACTGCCATCCCACTAAATTAATAATGAGCAAGTAACAGATATTACTATTTAAATCACTATATCGCATTCAGTTAAACGTATAATACCACATATCCCCATGCTTGACCTGCCAAAAGTACCACTTTAAATTCCATTTGCTATTTGTTTCACACACTTTTTGCTGCTTCACCCGTTTGCTAGATCCTCCACCATCCCTTGTCCACCACCCACCCACTATTGGCAACTGGAAGCCTTGCCTGGTTAGGCCTTTAGATAGCCTCCCACTTCACCAACTGCAGTGACATGTAGTTGTTACTTTATGGTTCGGTCCTTACAGTGCATATGTTTCCCCCTGATGTCACTGCACATATCGGAAACCATGGGTGACAAATGTTTGGTCAGAATCTTTTCTTTGATCCTAAGATCTGCAAATGTCACAGTTATTGTTTGTGGATATTTGTACTGTGTGGCTTGGTAAGACTTATTACCATCAGCACAATTTATTATGTGGATTCTATATCAAATCCTGGTAAAATGTAATCTTTGTGTCCGGACATGGCTACGAAGTGAAGATTTGGGCATCTCAAGTGATTTTCTAAATCCTCTTAGCATCTAACTCAGACATCTCTTTAATAGGGCTAAAGTCGATTTATTTTAATTGAATGCCTTGCAGGTAAGTGTATTCTCACTACTAGTTGTCAGGCTACTTTTTTCCAACATGTTATCTTAGTAACACCTCCTCAAACAACCTGTGAGAACAGATAAAAATAGAGTTCAATACTGTGTTCTGACACAGAGGAGTGATGTAACCAGGTAGCAGCATCTCCAAGGACATTTTGGCATCTATCCCAGATATACTCGGCATCTGAAAGAAACACGTTAGTTAGATTCCTCACCTTAGAATATCCCCAGGCGTCAGACTGGATCCGGAAGATTTTTCGTCAGCAATACCCCTTGCGCGTCGCTAGGCGTCGTCTGCGGCTCCGCGTCCGTCGTCTGCGTCGTGCGCCGGGATGACGTCGTCGGAGTACTTAGACGCCGCCCTCGCGCGCTGACGTCAGTTCTTCTTTTTTCCGCGCCAGTAAGCGCAGATCCGGGAGAGCTACCCCTTTTAGTCTTTTTTGACTAAATCTTTTTGATCATTTTTGATCCTTGTCTGTCGACATCTGGTGCCGGTAGGATGCCTGGGTTCAAGGCTTGCGAGGATTGTCATCGACTGATGTCGGTGACCGATCACCACCGCCATTGCCTCTACTGCTTAGGCCCCGACCACGACGCGGAGTCGTGCAACGACTGTCAGGCCCTGACTTCGAAGGCTAGGCGGGAGCGGTCCCGCAAGCTTCTCGAGCTTCGCCACTCGGCTCCGCGTCGTGCGCGATCCCGGTCCAGGAGGAGGTCCAAGGATCGCTCGCGGAGCCCTAGCCGACGCCATCGATCGTCCGGCTCCAAGTCGTCGGGTAAGTCCAAACGCTCAAAGAAGTCCAAGAGGCGACATCGCTCTTCGGACTCCCCTCGCCGGTCGCGCGACTCGGCCGAGGGTCAGGGTGGTTCCACCCCCGCGGCTCCGGCGGAGCCGCAGGTGCCGCGTCCGCCCCCATACCTTCCAGTCCCTGGGGCTGACGCGGCGCCGGCGGAGATCAGTGCCTTCCTCTCGGCCATGAGGAGCCTGGCCCCGCCGTCGACGCCCGCTGGCGCGCCTTCGGGCCCCGCGGACTCGACTGGGCGACCTCGCGTGCCGGCGGCTCCGGCCCCGGCGCCGTCGACGACTCCGGTCTCGACGCCGCAGGTCCCCGCGGGGCCCATGCCTGGGCCCCAGTCGACGCCGGTTGACCTAGTCACTCCTCCACCGGCGCCGACGCCTGAACCACCGACGCCGTCACCGGCGCCGCCGACGCCTTTGACGCCGACACCCCAGTTTACCCTCATCCGGACCCGACGCCGGCACGGCGTCGACCGACGCCGCATCCGACGCCGCTTGAGTCCTACCATCTCTACAGTCCGGTTCCGATCATTCCTCCTGTTTATCAGGAATCGGAAGAAGGGGGCGACTGGGAGGGGTTCGAGGACCCTCTGGCTGTTCAGTCACAGCTTTCTCAGGACTGGGCAGATGAACTGGGGGAGGCCAGTGGGCTGGACACCTCGCCAGACACTGGATTCACTTCTCCTCCGACCGTGGCTTCGGAGGAGGGTGCGGCATTTTCTGTGGTGCTGCGCAAGGCGGCCGAGGCCCTTGGGCTCGAGTTGCCTGCCGTGGCTGTGAGGACTAACATCCTCACTGAGGTGCTTCAAACCTCAGCAAGCTCCACTGAGCCTCTGCTGCCGTTCAACGAGGCCCTCACTGACGTTCTGCAGGGCACCTGGTCCAAGCCCTCCACAGTTCCTCCTGTGGATAGGAACGTTGCCAGGCGCCACCGCCCTGCTCCGGGCGACCCCAGTTTCCTGTCCCAACACCCCACCCCCGAGAGTCTGGTTATCCAGGCCTCTACCTCCCAATCCTCCTTCCCGACCGCTCCGCCGGACCGGGATTCCAAGAGACTCGAGCAGTTTGGCAAGAAACTGTTTTCGTCCCTTAGTTTGGGCCTGCGGTCCTTAAATACCGCCTGTCTCTTGGACCGTTATTCCCATTCCCTGTGGGATACGGTGGAGGACGTGCTGCCCCTGTGTCCGGAGGAGGTCCGGCCGCGTCTTACCCAGGCTTTGGCCGATGGGAGGGATGCAGCACGGCACGCCATACGATGTGGGCTTGACACCACGGACTCGCTGGGTCGGGCGATTTCAACCACGGTGGCGCTCCGCCGCCACGCCTGGATGCGGTCCACGTCATTTTCCAGGGATGTCCAGACCACCCTCATGGACATGCCCTTTGATGGCACTCGCCTGTTTGGTGAGAAGGCGGACAGTGCGCTGAACCGCTTTAAGGACTCCCGGGCTACGGCCAAGTCCTTGGGCCTCGCGGCTCCGCGGGCGCACACCTCCGCTTTTCGCCCCTTTCGTGGCCAAGGAAGGGGCGCCTCCTCACGTCCGCAAAGCCACCAGCCGCAGAACCAACCTGCGCGCGGTCGCGGACGTGGCTTCCGCCGTGGCGGAAATGGAGGCCGACGTGGTCAGCCCACTTCCACCCCTGCAGCATCCGCCTCAAAACCCTCCTAGTCCGAGCTTTCAGGCCCATACCACGCCAGTGGGCGGCAGAGTTCGCCATCACCTGCTCCACTGGCGGTCCATAACATCGGACAGGTGGGTGCTGCAAATCGTCCGAAGGGGCTACTCCCTCCCCTTCGAGACGACCCCTCCAGCCATGCCACCGCAGCACCACCGTATCTCGGGGGATCATTTGGATCTTCTCCGCGAGGAAGTTTCGGCTCTCTTGGCCAAGGGGGCCGTCGAGCGCGTTCCGAGTCCAGAAGTAGGTCGTGGTTGTTATTCCCACTACTTTCTGGTTCCCAAGAAGGGCAAGGGGGGCCTACGCCCTATCTTGGACCTCCGGAACGTCAATGCCTTCCTCCGAAAGGAAAGGTTCAAGATGCTAACGTTGGCTCAGGTTTTAGCTGCCCTAGACCCTGGAGACTGGATGGTAGCGTTGGACTTGCAGGACGCTTATTTCCACATCCCCGTCCTGCCGGCCCACCGACGTTACCTGCGATTCACGGTGGGCCAAGAGCACTTTCAGTTTACCGTGCTCCCCTTCGGCCTCACCAGTGCCCCTCGGGTGTTCACGAAAGTGATGGCGGTGGTCGCAGCTCATCTGCGCAGATCAGGGGTTCCAGTCTTCCCCTATCTCGACGACTGGTTGTTGAAGGCGGGCTCGCCCCAGGCAGTCGTCTCCCACCTCCAGACTACGGCGGATCTCCTGCATTTGCTGGGGTTTTCCATCAACGTGCCGAAGTCACACCTGAGTCCCTCTCAGAAGCTCCTCTTCATCGGAGCGGTTCTCGATTCGGCGCAGTTCCGGGTCCATCCACCGGAACAGCGGGTCCGGGATATACGGGCCCTGATTCCCATCTTTCGGCCTCTATCCCGGGTTTCGGTCAGGCTAGTGTTGCGGCTTCTGGGGCTGATGGCCTCCTGCATCCTACTAGTGCATCACGCCAGGCGGCACATGCGGGCTCTGCAGTGGGACCTGAAGTTTCAGTGGGCCCAGCATCACGGCAACCTGTCCGACCATGTCTTGATCTCGGAGGGCACTGCACAACAGTTGCAGTGGTGGCTCACGGACCGCGAGTGGGTCAAGGGCAAGAGCCTCTCCCTTCCCCAACCAGAGCATGTCGTAGTGACGGATGCGTCCCTCCTGGGATGGGGTGGCCATATGGGAGAGGCGGAGATCAGAGGCCTCTGGTCTCCGGCGGAGTCTCGTCTCCACATCAACCTGTTGGAGTTGAGAGCGATCCGGCTTGCACTGAAAGCCTTCCTTCCCTCTGTCAGGGGAAGTGTCGTGCAGGTGTTCACGGACAACACCACCGCCATGTGGTATTGCAACAAACAGGGCGGGGTGGGGTCGTGGACCCTTTGTCAGGAGGCTCTGCGCCTCTGGACATGGCTGGAACACCAGGGCGTCACCCTGGTGGTTCAACATCTGGCGGGCTCTCTGAACGCCAGAGCAGACGAACTCAGCCGCCGGTGCATGATGGATCACGAATGGCGTCTGAACTCCGAAGTGGCGCAAGGCCTCTTTCAGCAGTGGGGAGAGCCTTGGTTAGATCTATTCGCCACCGAAGAGAACGCGCAATGTCAGCAGTTCTGCGCGTTGGAATTTCCAAGGCGGCACTCGCTCGGCGACGCTTTTCGTCACGAGTGGAGTTGCGGTCTGTTGTACGCCTTTCCGCCTATACCACTTCTGCCCAGAGTGCTGAAGAAGATCAGGCACGACCGGGCCCAAGTCATCTTGGTGGCTCCGGATTGGGCACGAAGATACTGGTATCCCGAGCTACTCAGTCTGTTGACCGATCCCCCGATACGTCTGCCCCTTCGGGAGGATCTTCTGTCGCAGCAGCAGGGGACGGTCCTCCACCCGAACCTGTCCAGCCTCCACCTCCATGCGTGGAGATTGAGCGGCGGCAGTTGATGCCATTTGACTTGCCTCCTGAAGTCTGTGATATCATTCTGGCAGCCAGGCGTCCCTCCACAAAGTCGGTATACGCCTGCCGGTGGAACAAATTTGTGGCATGGTGCACAGCAAAGGCTGTGGATCCCCTTTCCGCCCCTCTTTCTGAGGTTCTCCTCTTCCTTCTTTCTCTGGCCCGGCAGGGCTCTGCCCTGGGCCCCCTGAAAGGTTATCTTGCTGCCATCTCCGCCTTCTTGCGGCTTCCTGATCAGCCTTCTCTTTTCAAGTCCCCTGTGGTTACACGCTTTCTCAAAGGCATTACACACACGTTCCCTCCTGTCCCTTTTGTAATGCCTCAGTGGGACTTGAATCTGGTATTGACATTCCTGATGTGCGCTCCCTTCGAGCCTCTTCACAATTGCCCTCTTCGTCTTCTAACTCTAAAGACTGCTTTTCTGGTAGCCATCACCTCGGCTAGACGGGTGAGTGAGCTCCAGGCTTTATCTTCAAAGCCTCCTTTTCTATCTGTTCATCCAGACAAGGTTGTCCTTCGGCCTCGTCCCTCCTTTCTTCCTAAAGTGGTGACTCCATTTCACCTTGGGCAGTCTGTCACCTTGCCCACCTTCTTTCCGCCTCCGCATCCTTCCAAAGAGGAAGAGAGGCTCCACCGTCTGGACCCAAAACGTGCGCTCTCCTTTTATCTGGACCGCACAAAACAGTTCCGGGTGGACGACCAGCTTTTTGTTGGGTACGTGGGCGCTAAGAAGGGGAAAGCTGTGCACAAACGAACCATCTCTCGGTGGGTCGTTTTGTGCATAAAAATTTGCTATTCCTTGGCTAAAAAGGACCCTCCTGTTGGGCTGCGCGCCCATTCTACTCGGGCCACGGCGGCTACTACTGCCTTGGGACGGGGAGTCCCTTTGCAGGACATCTGTCAGGCGGCGACGTGGGCTTCGCTACACACGTTTGCCAGGCATTATTGCCTTGACAGCCAAGTCCGGAGGGATGGCTTCTTTGGCCGTTCTGTCCTCCAGGACTTTCTGGTGTGATCTTGGTTCGCAGACCCACCACCGGGGATGGTATTGCTTGGGTATCTATTCTAAGGTGAGGAATCTAACTAACGTGTTTCTTTCAGATGAACAAGTTACTTACCTTCGGTAACGATGTATCTGTAAGAAACATTAGTTAGTTAGATTCCTCACCGACCCTCCCATCCTCCCCGTTCTGCGAACTGACATCTAGGGTTAAGGTTGTCCTTTCAGGCCCCTAGATTTTATTTTTGGCACCAGTGTCGGTCTTTGCATGGCTCTGCGTTCCTGGCGCGGAAGGCTATGTACAAGAACTGACGTCTAAGTACTCCGACGACGTCATCCCGGCGCACGACGCCGACGACGGACGCGGAGCCGCAGACGACGCCTAGCGACGCGCAAGGGGTATTGCTGACGAAAAATCTTCCGGATCCAGTCTGACGCCTGGGGATATTCTAAGGTGAGGAATCTAACTAACTAATGTTTCTTACAGATACATCGTTACCGAAGGTAAGTAACTTGTTCTACGGTCTGAAGACTGTGTCAGCTCAGGCTGTGTCCAGTCTTTCAGGTATGCAAATTCTTCTAGTGGCAGATTGGTAACTTTTTTTTTTTAAACATATTGTTCGAGGTGTATGAGCTGCAGATTATACACTGTGCATAGATCGCCATCTGGTGTTGGGCCCGGATGTTTGCAGTTTGTTTTTCCTCTTGGAATGTCTTTGGAAGTCACGAGTTCGGTGACTCCTCCTTTGGTTCGTATTGCGCATGGGCTTCGGCTCCATCCTCAGATAGTTTTTTTCCTCCATCGGGCTCGGATGTAATACTTCGCGCTCCGGTTCCGAACTTTTCCAGTTCAACGATCGACGCAAAAATCCTCGCTCATCGAGCTCCTTCAGATAATAAATCATCTTACTCATCTTCTCTTCGGCACTTCTTCGATACCGGTCGTCGACGGCGGCCTTCGGGTCTATTCCGGCTCCGGTCTCGGCTGATGGAAAGAACTCCCTTCAAGAAGTGCCCTCGATGTGGGTCCAAGTTTCCCCACACCGATCTTCATGAGGTGTGCAACCTCTGCCTCTCCCCTGAACACGAGGCCCGAGACTGTCCCGCCTGCAAGTCTTTTCGCTCTAAAAAGACTATTCGAGATCGACGGGCTAGACGCAACATGGCGCACTCCTCGACCTCCGCTCCAGTCGACATCTTCGGGGACGACGTCGAAGCTCCGGGACATCAGAACATCGAAGAAGAGGACGACGACCACGTCAGTGCTTCCGAGGCCGACGACTCAGATGTGGAGGACATCACCCCGGCGCAGAGGGTCGTGAGTACAATACCCCCTCCCACACCCACGCCGATACCTAAAAAGGCTTCGGTCACACCTTCGCCTTCGGGCCTAGGCAAGACCAAGGATACTGCTTCTCACACCCCACCTTCGGGCCCGGTAAAGAAGCCTATTAAGCCCTCCGGCAGCTCGGGCTCGAGCCAGCCTACCAGCGGTACCGAAAAACACCCTTCGGCACCGAAGAAAAGATCGGCCTCCATCTCCACACCGAACCCAGTACCAAAGCCTTCGGTGTCGAAACCTGCCCTTCCGGTGCCGACCAAACATCACACGGCCCTCGGCACCGACACTCCCGTGCCGAGGGCCTCCTTCGGCACCGACCAAAAAATCGGCGGTCCCAAAGAAGCACGGCTTAGACAAGCCTAAAAAGCTGTCGGCCCCGAAAATTTCGGCGCCGACCGAACAACCAGGGTCGCAAGAACTTTTCACACCGGATCCTCTCCAAAAGACACTCACCAAGGATCCAAAAACTGGACATTTGACATTGTCTTCAAAAAAGAGACTCTTGGACAAACCAGCTCCACCTCCACCTCCAAAGAGGAAAGACACTGCTACCTCCCCTTTCAGAGTGCCTTCCCCACCTCCTCCACCCTCCCCACCTCCACCCTCTCCACCCCTGCCTCATCGTTCCCCAACCTTGTCTCCTGTCCCAGACGATTTAGGAGACCCTTATTATGATCCAGCAGATGTGCCACAAGACCCCACCCCTACTGGATCTCCAGACCCATGGGACGACTATAACAATCCGGACATCCCAGATGTCCCACAGGATGACCTTTACCCATCTAGGCCATCCCCACCTGAAGATTCCTTAGGCTTTCACCACCTATTGCAAAGGGCGGCACACTACCACGGGGTGGAGTTACATACTGACCCAGTGGAGGAAGATTTCCTCCTAGACACCTTTGACAATGCACATAGGTCTACTGCCATTCTACCTATGTTAAAGGGAGTGATTAAACATGCACCAGAGGTTTTTAAAGACCCAGTCAGGGCCAGGGTCCTAAACCCCCGTATAGAGAGAAAATACAAAGCCGCCCCCACAGACACTTCATACATTAAAGGCCCTGCACCATTGGATTCCCTAGTGGTATCTACAGCTAGGAAGCGCTCAAATTCTCAGGCATCAGGCGAAGCACCACCACCTGACAAAGAGTCCAAGCTCCTAAACGCGTCAGGGAAGCGCACTGCGTCACAAGCCGCCAACATATGGCGTATCGCCAACACGCAAGCGCTATTGGCCAGATACGACAGGGCGCATTATGATGAGTTGGAGACCATCATGCACCATCTCCCTGAAAAATACAAGAACAGGGCTAATGAATTGATCCAAGAGGGAAAAATAATAACTAATACCTCTATACGCTGTGCCCTAGATGCAGCAGATACAGCCTCCAGGGCCATAAACACCAGTGTCCTTCTCCGTCGCCATGCCTGGCTCAAAGTTTCAGGTTTTAAACCTGAGGTCAAAGCCTCTATATTGAACCACCCATTCGACCAAGATCATCTATTTGGCCCAAAAGTTGATGAAGCCCTCGAAAAGATGAAAAAAGATACTGACACGGCGAAATCCATGGGAGCCCTACAGTCACACACTCCTAGGCGCTCTTTTCGCCGCTCTTCCTTTCGGGGCACGGGCAGAGGCTACTCCTCGGATAGTGCATCCATGTCCTACAAATCCCCTCCTCAATCTACCTTCACAAAGGGTTATCAAAGAGGCGGATACAGAGGCAATAATAATAGGGGCAGAGGCAAAGCAAATACCGCCCGCTCTGCCACACCTACTACCCAATGACTTTCCCCCGCTCCCTCCAGACCATTCCACTCCGGTCGGGGGCAGAATACAACATTTCCTTCACGTCTGGGAGACAATCACCTCAGACAAATGGGTGACCCAAATTATTCAGTCAGGGTATTGCCTAGAATTAACATCTACCCCCCCAAACATTCCACCCAGGCAACGCCCTTTGTCTCAAGAACATACTACGCTACTAAAACAGGAGGTGATCTTCCTCCTGCAAAAAGAAGCCATAGAGCAGGTCCCCATAAATCAACAAAATTTAGGGGTCTACTCCCTGTACTTTCTGATTCCAAAGAGAGACGAGACTCTATGACCTATCCTAGATCTCAGACCTCTAAACACTTACATACATTCAGACCATTTTCATATGGTAACCCTTCAACAGGTTCTTCCACTCCTCTCCCAGAACGATTTTCTCACCACTCTGGACTTGAAAGACGCATACTTTCACATCCCAGTACACCAGTCTCACAGAAAGTACCTCAGATTTGTGGTGGACGGGCAACACTACCAGTTCAAGGTGCTCCCGTTCGGGGTAACAGCACCAAGGATATTCACCAAGTGCCTAGCAGTAGTGGCTGCACACCTCAGAAGACAGCACATTCACGTCTTCCCGTACTGGCTAATAAAAGCCATGTCCTACGAACAATGTGTGCAACATACCGCCGCTACAGTCCAACTACTTCACCAGCTAGGTTTCACGGTGAACCATCAAAAATCCCACCTGGTACCATCACACACAAAACAATACCTCGGTGCCACCATAGACACCTCAAAAGCCATAGCCTATCCCAATCCTGTCAGGATTGCAAATATACAGGCTCTGCGTCAAAAATTCATATGTCAACACTCTCTCCCAGCAAGAGTGTTTATGCAACTGATAGGGATGATGGCCTCTTGCATCTTCATAGTGCCCCATGCAAGACTCCAGATGCGTCCACTCCAAGAGTGCTTAGCGCGCCAGTGGAACCAGGCCCAGGGACAACTGACAGATCTGGTGTTGGTAGACGGTCGCACCCATCGCTCTCTGCAGTGGTGGAACACCATAAACATTTCCAGAGGTCGACTGTTCCTGGACCCGGTCCCACAAATAATCCTAACAACCGACGCATCGCTCTTCGGCTGGGGAGCTCATCTGTTACATTTTACAGCACAGGGCACATGGACGCCACAACAGAAGTTACTCCACATCAACTATCTGGAGTTACTGGCAATCTTCCTCGCCCTAAAATCCTTCCAGACGCAGATTTCAGGCAAGGCAGTCCTCATTCGTGCAGACAACATGACTGCCATGTACTACATTAAAAAAACAGGGGGGCACACACTCTCCACAGCTCTCTCAATTAGCACAGAGCATATGGAGATGGGCAATTCCGCAAAAAATCTTTCTCCTGGCCCAACACGTCCCAGGAGTCCAAAACACCGTGGCAGATCTGCTCAGCAGACAAACGCAGCAGATCCACGAGTGGGAACTTCACCCACAGGTTCTTCACCCGTTCTTTCAGAAGTGGGGGCATCCACACATAGACCTATTCGCCACCCACGAAAACAAGAAAAATGCCCAAGCTTCGCCGCCAGATATCCACACCCATTGTCCAAAGGCAATGCGATATGGATGAACTGGTAAAACAAATTTGCATACGCTTTTCCACCTCTCCCACTAATTCCATTAGTGGTGCGAAAGCTACAACAGCATTCCCTAACACTGATTCTAGTAGCTCCAACATGGGCCAGACTACCGTGGTACACCACACTGCTGGAACTCTCAGTAGTACCACACCAAAAGCTACACCTCTCACCATGCCTCCTAACCCAGAACCATGGAGAGATCAGGCACCCGGACCCAGCTCAGCTCAACCTAGCGATCTGGCTCCTGAGGTCCTAGAATTCGGATACCTTAACCTTCCCCCTGATTGCATGAATATTATCAGGGAAGCTAGACACCCTACTACTAGAGCATGCTATGCTGCAAAGTGGAAAAGATTTGTTGTTTGCTGCCACAACAACACAATCAATCCTTTAAATGTGTCCATACAGCACATTATATGTTACTTACATACTTATTATATGTTACCTAGCATATACTTCCATTCGGTTACACCTCGCTGCAATTGCTGCTTATTTACAGAACAGGCAGCACCTATCACTTTTCAGAGTGCCTGTCATCAAGGCCTTTATGGGAGGCCTCAAAAGAGTAATTCCACCCAGAGTACCACCCTCACCTGTCTGGAACTTGAATATAGTTCTCACAAGGTTAATGGGACCCCCTTTCGAACCATTACATAAATGTGAGCTTTAATTTCTCACATGGAAAACAGCTTTTCTAGTGGCCATCACTTCCCTCAGGGTTAGTGAAATACAAGCGCTCACTATACAGGAACCTTTTCTCCAAATGCATCAGAACAAGGTTGTACTCCGTACCAACCCAAAATTTCTTCCCAAAGTCATTTCTCCATTCCATCTAAACCAGTCGGTAGAATTACCAGTCTTTTTCTCACAACCTCAAACCGTTGCGGAAAGGGCTTTACACACACTGGATGTTAAAAGGGCTTTACTTTACTACATCCAAAGGACACAAACTTTCAGGAAAACCAAACAGCTATTTGTCTCCTTCTCTCCACCACATAAAGGCAACCCTATTTCTAAATCAGGGATAGCTAGGTGGATTGTAAAATGCATACAGATTTGCTACCACAAAGCAAAACGAACGCTATCTGTTCCCCCCCCAAAGCCCACTCTACAAGGAAGATAGGGGCTTCTATGGCTTTTCTAGGAAACATACCACTAAAAGACATCTGCAAAGCAGCGACATGGTCAACACCGCACACCTTCACAAAACATTACTGTGTAGATGTGCAAACCAAGCAACAAGCTAGTGTGGGCCAGGCTGTACTAAAAACACTGTTCCAAACAACTGCAACGGATGCCGGTGGTCGCCGCTAGGGTTGGGTACTGCTATATAATCTATGCACAGTGTATAATCTGCAGCTCATATGCCTCGAACGGAATATGCTACTTACCAGTATGCATCTGTTCTTGGCATGTAGAGCTGCAGATCTATACACGCCCACCCGCCTCCCCGGCTACCTGTATCCGTTCCAGTTTATCTTATTTAGATACAACACACATGGGTTTCTTTACTGTTACTACTACGCTCCATCTTTCCCTGCTGGCGAAAAACAATCTGAGGATGGAGCCGAAGCCCATGCGCAATACGAACCAAAGGAGGAGTCACCGAACTCGTGACTTCCAAAGACTTTCCAAGAGGAAAAACAAACTGCAAACATCCGGGCCCAACACCAGATGGCGATCTATGCACAGTGTATAGATCTGCAGCTCTACATGCCAAGAACAGATGCATACTGATAAGTAGCATATTCCTTATTTATCAAGAACACGTATCATGCAGGTCTCTGTAACCCAGAGAGTACTGCCATATAATTGTCACATTGCATCATCTTGACATTTTTCCTTTTATACTAAAATAATGCAGGACATTTCAAACCAAATAAAGCCCTGCTAACATCTGAAATTCCCCCCAAGCCACTGGGTCCCACCCCCCGACCGCTAACCTGCCCATGGCTGGCAATGATATATATTGTTCTCCCTACATTCGCCCAGCTAACCCACCGTCGTCATTGCTTCGTTCGGGGGGCCTTCCACCACGGACCACTCACACCCGCTGTTCGTCCCGCCCAACTGCCGGTGGTTCCAGAAATATCCCTCGGTAGTCAGCCCATCGCTTCCAGATTTTATAGTGTTTGCGGGGGCACTCCCTAGCCTCAAACACCAGGAGCTCTAGACCCATGTTAAAATCCAGACTCCTCTTCCATACATTGACTGAAGGGGCAGCCAGCGCCTTCCATGACCTGGCCACATCTCTTTTAGCCAGTGTCAGACCTAATAACAAATGCCTCTTATAAATGTTACCCCCAACGGCGTCCATCACGTGGAGAAGAACCAACCTAGGATCTGATGGTATGTCCCACCCCAGCACTTCCGCGAGGCACCCAAAAGCGGCAGAGGCCCTGACAAGACCACACCGTGTGTAGGGAATTTCCCTCCGCATGTCCACAGCGGAGACACTCCGGGGAGGCGATCAGACCGCCCGCCAAAGCCGCTGCCTGGTATAATATACCCTATGAAAAAATTTAAATTGTATCAGGCGGAGGCGCATCGCAACTGCCGCCCCCCGGGGCGACGCCAACGCCTCCATCCAGTCTGTTTCATCCAATGGGCCTACGTCCTCCACCCACCGGTCCCTAAGGGTCTGCAGGGTTGGGGCCCCATGAATGACCAAGGCTTGATATATCCGAGAAATCTTGCGCTCCTGTAGGTCCCCCATAAAGACCCTGCCTTCCAGCGGGTTGAACTCGGCAATTTCATCTAGGCCCTTCAAATATGTAGTGATTGCGTGCCGGAACTGTAGATACTTAAGAAACTACGATGAACTCGCCCCGCAGGCACCAGAAAGACTTTAGTGTTACCCCCTGCACAACGTCCCCAAGCTTGGATATACCGATGCGGTCCCAGCCCACCAAGACCGGCAATGCAGCCAATTGGGGCAGGCGACCATTACAGATTAGTAACTTTTAGTGATTATAGGTCATGAAGGACAATCAATCATAGTATTTGTAAAGCGCGCTACATACCTGTGAGTGTCTCAAGGCGCTAAGGGAGGGGGTGGGTAATACTGCTACTGTTTGAAGAGCCAGGTCTTGAGGAGTCTTCTGAAGGTCAGTAGGTCTTGGGTCTGCCGTAGGCGGATGGGGAGGGTGTTCCATGTCTTGGCGGCGAGGTGGGAGAATGATCTGCCGCCGGCGGTCACTCTTTGGATGCGGGGAACAGAGGCGAGGGCGCGGTCTGCAGAGCGGAGCTGGCGGGTGGGGGTGTAGAAGCAGAGTCGGCTGTTGAGGTACGCTGTTCCAGTGTTGTGGAGTGCCTTGTGTGCATGGGTGAGGAGTTTGAAGGTTATCCTCTTGTTGACAGGGAGCCAGTGCAGGACATGCGTTGGAGCCGTTTCAGGAGTTTAGCCGAGGCTCCTGCGTAGAGGGCGTTTCCGTAGTCCAGTCTGCTGCTGACGAGGGCCTGCGTGACCGTCGTCCTTGTTTTGGTGGTGATCCACTTGTAGATCCTGCGGAGCATGCGGAAGCAGGAGGAGGAGACGTCGTTGACCTGCTTCGTCATGGAGAGGGAGGAGTCGAGGATGACCCCTAGGATGCGGGCGTGGTCGGTGTTGGGGCTGTTCCTAGTGCAGTCGGCCACCAGGAGTCATCCCAGGCCGAGGGGGTGGAACCGAGGATGATGACCACTGTCTTGTCCGAGTTCAGTTTCAGTCGGCTGTTCCTTATCCAGTCGGCGACAGCCTTCATTCCTTCGTGGAGGTTGGTTTTGGCGGTGTGGGGGTCCTTTGTGAGGGAGAGGATCAGCTGGGTGTCATTGGCGTTGGAGATGATGTTGAGGTCGTGCAGTTGGGCGAGCGGTGCCATGTAGATGTTGAACAGCGTCTGGCTGAGGGATGAGCCCTGGGGTACACCGCATATGTAATCGGTGGCTTCAGAGCGGAAGGGGGGGGAGGCGGACGCTCTGCTTTCTGCCAGAGAGGAAGGAGGTGGTCCAGTCCAGGGCCTTCAATTGGATTCCGGTGTCATGGAGGCGTGTTTGTAGTGTGTGGTGGCAGACCGTGTCGAAGGCGGCAGACAGGTCCAGTAGGATGAGAGCCGCTGTTTCTCTGTTGTCTAGCAGGGTCCTGATGTCATCGGTGGCGGTGATGAGGGCAGTTTCGGTGCTGTGGTTGCTGCGGAACCCGGACTGTGAAGGGTCTAGGATGTTGTTCTCCTCGAGGAAGCTGGTCAGTTGTTTGTTGATGGCGTTCTCGATGACCTTCGCCAAGAACGGGAGCAGGGAAATGGGCCGGAAGTTCTTGAGGTCCGCCTTGGGTTTCTTGAGTAAGGCATTGATCTCTGCATTCTTCCAGCTCTCTGGGAAGGTCGCTGTCTCGAAGGAGATGTTTATGGCTCTCCGGAGATGGGGTGCGATGGTGGTGCTGGCTTTGTTGAAGATGTGGTGTGGGCATGTGTCTGACAGGGATCCGGAGTGGACGGTGTTCATGATCTTGATGGTGTCATCGTCGTTGATGTTGGTCCAGGAGAGCAGGCGGTTGGCGCGGATGGTGGTCGTGGCGACAGGTGTCTCAGTGGGTGCCGGGGCGGTCGCGGTGTTGAAGCTGACATGGATGTCTGCAATCTTGCGATGGAAGAAGGTGACCAGCGAGTCGCATAGGACTTGCGAAGGTGGGATGTCGGTGTTGGAGCTGGGGTTGGAGAGTTCCTTCACGATGTTGAAGAGCTCTTTGCTGTTGTGTGCGTTGTTGTCTAGGCGGTCTTTGAAGGAGGCCCTTTTGGCGTATCTGATGAGTTGATGGTATCTACGGGTGGCGTTCTTGTGGGCTGTGCAGCTTTCCGGTGTTCGTTCACGGATCCAGTTCTTCTCCAGCTTTCGGCAGGTTTGCTTGGAGGCCTGGAGGTCTTCGGTGAATCAGCTGGCATTCTTGCTGGTGTGGCTGTTGGAGGGCTTCTTGAGCGGGGCGAGGGTGTTGGCGTTGTCGTTGATCCACTGTCTGAGGTTGCGAGTGGCGGCGTTGGGGTCGGTCGGGTCTGCGGGTGGGCTCCGGGCGAGGGTGGTGGATAGCTGGTCTTCGGTGACTTTGCTCCAGCAGCGGCGCTGCATCTGTTGGGTGCAGTGGTGTGTGGTGGGTTTCCAGAAGGAGAAGTGGATGCAACGGTGGTCGGTCCAGTGAAGCTCGGTGGTGTGGTTGAAGGAGACATGGGAGCTTGCGGAGAAGATGGGGTCAAGCGTGTGGCCGGCGGAGTGGGTGGGTGTTGTGACAAGTTGTTGGAGTGCGAGGTTGGCGATCAGGGTGGTGGAGTTGGTGGTGTTGTTGTTCTCGAGGTGGAAGTTCAGGTCTCCGAGGAGGATGTGGTCCGTGAAGGCGAGGGCGAGTGTGCTGACATTTGGCGATGGAGTCGCTGAACTGTGGTCGGGGACCGGGGGGTCTGTAGACGAGGGTACCTCTGAGGGTGGTGTTGGGGTCGGTGTGGATCTGGAAGTACAGGTGTTCGGCAGTTCTGAGGGTGTCGTCAGTGTTTGTCGAGACTTTGAGAGTGTTCCTGTGGACGATGGCGATTCCTCCTCCTACTCTGTTGGTGCGGTCCTTGAGGGACATATGTACAGAATAATATAATCCTTTTTCTTCAGTCTATATAATATTTGTTTGAAATACCCATATATCTGCCAATCTGAAAGAAACACGTTAGTTAGATTCCTCACCTTAGAATATCCCCAGGCGTCAGACTGGATCCGGAAGATTTTTCGTCAGCAATACCCCTTGCGCGTCGCTAGGCGTCGTCTGCGGCTCCGCGTCCGTCGTCGGCGTCGTGCGCCGGGATGACGTCGTCGGAGTACTTAGACGCCGCCCTCGCGCGCTGACGTCAGTTCTTCTTTTTTCCGCGCCAGTAAGCGCAGATCCGGGAGAGCTACCCCTTTTAGTCTTTTTTGACTAAATCTTTTTGATCATTTTTGATCCTTGTCTGTCGACATCTGGTGCCGGTAGGATGCCTGGGTTCAAGGCTTGTGAGGATTGTCATCGACTGATGTCGGTGACCGATCACCACCGCCGGTGCCTCTACTGCTTAGGCCTCGACCACGACGCGGAGTCGTGCAACGACTGTCAGGCCTTGACTTCGAAGGCTAGGCGGGAGCGGTCCCGCAAGCTTCTCGAGCTTTGCCACTCGGCTCCGCGTCGTGCGCGATCCCGGTCCAGGAGGAGGTCCAAGGATCGCTCGCGGAGCCCTAGCCGACGCCACCATCGATCGTCGGGCTCCAAGTCGTCGGGTAAGTCCAAACACTCAAAGAAGTCCAAGAGGCGACATCGCTCTTCGGACTCCCCTCGCCGGTCGCGCGACTCGGCCGAGGGTCCAAGTGGTTCCACCCCCGCGGCTCCGGCGGAGCCGCAGGTGCCGCGTCCGCCCCCATACCTTCCGGTCCCTGGGGCTGACGCGGCGCCGGCGGAGATCAGTGCCTTCCTCTCGGCCATGAGGAGCCTGGCCCCGCCGTCGACGCCCGCTGGCGCGCCTTCGGGCCCCGCGGGCTCGACTGGGCGACCTCGCGTGCCGGCGGCTCCGGCCCCGGCGCCGTCGACGACTCCGGTCTCGACGCCGCAGGTCCCCGCGGGGCCCATGCCTGGGCCCCAGTCGACGCCGGTTGACCTTGTCACTCCTCCACCGGCGCCGACGCCTGAACCACCGACGCCGTCACCGGCGCCGCCGACGCCTGTGACGCCGACGCCCCAGTTTAGCCCTCATCCGGACCCGACGCCGGCACGGCGTCCGCCGACGCCGCATCCGACGCCGCTAGAGACCTACCATCTCTACAGTCCGGTTCCGATCATTCCTCCTGTTTATCAGGAATCGGAAGAAGGGGGCGACTGGGAGGGGTTCGAGGACCCTCTGGCTGTTCAGTCACAGCTTTCTCAGGACTGGGCAGATGAACTGGGGGAGGCCAGCGGGCTGGACACCTCGCCAGACGCTGGATTCACTTCTCCTCCGACCGTGGCTTCGGAGGAGGGTGCAGCATTTTCTGTGGTGCTGCGCAAGGCGGCTGAGGCCCTTGGGCTCGAGTTGCCTGCCGTGGCTGTGAGGACCAACATCCTCACTGAGGTGCTTCAAACCTCAGCAAGCTCCACTGAGCCTCTGCTGCCGTTTAACGAGGCCCTCACTGACGTTCTGCAGGGCACCTGGTCCAAGCCCTCCACAGTTCCCCCTGTGGATAGGAACGTTGCCAGGCGCCACCGCCCTGCTCCGGGCGACCCCAGCTTCCTGTCCCAACACCCCACCCCCGAGAGTCTGGTTATCCAGGCCTCTACTTCCCAATCCTCCTTCCCGACCGCTCCGCCGGACCGGGATTCCAAGAGACTCGAGCAGTTTGGCAAGAAACTGTTCTCGTCCCTTAGTTTGGGCCTGCGGTCTTTAAATACCGCCTGTCTCTTGGACCGTTATTCCCATTCCCTGTGGGATACGGTGGAGGACGTGCTGCCCCTGTGTCCGGAGGAGGTCCGGACGCGTCTTACCCAGGCTCTGGCCGATGGGAGGGATGCAGCACGGCACGCCATAAGATGTGGGCTTGACACCACGGACTCGCTAGGTCGGGCGATTTCCACCACGGTGGCGCTCCGCCGCCACGCCTGGATGCGGTCCACGTCATTTTCCGGGGATGTCCAGAACACCCTCATGGACATGCCCTTTGATGGCACTCGCCTGTTTGGTGAGAAGGCGGACAGTGCGCTGAACCGCTTTAAGGACTCCCGGGCTACGGCCAAGTCCTTGGGCCTCTCGGCTCCGCGGGCGCACACCTCCGCTTTTCGCCCCTTTCGTGGCCAAGGAAGGGGCGCCTCCTCACGTTCGCAAAGCCACCAGCCGCAGAACCAACCTGCGCGCGGTCGTGGACGTGGCTTCCGCCGTGGCGGAAATGGAGGCCGACGTGGTCAGCCCACATCCACCCCGGCAGCATCCGCCTCAAAGCCTTCCTAGTCCGAGCTTTCAGGCCCATACCACGCCAGTGGGCGGCAGAGTTCGCCATCACCTGCTCCACTGGCGGTCCATAACATCGGACAGGTGGGTGCTGCAAATCGTCCGAAGGGGCTACTCCCTCCCCTTCGAGACGACCCCTCCAGCCATGCCACCGCAGCACCACCGTATCTCGGGGGATCATTTGGATCTTCTCCGCGAGGAAGTTTCGGCTCTCTTGGCCAAGGGGGCCGTCGAGCGCGTTCCGAGTCCAGAAGTAGGTCGTGGTTGTTATTCCCACTACTTTCTGGTTCCCAAGAAGGGCAAGGGGGGCCTGCGCCCTATCTTGGACCTCCGGAACGTCAATGCCTTCCTCCGAAAGGAAAGGTTCAAGATGCTAACGTTGGCTCAGGTTTTAGCTGCCCTAGACCCTGGAGACTGGATGGTAGCGTTGGACTTGCAGGACGCATATTTCCATATCCCCGTCCTGCCGGCCCACCGGCGTTACCTGCGGTTCACGGTGGGCCAAGAGCACTTTCAGTTTACCGTGCTCCCCTTCGGCCTCACCAGTGCCCCTCGGGTGTTCACGAAAGTGATGGCGGTGGTCGCAGCTCATCTGCGCAGATCAGGGGTCCCAGTCTTCCCCTATCTCGACGACTGGTTGTTGAAGGCGGGCTCGCCCCAGGCAGTCGTCTCCCACCTCCAGACTACGGCGGATCTCCTGCATTTGCTGGGGTTTTCCATCAACGTGCCGAAGTCGCACTTGAGTCCCTCTCAGAAGCTCCTCTTCATCGGAGCGGTTCTCGATTCGGCGCAGTTCCGGGTCCATCCACCGGAACAGCGGGTCCGGGATATACAGGCCCTGATTCCCATCTTTCGGCCTCTATCCCGGGTTTCGGTCAGGTTAGTGTTGCGGCTTCTGGGGCTGATGGCCTCCTGCATCCTACTAGTGCATCACGCCAGGCGGCGCATGCGGGCTCTGCAGTGGGACCTGAAATTTCAGTGGGCCCAGCATCACGGCAACCTGTCCGACCATGTCTTGATCTCGGAGGGTACTGCACAGCAGTTGCAGTGGTGGCTCACGGACCGCGAGTGGGTCAAGGGCAAGAGCCTCTCCCTTCCCCAACCGGAGCATGTCGTAGTGACGGATGCGTCCCTCTTGGGATGGGGTGGCCATATGGGAGAGGCGGAGATCAGAGGCCTCTGGTCTCCGGCGGAGTCTCGTCTCCACATCAACCTGTTGGAGTTGAGAGCGATCCGGCTTGCACTGAAAGCCTTCCTTCCCTCTGTCAGGGGAAGTGTCGTGCAGGTGTTCACGGACAACACCACCGCCATGTGGTACTGCAACAAACAGGGCGGGGTGGGGTCGTGGACCCTTTGTCAGGAGGCTCTGCGCCTCTGGACATGGCTGGAACACCAGGGCGTCACCCTGGTGGTTCAACATCTGGCGGGCTCTCTGAACGCCAGAGCAGACGAACTCAGCCGCCGGTGCATGATGGATCACGAATGGCGTCTGAACTCCGAAGTGGTGCAAGGCCTCTTTCAGCAGTGGGGAGAGCCTTGGTTAGATCTATTCGCCACCGAAGAGAACGCGCAATGTCAGCAGTTCTGCGCGTTGGAATTTCCAAGGCGGCACTCGCTCGGCGACGCTTTTCGTCACGAGTGGAGTTGCGGTCTGTTGTACGCCTTTCCGCCTATACCACTTCTGCCCAGAGTGCTGAAGAAGATCAGGCACGACCGGGCCCAAGTCATCTTGGTGGCTCCGGATTGGGCACGAAGATACTGGTATCCCGAGCTACTCAGTCTGTTGACCGATCCCCCGATACGTCTGCCCCTTCGGGAGGATCTTCTGTCGCAGCAGCAGGGGACGGTCCTCCACCCGAACCTGTCCAGCCTCCACCTCCATGCGTGGAGATTGAGCGGCGGCAGTTGATGCCATTTGACTTGCCTCCTGAAGTCTGTGATATCATTCTGGCAGCCAGGCGTCCCTCCACAAAGTCGGTATACGCCTGCCGGTGGAACAAATTTGTGGCATGGTGCACAGCAAAGGCTGTGGATCCCCTTTCCGTCCCTCTTTCTGAGGTTCTCCTCTTCCTTCTTTCTCTGGCCCGGCAGGGCTCTGCCCTGGGCACCCTGAAAGGTTATCTTGCTGCCATCTCCGCCTTCTTGCGGCTTCCTGATCAGCCTTCTCTTTTCAAGTCCCCTGTGGTTACACGCTTTCTCAAAGGCATTACACACACGTTCCCTCCTGTCCCTTTTGTAATGCCTCAGTGGGACTTGAATCTGGTTTTGACATTCCTGATGTGCGCTCCCTTTGAGCCTCTTCACAATTGCCCTCTTCGTCTTCTCACTCTAAAGACTGCTTTTCTGGTAGCCATCACCTCAGCTAGACGGGTGAGTGAGCTCCAGGCTTTATCTTCAAAGCCTCCTTTTCTATCTGTTCATCCGGACAAGGTTGTCCTTCGGCCTCGTCCCTCCTTTCTTCCTAAAGTGGTGACTCCATTTCACCTTGGGCAGTCTGTCACCTTGCCCACCTTCTTTCCGCCTCCGCATCCTTCCAAAGAGGAAGAGAGGCTCCACCGTCTGGACCCAAAACGTGCGCTCTCCTTCTATCTGGACCGCACAAAACAGTTCCGGGTGGACGACCAGCTTTTTGTTGGGTATGTGGGCGCTAAGAAGGGGAAAGCTGTGCACAAACGAACCATCTCTCGGTGGGTCGTTTTGTGTATCAAAATCTGCTATTCCTTGGCTAAAAAGGACCCTCCTGTTGGGCTGCGCGCCCATTCTACTCGGGCCACAGCGGCTACTACTGCCTTGGGACGGGGAGTCCCTTTGCAGGACATCTGTCAGGCGGCGACGTGGGCTTCGCTACACACGTTTGCCAGGCATTATTGCCTTGACAGCCAAGTCCGGAGGGATGGCTTCTTTGGCCGTTCTGTCCTCCAGGACTTTCTGGTGTGATCTTGGTTCGCAGACCCACCACCGGGGATGGTATTGCTTGGGTATCTATTCTAAGGTGAGGAATCTAACTAACGTGTTTCTTTCAGATGAACAAGTTACTAACCTTCGGTAACGATGTATCTGTAAGAAACATTAGTTAGTTAGATTCCTCACCGACCCTCCCATCCTCCCCGTTCTGCGAACTGACATCTAGGGTTAAGGTTGTCCTTTCAGGCCCCTAGATTTTATTTTTGGCACCAGTGTCGGTCTTTGCATGGCTCTGCGTTCCTGGCGCGGAAGGCTATGTACAAGAACTGACGTCAGCGCGCGAGGGCGTCTAAGTACTCCGACGACGTCATCCCGGCGCACGACGCCGACGACGGACGCGGAGCCGCAGACGACGCCTAGCGACGCGCAAGGGGTATTGCTGACGAAAAATCTTCCGGATCCAGTCTGACGCCTGGGGATATTCTAAGGTGAGGAATCTAACTAACTAATGTTTCTTACAGATACATCGTTACCGAAGGTTAGTAACTTGTTCTTTTGGAACATACAATCTGATAGAGACTTCTATCTCAACTGGGAGTCACCCCTTCAGAACCGCCTCTTCCATTTAATGAAGCCCTTACGGATGTCCTGATCTGGGCCTGGTCCAAGCCCTACATAGGGGCTCCTGTGGACAAGACAATTGCATGCTGCCATCGCCTCGCCCTACGGGACCCCTCTTTCCTTTCCCAACGCCATACTCCGGAGAGCTTGGTGGTCCAAGTCCTCACTTCCTGAGTAAATCCTGGCGCATTCCCTACCATCTCACTGGATAGGAAATCCAAAAGGCTGGACATCTTGGGTAAGAAAATGTTTTCTTCCACCAGCCTGGCATTGCGGTTTGTGAACACTTAAATGCCTTTGGGGCCGTTGCTCCCATTCCCTTTGGGATTTGTGAACACTTAAATGCCTTTTGGGCCGTTGCTCCCATTCCCTTTGGGATTCAGTTGCACAGGTGCTGCCTATGGTCCTGGAAAAGGCCCGGGCCTTACTCCCTCAATCTGTTGCTGATGGGAGAGTGGCAGCTAAGTTCACAATCAGATGTGGGCTGGACACGACCGAATTGCTAGGCAGAGCCGTTTCTTCGTCGGTGGCCTTACGGCACAACGCCTGGCTGAGGATAACTGTTTTTTTAAGAGTATGTCTAAGCTTTGCTTATGGACATGCCCTTTGATAGTTATTGTCTTTTCGGCAACAAGTTGAACTAAGCACTAGAGTGCCTTAAGGACAGCAGAGCTACAGCCATGTCCTTGGGCCTTTCCATGGCTCCCAGTCAATCCGAGTCCGCCTTTAGCTCCTTTCATTGCCACGGAAGGGGCTTTCAGCTGTGTCTCTACCTGTCCAGCCACCATGGCCCACAAGCTTCGCAGCCCCTGTGTAACTGAGGACACAGCACCCACTGACCCTGTGGGTCAAGCAGCCAGATGTGGAAGCGTTCCTTCCCCCCCACCCCCAGCAGCTGCAGCCTCCAAGCCTCTTTAGTTTGCCCTCTGACCATCATGGGCAACCAGTGAGCTGCAGGATGCTCCATCACCTGCACAACAGGAGGTCAATACCATCAGACAACTGGGTTCTCTTGTCTGAAGGAGCTACTTACTCCCGTTCAAGACTACCCCTCCACCCATGTTGCCCACTTACGACAGGCTGACGGAGGGTATCTTTGCTCTGCCAGGAAGTATAGCTAAGGGAGCCATAGAGAGGGTGCTAGCATCAGAAGTTGGTCGTGGTTGCTATTCCTGCTACTTTCTGGTGCCCAGGAGGGATGGAGGCTTTCGTTCTATTCTGCACTTGTACCCTCTCAATTTCTTCCTGAAAAAGTAGAAGTTCAAAATACTCACGTACACACAAGTCTACCCTGGACCCGGGCGACTGGATGGTAGCGTTGGACTTGCAGGACGCTTATTTCCACATCACCATTATGCCTGCTTTCAGATGTTACTTGTGGTTCACAGTAGGTCACGAGCACTTTCACTTTGCCATACTACCCTATGGCCTCATCAGCGCCCCTCATGTGTTCAGCAAGGTGATGGTGGTGGTTGGAGCTCATCTACAGTCTACTACTATATTGTTGACTGGCTGTTGAAGAGGGGCATGTTCCTGGCAGTTCTCTCCCACCTGCAGACTACGGCGGACCTCCTGTACTCCCTGGGGTTCACTATCAACATTCCGAAGTCAACACTCACCCCTTTTGAGACAGTCCCTTTCATTGGACTGTTCTGGAAACGGTGCAGTTTCGGGACTGTCCTCCCAAATGGCAAGTCCAGGATATTCAGGCTATGATACCGATGTTTCAGCCTCTATCCTGGGTTTCAGTGAGACTGACTCTGAGGCTGATAGGCCTCTTGGCCTTCATTCTGCTTGTGACACATTCCCGTTGGCATATGCGGAACCTAAAGTTCCAGTGTGTACATCATCAGGGGAGTCAAGAAAAGCGTTATTCAATTGCTATTTTAGACAATCATAAGAGCAGATAAAGACACGATACAATACACAGTAAGATTAAGAATTTAAAATATACAGTTCATTATAAAATTCATTCATTTAAATCACTATCTCTTTAGTCTTTGTAAACTAGACGTTTAGATTACAATGCATTTCCTGTATCTGAGTAAACTCGTACTAGGCTCAGTATAATAATCTAAATGGCCATGGTCACACATGAAGTCCCGTACATACCTTAGCCATGGGATGGTTAGAACCCCTTCCAATTTTAAACTGTCCTTTAAGATTTCCTGATTAAGCATGGTTCTTGTCAATGACCAAATCCTGTGCCATAAAAGAATGGGCTCCATTTTTATAAGGTCTGCAATGTATGGTATACCCAATTCAGAGTGGCAAACATGTGATATGCTACTCGGGACTGCCGGGATATACCTTAAGAAAACGTTTTCCACCATTTGTAAGGGGTACACATCAACAAAGCCCCAGACCCCTGCCCCATACATGGCTGTGGAGACAGATTTTGCCTTATAAATCTGTTTGAGCTCTGCCGGAGCCCTCCTACCCAACTTTCTTGAGAAATTAGCAAGGGCAGCTGTGGTCTTCAAAAAAAACAGTTTTTTAGCTAGCACCGCTTGGGATCATACATCATTCTGATCAAAAAGTATACCAAGATATGGCTTCCATGACCACACCTCATTATAAAGGTGTTCGAGGTATTCACCCTAAGACCAAGGTTGCGCATAACAACTGAAAAGCTATTTAAAACCCCTTGAGTGCGCAACATCAGAACTGTGTCATCCGCATGTAGGAGAGCAGGTAATGGACGTTCGCCTATTTGGGGAGGTCTTGGCAGTCCTTGACCAGTGCTTCGCCCAGGTCATTGATGTAAAGATTAAAAAGAAAGTAGGTTCCTTATCCCCCTCCTTATTGGGAACAGGGCAGAACACTCACCGTTAACACCGAACCGCACTCTGGCCTTAGTATCACTGTATAAGCGTCTAAGAAAGTGGACAATTTGCTTTTCCACTCCCAGGCCCTCAAGGATCTTCCAGAGCTTGCTGTGCCTAACACAGTCAAAAGCTGCAGTGAGATCCACAAAAGCTAAAAACAACCTACCCTTCTTAACCAGAGTATACTTCCCTATGATAATAGTTAAATGTAAGCTCTGTTCGACGGTCCCTGGGCCCTCACGAAAACTGTACTGGATATCAGATATACCCTTGTTATCCTCCGCCCAATCCAGTAGTCGTTCTAAGATAATTCAACCTGCCACTTTTACCAAGGAGTCTAATAGCGATATTGGCCTGTAACAGCCAAGATCCTGGCGATCCCCCTTTTTAGGTCTTGCCTAGCGTTGCAGCGCATGCGGTGCTCGCTCGGCGAGACTTAAAGTGAGAGAGATTTTGGAAGGGGGCTCGAAGCCCCGCCAATCATTTTCATTGGGTCGCGTCAGCGTTTATGCTAAACGCTGGATTCCCATTGAAAATGATGCTTCTTGGCCACTGCCCTTTCTCCTTTTTGTCCGGCCCATCCGGACTGGCTCCTCTGCTCCATGGCTGTCGTGAAGCAATTTGCTCTCTTTATGGGGGCCATCTGTTTCTAATTAGCGTGTCCTCGAGCGAGCACGCTTGTTTTCATCTTGTCTTGAGATGACTCTTCTTCATAAGGGCTGATTAGTTAAACAGAGTCCTGTATTTATTACTATTCTTAGGTGAGTGGATGTCTGAATTTCCCCCTGTGAAAGGCTTCCAAAAAAGGTGTTTTGGGAAGTATGAAATGCATTTTTATGTCGGCTTTATCCGTGAGATGAACTCGAGATTCGTAGATCTGGCCCTGTGTGCCCAGAGATGATTGTATTTTTTTGCAGTCGGTCTTGATGGGGGCTGTTGGCTGTTAGTTAGTGGAGAGAGGCATGGGTTTGCTTTGCCCTCTCTGTACAATGTCATGTCTTGGAAAGAGCGAGGGTGGCAGCAGGGGCCTGTACCAATCATCTGCGCCACTCCAGGTAAGTGGTAGCCCACCGTCCCTGGGGGCACTCGACAGTGAATCCCAGTTTGGCCCAGCTTTTAGAATTCACTGCAAGCTGCCAGATGCGCCGCATTTGTAGGCCAAGGTGGGAGTGCAGCCCTGAGATGGACACCCATACGCACAAAAGGCAGCGAGCGGGCCACATCTGCGATGGCCCCATTGAGAATTGATGCAGCGACGACAAAAAAACACAACAACAATGGCGAAGAGCAGTGCTTAATCTTTATCTGCTGAAATCGGCGGCTTCGGCGCGTGGTGGGGGCTGCTTCGCGGAGCCAAGCCCAGCAGGAGCCGAAGCGCCCGCTAGAGCGCGCACGCTCGTTGACGGCCTGTTTGGCATCTGCACCTCCCTTGTCCCTTCACGCGCGTTGAAACGTGGAATGTGTCTGCAAAGAGGCCCCACTGCCTGCTCTTCAGGGCCCTAAATTGTCGCCTTCTTTACTCTCTTGCCTGCACAACGCGCTTCATTTACAAGCATGGCCTCAGCTGCCATAGCGTGCGCCGAGCAAGGCCGAGGGGGCAACGGTTCCTAATGCGATGCTCACCTTCGCCCCCCCCTGCCGGGACCCCGCACATAATGCGACATAAATACAGAATTGTGCACGACTGCACCTGCAGGCGGCAGCGCCAGTTAATCACCTGGCTGCCGCAGTGGGCCATTTGCTAGTAACAAAAATTATCTTGGCACCTTGCAGCAGATGGGGAAAATATTTTACAAAGCAATTTTACATACAGAAAACATTTGGGTTACGTGGTAATGATGGTTGTTTTGCCTAGCGTTAAGTGCACATTCTGCTGGATGTTTCTTCTTTTCTTTGTGTTTTTTTGTGTTCTGTATTTTAAAATCTGCAGCGCTAGGAAGGGGCATCTCTTGGCGGTTATGCACGTGGTGTGTACCTTTCGCAGACCGCCAGCCGAAGGGAAGGGGCATCTATCGAGGGCGCTGCCCTTGGGGGGCCTTTTGTGAAACGCTTTGCGCGGAATCCTACCACATTTCTCAGTTTAAATGCAAGGCCATCCTCAAACTCGCACTTCACATCTTTGAGAAGAGTCTTAATCGAAGGTTTTGTTTTTGTCTTCCTCATAGTTATTTTCAGGAAAGTTACTACTTCGTGGTTTTTAATAGTAGCATCTTCTCCAGGAGCTATTCAAGGAGTTTTAAGACTAGAAGTACCTCAGGGGCTGGGAACACGCGTGTCTTTAAGGAGGTACCAAAGGGAGAAGCCCCTTCTTCATGGTCTTTTATTTGCTAGGCACAAGTCTTAAACAAGCATTTGCAATGCAGTAGGTCTCGCAGTTGTGAGAGTTTGAGCTACTGGCATTGTAAATGGCAATGTCTTTTATTTACGTGTTGGTTTTTAAAACATAAATAAAAGGCTTTGTCATTTACAATGCCAATAGCTTAATCTCTCGCAAATGCGAGACCTATTGCTTTGCAAAAGCTTGTTAAGAATGGGCACTATGATCAGGGGAGTCTCTCTGACATGGTGCAGAACTCGGAGGGTACTGCAAATGATCTGCAGTGGTGGCTAATGAACTACAGTTGGGTCAGCGGCAGAGCCCTCTTCCTTCAACCAGATCTAACAGTAGTGACAGATGTGCCACTCTTGGGATGGGGCGGCCATCTAGGAGAGGTGGAGATCAGAGGCCTCTGGTCTCCGGCGGAATCCAGACTCCATATCAATCTATTGGAGCTCCAAGCAACCCGGCTGGCACTTAAATCCTTTCTACCCTCTATCAAGGGAAGGCTAGTGCAGGTGTTCACGGACAACTCCACTGCCATGTGGTACTGCAACAAATAAGGTGGTGGGGTTGTGGACTCTTTGTCAAGAGGCCCTGCACCTCTGGACGTGGCTGACATGTCAGGGCATATCCATTGTGGCTCAAAACCTGGCAGGCTCTCTGAACGCCAGGGCAGAAAAACTCAGCCAAGGATACCAGGTGGACCACGAATGGCAACTCCATCCGGAGGTTGTGCAAGGTCCCTTTCGTTAGTGGGGAGAGCCTTGATTAGATCTGTTCACCTCCGCTGAGAACACACAATTCAGCAGTTTTGTGCACTGGAGTTTGAAAGGCACCTCTCACTAATAGACGCGTTTCTTCACAAGTGGAGCTCAGGCCTCCTGTACGCCTTTCCACCCATACCACTCTTACCCAGAGTTCTCAAGAAAATCCAGCATCACCGGGCTCATTTCATCATTGTGGTTCTGGCCTGACTCGGAGTATGGTACCCCGAGCTGTTGAGCATGGCCATCGGTCCTCCGATCAGGCTGCCACTTTGGGATTTGATCTGTGGCAGCGACAGCGGAGGGTTCTCCACCTCAACCTGTCAAAGCTTCACCTTCATACTTGGAAATTGAGCGACAACAGTTGACAGCTTTCTACCTTTCGCCCAAAATCTGCAACGGTATCCTCGCAGCTCGGCGTCACCCCACCAAGATGAGATATGGCAGCTTTTGGAATATATTTGCAGCATGGTGTGCTGAGAAAAGGATTGATCCCTTTTCTGCTCCCCTTTCCCAGGTTCTTTAGTTTATCCTTACCCTGGCTCTGCATTAGGCACCTGAAAGGGTTACCTGTCTGTCATTTCCGCCTTTCTGTGGCTGCCAGATCAGCCCTCTCTTTCCGTTTCTTGTTGTAAATAGGTTTCTTATAGGTCTACAACTCATTTCCTCCAACTTTGTTGTTCCTCAATGGAACCTTAAGTTGGTTCTTGCTTTCCTAATGTGCACTCCCTTCGAGCCTCTTCATTCTTGTTCTCTTAGGCTTCTCACCATCAAGACGGCCTTTCTGGAGGCAATTACATTTTCTCGGAAGGTTAGTAATTTGCAGGAATATCCTCTCAGCCTCCCTACATCTCATTTTTCCCTGACAAACTGGTCCTTCAAACTCTAGCATCCTTATTGCTGAAGGTAGTCTCCCGTTCCAAGTAGACCAGTCCATCACTTTGCTTACCTTTTTATGCTCCGCCTCATCCCTCTAAGGAAGGGGGGAGAGTCCACCGACTGGACCCAAAAAAGAGTGTTGTCATTCTACCTTGACCGCACAAACCGCTCTGGTTGGAGGATCAACTCTTCATGGGGTATGTTGGGGGCTAGAAAGGTAAGGCCTTGCAGAAACAGACCATCTCCCGATTGATCGTACTCTGCATTAAAATCTGCTTTGCGCTGGCCAAGAAGCAACCCCCAGAAGGTATGTGTGCTCATTCTACCAGAGCAAAGGAGGACCACGGTGTTAACACATGGAATTCTGATCCTGAACATCTGCCAGGCAGCAATGTGGGCCTGGCTGCATATGTTAAACAAACACCACTTCCTGGACAGTCTTGTCCGTCGGGAAGGGCACTTAGCACATTCTGTCCTGCAGGACTTGCTGGTTAAAATCATGTTTGCAGACTCGCCTCTGGGAAGGTATTGCTTTGGTATCTATTCTAAAGTGAGGAATCTGCTGCTAGAATTCTCTATCAGATGAACATGTTACTTATCTTTGGGAACCCTTTATCTGGTAGATACTCAATTTAGCCTCAGATTCCTTACTAAACCACCCATCCTCCCTACTCTGCGAACAGATTTCTAGGGTCATGACTGTTCCCTTTTTCAGGGCCCTAGTTTTCCACACCTGTGTTCAGTGTTCTTCGTGACTTAGTGCTCCTGGTGTGGAAAAGAAACGTGACATCAGCGCACTGGTGTGGCGCCTATATAGGCACCACACACGTCTCTTTTGGTGCGGATGACACCAATGATGCCACGCAGAGCCGAACGATGCCATCTGCCGGCAGTAGGAAGCTGGTTCTCCATACAGTGTGCCAAAATGTGATGCACTTTGCAGAAAGTCCAGGTGTCCCTTATTAGTGTACATAGACTTGCTTAAACAATCCCTAGGTGCTCTATTTGTGGTAGTGTGGTCGAGCACCCTTAGGCTTATCAGAGTGGAGTGTTAGGCACTTGTTGCACACACAGTCAATAAATGAGACACACATTCACTAAGAAAATCTGACACCAATTTAGAAAAATAACATAGATTTTTATATTAATTTAGACACCAAGATCTACGAGATTAGGGAAGTACTTGAGACATTTTCAGAAACACAGAAAATACAGCTGTCAGATTTGAGGCATGAACCTTGAAAGCGGTAATGTTCTCCTATGGGAGAAAGATACAATGTATATGGTATTTGCAATCGAGTTACAAGGTTGTTCTTCTAGACTTAGGTAAGTTGAATTCAAGGTCTTTAGAACCACAACCATTTTCGGTTTACCTCCCCTGGTGTGTCCGGGTGCAGGGGTGGCAAGTGTAGCCTTGAACTCTACCACTGAAGTCAGCGGGAAAACCTGTAACAAGGAATAGGCTGCAAGTGGGGTCTGGGGGACCAGTCCGGAAGAATCCAAAGGGGGTCTCGGTTCTTGAGGGTCTCTCAAGCAATGGGTGCACCATTGGTAGGCTTGGATTTTGACTGTGGGGCTCAGGTGCAGAGGTGTTTTGTCAGGCAGGTTGCTTGCATTGGAGGCTTTCACTTTTTTAAGCGACGACGCGGGCGATGCAGTTAAAAAAGGACAACAGAGCAACTCTTGATGATGACCTCTCTGATGCGGAAGTCCCATGTTGGTAGGTCGGTCTTAGCGGTGTTGGTGTCTGGGCTGGACACTAAACAAGCCTTGGCTGCTGCAAGTGCTCCGGTATCCCGGGTATTGGTGCAGGGTGGCTCTTGAGGGTCCTGGTGTCTCCATACTTGGCAAGGAGACGGAGCTGACCTCCTGGAGCATGGAGACCTCCTCCTGGGTTGTTCTTGCTCGGTGGCCTCTGGGGTCAGCAGTACGGTGTACCCGGTCTATGCGGTTAGTGGCTGCAGGTAGGTGTCTTCTCCATTTCAAGAGAGATGCTGGCTGGTTGACGAAGTGCTGGCAGCCCTCTGAGGCTTTTGGAGAATACACAGCTGCAGGATGAATTGTCTTTGCGATTGTCGAGACAGGAGCAGGCAGACAGGGTTTGGCACCAAGTCCACAGCTAATCCACAGTTCTTGCATTCTTTGGCTTGTTGCCCTTCTTCGTTAGTCAGGCGAATCTGTTTTCCTGGTGTCAGGGGGCTACCTAAATACCCAATTTAAGGGAGTTAAGGGGAGTGTAGGGTAGTAGCCAATGTGCTACTGACCCATGGAGTCACTACAGCCCCTATATGACCACTTCCTGTGGGGAATGGGCATAACCCTGTCCCAGATTTCCTAATTCCACCAAACACAAGATGGCGGAACCCTTATTTTGTGGAGCACATCAGGTAGCGCACCTTAGGGGTGTGACTAGCCTGGTGGTGCAACTCGCCTACTGCATAGCTAATTTTCCACTATTCCTGGTGCCCAATGGGCATCAGGGCAGGTATTGGCATCTCCCAAGTCTGGTTGAAGCCAGGGTAACATATCAAAGACGTCATGGGCTTTAAAGCCCTTGGCCTTGATATGCTAAATCATGAGCCATCCTGTTAAAGGAGGTGTGAACACCTTCCTCCGGAGATGACATTATTTCTGGCCACAGAGAGTGTGGGCTCTCACATTCAGGTGTCAGAAACTTGTTTGTGGGTGGTGACAGGGTGGACAATACCAGTCAGCCAGCACACTAGAGGGCTAGTAGGTTTCAGGGGGAACCTCTAAGGTGCCCACTGGGTTGCTGGTCATAATAAATCTAGTACTGGCAGCAGTGCAAATTTATTAAAACAAAGTTGTTGATACCAAACAGCAGTATTTTCACTGAAGCCATCATATAGCTGGGAAACTTGTGATGACCAGTGCCCAGTCCAGGGAAGCCATGTCTTAAAATGGCTTCCACGATCACTTGCAGTATCTAGTAATAGAACTAGACATCACACACTCTGCTCATGCAGATATGTTCTCACATATACTATAATTCAGCCTGCCTTAGGGCTCTAAAGCCAGCTGTAGAGGTGACTTACATATAGTGCATCTAGTGCACTTTGGCATGGCACAGGGTCAGTGTACTGTTATTTTTATCGGAATGGTTTGCATAATTTCACACAGTCTGCAATGGCAGTCTGCATGTAATTTGTGTGTGGGCCCCTTAGGGTGGCATAAGAGTTGCTGCAGCCTTTAGGTGGACCTCTTTAGTATCCACGCCCTAGGTACCCGGGGTACCATTTGCTAGTTACATACAGGGGTGCTAAAGACCTGGGCAATTGGATTATAATTCGACTTTAACTTGTTTTAGGGGAAAGAGCACTAGCACTGATGTCTGGTTAGCAGGACTCAGTCCACTGTCGGAGTTTAAAACCAGCATCTAGTAGTCAAAAAGGGGGTAAAAGGTGTGGGGCCAACTGCAACAAAATTCCAGTTACCTACACCAGTGCACATGGCTACTGCTCTCGAAACGTTTCCGGATCCAGCCTGATGCCTCGTGAAAATTCTAAGGTAAGGAATCTGCGGCTAGTCAGAGTCTGTTCCCGGTAAAGCATTACTTAAGGTAAGTAACTTGTTCTTCTGTACTACATTGGCATATAATAAATCTTTTATCATACAGCTCTATATGCCTGTATGGGTTGAGCAAGGAGTGGGCAGAGGGGATTCAGCAATATCCTGCTGAGTCTTTGGTAGAGCTGCTAATCCGTACTAATATAGGCACTTTGTCAGGTAAAATATGAGGGAGGGATCATTTGGAACTTAGTTTTCTTCACTTCACAGGTCTGATAGGTATACCTTTGGAACCGGGCAGCCAAGAGGAAATGACCGGTTGTGACTGAAATCTTCAGCATGCATGTCTCGTAGATATCCATATTGTATAATCATAGTAGAATACGTCTTCTGAAGTTATTTGTGAAAACAATGTATGTTTTTTTCCAAGGATTAGATATTAATAGTTTCTAGATGATATGTGTATATTTTATTGATGACATCCATTTTCACAAATATTTTTATAGGGTTCAGGAAGAATGTAGAAATGCCAAAGGTGAAATAGAAGTTCATTTGTATACTCTTGAAAAGAAAAGGAAACCGTTGCATCCTGTTCAAAGGGTGAGTGTTATCATTTGAAAATTAATTTACTCCACTGGACAAATATTTTTTTAATACATTTATAATCGTGATCAGATTAGTTTATTTAATTGCACTATGCTTTTGCACATTTTATTTTATGGTTATTGTATTTTAATTTCTCGTGGATCCTCTTAACCACAGATTCCTAACAGTAGATTCCTCACCTTTTGAATGCTTCCCAGGTACTTGACTGGATCTAGAATTTTCATGCACTACCCCTGCACTACAGTAGGTAGTGTCATGTGGCTCTGCACCAATTTAATTCTGCTCCAGATGTGACGTGCAAAGCTGTATATAAGCGCCACCAATGTGGCGTCAGTTTCTTTCTTTATGCATCACGAGATGTGGATCCAGAGCTAGCCCTTGTGTATTTATAGGTTTCTTTTATCGTTGAAATTAGTTTAAACCTACCCTAGTGTGCAAGGGAAAATTTCTCCTCCAAAAATTACAGGGTTTATACCTTGTAGGATTGATGCAAACAGATGTCTGTGATAGATTCCCTACCAGGTATGTCTTTCGGCTTTGGGATCAGCACACAACTCCAGCACTTGCAACGAGTGCACCCAGATGAACCCAATGGCTATACAGGACCTTCTGGCAAAGTTGAATGTCGCCAAATACCAGAAGACTCCATGCCAGTTGAGGCCAAAAGAAAGGTTCCATTTCCAAAGCCATTCCTGTGGTAGGTCTTGCTGCCACTCTCAAAAAGGTACTAAGGCGTAAATATATATCTCGGTCTCAGACCATGTAGCAGATAGGACAGTTCAGTGAAGCCAGTACTGCATATATGTGGCACTCTGCTTGTGGCATCCCTGCATATATGTGGCATCCCTTTGGGCCCCAAGAAACCACTAGGTCCTTCAGCTGGGACTCCGCGGTGGGCAGTCCGTCGAGCGCCATGTGGCCCCTCTGAACCCAGTCCAAGTTCCGCACCAGCTCCTGTACCTACTTGGATTCCTGCACCACCATCTACAGCAGACCCTCAAGCATCGACATCTAGACCTTCAATGCCGGAAGACAGCACACTACATACAAGTGTTGTTGGATTCTGGGCTGAATTCACCTCGGCCGATATTAGTCTCTGACCCCTCTGGGCACTAGTCCTATGGCAACTCAACTAATTCTGACACATTGCCTGAGCACAAGTTATAACCTTTTAAGCATGGACTCAGATAATGAACAGTATGATGACAGTGGTGATTTGAGTCTCCACACACTGCCAACAATTGGTATGATAAATTGCAGGATGCCAGTTGGCTACAGACTGTCAGACACTGGATTTGTCTCTCCTCCTGGCCCTGCCACTGAAGAAATCCATTCCTTCACTGTGGTATTGCAAAGGGTGGCAGAGGTGTTGGATCTCCAGTTATCGTCCATGGAGGTAAAAACTAATGTCTTGACCGAGGCCCTACTGCCGGGCCATACTCACCTAGAGCCTCTGCTCCATTTTAATGAGGCTCTCATGGATACCTCACTGTGGGCATGGGCGAAGCCTAGCTCTTGACTCCTTGTCAGTCTGCAAATTTCTAGGCTCTATCTCCCTGCTCCAGGGGGTTTACCTTTTCTAATTCCGCATTCGACACATGAAAAGCTTAGTGGTGTAGTCATCCATCAGTAGGGTTAACCCAAACGTATTTCTCACTACACCGCCAGACCGTGAGTCTAAGCGCATTGAGGGCATTGCCAAGCACATGTCCTCTTCTGTTAGCAATGCCCTGCACTCAGTCAATGCATGTTGTCTACTGAGCTTCTATTCCAATTCACTTTGGGACTCTAGGGCCCAGTTCCTACCTGCTGAAATTGAAGACATTAGACCTTTCCTCGCACAGGCTATTCATGTCGGCTGCTGTGCTGCCAAATTCACAATAAGATGTACAACTGACTACCTTGGCAGGGCAATAGGTACCAGTGTGGCAATCCACAGACAGACCTGGATTAAGTCTGCAGACTTCTGTGGGGACATCTGGTGGATATGCCCTTTGACGGCTCTCGCCTCTTAGGCAATAAGTCAGACTCGTCCCTTGAGCGATTTAAGGACAGTAGCGCCACAGCATGCTCCTTGGTTCTGCGCCGGTGACACACTTTAACCAGCATTTTGGCTTTCTACTTGGCTCTGATATGGGCTTCCAATACCGTCTGCACAATCTGTCCACTAGGCTTCACAGCCTTTTCATGGTTGAGGTTGTGTATTGCACAGAAAACAAGAACAGGGGCAGCATGCAGTCTGCAGCCCTGGCCCTCGCTCTTCTTACTGCTGCAGTCACAAACCTGCTTTAGTGTTTCCTTCCATGCACACAGCCACCCTGTTCGAGACAGGATCTGGCATTTTCTCCCATGTGGCAAGCTATCACTTTAGACAAGTTAGTTGTGCTAATTTCCCCTGGGATATTGCTCTCCAGTTTATTTCCACCCCACTTTATCATCCACTATCCTCAAGACAGCCAACGCAAGACCATCTGTCCGTCTTACATCAGGAAGTACAGGCTCTTCTGGGAAAAAAGAGCATTAGGGGTCAGATGTACGACTGTTTTTTGCATCCGCAAACGGGACTTTGGCCCGTTTGCAACCTCCTAATTGCTCTGCCCCATGTATAAACTTTATTTTGTGAGTTAGTAACCTATTACTGACTCGCAAAATATGGTTTGCAACTCGCTATTAGGAAGTTGCGTGCCAAGGGCATCCCTTCCTAACAGCGAGTCTAACTGCAATGTATAATTGTTTTGCATCCGCATTTGCGGTCGTAAAACACTCGCAGTTCAACACCTACTTCAAGTAGGTGGTAAGCCACTCGCAAACAGGAAGGGGTCCCCAAGGCACCCCTTCCCCTTTGTGAGTGTGTGCGAAAATATTTTTTAATAGTGGGCAGTGGTCCCAGGGACCCCTGCCTACTCATAGTAAATTAAACCAACGTTTCATTTTTCTTTTTTAAATGCATCCCTTTTTCCTTTAAGGAAAGCGGGCTGCATTTAACAAAAAAAACTGCTTTATTTAGAAAGCAGTCACAGACATGGTGGTTTGCTGACCTCAGCAGGCCACCATCCCTGGGAGTGCTAGCCATTCCTAATAGGGTCGCAAATAGCACCTGCCTCATTGATATTAATGAGGCAGGCAATTTCCGACCCCATTAGGAATCGCTAACAGTGTCTGTGACACTGTTGTACATTGCGTTTTGCTAGTCGCAAATTGCGAGTTGCAAAACGATGCAATTTGCGGCTCGCCAAATGTAAGGGTCGTACATCTGGCCCAGAGAGCGTACCAGCATCAAACGTGGACAGTAGCTGTTACTCCCACTTTTTTCTGGTGCCAAAAAAGGACAGAGGCATTTGTCTCATGCTAGACTTTAGCCCCCTGAATGCCTTTTTGCAGGAGGACAAATTCAGCATGCTTACATTGGCCAAGGTCTTGTCTGCCCTCGACCCTGGAGACTGGATGGTAGTGTTCAACCTACAAGACTTTTATTTCCACATCCCTCTCCTACAGGCCCACAAGGGTCATTTGCAGTTCACAGTGGGGAAGGAGCATATTCATTTTCCAGTGTCACCCTTCAGCCTCCCCATTGTCCTTCAAGTGTGCACGAAAGTAATGGTGGCGTATCCTTGGAGGTCAGGTTTTGCAGTCTTCCTCTATCACTCGCTCCTGAAGGCGGGCTCACCCCAGGCAGTCGTCACCCACCTCCAAACTACGGCGAACCTCCTAACATTGTTTGGTTTCACTATCAGCTTGCTGAATTCACACCTGACTCCTTTGTAGATTATCCTCTTCATAATGGCTATTCTAGACAGGACATTTGGGCTATGATCCCGATATTTCATCCTCCGTCCTGGATCTCCGTGAGGATGACTCTGGGGCTCATGTCCACCTGCATCCTATTGGTGAAGCACACCAGATGGCATATGTGGGATCTTCAGTAGGATCTTAATTCCCAGTGGGCAGAGCATCAAGGGGATCTGTCCAGTTATGTCTATATTTCGGAAGAGAACGACTTTGGTGGATGCTGGACAGCAATTGGGTCAGTGGCAGTCCCCTCTCCTTGCCCCACCCAGAGTTGACAGTGGTGACCGACTCATTGCTTTTGGGTTGGGGAGATAGAGATCAGTGGCATATGGCCTCCAGAAGAGGCCTGGCTCCACATCAGTCTATTGGATCTGTGAGTCATCCATTGGTCATTGAAAGCATTCCTTCCTGCCATCCATAATAAAGGTGGGTGGTGCAGGTGCTCATGGACAACACCACCACCATGTGGTACTGCAACAAACAGGGCGATGATAGGTTGTGGACCCTGTGTCAGAAAGCACTATGTCTCTGGAAATTACTGGATAACCAGGGGATTTTCCTGGTGACACACTACCTTCAGAATCTTTGATCGCTGGGGCGGACTACCTTGGCTGCTGATGCCTGGAGTATCACAAATGGCAGCTACACCCACAGGTTGTGCAGGGTCTTTTCCATGAATGAGGACTACCATGGCTGTATCTGCAGAGAATACACAACGTCCGCTTTCTTGTGCATTGGAGTTCCTAAAACAGCTCTCGCTTGGAGATGCACTTTGCCTATAGCAGTGTAGGGGACTCCTGTACACCTTTCCGCCGTTACCTCCGGGCCCATGTCATACTGGTCCACCGGTTTGGGCATGGACAGTGTGGTACCAGGAACTCCTGGGAATGAGCATCTCTCCTCCGATCAGTCGGCCACTTTGGGAGGATCTTGTGTTGCAGTAGCAGGGCTGGGTCCTGAACCTAACCCTTCTGAATCTTCATTTGTATGCTTGGAGATTGAGCAGCGGCTGTTGACTTCATTTGACCTTCTTAAAGTGTTGTCTTGAAAAAAATAAATATGTAAAGTGCTTCTGTGTTCTGATAAATCGATCTGTTATTTAGGCTTCCTGGGAGAGTTCCCGCCACAGCCTCCCTTTTCGTTATGGATTTACAAGTACAAAAGCATTTCTTATTGATATTTGAACCAGAATAGAAATTGAAGTCTTATATGTAGATTTATGTCAATTCTTTTTTTTTTTTTTTACTTTTGACTCTTAAGGTTTGACTTTTTGTGTTCTAATGACTGCAACAGTCAAAACTATTTCATCATTCTTTCTGCAACTAACACAAGATACGTTTTTGTCTCTTTTATTAATAGAAGCATGTTTTATTTCATAATATTTTTACTTATGTAGGGTAGTTTGGCTTATTGTTTTCATTGCTGTTATTGCTTACTAAACTGCTATACTCCATTTGTGGTTTCAGTTTTTCATTTAGCTTTATGAAACTGTTACAGTTACAATAATTGTTGGTTAAGCACATTATATTGAAATTAATAATGGATTTTTTCTAGCCTATAATCCTCTTTGTTGTTGAGAAAGTTCAGAAAAAAACATAACCTTCTTTGCAAGGATAAAAGATCTCCTTTTTCCTTGCAGATGTATTGTGATCTGCTCCTGTGTATGAGGCCGTCTGCCCGACAAACAAGCCATACATATTAGGAAGTAATTGTAAACCCTCCTACTTTACTACCCCATCCATCTCCTAATCTTGCAATTCCAACTTTTAGAGCTATGATTTTGACTATTACTTTTGAGTTTATACAAATAGCTGCCCGTAGTTCATAAACCTATTTGACACCAAATGTGAAGCCTTCCTGGGCCTGATCTGTACAATGTACATCAAGATAGTTGCCCTCCCTCATCTTCTTTTTGTATAGTAATCATAGTTCCTGAATGCTCCTCCCTATCTTTGTTCCTCTTGCATAAAGTCGGAATACCTTCCCAGTATGTGCTAAAGGCTATTGGCATGAGAGTATGTAAGAAAATGCCTCTTTTTGTATGGTCACCCCCAAATCCTTCAACTGATGCAGCTGGTTTTTCGACTCTGAGTGCACTGAGGCCTGTTAACTAGACCTCAGTCCAGTGTCCTGACCCTAAAAGTGTATGTCGAATTGCCTATACCAAATTGGAAATGGCTAACTTAGCTGTAAGTTCCTAGTAAATGGTACCCTGGGACTCGGGGCATTTAAGTTAGTGGGGTACAGTAGGGCTTACATAATTGATTATACCACCCTGCATGTCTCCCAAGTAAAACAAGCCCCCCAGTCCGCCCCTGCAGGCTGTTAGAGCAGTCGTGCACTGCTAACTCAACTTTGCCATTGAAAGCAATGGCAAAGCTACCACTTCCCCTAGTCATGTGTGTAAGTCACCCCTCAGGCAGGCCTATCGAGCCCTAAAGGCAGGGTGCAACATATGACACAGGCCGGACATGTACTTTACATGTCCTGACAGTAAAACGCGCAAAACAACAATTTTTACTGTAGAAAGACTTCATTGCCTGATTGGCGAGTACAGGGTGTACTGGGTTACTTGCTGACCCCTGAGCTGTACTAACTCCTAAATGGTGCAACCAAAGTTGGCACTCCAAGCTATCAAATGCGTTACATTAAGCCCTACTTGTATTTCAAGTTGAAATTAATGTCATTTGAAGCAGTGTGCAGCTTTAACAAAGTTGCCGCTTTGTTGCCTTTAAAACTACTATGCCTTCCCGGGCAAACATGGAGCCTACTCAATGAGACCGCTTTCTGCCCTCCTGGAGAGACAGCCAACAACTCTCAAGAAGGCGAGCAATGAGGCTAGTGAGGTGTCACATCCCTCCTACAGAATGCCACATAGGTGTTAGCCTGGAAAGACAGGCTTCCAAAGTGAAGCCACCTTTGAAGAGCAGATGTGGGACAGCAGAGGGAGGGCTGCCACATTGTTGAGGTAATCCCCCAGTCCACCCCTGCAGGCTGTTAGAGCAGTTGTGCACTGCTAGCTCAACTTTGCCATTGAAAGCAATAGCAAAGCTACCACTCCCCCATGTCATGTGTGTAAGTCACCCCTCAGGGAGGCCTATCGAGCCCTAAAGGCAGGGTGCAACATATGACACAGGCCGGACATGTACTTTACATGTCCTGACAGTAAAACGCGCAAAACAACAATTTTTACTGTAGAAAGACTTCATTGCCTGATTGGCGAGTACAGGGTGTACTGGGTTACTTGCTGACCCCTGAGCTGTGCTAACTCCTAAATGGTGCAACCAAAGTTGGCACTCCAAGCTATCAAATGCGTTACATTAAGCCCTACTTGTATTTCAAGTTGAAATTAATGTCATTTGAAGCAGTGTGCAGCTTTAGCAAAGTTGCCGCTTTGTTGCCTTTAAAACTACTATGCCTTCCCGGGCAAACATGGAGCCTACTCAATGAGACCGCTTTCTGCCCTCCTGGAGAGACAGCCAACAACTCTCAAGAAGGCGAGCAATGAGGCTAGTGAGGTGTCACATCCCTCCTACAGAATGCCACATAGGTGTTAGCCTGGAAAGACAGGCTTCCAAAGTGAAGCCACCTTTGAAGAGCAGATGTGGGACAGCAGAAGGAGGGCTGCCACATTGTTGAGGTAATCCCCCAGTCCACCCCTGCAGGCTGTTAAAGCAGTTGTGCACTGCTAGCTCAACTTTGCCATTGAAAGCAATAGCAAAGCTACCACTCCCCCATGTCATGTGTGTAAGTCACCCCTCAGGGAGGCCTATCGAGCCCTAAAGGCAGGGTGCAACAAATGACACAGGTCGGACATGTACTTTACATGTCCTGACAGTAAAACGCGCAAAACAACCATTTTTACTGTAGAAAGACTTGATTGCCTGATTGGCGAGTACAGGGTGTACTGTGTTACTTGCTGACCCCTGAGCTGTGCTAACTCCTAAATGGTGCAACCAAAGTTGGCACTCCAAGCTATCAAATGCGTTACATTAAGCCCTACTTGTACTTCAAGTTGAAATTAATGTCATTTGAAGCAGTGTGCAGCTTTAGCAAAGTTGCCGCTTTGTTGCCTTTAAAACTACTATGCCTTCCCGGGCAAACATGGAGCCTACTCAATGAGACCGCTTTCTGCCCTCCTGGAGAGACAGCCAACAACTCTCAAGAAGGCGAGCAATGAGGCTAGTGAGGTGTCACCTCCCTCCTACAGAATGCCACATAGGTGTTATCCTGGAAAGACAGGCTTCCAAGGTGAAGCCACCTTTGAAGAGCAGATGTGGGACAGCAGAGGGAGGGCTGCCACATTGTTGAGGTAGACAGGCTGGCACTGTGAGCAGAGAGGGAAAACCAGTTGCTAGACCAGTTTCCCCTGGGGTGTGTATCCCTGAGGTAGCAACACCCCGGGTGGGCTAGTGAGGTCTGTACACCAGGATAGGGGTTGCACCATCTTGTGAGTGCGCAGAATGGTGCCACCTGGGATAACAAGATGCCACACTCCACAGGAAGTCTTCACCAGGTTGGAGGGTACTTTTTGAACATGAAGGGGGAATTTCTGGCACCCAGACCTCCGATTTTGATGGACTCGGAAGAAGGGCAGAAGAAGGACTGCTCTGCTGCACCGAGGGACCAGTAAAGAGAGGCTACCGAGACGAGCGCTGCGCCTGCTTCTCCTGCTGGCTAGCAAGGAGAGGAACTGTGCCTGCCATGTCCTGCTCAGTGAGAAGCTGTTTCCAGAGCCCTTTCAAGCCAAGAGAACTCCAAGGCCATTTTGCAGCACAGGGACACAACAGCCAAAGAAGCCTGCTAGGGGCAAATTGATAGCCCAAAGTCTTCAAACCGCTACCCCTGTTGCCATGGTGCACTAATGACCAAGACCTGATGCACAGATTTGCACCCAAGTTTGCTGAGTCCAGAAGTGGTGTCGGAGAGTTCCTGCAACCATGAGAAGGGAAGTTATCAATACATGGAGGATTGGCCTGTGACCACCCCAATGAGGAACTTGTAGTCCAGTTGCAAGTGGTTGTCGGCCAGACCGGAGAGGACTTCATGGAACGTCTACCCTGCAGCCAAGACTCCCTCACTATCTTTGTGGACTGAGGAATCCCTGCAGAAAGGCCCCTGTCTGCCTCATCTTATCCACAGCATTCCTCAAGCATCTTCAACATCCTTCATCCCTTGCATCAGGACCACTCCATAGCGATCCATCGCATAGTGGAAATAGTGCCTGGAACTGCTGAGGACTGCGTCTCCTTTGAAGGTAACTGTTCTTGAGGACCTTGCTGGTCCCCCTGACTAGCTCACTGCCGGTGTTGGCCCCAAGTTGTTCTAACCGACCACACTGACACTTACCTAAGTTTGGGAAAGTCCAATTTGTTGACTTTCCCAAGGCTTGTTCGCAGTTGAATGAAATTGAATTGATTTATTATTGCTTATAAAATCTATATCTCCAGAACCCTCCAGTAAATCTTTTTCATTCTGGTGTCTAAACTCATAAAAAGAAAGTCTATTTTTATAAATTGGTGTCTGATTTCTTGAATGTCGTTTTGATTTTTTAAATTGTCTTGGTGTTTAAACACCTGACATCTGTTCCTCAGTGTAAGCATTGGTGCTCAGAGCCACAGCTACCCAAGCTTGAGCTGAGGGTTTTACAGATTAAATATTTTAAACCTAAAGGGGTGGCATACTGGGTCTTCGCATCCCCTGTGTTTGTTTCCGTGCCGTAGTCAAAGCTTCCATTCTATCAGATTTTTTTGGTAAAGTCCCACTTTCTTTTGTTACTGTTCTCTTCAGCTTGTGCACTTAATAGTGTAGGGCTTTAAGAAGTTTTAATTTGCTGTTTTGTTTTTTCTGTTGGTCATCTTCTGTCTTTTCTGTTGCTGTGTTAGGACTAACCCTCACCTGTAGGGTTCCATGCAAGTTTGTAGTGACAGATTACCCTAACTAGTGTGTCAGCAGTCACAGATATTGTCAGTTATACTTTAGCTGTTCCTCTTAGACCCTGCTTATTACTAGCTTCCATATTCCCAGTTCAGAAGCCAGTTCAGTTCTCTGCAATACCTCTGATGCTTCAGATAGTTCTAATTACGACACCCATACTGCCTGCTTGTTGGGGTGAACAATGCTCACTATTTCTGATGAGTTTTTTTCTTTCACCCTCTCTCTATAGATACTTACATTTGTAAGCTGAGAGCCACTTGTGTTGGAAGTTCCCCTGGCTAATGGCATGATTCTCCTGTTGCCACCTCTTTGAAAGGCTCTCTGGTGGGACTTTGGGAAAGTGCAGCCGTCTTTTCCAAGGCATCATTAGGCACTATTTTCCGTCCTATGTTATTTCGGTGTAATACATTCGAATTCTACCTCAAGCTATCCTCAGATTAACTGGGACAGTGAAAATCTAAAAGCTTAAAAATCAAGCAAAGAGTTGTTGGTGCTTGAAGACATCATTACCTGCGTGAACTGCTCCCATAAACAGCATTTTAGTCCATCTGAATTCTTATTTCTCCCATTGTCTACCATTATGTCTTTTAAGTAATTTGCTGATGAGGAACCTGCCCCACATTTCTAGATCCTACTGTTTAAATCTAAATACCATTGATCATCACATTCCATTAGTTTCTTTGGGTCCAGTAGGCCCTTTCAACTACCTCAACCGCTCTGCTTTTACCTCTCTGTCACTGATATCCAAGTGAGGCGTGAGTTCTAGAAGATTTAGCCATTTCCATTTCAAGCACTTAGCACGTTGCTTCTTTCTCAAACACCCTCACAGAAAAAAACTCAACAACTTGATAGCTCAATAATGACAGAAACATCAGATTTATTTTCTAGGCCAAAGCCACTAATGTACAATTCATGTTTTACATGCATTGAACCATAACCTAAAGACAAATTTGTAAGTTTTGTTTCTGGCAGGCATAAGCGGACAGTATGGAATTGACTAATATCTTTCCAAAGTATAATCTAGAACAGCAGGTGCTCATTGTTCGCCACTAGTCATGAAGAATGTATACTGTCATATTGAAAAATTTCTAAAGTGGAAAAGTCAGCCTGATGAACTTGGGCCGTGGGAGTTTGGTGCAGAGTGGTGCAGACTCGTGGATTTGGCTGGGACTGAGTCTGTTGGTTAGAAAATTCGGTGCTCACGGGAGACAGAGACTTTGGCTTGGAAGGCGAGACAGGTCCTCCAGGTTCTTGAGGTTGCTGGGTGCAGGACACACCGGGATTTCACTGGAGCAGGTTCGAGGTGGGGACAGGCCGGTTGGGCTGGAGCCAAGTCAGTGGGCGTCCTTGTCTTCTTAGTTCAGCATGGCTTCTTCGGTCCTTCTTGTCAATTCTTGTCTGAGGAGACACAGTTTTGCAGCATAGACTTCTGGATTCACACTCTGTGCATATTCTACCATCTAGTGGTTGGAGTCGGAAAGTGCTTTGCTTTTTTTTTATTTTGGATGGGTTTGAAACCTGATCCTCCTGGTCAGGCTACAACCCCCCTTTGTGTGTGTGCAAGGTCTCAGAATTTTTTTTCCGCTATGGAGATCGGAGGTGCACTGAAGAAGTCTTAGAAAATACAGCTGCAAAAAGAACAATTGATGGACAGAATGCACCCCAGTACAGAGATCTGGGCCTAAATCCATCGTTTTTTTTTTCTCACCATGCCATTCCAGTTTGGACCCAGCCATATGCAAATCAGTCTTGACCCTGCCCCCAGTGGGAACAGTCCAGCCCGAACTGCCAGGTCAGGTCCTCCCTGGACTGGAAACAAGCATCCTAGGACTGGTTACGGGCTTTCAGCCCTCATCAGCCAGGATAGCTTGACTCCAGTGGCATGGAGAGCATGGGGACCCACGTCTGGGCATACCCGTCCTACTCGGGGTGACAAATGCAAAAAGAAGAATTGATGGACAGAATGCATAACAATGACATACATTCACCCCAGTACAGAGATCTGGGCCTAAATCCATCGTTTTTTTGCTCACCATGCCTTCCAGTTTGGACCCAGCCATGTGCAAATCATTCTTGACCCTGCGCCCAATGGGAACAGTCCAGCCCGGCCAGGTCCTCCCTGGACTGGAAACAAGCATCCTAGGACCGGTTTCGGGCTTTCAGCCCTCTTCAGCCAGGATAGCTTGACTCCAGTGGCATGGAGAGCACGGGAATGCTTGTTTCTGGGCCAGGGAAGACATGGCTTGGCAGTTCGGGCTGCACTGCTCCCATGAGGCACAGGGCCAAGACTGATTTGCATAAAGCTGTGTCTGAACTGGGGTGGCGAAGTGAGCTAAAGAATGATGATTGATTCAACCAAGATCTGTGACTGGGGGTGAGTGTCTGAAAAGTTTCAGCGCTCCATCCATCATTTCCTTGTGTTTGAAAAAATACAACAGCAGACACAGACAATAAAGAAAGCCCACCAGAACCTCCAAGGAGAAAGGTGGTACCAAGGAAGGTAGCATGAGGGGGAAAACCTTAAGCAAGGCAGCTTTTTTGGCGCTGCTCACTTTGTTGCTCATGCACCAGGGCAAGTAAATTTTTTTGCAAGCAGAATACAGTCTCCAGGTATTTGGGGATGTTTCTGCGGGGAGCTGGGGGTTCATCCGCACAAGGTAAGAATTTGCTCATTTATAGTTAATATATGAGCAAAAGCATGGGTGAATTGCTCCACGTACTAGCAAAAGAGTTTCATAGTTGCAATAATACGTTGGGAATGCACAAAAGTGCCTCTTCCATAAAGCACGGCGCAAAACGCTTATAGGGAGCGAGTTATTCCCAAGTCTTCTTTCATTTCCAACATTGCTAAATGCAAAGATTTGTGCGCTAGATTTTCCAGGGCTTCAGCTAAACAAAGAGAAAATATGGGGTTTTTACTTAAATTAATAGGAGACTTTATACATCTCTTAAACAATGTTCAGACCGACACGGAAGGGTTATTTCCAAAAGGTTTTTCCCATACTACGTAAAAAACATTCACTAAACCATCAAATAGCATTATGGCTGGCTGCAGGAACAAGCCCCCTTGTACCTTACAAGCATTAAAGATCTGGGCACAACACTTCTAACGCAGCGGCAGATGCAGATTCCAAACAAAGGGAAGTAAAGGTCATAAAAAGCCCGCACCCTACTCCCCTTCACACCCCTCACAAGGCACTTGGATGATTGTAAAAGGGTCCTGCATGTCGAACACAAGGACCCTATAAATCTTGTGCTTAACTCCAGGAAGCGCATTCCTTAGCTGCTCGCAAAACACAGGCAGGAATAGGATTCCAGCAGCAAACATAAGGTGTTTCTTTGAAAATCCCCAAATCTATCATAAATTACATATAGCACCCACAATGACAGGACCCATGTGCCTAAAAAACGCACTAATAAGGGGGTAGGGGGGAGGGAGATGCAGCATTAGGCATTCTCTACAGCAGCTCAATGATACAATTCACTGCAAAGCATTTCACTTTTAAAGATCAACATCTCACAACAAACCTTTCCTTGTGCCTCAAACATGCACTAACACAAGTGCGAGTGCAACATTTACCGCAGCCACAGGGTAAAATAATGGCCTTACAATAATTTTGGATATACGATAATGAAACACAGTTTCAGAAAACAACTAATAATATATGCACACTGTTCTACTTGTTTTTTTAATAGGCCACAAAACACCATAAACAACTTGTGCTATAGAACAGATAGCACGCACAATGAGAAAATAGAAGGGAATAGTCTTGCTGCATAGCATTTGCAACATGCAATGTGATAAAAGAACCTCGTACTACATGGTACAAAAATACGCACAATTGCAGCATTATCTAGTGAGCCACTACAAACTCAAAAGTTGCAATCGTAGGTGAATTTTGTATATTAAAGACAAATGCGGTTTTTATCTTACACCTATAAAAACATGGGCCAGGCTTATTTGTACACAAGTAGATATTGCCCTGTACACGTCCCTTTCAAAATTACCCCTAAAAAGGCAGGGTAATACTACATATGGGTTTATATCCATTCTACACCCAACAAGCAAATATGTAGCTATTACAGGTCATATATTGTGACATATCCCCAAATATAAACGCACAATAAAGCAAAAGATCACAGGAGATTTATACATACTTTTATACATACATATGCATATTATATATAGGAGGTTATATGCATGTACGTAGATACATACATATATGTATACATGCATTTAGGGGGGAAACATCATTAAGTAGGTATGTATATGTGTATATAGATATATATATTTTTTTAATATATATATGTACATGTCCTTTACCAGTGACACATCGCATTACGCCGAATGTAAATGCAGGAGCCAGTCACCGTTAATCCTAAAGAGCACATAGATGGTCTCTTTATTAAGCAAGACACACAACATATGGAATGCATACCAATATTCTCCCCCATTCACCAGAAATATGTTTCAGAACCCTGTAGGCAACAGGCAAAATTCTTCGCACCCCTTCCTTTTCAAAAAGAAAAGGGGGCTGCACATTAAACAATAGACACAAATTTACTCACACCCGGGATACTGCTAATAGGGAATTAAGTTTCACACAGGAAGACTTACAATCCCCAAAATACAAGCACATATCTGCAGATGCTACACAGCATCTTTTTCACCAACACAGTATGCACTTTCAACACAACATTGCATTTGCCACACCAACTAAGGCGAGTCCGCTTCAGTCACAAGGGACTGATCGCCACAATATAGTTGAGCATAGCACATCCAACCAATATTATCATATATATATATATATATATATATTTCTGATGGATACTTCTGCCTGTGGATTCCTCACCTTTTGAATACCCCCTGCGCCAGCATTGCAAGGGAAAATTATTTCCTAGCTCTCCCACGTTGACGAGGACGTCACAATGGACCGGCTCCGCTCGCAGCACCGTATGACGTCATCGGAGCCACAAAAGGACCTCTTCGGCGTGCTGACGTCAGTTCCCTTTTTCCCGCGCCATCGACGCTTAACGTTTTTTTTCAGGGCTCTCCATTTTCATCGTGGGAAAACTTTCTATCTTGTAGTTTGTTCAGACTGGCTACCTCTAGAAAGACCGGGTTCAAACCCTGCAGAGAGTTTGGCGGACACATGTCTATCACTGATCCGCATGATGACTGCCTGTGGTGTTTATCCTCGGACCATGACGTCGAGGAATGCAGGAGCTGCAGGAAGATGAATCCTAAGGCTATCAAAGAACGTGAAGCCAAATTGTTTATGGCGAAAGCCTAGATGGAAAAGAGAGGTAGGAAGAGGGCCAAGTCTTCGTCTTCTCACACTTCGAGGTCGAAGAAGCTGAAAAAATCCAAGAGAAGATATACCTCTCGACATCGATCTTCGAAGGCCAGGGTCTCGAGGTTGCGATCGAGGTCGCCGACTTCAGCTGAGCCACCTCGGAGAAGGGACTTCATCTCTCCAACTCCTTCTCCTCAAGCGACGCCAGTACCATCTGCAGCGTCGCAGATTTCAGAGGCTTCTTCGCATCATGAAGAATCACCGGCTCCAGCGACGTCACCTGCGCTGGGTGGGTCCTCTCCGGGCCGTGTGGCTTCACCTGAGCGGGTGCCGTACCCGGCTCTGCAGGCTCCAGTGCGACCTCAGGTGACTCTCCTACAGGAAGGTACGTATCCATATCCTCCTTTTCCTGCTCCTGGGGCTGACTCTTTGCATTTTCTCAATGCGATGTTTGGTTTATTTACAAGAGCCTCTACTCCATCTGGTGCGCCTTCAGGCCCCGTGGGTCCTCTGGCATTCAACCTGGGTGTGCCTCAGTTCTATCCCCAGGCACCTTTCATGCCTTTTATGCCGTTGACTCCGGCTTGGCATTTCCCGGCGCCGAGATCGTCGACTCCGGCTCCCCGTACTCCTTCAGCTGCTGAGTCTGCCGAGGCTCCTCCATCGACGCCGCTGGTGTCTTCTCCGGCTCCGCATGTGGCTCCACCGACGTCATTGCCTAAACAACGCTCCAGGAGAGAGGCTCAGAGATTGCTTGAGGAGGAGGAGTATTTGCAAGATCAGGAGGAAGGCGAAATTGTGGACTCTGTAGATGAGTTTGAAGGCCTTCAGGAAGCTAGTGGCCTAGACACTTCCCCTGAATATGATTTACCATCTGCAAGTGGATGTGTTGTGCAGGACGTTGCACCTTACCATGTTGTCATAAAAAAGGTAGCTGATTTATTGGGCCTTAAACTTCCCTCTGCTGAGATTAAGTCCAATATACTGACGGAAGTTTTGAATACTTCAACTTCTGAGCCCCTACTTCCATTCACAGATGCCGTAACAGATCCAATTCTGGAGGTGTGGCAGAAGCCTTTGTCTGCTCCGGCTGTATCTCGTTCCATCTCGAGAATATACGAGCCTGCCCCTGGTGATTCTGCTTTTTTGTCATCGCATCCGACACCGGAGAGTCTAGTTGTTCAAGCTTCTTGCTCAAAACAGTCTTCTGGTGCTTTTCCTACCACCTTGGGTGACAGGGACTCGAAAAAGACTGAGCAAGCAGCGAAGAAGGTGTTTTCTTCTGCGAGTATGGCTCTAAAGTCAACTAATGCGACTTGCCTTCTTGGACAATATATACATGCATTGATGGACTCTGTTGTTCAATTGGCTCCTAAGTTGCCTGAGGAGGATCGTGCCAACTTCTTGGAAGTCCTTTCAGATTCGCAGGCCGCAGCACGACAAGTGATTCAGTCAGGCATGGACACTGCAGACTCTGTGGCTCGTGTTATGGGGTCTTCTGTGGCTACAAGGAGACAGGCTTGGCTCAAGTCTTCAGGTTTTTCAGCTGATGTGCAGGCGACCTTGTTGGATTTGCCCTTTGATGGGTCAAGGCTCTTTGGTTCTGAGGCGGACTCAGCCTTGGAACGTTTTAAAGACAGTAGAGCTACCGCAAGATCTTTAGGCCTCCAGGTGCAATCTAGAGGTTATGGGTACAAGAGATATCGGGGCTTTGGTAGATCTGCTTCCTTTCGTGGCAGCCAACAATTTCAGCAGAGCCAACAACAGAAAAATCCCTTGTACAAATCGTACAGAGGGAAGAATAAGAGAGGCCTCAGGGTTGTAAATTGTCAACAGACCTCTTCCTCTACCTCCCCTCCTGCCACCGTTGGTACATCAGGAAAGCAATTCTAGATTCCCCATCTTAGACATGTTGGTCCAGTTGGAGGCCGGGTGTCTCACTCTCTACAAGATTGGAGACTGATCACATTGGATCGTTGGGTCTTGAATCTTGTAGAGAATGGGTACACCCTCCCGTTTTTGGAGTTTCCTCCTCCTTACCCTCCTCGCCAGGGTGGTTGTTCAGAAGACCACTTGTTGCTTTTGCAGCAGGAGGTCCTTGCATTACTCCAAAAAGGTGCAATAGAGGTGGTTCCGGAGGAGGAAAGGGGTCAGGGTTGTTACTCCTGATATTGCCTGATCCCCAAAAAGGATGGTCGTTTGAGACCAATCTTGGACCTCAGGATTTTGAACCTTTAGCTCAGGCAGGAAAAGTTAAAAATGTTGGCCTTGGCTCAGGTTCTCCTTGCGCTGCAACAGGAAGACTGGATGGTGTCCATCGATCTGCAGGATGCGTATTTTCATCTTCCCATCCACAAGTCGCATCGGAAGTATCTCCGGTTCATGGTGGGATCGCAACATTACCAGTTTGCGCTTCTTCAGTTCGGTCTCACTTCCGCGCCTCGAGTCTTTACAACAGTGATGGCGGTGGTAGCGTTGGTTTCGCGCCACTAGCAAGTGACAACTCGTTTGTTGTTCAAGTTTGGTTTTTTGATAAATGTACCCAAATCTCACCTAGTGCCTTCTCAGCGCAGCCTGTTCATAGGGGCAATACTGGACACTTCTGTGTGTTGGGCATTCCCGCCTCCGCAGAGGATTCTCGACATACAGGAAATGATTCCTTTATTTCACGATGGAGCGGTTGTTCCAGTCCTGAAGGTTCTTCGCCTGCTCGGTCTGTTCGCTTCCTGCATTCTGTTGGTCAACCATGCACGCTGGCACATGAGGGCACTCCAGTGGTGCCTCCGCAGGCAGTGGTATCAGCACAACGGAGATCGCAGGGAGAATATCAGAATCTCCAGAGAAGCTGCAGCGGATCTGTCTTGGTGGAGTGTGCAGGGCAACCTGTCTCAAGGAAAGCCCTTTCAGCCTCCTCCGCCGTTGGCCACAGTGATCACGGATGCCTCCACTCTAGGGTGGGGTGCTCATCTGGGGGATATGGAGGTCAAAGGCCTTTGGTCTCCGGAGGAAAGGTTGCTTCACATCAACCTTCTGGAATTGCGGGCGATACGTTTGGCACTGGAGGCTTTTCTCCCTTCCCTTCGTGGTCAGTCAGTTCAGGTCCTGACGGACAACACTACTGCGATGTGGTAAATCAACAAACAGGGAGGTGTAGGGTTGTATCGTCTCTGTTAAGAGGCTCTGCGGCTATGGTCCTGGGCTCCTGGCCAAGGGATTTGTGTGTTTGCAAATCATCTGGCCGGTGTGCTGACTGTTCGTGCGGACAGTCTCAGTCGGCGTTACTCGGCCGATCACGAGTGGCGGCTTCATCCGGAGGTGGTCCATCGCATCTTTCAGATGTGGGGGGTCTCCTCGGTTGGACCTGTTTGCCACTCCCGAGAACGTGCACTACCCGTTATTCTGCAGTCTCCAGTTTCCGGTGCAGGGAGCTTTGGGGGATGCGTTTCAGATAGATTGGAGCTCACAACTCCTTTATGCGTTTCCTCCCATACCCTTGATTCCTCGAGGAAGATTCGCCAAGACCGGGCCCAAGTTATATTGATCGCCCCGGATTGGCCAAGAAAGGTGTGGTACACAGATCTGCTTCGCCTCTCGTCGCACCCTCCGCTCCATCTCTCTCTCAGGGCAGACCTCCTCTCGCAGTCGCAGGGGCAGGTTCTACACCCCCACTTCCATAGCTTGCGCCTTCATGCCTGGAGATTGAACGGGGCAACCTGAGTTCCTTCTCCCGCCAGAGATAGTGGATGTTATTTTATCATCCAGGCAACACTCCACTAAGTCTGTTTACTCTTCCAGATGGGCCAGATTTCTTAAGTGGTGCGGAGAGAGAGACATTGACCTTTGATGGCCCGCTTGTCTAATATTTTGGAGTTTTCTCTTTCTTTAGCAAAGCAAGGTTGTGCTGTTGACACTGTTAAGGGCTATTTATCGGCTTTGTCGGCCTTTTTATGTTTGCCGGACCAGCCGTCTTTATTTAAGTCCCCTATTGTCATGAGGTTCATTAAAGGCCTTACAAATAAATTTCCTCCCACACCTTTCATTATGCCTCAGTGGGATTTGAATCTGGTACTCACTTTTTTAATGGGTTCTCCATTTGAGCCTCTTCACTCTTGCCCGTTGAGGCTTCTTTCTTTTAAACCAGTTTTCTTGATTGCCATTACCTCGGCTAGGAGGGCAAGTGAGCTTCAAGCTCTTAGTTCGAAACCTCCTTTCCTGATCATTCATGCAGATAAGTTGGTTCTAAGGACCAGGGCTGCTTTCCTTCCCAAGGTGGTTAACCCTTTTCATATGGGACAATCCATCACTTTACCCACCTTTTATCCTCCCCCTCATCCTTCCAAGGAGGAAGAAAGACTGCATCGGTTGGACCCTAAGAGGGCTGTCAGCTTTTATTTGGATCGGACTAGAGATCTCAGGCTGGACGATCAGCTCTTCGTGGGCTATGTTGGGAAAATGAAAGACAAGGCAGTGCACAAGAGGACGCTTTCCAGGTGGATTATCTTGTGCATCAAGATTTGCTATGCCCTGGCCAAGAAGGAACCGTCTGACGGTATCCGAGCTCATTCCACCAGAGCTAAGTCTACTTCTTCTGCTTTGGCTAGAGGTGTTCCTGTTCTTGATATCTGTAAGGCAGCAACTTGGGCCTCCCTCCACACCTTTGCAAAGCATTACTGCTTGGAATCTGAGGTTAGGAGGGATGGCCAATTTGCTAGCTCTGTTTTGCAGGATTTTTTGGTCTAGTCAGGCAGACACCCTCCTCCAGGAGAGGTACGGCTTTGGGAATCTATTCAAAAGGTGAGGAATCCACAGGCAGAAGTATCCATCAGAAGAACAAGTTACTTACCTTTGGTAACGCTTTTTCTGGTGGATACAATATCTGCCTGTGGATTCCTCACGCTCCCACCCGCCTCCCCGTTGTCCACCTGTTTCTACCCAAAAATATTTTAATTTAATATGTCTTAATCATGTTTATATTTTAATAATGAGAAATGCTTATTCTGTTGCTATTTCTCTATACCTTTATTGATTATGCATTTGGTAATTTATATACATGTATATATTTGGTATGCTATGTTTGCATTTGAAAATGTGTCGGTCCGCCCTTTTGCCTCGGTGGCACGGAAAAAATGGGTGGAACTGACGTCAGCACGCAGATGAGGTCCTTTTGTGGCCCTGATGACGTCATACGGTGCCGCGAGCAGAGCCAGTCCATTGTGACGTCCTCGTCGACGTGGGAGAGCTAGGAAAGAATTTTCCTGTGGAATGCTGGCGCAGGGGGCATTCAAAAGGTGAGGAATCCACAGGCAGATATTGTAGCGTCGAGAAAAAGCGTTACCGAAGGTTAGTAATATATATATATATATATATATATATATATATATATATATATATATATATATATATATATATATATTCACTGAAAAAAACAAAGGTTTCAGGGGCGTTATAGTTAGCTGGACATTTCCCTCGTACAAAACCCTAGAAATTCACCTGTTATAGTTAGTTCAGCTAACTATAACTCGCGCCCCCGCAATGCACTGCTGATGACGTCACATATTACATCACTCATGACATAGTCAGTGACATCACTGATACATCACTGATGACATCTCAGATGACATCACTCATGACATCACTGATGACATCATCCAGTAGGTATGTGTTTCTGTACAGTTTTAATATGTTTAATATATATAGGGAAAGGTCTGTTGAAGAATGAGTGGGTGTACAAGTGTGTGAATGGATGATTTTGTAGGTGCGTAACTGACTCTTTAAGTGAGTCATGAAATGTATCTTACTGCAGACTAGTGACTAAACTGTGTGAATGTCTGTATGTGTATGTGTGTAGGTGTATAAGTGGCTGCATGGTTTTGTGAATAGCTATATGAGTGTCTATATGGGTTATTGATTGGTTGTCTGAGTATCTGTATGGGTGCCTGAGTGTTTGTGTGGGTAGGGTGTGTGTGACTCTATGCATAGATGTGTGAGTGGGTGATTCTATGGGTGCATGGTTTTAAGAGTGCATCTGTGATGGACTGTATGGTTGGGTGAGTGTATGTATGGGTGTGTTAGGGATTGAATGTATATCTCAGTGGTACATGTGTGACTAACTACATATGTGAAAGGCAGTATATATTTGTGTAAGAGTATATAAGTGGGTATATGTGAGAGTGTGTGATTGTGAGAGTGGCTGTATGGATGAGTGTGTGCTTGTATCAATGATTCTATTAGAGCGTAAGAATGTGGTACTATTTTTATGAGTAAGTGAACTTGAGTGTGTTTAACTGTATAGGTGAGTAAATTGGACTGTGTTTAATTACTTGCATGACTGACTAGGTGTGTCAGTACCTCAATGGATGATTGGCGGTGTGTGAGTGTCTATATAGGTGTATAAATGCATATGATAGTCTTGTATGAAGTGACTGTAAGTATGAGTGACTGTACAGGTGAGTGAGTGGAGGTGTATGTAGACCTATGAGTTAATGAGTGGGTATGTAGTTATTGGTATTGGAGTATCTATGATTTTCAAAATGGCCGTCTGAAATCTTGAGTCGGTGTATCAAAGGTTATATTAGGGTGTGAGAAGATGCACTAATTTATCACATGGATGATGTCATCAGTGATGTCATTTGAGATGTCATCAGTGATGTCATCAGTGATGTCACTGACCATGTCATGAGTGATGTAATATGTGACGTCATCAGCAGTGCATTGCGGGGGCGCGAGTTATAGTTAGCTGAACTAACTATAACAGGGGAATTTCTAGGGTTTTGTATGAGGGAAATGTCCAGCTAACTATAACGCCCCTGAAACCTTTGGTTTTTTCAGTGAATTTCTAAGGTTTTTTAAATGCCAATTCCTAACTATAACTTATCTCTGAAGATATCATGAAAAGCATTCTTTTTTAAAAGTAGGGTGCACATTAGTTTTGTGGAAAAGCATCTTTGTGATTGGTTAAGAAAAAGCAGTTTCAACGTGGAGTACATATCAAAGGATAAAATTTGCTCAGATCAACCACACCTGCTACTTGCATTTGAAAGGCACTGTTCGAACTTAAAACAATCGTCAACTTTTAACCTGCACGTGTCGTTAAATATTCAAGAAAATGTTACAAAAAAATATTGTTAAGTTTTAAAAAATTGATGAGCTTTTAACCTGCACGTGTTGTAGAATGTTCTAGAAAGTGTGTTGATAGAATACGTTGCATTTCTGACTTCTATGTGTTGTTCAATATTAAAAAAACGGTTCATATGGAAAATTAAAAAGAAACCAATAGACAAGTTTTGAAACCTAAAAGAATCAAGGAACTATTCTAATTTATTCTTTACATGTATTTATGTGTGCAGCAACAAAATTATAGACACAACAGCAGTAGGAAGAGGAAGAAGCAGGGAGTGGGGGGGGAGGGGGGGAGATGGGCAGAATGGCACACATGCACAATTAAGTACAACACACATATAGACTAACAATGGCCAAAATGAAACACACCAACAAGCAGCACAAGCCACACAACCCGCCAACATCACACCACTGAACGAGCATAGAAGTGAAAACCAGGCTGCATTCATACAGGATGTGTACAAAGGTCAGGCGTTGGTGTTGTGGGATGTCTGCGACCGTGGTCATCATGGATGAGATGCCCAGCATGTGGCACATGGTCGAGTTCACTGTGTGTTATGTTGCCAAACGGCTGCACCTCCCTCCCACGAGCCCCCACACTTTTGTACGGTGCGCTGTTCGTGCACTCGTACAGCACACCATTGTAATGCCTATTTGCGCATGTCCTGCTACTTTCCAACTACAACATCACAGTGCCGTTTGGAGGTGGTGCATGCCAGTTTACAACATCAACTGCTGCGGCTCTTGTAGCAGGCCACACCAGAACACAGAGACACACTTACCGCACTTCCTGTTCACAGACATGTCCAAGACACCCCGTTCCCCTTGCCGGATAGGCACACCCCTGCACTGACCTGTGAACCCCAGACCAGCACACGCCAGTTGTGCATGCAGGAGGATGCGTGCATAGCTACACATCCAGGCACACTACCAACGCTGAGGTGGCAGCACACTGTGATGTTGCAGGGCTCGTGCCTATCATGCAAAGACAATGACCACAGGGACACACTTACTAAGATGTGGGTTTGGGGGGCATTGGCGGTCCTGGAGTTGTTGAGATGAGTCTTCTTTCCCTCATGGGTATCCCTGTATCATGCTTATTGACTCCTGGTGCCGGTGGGTGTTCTGGCGTGGCTCTTGACTGTGTTCCCTTTCATGGTGCAGGTAGTTGTCCTGCTTAACACCAGCTGAAAGCAGGTGTAAGATCCCTGGTGCTAACGTGTCTTATCGCCGGAATTTGTTTTGCATTGCAATTGGTGTGAAAGTTGTGATGTGATTTTTTTCGTGTGCAGAACAATATACGAACTGAGCAGTGTATCTCATCAAGATCCAGCACCTGACGCACTATTCCCAATCAATATAAATACAATGAGATTTCTTAATGGATTTTATGTGTACACTGTAACTGCAGCGAATACCTCAGTGCAATTCAATACAGGATTTTAGTATTTAGAATAAATCGGAAAGGTGCACCTCGTGTCTTTTTGCACGGGAACGGCTACTCTCCATTTCATTATCAGCACTTTAATGGAAGTAAAGTTGAGATAAATCTAACACACTATTCAGAAGTTGGTGCAAACTGCAGATATCACCAGTATTCCAGCGATAAGTGCCCCAAAATTTAACACCATGGTGGACTCCATCAAATAACAGTAATAAGAACAAGAAAGAGTCACACAGCAGTTAAGAGAACAACCAAAAACGTTATTAATTTTTTTTCAAACTTTATTTTTTATAATAATAAATATATAAACGAAAAACTATTTTCAAACTTTATTTTTTTATTAACATATATATGAACAATAAACTAATAAACAAAATGTAACAACAATAATAAAAAACAACAAGGCGGAACACTACTGTGGGGACAATGGATGTCGATGACAGACCTGGAAAATAAGAAAGATTGTTAAAAAAAAAAAAAACATGGTATTCTCAACAAAATACCACAAGAAACAAATCTCAAATATATAAAATGCATACAGTTAACAAAAATTATAAGTTTAACTTACAAAAACTGTAAATGTTGCCGCTTTAAAATATTTACCGAAACCGAAGAAAATGTTTTGCAGAAGGCACCACACAAACAACGTTTTTCTTCAGTGGTGAGGAAATTTTTTACTTTTTCCAAGGAGCAAACAAAGACCAATGCCACCTTCGTCACTCGCAAGATTTGCCAAAGAGTTCTGTTACGAGGAGATCCTAACAAAAAATACTCGTGCGGCACAGCAAGTATGATGAAACACCTAAGGACCCTTCATCCAAACAATCTTGCACGAGAAGAGTGCAAACAGATGAGAAACACTCCAGTTCTGTATCGGTAAAAAAGAATCACAAATAAATGTATATTAATAACTTTCAAATTTATACTATTCCATTACTGTACAAACACATTTTATATAAAAACTGACTATGAAACTATAGGCCTGAACCACAAGTGTGACGATCATTAAAACACTACATGCATAGTGCATACTACTTTGAAGCAGTTCATGCCGTAAAGCCTACCTCACTAAAACACTACATGCTAACTGACTAAATGATTACAGTAGTATAAGGAGACACACTTGGTGACTCACAGGGTGTTTGCTAGAAGAGTATGAATACTAACTAGGGAATAGAAGGTGTGAAACACAACTGTGTAGGTGATTAGAGGACTGCATCCATACTGCATAGGCATTTAAAGCAGTCCATGTGGTAAGGCCTGGCTCACTGCATGACTACTTGGGTACTGACTGAATGATTATCGTACAGCAAGGAGAGTACCTAGGTGAATTTGTAAGTGCTAGGCTTTTCGCACAGAGAATAGATTAGTACTTGGTACTGAATGGGTCACTAGAGGAGTGCAAAGGCAGTGACAAGTGCTGTACTGTATGGATACTGACTAGGAAATTGAAAGTGTGAAAGACAAGTGTCTAGGTGGTTAGAAGACTGCATGCATAGTGCATAGGGGTTTGAAGCAGTCCATGTGCTAAGGCCTGGCTCAGTGTATGAATACTTAGGCACTGACTGAATGATTAGAGTACTGCAAAGATAGTATCTTGGTGAATTTCTAAGTGTTTGGGTTTTAGCACAGTGAATGGATTAGTACATGGTGCTGAATGGGTCACTAGAGGACTGCAAAGAGAGTCACAGGGTATTTCCTGGAAGTGTATGGATACTGACTAGGGAATTGAAGGTGTGAAAGACAATTGTGTAGGTGGTTAGAGGACTGCATACATAGAGGATAAGGGTTTGAAGCAGTCCATATACTAAGGCCTGGGTCACTGGATGAGTACTTGGGTACTGACTGAATGATTAGAGTACTGCAAGGAGAGTGCCTGGGTGAATTTATTAGGATTTGGCGCTATGAATGGATTAGTACATGATGCTGAATGGGTCACTAGAGGAGTGCAACGGCAGTGACAGGGTGTTTACTGGAAGTGAACGGATACTAACTGGGGAATTGAAGGTGTGAAAGACAAGTGTGTAGGTGGTTAGAGGACTGCATGCATAGTGGATATGGGTTTGCCGTAGTCCATGTACTAAGAACTGGCTCAGTGCATGAATACTTAGGCAGTGACTGAATCATTAGAGTACTGGAAAGAGAGTGTCTAGGTGAATTTATAAGTGTTTGAGTTTTGGCACAGTGAATGGATTAGTACATGGTGCTGAATGGGTCACTAGAGGACTGTAAAGAGAGTCACAGGGTATTTCCTGGAAGTGTATGGATACTGAATAGGGAATTGAAGGTGTAACAGACAAGTGTATAGTATGTCCGAACACTTTTATTTGAAGCAATCTATTTGGTACTTAGAAACTGACTAAATAATCAGACTACTTCTAGGACAGTGCTTAGGTAAAACATTTAAATTTGCAGTTCTGCCACAGTGAACAGAATAGTACATGGTACTGCACCTTAGTGTCAAACCCTGACTCATTTTATCAATGCATAAGCAAAGACTAGCTTCTAATTCTACTAAAACTTGACAACATGAGAGGTTTTAAATTGGTTATCTGTCAGCAAATACACGATGTTACCAAATGCTTCTCTCACAGTGGTTCTCAAATGCACACAGACTCGCAGTGTAATTCTAGACAACAACCACTATACCTAGGAGTTTAACAAAAATCATTCACTACTGTGGAAGTGGTAAGCGAACTGCACACAATCTTCATATTTCATGACTGCACTTTTGTGTCAATGCCTGACTCATATAATGAAAGAGTAAGCCATAACTGTCTTCTAATGCTACTAAAATTTGACAACATGACAGGTTTTAAAACAGTTATCTGTCAGCAAATACACGATGTTACCAAATGCTTCTATCACAATCCTTACCCAAATGCACACAGACTCAGTGTGATTTTAGACAAGCAACACTATCCTAGGAGTTTACCAAAACTCATTCACTAGTCTAGAAGAGTTAATGGTACTGCACACAATCTACATATTTAAGTACAGCACATCAGTGTCAAAGCATGACTCATTTAATCAACATATAAGCAAAGACTGGATTCTAATGCTTCTAAAACTTCTCAACATGACAGATTTTAAAACAGTTATCTGTCAGCAAATACATGATGGTTCGAGGCATGTGGGCTGCTGAATTCATATCTGTGCATAGATCGCCGCCTAGTGTTGGTTCCGGATGTTTGCACGTTGTTGTCCTGGAAGAGTCTTCGAAGTATCCTTGGACAGGTGACTCCTCCCCTGGACTACAGTGCGCATGGGCATCCTCTCCATCCTCAGATTGTTTTTTTCCGCCATTGGGTTCGGATGTGCTATCTTAGCTCAAGTTAGGAAAATATTTTGTCGAGGCCAAAAGGCCTTTAGTTCGCGTCGGTACTGTTTATCGATCGGTTTTCGATACAACCTTGTTAGTTTACTAACTTTCAGCACCGACTTTTTTCGCATTTACCTGTTCATCGAATACTTCGACGATGGAATCGAGGACGCCATTCAAGAGGTGTCCGGTATGCAATGCGAAGTACCCACACATCGACGTCCATCCGGTGTGCAACAAATGCCTTTTGCCGGACCACGACGAATCGACATGCATGGCCTGTGCCCGGTTCCGTTCAAAAAAGACTCTACGGAATCGACGAGCGGCGAGACTCGAGGCGCAGCACGCGGCACCGGCCCCAGCAGACATCTTCAACGAGGCCGAACACGTCGAAGAATTGGAAGTCTTACCCTCCAGTCCCGTTTCCGAACACGGATCCGGATCGGACGAAGTCGACGAATCACTCTTCCACAGAGGTGAAGACGACACCGAGGTAGGAGACGACGAGGAGGCCTTAGGGGCCGAAGAGAGTAGCTCCAATGATGAACAAGGCCTACCTGTTCACACCGAAGAAGGCCCAGTTCCACGGCCTATGGCTCCGGTCGAGGGATCGCCTTCGGGCCTTACCCGAGACCCATCCCGCAGTTCTTCGGCCCCGCCCTCGGGCCCGGCCTCGGACACCCAGCGGCAGCCATTACCGCTTAAACCAGCTGGTTTCCCTTCCATAAAACCGAAACCAAAAGCTGCTCCGGTTCCAACGAAACCGAAAGTGGCGCTGGTCGGATCGAGGCCTTCCACGCCTTCGACGCCAGCGCGTCGCGTCGACACCGACCGCACCAAGAGAGACTTCGGTGCCGAACTTGAAGCGGGCGACGTCGGAGTCGATAAACGGAAAAAGGCCTTCGGCGCCGACAAACCTACTCGGCTCCCGGCACCGACGCCACTGACACCGAGGGCTGCGCCGCCTGCTGCGCCTCGCATCGCTCCCTCGACGACACCAAAGCCTCACGCATCGAAGACGTCGACGGTCGTCTCCGCACCTCGACTCGATGAAACACCGGCGCCGAAAAAGTCCACGGCCGCCTCTACGAACCTGGTCGGTGCCAAAGCCTCAAAGGCGCTCCAAGGACGACCTGGTGCGACACAAAGCAGCAAAACCAAGGCTGCCCTCCAGGACCCGTCGGGTTCCGGTCCGATCGAAGCTCCGGCAGCTTCTTCGGTGCCAGCCAACATTACCTTTGGCTTGCCTCCGTCTACAATCCCGAAAATGTTCCAACTCAGGACGCGGGTCACCCAGACTACAATTACACCTGCTGAGACGTCTCCGTCACGTGTCATCGACGCCAACACTGGCAGGATGATTCTCCACGAGCGAAGGATAATTTCGGAACCACCGTTGGACCCTTTCAGGATCCCACTAAAAAGGAAGCTGCCTGTAGAATCAGAACCTCTCCTTTATGAACCTTTCCACTCATCCTACCAGGATCCACAACTATTCTCCCCCACACGTTCCGACACGGATGCGTTGGAGGATTACATGGATGACCAAGTCCCCTACCATGGAGACACAGACCCTGATGACCAGCAGGACCCTGATCACACTTGGGGCGACCCGGTAGACCCAGGTGCACCTCTCGATACACAGGACCCACAACTCTATGGGGCAAAAACATCTCCCACAGAGGATACTGCAGCCTTCAACGCTCTTATTGAACGTGCTGCCAATAACCATGGGGTGCAGCTTCACTCTGACACCGTCAAAGATGACTTTCTTATGGACACTTTCGCATCCTCAGAACGGCATGTAAAGACTCTGCCCATGTTGAAAGGAGTCCTCAAACCAGCCAAGGACATTTTCAAGGAACCCACCAGGGCACGAGTGATAAACCCCAGGATTGATAAGAAATACCGATCAGCACCTGGGGACCCTACTTACATCAGAGGACAATTACCATTAGACTCCATTGTCGTAGCGAATGCTCACAAGAGGGCACACTCGCAAACGACAGGTGACGCTCCTCCCCCGGACAAAGAGTCCAAGGTGTTAGAGACCTCTGGCAAGAGAGTTGCCGCCCAAGCAGCCAACATATGGCGCATAGCCAACACTCAAGCGCTCCTTGCTCGCTATGATAGAGCGCACTATGACACACTCGAGCAAATATTCCAACATCTCCCTGACCAGTTCAAGGAAGGCGCAGAAATGCTCATCAGAGAAGGACAGCTACTCACGAATGCTTCCATCAAGTGTGCACTAGATGCTGCAGACACGGCTGCCAGGGCCATAAACACAAGCGTCATGCTGCGACGACATGCCTGGTTACGAATCTCAGGATTCAAGCCTGAGGTACAAAACAATATACTCAACCAGCCTGTCAACCCCGACTATCTATTCGGGCCAGAGGTTGACACCACCCTTGAAAAGATAAAAAAGGACACGGACACTGCAAAGTCCATGGGCGCTCTCCAAACTCAGTCCTTTCGGAGCGGCTCCTTTCGTCGCCCCGGAAACAAGGGAGCAGGTAGAGGACAGGGGTCACAACAAACATATAACAAAGGCAATACACAGACCACCTACGATAAAAACACCCGGGGTGGATATCGTGGCTCCAGTACAAAGGGCAGAGGACGCGGCTACGGCAACACCAGGTCCTCCCCCAAGAACAAGCAGTGACGCCCTCTCCCTTCCTCCCGACCACATAACACCTGTCGGGGGAAGGCTACAAAGGTTCCTGTCCACGTGGAACTCCATCACCACGGACAGGTGGGTCAAAGATATTGTAAAATACGGTTACTGTCTGGAGTTAACCTCCACTCCACCCACTATACCACCAAGAAACCGTCCTATGTCCTCAGAGCACTTAACGCTCTTACAGAAAGAGGTGCAAAGTATGCTTCTAAAAGGCGCTATAGAGGTCGTACCCATCCACGAGCAGGGTACGGGGGTGTACTCCCTCTACTTCCTAATTCCAAAAAAGGACGGGTCACTCAGACCTATATTAGACCTGAGACCCCTGAACCAGTACATTCTTTCAGAGCACTACAGCAAGTCCTTCCACTTCTCAAGCAGGGAGACTTCCTAGCCACACTGGACCTCAAGGATGCGTATTTCCACATACCCATCCACCCATCACACAAAAAATACCTCAGGTTTACTGTTCAGGGGCAGCACTATCAATTCAAAGTCCTTCCCTTCGGCGTGACAACAGCGCCCAGGGTTTTCACGAAGTGCCTAGCTACAGTGGCAGCACATCTACGGAGGCAGCATATACACGTCTACCCCTACCTAGACGACTGGCTCGTTCAAGCGAAGTCAGCCCAGCAATGTGCCAGCCACATGTCCCGCACCATTCACCTCCTCCACAGTCTGGGATTCTCACTAAATTACCCAAAGTCCCATCTCCAGCCCGCACACGTACAACAGTACCTAGGTGCGACCATAGACACTCTGGCGGCCACAGCTCAGCCAAATTTAGTGAGGATCAACAGCATACAACTGCTGATCTCCAAGTTCAAACCCAATCACTCACTTCCAGCGCGAGTGTTTATGCAGTTGATAGGCATGATGGCCTCCTGCATCTTCATAGTCCCGCACGCGAGATTACATATGCGCCCGCTTCAGGAGTGCCTAGCACGTCAGTGGAATCAGGCTCAAGGACAGTTGAAAGACCTAGTGTTGGTGAGCGGTCGGGCATACAACTCTCTGCATTGGTGGAATCCACAAAACCTTTGCAAGGGCCGACCATTCCAAGAGCCTGTCCCACAGATAGTACTGACAGCGGACGCGTCTCTCCAGGGATGGGGAGCTCATGTACTCCACTACACAGTGCAGGGCCTATGGACGACACAACAAAAGAAGATGCACATCAACCTTCTGGAACTGATGGCAATCTTCCTGGCCATGAAGGCATTCAAAGTACATCTATGCAACAAGGTCGTGTTGATCCGGACGGACAACATGACCGCAATGTACTACATACAAAAGCAGGGAGGAACACACTCTCCACAGTTGTCTCATCTGGCTCAGAGCATGTGGAAGTGGGCCATTCAGAGGAACATGTTCCTCATGGCGGAACACCTCCCTGGCAAGGACAACCAGATGGCGGATCTGCTCAGCAGACACAGCCACCAGATGCACGAGTGGGAGTTACACCCATCAGTACTCCAACCGTACTTCCAGCAGTGGGGTCATCCGGAGATAGACCTATTCGCGACAAGCGAAAACGCAAAATGCCAAAGCTTCGCCGCCAGGTTCCCACATCCGCAGTCGCAGGGCAATGCGATATGGATGAACTGGTCCGGCAGATTTGCGTACGCTTTTCCCCCAGCGCCGTTGATACCGCTGGTGGCTCGCAAACTCAGACAACACTCCCTGACACTCGTCCTAGTTGCTCCAACGTGGGCACGCCAGCCGTGGTACACCACCTTCCTCGAACTTTCCGTGGTGCCGCATCAAAGGCTGCGGATCAAACCCGTGCATTTGACACAGAACCATGGAGAGATTCAGCACCCAGATCCGCAACAGCTGAACCTGGCGATCTGGCTCCTGAAGTCCTAGAGTTTGGCTATCTCAACCTGCCACCTGACTGTATGGACATCATCAAGGAGGCCAGGAGACCCACTACAAGGGCTTGCTATGCAGCCAAATGGAAAAGGTTCGTCATTTATTGCGGTAATAATGACATTAACCCGCTGGACGCATCCATCCAAAACATCATCTGTTACCTCTTACACCTATACCGATGCAATCTGGCGTACACCTCTATACGTGTCCATTTGACCGCAATATCAGCCTATCTGCAAACCAGGCAGCACCTCTCACTATTCAGAGTGCCTGCCATCAAAGCATTCTTGGAGGGACTCAAACGAGTCATTCCACCAAGCCACCCACCGGCTCCAATGTGGAACCTCAACTTGGTCCTCACACGCCTGATGGGTCCACCCTTTGAACCTCTACACTCATGTGAGATTCAATTCCTTACCTGGAAAGTAGCCTTCCTGGTAGCGATCACTTCCTTACGAAGAGTTAGTGAACTCCAGGCACTAACCGTTCAAGAGCCATTCATACAGGTTCACGCCAACAGGGTCGTACTACGTACCAACCCCAAATTCATGCCCAAAGTAATATCGCAGTTCCACATGAATCAAACTATTGAACTGCCCGTTTTCTTCCAAAACCCACAAACTGTCGCAGAAAGGGCACTACATACACTAGATGTACGGAGGGCCCTCATGTACTACATCGACAGGACTAAACCCTTCAGGAAGACAAAACAACTGTTCGTTGCCTTTGCCCCGCACCACAAGGGTAACTCCATCTCCAAAGCAGGGATAGCCAGATGGATAGTTAAGTGTATTCAAATCTGTTATCAAAAGGCAAAACGCACATTAACTATTCCACCACGAGCCCACTCAACACGCAAGTTGGGGGCTTCCATGGCTTTTCTAGGAAATAGTCCCCTGCATGATATCTGCAGAGCAGCCACATGGTCCACTACACACACATTTACAAAACACTATTGTGTAGACGTGCAGTCAAAACAGCAGGCAGCTGTAGGACAGGCTGTTCTCAAAACACTTTTTCAGACCGCTGCAGCTGGCACTGGAAGCCGCCGCTAATAGAGGGCACTGCTATGTATTCTATGCACAGATATGAATTCAGCAGCCCACATGCCTCGAACTGAATATGCTACTTACCAGTATGCATCTGTTCTTGGCATGTAGGGCTGCTGACATTCATATCGCCCTCCCTCCTCCCCGGCGCCTGTAGCAGCTGCAGCTCTCAGAATTACTGTATAGCATGGTCATCACTTTCTGTATCTACTCCATCACTGCCACAATGGCGAAAAACAATCTGAGGATGGAGAGGATGCCCATGCGCACTGTAGTCCAGGGGAGGAGTCACCTATCCAAGGATACTTCGAAGACTCTTCCAGGACAACAACGTGCAAACATCCGGACCCAACACTAGGCGGCGATCTATGCACAGATATGAATGTCAGCAGCCCTACATGCCAAGAACAGATGCATACTGGTAAGTAGCATATTCATTACCAAATGATTCTCTCACAGTGGTTCCCAAATGCACAAAGACTCAGTGTGAATCTAGACAAGCACCAGTATTCCTAGGAGTTTACCAAAACTCATTCACTACACTGGAAGTGATAAGGGAACTGCACACAATCTACATATTTCACGACTGCACTTTAGTGTCAATGCCTGACTCATTTACTCAACACATAAGCAAAGACTGGCTTCTAATGCTACTAAAACTTGACAACCTGACTGGTTTTAAAACACTTATCTGTCAGGAAATACACGATATTACCAAATGCTTATCTCACAGTGGTTCCCAAATGCACACAGACTCACTGTGTGATTCTAGACAAACAACACTATCCCTTGCACTATATGAAAACACATTTCTTCATCTAGAAGTAGTACTACATTTTAGTATAGAAACATAACATAATTCATAAACAATGACTGGTTTCTAATTCTACCAAAATATAAAAACTGCACAGTTATCTCTCTACACACACATCAAAAACACAAATGCCAATCACAGAATGGTTTCTACATGCACACACATTGTAGAGAAAAAAAGTACTCCCTACACTTTAGCAGGAAAAATACATTAGTCTGATTAAAATAAAAATAGTCCACATACATCCCCTCACAATTAAATAACTCATCTTTCAAGTTCTTTTGTAGATTAAGAAGTATATCAATCACTCACCATATTTCCTTTTACAGAATCTCTGCACTGTGCACCTCTCAGCAAAAGCAAAGAATGGAAAAGTTTCCCTTTCATTTTCCACACATATACATGTAAACATCAAATCACAATCCTTCGCACATAAACTCAAAAGCAAACACACATTTCTATTGGTTAAACATTTCAACCCTTTCCAACTGAAATACATTTCAACCCTTCCCCCAATCTGTTTTTGTTAACCAATAACAATCATACCTTTAAAAAACAAAAGTATACACCCTACCTTTCAGTGTAGAAAGTTGTTATACAACCAATGATTTCTTGTCGTTTTTCAAAAAAACATTTCCGTTGAGCCGCGCACCCACCGCGAGAGAATCCGTGCATCCAACGCGATAGGATTTCGCCGCTTTCTTTTTTTTTAAAAAGGGGGGTCCTTCTGGGACCCCCTAGGCACCTCTAGAGGGTCAGAGTATTCCCACTCTGCCCCCTTTATATGTTTTACGCACTTATTCCCCTTGCTTCTTCAGCCTCGCTTCTACCGAGGCAGAAAATGGCCGCCAACAGTTCCTGGTTTCGAATGTGGAGAGACGCTCGACAGCCAATTAGCATTTAGCGCGCGATCGGGAGGGTGCGCGCTCGGTTCGGGGAGGGTTCGCGTACGGTGCGGGTACGGTCCGCGGATCCTCCGCGGCCATAGATATCACTAACTTTTTTACCCTAATTTTCTCAGGAACTACTGCACAGATTCACACCAAATATGAAAAAGGCACGAGTCTGAACTGAGGACTACCTCTTTGCCAAATTTGGTGTCATTCCGTTCAGCGGTTCGGGCTGTAGCTGCGACAACAGATCCTATGGGAAATTGCATGGGGAAAACGCGTTTTGGGACCCCCCTTTTTTCTCGGCCCCCGCTTGACGAATCACCACGAAACTTTCAGGGTAGGAGCGGAGCGGAGCTGGCCAAAAGTTTGGAGAATTTCGCGAAGATTCGTCAATCGGCGCCAAAGAAATTCCCAATAGAATGTTGCGGATTTCCTATGGAAAATAGGTCCTAACTATAACTATCTACTTGACCGCCAGTAGATAATATATATATATATATATATATATATATATATATATATATATATATATTCACTTAAAAAACCATAGGTTTCACACATGTTATAGTTAGCTGGGCATTTCCCTCGTAAAAAACCAATGAAATTCCCCTGTTATAGTTAGTGCAGGCAACTATAACTCACGCGACCGCAATCCTCTGCTGATGACGTCAGATATTACATCACTGTATTTAGACACTTATTTACCCATGTCTTCTTCCATTCATCTTTAGCTATACATATATTACATTTTTTTTTTTTTTTTTTTTAAGAAAGACACATATGTCATCAGTGATGTAATATCTGACGTCATCAGCAGAGGATTGCGGTTTCATTGGTTTTTTACGAGGGAAATGCCCAGCTAACTATAACATGTGTGAAACCTATGGTTTTTTAAGTGAATTTCCAAGGTTTTTTAAATGCTAATTCCTAACTATAACGTGTGTGAAACCTATGGTTTTTTTCAGTGAATTTGTACGGTTTTTTAAATGCTAAGTTATGTATTTATTAATATATTTTTTTAAACAAAACTTTTTCACGGCGCGCGCACCGTGCGCGCGCGGTTGGCACGCAGTGCGCTTCGCGCACCGCGAGCCCACTTTACGCACCGTGCCCGCACGGTGGGCACACGGTGCGCTTCGCACACCGCCAGGCCACTTTACAAAGTTCTTGCCGTGCACGCACGGAGCGCTTCGCCCCCAAGGGCCTAATTCATTTTTTTTTTCGATAACTCGCGGAGTGCGCGCACGCTGCGCTAACTTCGCAGATTTTTTTCCGTTTGGGTGGTGCGCGCAGGGTGCGCGCACTCGGCGATTTTTCGAAAAAAAAATAAATTCTTTTTTGGCCCTTGGGGGTCCTTCTGGGACCCCCTGACCACGGCTAGGGGGTCAGGAACTGTCTACCCTGCCCCCTTTTCACGTTCTCCACATTTGTTTTTCACCCCCTCAGAGTGCGAGAGACAAAATGGCGGCCGACACTTCCTGGTTTCGACCGATTCGACTGTTTAGTAAGATCTCACAACCAATCAGAATTGCGCTCGCGCACGGCAAGGTGCGCGCACCCAGCGTGCACGCTGCGCGCGTACAGATATATATATATTGATTTAAATACTATTTTCTCTGGAAATACTGAACAGATTTACACCAAACCTGCAAAAGGCACTTCATGGACCTTATGGCTACCTCTCTGCCAAATTTCACGTAATTCTGTTCAGCCGTTCGGGCTGTAGCTGCGACTAAAGTCCCTATGGAAAAATCCATGGGGAAAACGCGTTTTGGGACCCCCCCTTTTTCTCGGCCCCCGCTTGACGAATCACCCCGAGACTTTCAGGGTAGGAGCGGAGCGGAGCGCCCCATTAGTTTTGAAAATTTCGCGAGGATTCGTCAATCGGCGCCAAAGTTATTCCAAATAGAATTTTGAGATTTCCTATGGAAACTCGGTCCTAACTATAACTATCTACTGGCGACCGCCAGTAGATAATATATATATATATATATATATATATATATATATTACCTACTGGCGGTCGCCAGTAGGTAGTTATAGTTAGGACCACGTTTCCATAGGAAAACCTCAACATTCTATTTTGAATAACTTTGGCGCCGGTCGACGAATCCTCGCGAATTTCTCAAAATAGGTGGGGCGCTACGCTCCGCTCCTACCCTGAAAGTCTCGGGGGGATTCGTCAAGCGGGGGCTGAGATAAAAGGGGGGTCCCAAAACGCGTTTTTCCCATGCATTTTTCCATAGGACCTTTAGAACGAGCTACAGCCCGAACGGCTGAACAGAATTACTAGAAATTTGGCAGAGAGGTAGTCCCTAGGTCAAGGAAGTGCCTTTTGTAGGTTTGGTGTAAATCTGTTCAGTAGATTCTGAGAAAATAGCCTTTAAATCAATATATATATCTGAGCCCGCTTACGGTACGCTTACCGTACGCTTACCGTACGCTTACCGTAAGCTTACGGTGGCGTGCGCGAGCGCGATTCTGATTGGCTCTTAGATCTTAGTAAACATTCGAATCGGCCGAAACCAGGAAGCGGCGTCCGCCATTTTGTCTCTCGCACTGAGTGTTGTTTATCAAACATGATGGCCAAAAACATGTTACGGGGCTGTTTTGACAACTCCCTCCCACATAGTCATGTTGAGGGAGTCCCCAAACATCCCCCAAGAGCAAAAACGGTTTTATTTTTTTTTCGGCAATTTCGCGGGGTACGCTTACCGTACGCTTACCGTACGCTTACCGTAAGCTTACCGTACGCTTACGGTAAAAAAATAAAAATAAAAAAAACACTATCCACACTTACCCCACCCCCTGTGCTTTTGGTGGCCGCAGGCCACCAAATGTGCAGGGCTTATTAATAGAGAAAAAAAACGTAATTTTGGCAACATGAAATTATAAAATCGAAATAAAAAAAACACTATCCACATTGACCTCACCCCCTGTGCTTTTGGTGGCCGAAGGCCACCAAATGTACAGGGCTTATTAAAGTTGATAAAAACCGTGCACGGAACGAACTGCGTTAAGTGGGCGCGCACGCCACAAATGGCGTAAAGTAACTTAGCATTTAAAAAACCGTACAAATTCACTGAAAAAACCATAGGTTTCACACACGTTATAGTTAGGAAATAGCATTTAAAAAACCTTGCTAATTCACTGAAAAAACCATAGGTTTCACACATGTTATAGTTAGCTGGACATTTTACTGATAAAAAACCAATGAAATTCCCCCGTTATAGTTACTGTAGGCAACTATAACTCACGCGACCGTAATCCTCTGCTGATGACATATGTGTCTTTATGAAAAAAAAATATTTGTAATATATGTATAGCTAAAATTTAATGGAAGAAGATATGGGCAAATAAGTGTCTAAATACAGTATTAGCATCAGCAGAGGATTGCGGTCGCGTGAGTTATAGTTGCCTACAGTAACTATAACGGGGGAATTTCATTGGTTTTTTATCAGTAAAATGTCCAGCTAACTATAACATGTGTGAAACCTATGGTTTTTTCAGTGAATATATATATATATATATATAATATATTTTATCCGGCAAATCTTCAAGGGCAGTTGACCGCGAGTTCCAAATCTACCACATAAGGCCGGCAACTGGGGTTGAAGGCGACCTTTCTGTACACCATAAGGGAGCCGGCATCTCTTATATAGGAGATGACCGTGACTTCCAAGGGTATCCCATATGGCTGGCAACTGGGGTTGACCGTGACCATTAAATTCGCCACGCAAAGTGGGGGGTTAACTCCCTACCACCATATAAAACACCTATGCACAGTAAAATGAAAATAATCATCACCTTAAAACATGCATATACATACTATATAGCAAAAGCAGGTTAACAGGGACAAGGATAAGGCATATACCTCACATCTGGTCCACCAAATATGGCCTCCTACAAGGTGGGTTGAGTACTACACATAGGGGAAAATATACAGGTGTGTGCGTGCGTGTGTGTGCGCATGCACATGTGTGCGTTAATTACCTACTGGCGGTCTCAAGTAGGTAGTTATAGTTAGAACCTAGTGTTCGAGGCATATGAGCTGCAGATCACACACCTAGGATAGTAGATCGCCATCTGGTGTTGGGTTCGGATGCTTGCAGGTTGTTGTTGTCTTCGGAAGAAGTCTTTGGTCACGAGATAGGTGACTCCTCCCTTGGACGACAGTGCGCATGGGCATCAACTCCATCGTTAGATTGTTTTTTTCCGCCATTGGGTTCGGATGTAACTTTTCAGCTCCGGTTGGAAATATCAATTCCAAGCTTTTCGAAACGCAAAACTTCACACAAAACATCGAATCACCTTCATTCTCGACATCTATTTCATCGGCTCGATTCCGGACGTCGGCGCGGGCCTCTGGGCCTATCCACGCCGTGAGGCCTACGGCTCATAAAAAGGACGCATTTCAAAAAATGCCCCCAGTGTGGAGCAAAATTTCCGCACAGTGATCACCACAAAGTCTGCAACCTGTGCCTATCACCTTAAAACGACGAGTCCAGCTGTCCAGCCTGCTCATCCTTTCGATCCAAAAAAGACCATCCGAGATTGACAGGCTCGATGACACATCATGGCACAGAGAACAGCTCCGGAACCAGAGGACATCTTTGATGAAGGCCCCGATGTCCCGGAAGAAGATTCAGAAGATTTACAAATAATTTCCGTAACAGATGACTCAGACGACCCCTCACTTCTGGGCGACGTGTGAGTACTACTGCCCCTGCCCCAACCCCACCAAAACCAAAGGCATTGGTCAAGACTTCGCCTGATGGCCCCAGTCGAGACCGAGAACACCCTTCAGAAGCCCCGCCTCTGGGCTCGGCACCGAAGAAACATAAGCCTTCCGGTAGCTCGGGACCAAGCAAACCGCATGTCATTGTCCAACCGGCACCCTCGGCACCGAAAACACCAAGGCAAATAGATAAACCGGCACCGAAGGTTCCCAAGCCCACAGATACACCTTCGTCTCCGAAACCGACATCAGCACCGAAACCATCATCGGTACCGAAACCAACGGCTAAGGACTCTCATATGCCTCCTAAAGCCAAACAATCTCCCAATCAACCAAAACCTCGATCGGAACCGAAAAAATCGGTACCAAAGACTGTTCCTGAAGAACAAGAACTTTTTCATCCAGACCCAAGGCAGAAAAAGATTTATATCAACCCCAAGACTGGACATGTCACCGCGGTGCCCTGTAAAAAACGGAAACTGACACACCACCTGCCCCAGTTCCTGTAAACAGGAAGGACTCTGCAACATCCCCTATGCCTCCTTCCTCTCCTATACTGCCTCCTATCCCACCCCCTCTGTCTGCACCACCCTTACCTATACCCTCTCCATCACATACACCACCTCTACAGGATGATGATGATGATGATGACCTAGGGGGTGGGGGTGACCCTAATGATCCGTTCACGGATCCAGACACCTCACCACTGGATGATTGGGCATTCCCTCTACCAGGCATGCCTGACCCTCAGCCATATCCCTCAAAACCATCGCCTCCTGACGATCACCTGGGGTTTGGCCAACTATTAAATAGAGCGGCACTTTACCACGGCGTCACAATGCGCTCAGACGCACCAGAGGAAGACTTCCTATTAGACACTTTCGAACAATCTCAAAAGTCTGTACAAATTCTACCCATGATTAAAGGAGTCATAAAACACGCCCCGAAGTGTTTAAATACCCCGTTTGTGCCTGGGTTCTCAACCCAAGGATAGAAAAGAAATATAGGCCTGCCCCTGAAGATCCTAATTACATCAAAGTGCAACTCCCTTTGGATTCTTTGGTCGTTTCCAATGCTAGGAAACGCACCAACTCCCAAACCACAGGAGATACACCACCCCCAGACAAAGAATCCAAACTGTTAGAAGCCTCTGGCAAAAGAGTAGCAGCAGAAGCAGCTAATCATGGCATATTGCCAACACCCAAGCCCTACTAGCACGCTATGACAGGGCCCACTACGATCAATTAGAGACTCTCTTACAACGTCTGCCAGACCAATATAAGACCCAGGCAAATGACCATATCCAGGAGCGAAAACTTATTTCAAATGCAGCAATTAAATGTGCGCTTGACGCCGCAGACACCGCCTCTAGAGCAATTAACACAAGTGTTCTCCTTCTGCGACATGCCTGGCTACGCATTTCAGGCTTTAAGCCAGAGGTACAAACTACCATACTTAGTCAGCCATTCAATCAGGAACAGCTCTTTGGGCCAGCAGTAGACACTGCCTTTGAAAAAATGAAGGATACAGACGGCTAAGTCCATGGGAGCATTACAGTCTCCCCAACCACGTGGCTCCTTTCGGTGCTCCTTCTATAGAGGAGCCTCCAAAAATATGGGAGCGGACACCTCCTCTACATTCAAACCCACTACACAAACATCCCCCAGTAGAGGATATTTTAGAGGCGGATACAGAGGAAACAACAACAAGGGGCGAGGTCGAGGTAATAACAACACTTGTACCTCCCCTGCCACAAAACAGTGACTTTCCTCCACTCCCCCCAGACCATTCCACTCCGGTCGGGGGAAGACTAAAACAGTTCCTACCTGTCTGGAACTCCATCACACCAGACAAATTATCCAGTATGGTTACTGCCTGGAACTCACAACTACCCCCCACCCCCACATACCACCCAAACAGCGTTCCATGTCACCAGACCATCTTACGCTCCTCAAACAAGAGGTTCTCTCATTGCTTCAAAAACACGCAATAGAACCAGTTCCCTTAGAACATCAGGGTACAGGGGTATACTCACTCTACTTCCTAATCCCGAAAAAGGACGGGACTCTAAGACCAATACGCCACCTCAGACCCCTAAATCTGTATATCAACTCAGATCATTTCCATATGATCACTCTTCAACAAGTGCTCCCACTACTGCAACAAGGCGATTTCCGTGCCACACTAGATCTCAAGGACGCCTACTTCCACATTCCCATACATCCTGCCCACCGGAAGTATTTAAGGTTTGTGGTGGACGGACAACACTACCCGTTTACAGTCCTTCCATTCGGGGTAACAACCGCACCCAGAGTATTCACAAAATGCCTGGCAGTAGTAGCAGCACATCTCAGAAGGCAACAAATTCATGTCTTCCCGTATCTGGACGACTGGCTAATAAAAGCCAAGTCATTCAACAAATGTGTTCTACACACCCACCAAACCATCCAAATCTTACAAAAATTGGGATTCACAATAAACTATCCCAAATCTCATCTCCAACCCTCTCACATACATCAGTATCTAGGAGCCACCATAAACACCTCCACAGCACTAGCATATCCCAGCCCAGCCAGGATAGCCAAAATACAAGCTCTGATCGCAAAATTCCAAATCCAGCACACTCTTCCAGCAAGAGTGTTCATGCAACTCATAGGCATGATGGTGTCCTGCATCTTCATTGTGCCTTATGCAAGACTTCAAATGCGTCCCTTGCAAGAATGTCTAGCAAGTCAATGGAACCAGGCTCACGGACAACTTACAGATCTGGTGTTGGTGGCCAGCCGCACACATTACTCTCTGAAATGGTGGAACATAACAAACCTCTCCAAAGGGCGACCGTTCCTAGAACCTCTTCCACACATAGTGCTGACAAAGGACGCATCGCTCACAGGATGGGGAGCCCATCTCCTCGGCCACACCACTCAGGGCAAATGGACCACTCAACAGAAAGTGCTCCATATCAATTACCTAGAACTACTAGCAGTGTTCCTAGCACTAAAATCATTCCAACTACATCTCCAGAACAAAACTGTCCTCATCCGGACAGACAACATAGCAGCCATGTATTACATACAGAAACAAGGAGGCACACATTCTCTCCAGCTGTCCCAGCTCGCACAGAACATTTGAAGATGGGCCATTCCCCAGAAAATATACCTACTTGCAGAACATCTTCCAGGGGTTCACAATCAAATTGCCGACCTGTTAAGTCGACAAACTCAACAGATCCACGAATGGGAACTACATCCCCAAGTCCTACTGCCCTTATTCCAACAATGGGGCCAACCAGACATAGATCTGTTCGCCACACACGAAAACGCAAAATGCCCAACCTTCGCCGCCAGGTTTCCCCACCCGGAGTCAAAGGGCAATGCGATATGGATGAACTGGTCAGGCAGATTTGCGTACGCTTTTCCGCCTCTCCCACTCATTCCATTAGTGGTACGCAAGCTCAGGCAACAGTCTCTCAAACTGATCCTAGTTGCTCCCACATGGGCACGCCAGCCATGGTTCCCAACACTACTGGAACTCTCGCTAGTTCCTCACCAAAAACTGCATCTCTCCCCGTCCTTATTAACCCAGAACCATGGAGAAATCAGACACCCAGATCCAGCTCAAATGAACCTGGCGATCTGGTTCCTGAAGTCCTAGAGTTTGGTTACCTCAACCTGCCACCAGACTGCATGAATGTTACAAGAGAGGCCAGAAGACCTACCACTAGAGCCTGCTACGCTGCAAAATGGAAAATATTTGCCATTTACTGCACTAACAATCATATAAACCCACTGGATGCATCCATCCAGGACATCATTTGCTACTTACTGCACTTGCAAAGATGTAATTTGGCATACTCATCCATACGTCTCCACCCAACAGCATTAGCAGCCTTCTTACAAAATAGACAACACTTGTCACTCTTTAGAGTACCTGCGATCAAAGCCTTCATGGAAGGACTAAAAAGGATTATTCCTCCCACATTACCACCCTCTCCAGTGTGGAATCTAAACATTGTTCTTACAAGGCTCATGGGACCCCCATTTGGACCTCTGCATAAATGCGAGCTACAGCTCCTTACATGGAAAGTGGCTTTCCTTATCGCTATCACATCCCTCAGAAGGGTAAGTGAGATCCAGGCTTTAACCATACAAGAACCATTCTTACAAATACACCGTAACAAAGTGGTTCTTAGAACAAATCCGAAATTCCTCCCAAAAGTCATATCTCCGTTCCATCTTAACTAATCAGTAGAGTTACCAGTGTTCTTCCCAAATCCAGACTCGGTAGCTGAAAGAGCTCTTCATACCTTAGACGTTAAAAGAGCCCTTCTCTACTACATTGACAGAACCAAATCATTCCGCAGAACAAAACAATTGTTTGTTGCTTTCTCTCCACCACATAAAGGCAACCCCATTTTCAAATCTGGGATAGCTATGTGGATAGTTAAATGTATCCAAATATGCTACCACAAGGCTAAACGCACACTAACGGTTCCCCCTAGAGCGCATTCCACACGCAAAATAGGGGCTTCCATGGCATTCTTAGGAAACATTCCCTTAGAAGATATTTGTAAGGCAGCCACATGGTCTACAACACACACCTTCTCTAAACACTATTGTGTTGACGTGCAAGCAAAGCAACAAGCTTCTGTGGGTCAGGCTGTCCTTAAAACTTTATTTCAAACTGCTGCAACCGATACAGGTGACCACCGCTAGGGGAGATTCTGCTATATAGTCTATCCTAAGTGTGTGATCTGCAGCTCATATGCCTCGAACGGAATATGCTACTTACCAGTATGCATCTGTTCTTGGCATGTAGAGCTGCAGAGCCACACATGCCCACCCACCTCCCCGGGACCTGTATCTGTTCCAGCATTGTCTTACTTAGACATCACACATGGACATCTCTCTCTTTTCTACAAACTCCATCATTTCCCATCATGGCGAAAAACAATCTTAACGATGGAGTTGATACCCATGCGCACTGTCCGCCAAGGGAGGAGTCACCTATCTCGTGACCAAAGACTTCTTCCGAAGACAACAACAACCTGCAAGCATCCGAGCCCAACACCAGATGGCGATTTACTATCCTAAGTGTGTGGCTCTGCAGCTCTACATGCCAAGAACAGATGCATACTGGTAAGTAGCATATTCCTTCCATAGGAAAAGCATTTTTTGATTTGCTAATATCTTTGGTGTCGTTTGACGAATGTTCGTGAAATTCTCCAAAAGAAAGGTCTATCCAGGTCAGCTCCTATTCTTAAAGTTTGGGGGTGATTCGTCAAGCGGGGGCTGAGGAAAAAAGGGGGCCCTAAAAAGTGTTTTCTCCATGTTAATTTCCATAGGAAATGTTATTACAGGCTACAGCCTGAACTGCTGAACGGAATTACACCAAATTTGTCAAAAAGGTAGTGCTTGATTCAGAAAGCGACTTTATTCTTTTAAATGGTGTAAATCCGTTCAGTCGTTGCTGATAAATTAAAAAAATAAAAGTTTTGATATCTGGGGCAGCGGTGGGTTCGCGCACCCTCCCGACCACGCGCTTCACTGTGATTGGCTGCCAACACTCCAAACCAGGAAGTGTTGGCCGCCATCTTGTGACTCGGCAGAACCAAGTCAGAAGAAAAAATATTTAAAAAGAAGAAAAGAGGGCAGGGTAGATATACCCTGACCCCCTAGGCCTGCTCACGGGGTCCCAAGAGGACCCCCAGGCACAATTATTAGTATTTTTTTTTTTATAAACATCAGTATGCGCGCTGGGTGCGCGAATCCAGACGACATTTAAAAAAAAAAAAATTAAATGAGGCGGGGGCACCCCCACTTCATTTAAATGAGCCCCCGCGTGGGCTACGTTCCGGGGGCAATCCTATAATTATATTGCGGGATTGCTTTTGTGCAAGGGGAGCTGTATGTTAGTAGCTCCTCTTGCCCAAAAGCAATCCCGGCTCCCGCAGGAGGCGGGGAGCCGGCTGGGTCCGTGGGGGCATTGGGGCTGCCCCCATGGTCACCAACGAAGAGGCCAGGCCCCGGAGGATGGGTTCCACGGGGCCAGAAGTGGACAAGGGAAGGGGGACCACGTGGCCTAATGATTAATAAAGTGTGATTAACTCGGACCCCCTGGATTTAAGAAAATAAAATTCCTAGGACAGGGCAATACACAATGCAACAATAACTTCCTAGGCAATTAGTCAAAAATCATGATACTATGGGAGTGTCAAATTAGTGTAGCCACAACAAATTAAAAAATTACACAGTAATATTTATTATTGATACTTTGAAATATCACAAAAGTAAAAAAATTCACAGTTGTAAAGTACAAATCTACAATATATCATCATTCAATACAATAATTCTGTTAAAATTGCAACAATTATACACAAATGGGGGCACTTCTGTGGCCATATAATAGTCTTCTACGCGCGTTTCGACAAAAAGTACTCCTTTGTCAGGAAAAGCCACAACTCCTGTAATTAAAGAACATAAACTCAATACTGTCTTGCATGGGTATTTTTTCAATTACTTATTCAACATATTATGACTACACAATCTAATTGACACAATTATACATTTCTTTATATCTCTTTGTATATCTACATTGCACATTCTTTATTTGTAAGCTTTCTATTAAAGTGTGAGCGAGGATTATTTCCGAAAAGGGAGGTAGATGAAACAAACTAGATAAACAATTATTTGAGAGTAAAGTAAAAAACACAGAGGTATATAGATAGCAGCAATTATTAGATAGAGACACGTTTTGATGATATTTAGAAGAATGGTGCTTACTGAGAGTGTAATCTTTACAGGCAGACCAAAGGTTTGATAATTTTTTTACGTTTCCAAAAAGGCCTGTAATAGTAATGGGTAATATTTAGGTGTATATAAAGATAAGAACGAAATCCAGGTAACTTTATTTGATAGAACAGTTCAATACCTGTTTTTTTGATATAGGTCCACTAGGGGTTTAAAGTCCTCACAAATGGATCAAAAATTAAGTTGTTTACGGACGATTAGAAAGAACCTGTAATTATAATAAATGTTACTTCGGTGTGTATTCTTCTACAAAGAGAAAATAGGGTTGATGAATTGATTTGATACTACAATGATTAATAAATACATTGAAAAATCGGGCATGCCCCGGGGGATGGGGTTCTCGGGGCGAATATAAACGAATGTAAGTGGGCTGTTTTTTTTTGTTTAGAGAAAAGTTTGGAGTGGCAATCTTAACGCGGTGCTCATCACGGCCCTCTAGTGTGAACGCGCTGGGTGCGTGGCTCTCCGCACGACCCCCTAGTGTGAACACGGTTCTCAGCACGGTCCCCTAGTGTGAATGCGCTGGGTGCGCGGCTCCAGCGCGACCCCCTAGTATGAACGCGTTGGGTACGTGGCTCTCAGCGCGGCCCCCTAGTGTGAACGCGCTGGGTGCACAGTTCTCAGCGCGGCACACGAGTAATTCACAGGTCTTTAAAAGACCATTTACCTGTAAATGAGGCATTGTGGCGATTTTATTTATTTATTTATTTATTTATTTATTTATGTAGTTTGTAGAGCGCACAGCTACCCCCGAAGGGGTGTCCCGGCGCTAGAACCTGAACCTCCAAAGGAGAGGAGAGGAGCAAGGAGGGAAAACAGCGGAGAAGATCAGGGTCCAGAGAAGAGCCAAGTTTTGAGTCTGGCCCGGAAGATGGATTCGGAGGGACAGAATCTGAGGTCGATTGGCATAGCGTTCCACAGTTTTGCCGCAATAACACTAAACCCTCTGCCACCCATTCTGGAGAGTCTGAAACGGGGAGAGATCAGAAGGCGGAGGTCATTGGATCTCAAAGATCTGATGGAACGGGATATTGAGACACGTTTTTTCAGGTAGTTGGGTCCGAGGTCATTGATGGCTCGGTAGGTCAGGGTAAGGATCTTGAACTGGATACGTCTGGCCACAGGTAGCCAGTGAAGTTCCTTACGATATGCGGATACTGATTGACGGTAGGGAATATTGCCAATCAGTCTGGCCGCCGCATTCTGGACAATCTGAAGCCGGTCAATCAAATATTGGGGGGCACCAGCATAAAGGCTATTAGCATAGTCCAGGTGGGACGTGATGAGGGCATGGGTAACTGTACGGCGGGAATCCAGAGGGAGATAGGGGAGTATCTTTTTGATCATGCGCAACTTCAGGAAGCAGGCAGAGGTCACTTTATTGACCTGAGTTTTGCATGAAAGGGAATCGTCAAACTGGAAACCCAGGTTACGAGCAGAGTGGACGGGAGAGGGAGCGGGATCAAGTGCCGTGGGCCACCACCAGGAAGAAGGAATGGAATTTTTCTGGTTGAAGAACAGCACCTCTGTCTTGTCTGCATTGAGTCTAAGGTGGTTTTCAGACATCCAGCCACTGATGTTGTTGAGGCACTGGCGGAAGTTGGTGAACGCGGAGTCCGAGTGGTCTCTGAAGGAGAACACTAGCTGGGTATCATCAGCATAGGAGACCACCCTGACTCCGTAGGACTCCACAACGCCAGCCAGTGGGGCAAGATAGATGTTGAAAAACAAAGGGCTGAGGGCAGAGCCCTGTGGCACACCGCATGACAAGGGTTTTTCCTGCGATTTAAAAGGCCGCAACAATACCCTCTGACTTCTTCCTGAAAGGAAGGACTCGATCCAGCTAAAGGCAGTGCTGCCAATGCCAATCTGTTTGAGTCGGTCAAGGAGGATGAGGTGGGAGACCGTATCAAATGCAGCGGACAGGTCGAGGAGGACTAGCATGGCCTCCTCGCCCCTGTCCATGCATTCCCGAATTGTTTCCGATACTTCTAGCAAAGCCGTCTCTGTGCTGAATCCCGCCCGAAATCCGGATTGTGAATCGTGTAGTAGGGAGTTGCTTTCCAAATACTCCGTGAGTTGCAACTGCACAGCTTTTTCCAGGACCTTTGCGGGTTTGGGGAGAAGGGAAATGGGGCGGTAGTTGGCAAAAACAGTGGGATCAGCATCTGCCTTTTTTAGGATGGGGATCACCAAGGCCTCCTTCCAAGTGGTAGGAAAAAAGCCGTGGTGAAGAGAGGCGTTCCAGATGGAGAGGAAAGAGCAGGCTAACGAGGGGGCCAGCTCTCCCATGAGTTTGGCAGGGACGGGGTCAGAGGGAGCACCAGATTTGCAATGGATGAGTAACCTGATAGCATCCTCTTGGGTGAGTTTATTGAAGGCGAGGAAGGACGGAGAAGCAGGGGGACTTGTGGAAGGAGGCAGGGAGACTAGCCCTTTAGGGAAGGAGATACATAGCTTGTTAATTTTTTCAAGGAAGTAATCTGAAAGTCCCTCGCATAGGATCTGACTTGCAGAATTCTGAGTGGCCCTAGCCGGAGGATTAATAAAGTCTTTGACTATAGTGAAGAGGGTTTTTGACGAGTTTTTGGCATTGGCAATTTGAAGGGAAAAATGATCTTTCATAGTGATTTTTTTATGTTTGAGAAATTTTTTCAAGGCAGATTTGTAGGTAAGTTTAGCTTCAGGGCCATAGTTTAGTCTCCACTTCCGTTCGAGTGCTTTGCATCTGCTTTTTTCCTCACGGAGGGAGGTGGAGAACCAGGGGGCGGAGGGGCGAGATCTAGTGGAGGCAATGATTTTCTGGGGAGCAATGTAGTCAATAGCATTGATGAGGGCAGTATTAAGCCTAGAGATATTTCCGTCAATATCAGAGGAGAGATGATCCGTCTGGAAGTGGAATACCGGGTCCAAGGTGGCGCATGTAACTTTGTGCCACTTCCTTCCCAGCTCCTTCCTAGGGGCCAGAGGGATAGATTTCCGGTCTAAGGCCAGAGAGAAGGGGATAAGATAGTGGTCAGACCACGTAAGGGGAAGGGGAGGGAAGACAGTGATAGTGGAAAAATTGGCGAAAATAAGGTCTAAGGTGTGACCAGCCACATGAGTAGGACCGGTGACTAATTGCGTGAGGTTCAGACTATCCATGATTTCCAACAGATTGTTCGCCTTCACGCAGAGAGGGTTGTCTGCGTGGAGGTTAAAGTCACCTAAGACTAGAAAACATTGGTGTTTAAGGGATAGATCAGCCAGCTGGTGGGTAAGAGCAGTAAGGGAAAGGGAGGCGGCGGTTGGTGGGTTATAAACTAAGGAGCCAGCCAGTATAACTGCCGCGGAATCAGATACAGAGAAGTACAAAGCTTCGATTATACCAATGTTGGTGAGTTTGGTAGTGGTCATCTGAAGATGAGATTTGAGGATGACGGCTAGTCCGCCTCCAGATTTGCCCCCAGCCCGGTTAATGCATTTTATGTCGTAGCCTGGTGGAATAGCCAGATGGATGTCCGGAGAGGAGGAATCAGTGATCCAGGACTCAGTGAGAAATAGAATATCCCACTCGTCAGAGGAAATAGACATCCAGATGTCGTTGGCATGGCGGGGGAGGGACAGGCAGTTGACCAAGCCTGCTTTCAACGTCCGGTGGTTAGAAGCGGGGAGCTGCGGTGTGGGATGAAACGGCGAACAAGATAGATAGGACGGGAGAGTAAAGTTGCATTGAGGGCAATAGAAAGGAACAGATTCTAAATGGTATGGGTTGCAGGGGGTAGTGGCCGAGCAGTGGGAGGAATTAAGTAGGTGAAGTTGGGAGTTGGTCCAACACGTGCGGGTGGAATCGGTGGAACCGGCAGGGGGGCAGGCCCTGGGCTCGGTCCGGGCCCGGACGGGCCCAGACGGGCTTGCCTTTGGCGCGCCTTCGGCGCGCTGACGGCGCGCCCGCTGCGCCCGTCCGCTGCGCTTCCTAGCGAGACACATAATTTATGACTGTGGGGAAGGGTGTCAAGGGGTGTGGCCAGCTGAGGTGGGCGTGTCAGATGACGCGCCTCGCCCTCGGTAATGGCGATGTCAAGGAATCGTTGCAGCGCTAGATCCGCTGTTCGTGAACAGGAGGTGAGTAAGTAAAAAATTACAGAGTATCACACAACAATCAAATTTTAAAAAGTTCTAAGCTCACTCCCGGCTTCCGCCTCAGGAGACTCGTGGGTTCACAGGTGTCGCGCTTTCCAGCTGCGCGCACTCTTTATAGTCGAGGTGAGGGGCGTGGCCAGCTGAGGTGGGCGTGTCAGATGACGCGCCTCGCCCTCGGTAATGGCGATGTCAAGGAATCGTTGCAGCGCTAGATCCGCTGTTCGTGAACAGGAGGTGAGTAAGTAAAAAATTACAGAGTATCACACAACAATCAAATTTTAAAAGTTCTAAGCTCACTCCCGGCTTCCGCCTCAGGAGACTCGTGGGTTCACCTCTTCTTAGAGCCCCTGCATCTCCACTCTGCCTATGACTGGAAGAATTAGCCCCCCCCCCCCCTGAAATTTTTAACAGCCTCCCCCGAAATTAGGCTCTAGTTGCGCCCCTGACTGGCGTGCGCCGGTTTTGCCCACTCTGCTTACAGAATTTCATAGATTCTATCCACCGTATGTGAATGATCCAGCTGTGGGGCAGGGAATATCTTTCAGACAGTATTCTGGTCCTTTCCAGAGGCTTAGTTTGCAATCCTGGCGCTCTGCCGGAGTTTCCACTGGTTGGCAGCCAATTAGAGCCAAGCTCGTACTCGGGAGTTGGGCTCTGCCAACATATGTACTTATCCAATCACTCCGCCAATCCCCAAGCACTTATAAATTCACTATACACTCTCCTTGCAGTACTCTAATCATCCAGTCTCTACCCATGTACTCATAGAATGACCCAGACAAAGTTACCTAACCAAGGTCTTCCCCACTGCCACAGGTAACATGGTTGCGTGCGCAGTCAACAGCACAATGTAATGTGGTAGGGACCAGAGCCATCATGCATACATAATGAACACACGGACACAGTTAGATAGTGTAACTGGCTACAGGCACGTGCGCTCTGCCCCTTTTTATTACCAGGGTCACATGTCCAGTGACGTCTGTGCTGGATGCGTGTGGGGTGAGGGTAAGCCAGCCCTCAGGGAATGGTTGGTGCTGGCAACAACTTCAACAGTGATAATCGGATCACACACAGAGATTCAATCATAAAGGGTCCATGACTTGTGGTGCACTAAGGTAGGGGTACCAGATCGTAAATCACACAAAAAAGATTGTATCGTAAAGGGTACATGACTTGTGGTGCACTGAGGTAGGGGCACCAGAGATGAGCATGCTGATGTGAAGAAATTGTTAATGTCCCTTTGGGATATTCCTTCTGCATGAGGTGACATTGTTGTGTCTGGTGTCTACAGCACGAAAGTCAATCATAAAAGGTCCATGAGTTGTGATGCACAGATTTAGTGGCACCTGAAGAGCTCAGCGTGTGCGCAGCCAGCGATGATGGCGTGTCCTTGCAGGACATGATTGGACAGCAGCACAGAGCCCCAGCCTATTTATTCACACTTCTACGCTGGATTGGCGTACGTTGGACCAGCCCACTCTGCTTCTGGTTCCGCTTACAGGGGGGGGGACGACACAGCTACATGACCGAGATCTTCCCCACTGCCTGAGGTAACATGGTTGCGTCCACTGTCCACAACAGTACAAGCACCAGCAGTATATGTACACATGGAGAGGTCTGTGCTCTGCATAGTGAGGTCTGTCCAGCACATTACCGCCTCACTTGGCATTGTGTGCATTGTTATTGATGGGTGACTTGCCTCCTTCACACATACTCGGCTCCCACGTCTCCCAGCATTCAGCTATTGTGTGGCTGAGGGGCCATGCCGTTTTGGGAAGGTCCGCTGTTCTGTTCTGCGCTGCCTCGGTGGTAGTAGGAGGGGGGGATCAGAGGGGAGGTCCTGGGGGTGGTGACAGTGGGTGTCGGAGCTGCATGGTCAGTAGCTCTATGACATGTGTTGATCTTCAGATGTGGTTCTGGGCTGGGCTCCCTTTCATACTGTAGGTAGTCGTCCTGTTTTCCTGTTTTACACCAGTAAAAGGCAGATGTTAAATTCCTACTGCTAACGCAGCTTATCGCCTGTTTTTGGATCGCATTGCAGATTTCGCATTTTGTTGAAAATATCGGGAAGGTGTTTTCACGTTTTTTTGGGTTTTGTTTGCACTGGAGCGCCTGTTCTGCATATCATTAGCGTTAGTTGTCGCTCTCATTGGTGGCGATGTTTTTTTGAGGAAGCTATCGCTGGAAAACTGGCGATATCGTCAGTTTTCACCAGGTTGAGAATGGGATGATAATGATTTTGCTGCGGTAAAGTACTGATAACTCAGCGATAAAAATGGCACCCTATCTTTTTTATGTTTTTGTCCGGATTCGTGCACCCAGCCGCTTTTTATAAGAAAAAAGTAGTAATAATTTTGTGTCCCTGGGGCTTTTTGTGGGATCCCCTGAGCAGGCCTAGGGGGTCAGGGTGTTTGTACCCTGCCCACTTTTCTTATTTGTTTCATCTTTTTTCTTGCGATTCGCATGTAGCTACAACAAAGTCCTAATAAACACAAGGGCTCATTTTAGAGTCACCCTATAACCCAACAGTTGGGACTTATCACTGAGTTATCGGCAGTTTAGGGCAGCAAAAGTGACAAAAGAATTATCGCCCCATTCTCAAGTTGGTGCACACTGCCACATTGTCCACAGGCTGACGGTATCAACACAGCGGACAATCAACATCGTTACGCAGACAAAGCTACTGGCTGTGCTGCACCTGTTTGCCTCTGGTATCTTCCAACTAACAACTGCGAGAGTTGGAGAAGTTTCACAGCCAGCCCTATTAAACTTCCTCACATGTCTTGGATGCATGTCTACAAAAGCATCTTAGGGGCCCTGCATCCGCACCACCCGCTTATCCCAATTCGTAGTATTCCTGCACAACCAAACCCAACCCCAGCCGTTGCTTGACACCTCTGTGCTTCAGATCCAAGATTGTAGTCTCAGAAATGGGGGTGCGCCAGGTCATGAAGTCTAGTAGTCAACAGTAGTGGAAAAACAGTACTTTATTAGAAAAACATAAATTAATAAAACAAAAACATCAAACAACGAGTGACATTGCCAACGGGGAATATCAACTTGTGGATCCAAATAACTGTAGATCGTCCTGGAAATCCCAAAATTCCGTATTCAGAAACCTGTTGGATAAATGAAGATAATTGTCAAGTGTTAGTATGGTCACAAATGTAATATGGTACAATGTATTGCACCTGGACAAACCGGAATGCTTACAGGTATGATCAATCCTGCACAAAATGACCGTAACAGAAGCTAGTGTGGTTGTAACCTTCGTAGGAAAGAAAAGGAACGTTGCAACCACACCAACTTCTGTTACGGTCTCATTATGCAGGATTTATCACACTTGTAAGCATCAGGGTTCGTTTCAGCTTGATACACATGCATGTTCACTTCACCTAAACTGCACAGAAACAACTGGAGACCAAGCAAGGGAACCACGCCATAGCAGCCTTCCTGCACGTGTTGGGGGCAACTGACTGCACACATGTACTATTTGTGCCCCCTGCCGACACTGCACCCAATCACCGCAACAGAAACGACACGCATTCCAACAATGTGCAGGCAAAACTGGACCACCGGAGCCTGTGCACTAATGTCGTTGCAAACTTCTCAGGCAATGTGTATGATTATAACATCTTTCGCAAGCATCCCAGACCAGTCCGCCGCCCAACGATGACTGCCCGACCCTACGCACCCAGACCTCAATTCTCACCGGCGTGTCTACAAGAGGGCCCACCACGAATAGTTTTGCAGCATAGACTCTTCTAGATTCACATACAGCCCTCCCTCCTCCCCTGTGAAGGAGTAAAAAATAGCAATAAATTAAAATAATTTCAAAAAAAGTAAAAAAGACAAAGGAAACTCAAGACAAAGTCCCTAAATAAACATAGTGCATAAGTACTGATAAGGGCTAACAAATAGCAAAGGCCTATACGTCGCCTCTTACAGTAGTACATACGTACGATATAAGAACTGAACAATATGTGCTACATCTGTCCATCTATAACAAGTTGACCTGTTTGAAAACGGTAACAACAAGCTACATGCATAGCTCATAAACCAACGAATAAATAACAAAATTGTAAAAAAATCATAGCACATAAGTTACTATGCTTATCATACTGATCCAAAGGAAATATATACAGCAATGTTTTTAAGAAAACTAACAAGTATAACTGAACAATAAATAAATAAATAAATAAATATAAGTTTTGTGTGTGTATATATATATATATATATATATATATATATATATATATATATATATATATATATATATATATATATATATATATATATATATATATATATATACTCCAAAAGGTATCCCACCTTTGAGGACAAACACGAGTGAACCAGCGGATTCTGCATCTTTAAACAGCATTCCTTTATTCTTAAAACCGGAACAGAAAAGCGCTCATTCAAAATATCCAGCCCTACGCGTTTTGGAGCTCCTGCTCCTTGCTCACGGGCCTCCGGCAATGTTCAAAGGCAGATTTTAGCATGGAGAACCATGGAGGACGAACTGCCACGAAAAAGGAAGTGGGCTGCTGCACACAGACTGCCTGTGTTTGCTGATGCAGGTTTGAACTGGTATCATTTAATAGCCGGAATCGGGTGCTTGTAGCTCACTGGAGAGCTTAAATTGGGCAGCACTGTTTGTTCAAAAAGGTGGAATCCACTGGAGGAATTAATTAATAGCATGGGGAAAACTACAAGTCCCAGAACTCTCTCACTAATTAAGCCCACTAGGGGGCGGGGCCTATAAAAGTATTGAAAATGGTTCTCCATGCTAAAATCTGCCTTTGAACATTGCCGGAGGCCCGTGAGCAAGGAGCAGGAGCTCCGAAACGCGTAGGGCTGGATATTTTAAATGAGCTCTTTTCTGTTCCGGTTTTAAGAATAAAGGAATGCTGTTTAAAGATGCAGAATCCGCTGGTTCACTCGTGTTTGTCCTCAAAGGTGGGATACCTTTTGGAGCATATATATATATATATATATATATATATATATATATATACTTTTTTTTTTTTTTGCAACAAAGGACGCCGCACTCTGGAACTTGTATTTCTAGATTTTATTGTACAGAGCCCAGTCTGTCACACCGTCGCGTTTCGGCCTTGACGGCCTTTCTCACGGTAGGTGGCAGTACTTTTTGCTTCTGTTTTATTACATTTCCTGTCATGACGTCATCCCATTGACTTCTGGGATTTGTAGTTTCATTATTATTCTATACAGATCACCTTATGACAGATACGTTATTTTATATATATAAAACACAGTGATGTTTGCATTTCACAATTACCGGTCAGGTTTCGCTGGCATTATATCCCAATTACACGGATATTATAGTATAAATATTATTGGGCAATTATTCGTGTAATACGCCCATGGTTCATATGTATGAAACAAAAACTGTATGTGAAGTGTAATATATATATATATATGTAGTTATAGTTAGGACCTATTTTCCATAGGAAATCCGCAACATTCTATTTGGAATAACGGCGCCGATTGACGAATCTTCGCGAAATTTTCCAAACTTTTGGCCAGCTCCGGTCCGCTCCTATCCTGAAAATTTCACGGTGATTCGTCAAGCGGGGGCGAGAAAAAAGGGGGGTCCCAAAACACGTTTTCCCCATGCATTTTCCCATAGGACCTGTTGACGCAGCTACAGCCCGAACTGCTGAACGGAATTACACCAAATTTAGCAAAGAGGTAGTCCTCAGTTCAGACTCGTGCCTTTTGCTTAAATGGTGTAAATCCGTTCAGTAGTTGCTGAGAAAAAGTAAAATCACATGTATATCTGGGCGGAGCCTAACCACACATCTCATCGTGAGATCTGATTGGCTGTCAGCACTTCATCCAAGAAGTGTTGGCAGACATTTGGGACCAATATAAATGATAGCACCTCATTAAAAAGCATTGCAGTTAATAGAAGGTTTTAAGACTTTAGTTACATTATAAATAATTTGTTGATGGTACCATACTCATTTTAGGAATTGTGGTGTGTTCTAAGGTGATTTTACCATGTGAAAAAGCCTTCTGCTGTGATATCATGAATCATGTTTGAGAGAAAACTATGTTCTCATGCTTTTCCCACAGAGGTTTGGAAGGTGAATCTATAAGCTGAACTGAGAGCATATTTTCCGTAAATTCACATTATCTTTCTCAGTCATGTGAGAATGAAGTCTGACATTCTCAGTAAAACATGTACATCCAACAAGGGCAGAGACTGTCAGTTGATTCCTTTGTGTTCTACTGCAGCTTCCCAGAGTGTTCCAAAGAACAACTAGAGCGCTAACAGTCCTACTTATGACATACGTATTGCACACCTGAAGCCATCTTGATTGGAATAAAGTGGTAACTCTTAAAACATTTAATTTAAAAAGGAACAAAATGAGGGGGTTCATTTTGCCATAGAAATTATGATTAGTGCTGCAGAAAGAAAAATTAGGGCACATTTTCACTTCTCAAATCCTCTTCTATTTCATAAAAAAATTCTGACATGCAGACTGAAACATGCACTTTCAATACCAGCAGCAGACTTCCCTGGTGAGCAGTAGCTTTACTACAGTGATCTAATGAGCAACTAGAGTGCTAACATTAAGAATTTATGGCAAATGTGTGACACATTTGAATGCCTTCTTGATGGAACCAAAGTAAAAAAACTGAAAGTATTTCCTTCTGAGGAGACTGCAGTAAATGAAGAAATTAGGAAACTTCATAACAAATAAATCTCCCAAGATGGCCACCAGAGACAAAAGAGCCCAAATGTAGCCCAAATATCACCCAGATGTAGCCCAAGTATAGCCCAATGACAGAATGTCCCAGAGTGTTCTTAAGAACAACTAGAGCGCTTACTGTCTTACCTATGACAAAAGTATGGCACGCCTGAAGCCATCTTGATTGGAATAAACTGGTAACACTTAAAACATTTAATTTAAAAAGGAACACAATGAGGGGGTTCATTTTGCCATAGAAATTATGATTAGTGCTGAAGAAATAAAAATTAGGGAACATTTTGAGTGACTTCTCAAATACTCTTCTATTTCATTAAAAAATTCTGATATGCAGACTGAAACATGCACTTTTAATACCAGCAGCAGACTTCCGTGATGAGCAGTAGCTTTACTACAGTGATCTAATGAGCAACTAGAGTGCTAACATTCAGAATTTATGGCAAATGTGTGACAAATCTGAATATCTTCTTGATGGAATCAAAGTAAAAAACTGAAAGCATTTCCTACTGAGGAGACTGCAGTAAATGTGGAAATTAGGAAACTTCATAGCAAATAAATCTCTCAAGATGGCCACCAGAGACAAAATAGCCCAAATGCAGCACAAATATCACCCAGATGTAGCCCACATGTAGCCCAATGACAGAAGTGTGCAAAACACTTATTTTTTGTGTATTTGCAGTTTTATATAGTGCAGACTTGTCAGGTATTGGAGTGCTTTACATGAGCATTGGTTACATCACACAAGATCAAATTCATTTTGGTTGTAGACATGGGGAGATTAAGTGATTTGACCAGAATCACTGAATATTGAGATGAAGCAGAAACTCCAACCTGGTTCCCTAGTTGCAAAGTCTGCAGCTCTGGAAGTAACTCCACATCCTCTCCCCTAAGTGCAACATTTAATCAAGTGGTCAACTGGATAAAAAAACATAAAGATTACAAATAATTTAAAAGTTCTTTGTCGCTATTTGAAAACTCAGAAATATGTCCTCATTTTAGTTTTTTAGAGCACTAACCATAATTTTGATGCAAATAAGACCCTCTCATATATGTAATTTCTAAAGGAAATACTCTAGGTATTACAGTTTTTATTACATCTAGATGACGTCGGGCGTTCCACACTTTTGTAATAAAAATAGAATGTTAGCAATCTAGTTGTTCATTGGGATACTGTTGAGAGGCAGAGGCCAGGGGAATTGGGGTAGGGACATGGACTCGGATAACCGAGGACAGAAGGGACATGGAGAGGTGCACCAAACTGACCCTACAGGGCAGGCATCAGGGTTTGCAGCAGCACAATACACTACACAGGGCATGCGGGATGGGAGTGCAGCACAACAATCCATAGACAGCAATAGGGAGGGGACAGGACCATGCACATGGACAACAGAGAACAGAGGGGAAAGAGGCAATGGTAGCTAGCTGACCATAATGAACAGACAGGAGAGAAAGCTGCAGCATAACAGACCATAAAGGGCAGGAGGGATGGATCAGGGGCATTACAATGGAACAGACAAGCCAGGAGGGAGGGAATAGGGGTCTGCACATGGAAACAGAGGGCTGAGGGCAAGGGGGCAGGGCAGGAGCAGCAAGATGACCATGGAGGTCAGGGAGGATGGGCACTAGAAACAAGACACACCATGGAGAGCAACAGTGAGACTATGATGGCATACACACAAACCATAGAGGGAAGGTGGGAGGGGGTCAGGGGCAGCTAGCTGACCACACAGGGAAGGTGGGAGGGGCCATGGCAGCACAGAAGACCATGCATATATCAGTGATGTCATGAGTGATGTCACTGACCATGTCATGAGTGATGTGACGTCATCAGCAGTGCATTGTGGGCGGGCGAGTTATAGTTACTAACTATAACGGGGAATTTCAATGGTTTTGTACGAGTGAAAAGTCCAGCTAACTAGAACGCCACCGGAAACCTATGGTTTTTTCAGTGAAATTTTAAGGTTTTTTAAATGCTAATTCCTAACTATAACGTGTCTGAAACCTATGGTTTTTTCAGTGAATATATTTATATATATATATATATATATATATATATATATATATTTTTTTTTTTTTTTTAAATCACCAGTTAAAGGTTAACAAGTGCCCCTGCACACTCAGCTCAATAAACACATACAAGCAATATTATACTTATTTAACAGGCAGACACAATCACAAGGCAAACAAGCATTGGCAATGCCAATAGGTCTCGCCGTATAGTGGAGTTTAGTGTGTAAATAGTAGTAAAGTGCAGCTGCAGGTGTTTGTTTTGGAAGAATGGTGAAAATAGTGAGTGTCCAGTCCACGTGGCACACAGCCGGGTTATAAAATAAAATACCTGCGCCTTTTGTGTCAATAGTGAGGTTAAGGAGCCAAAAGCGCAATTGTGAATTTATTTTAAAGACTTTTTAGGAATCTCTTTAAAATGCGCACATGCCTTGTTGCTAAAAGAAAGACCAGAGCATGCGCCAAGAAGTCTGTAGTGTTGAAGCAGTTCCTATTGTTTTCTGTAATGTTTTTAAAAGTGCGAATGGGTACTTGCTAAAAGAGAGAAGGTTGGCTGAATCTGAAAGAAACACGTTAGTTAGATTCCTCACCTTAGAATATCCCCAGGCGTCAGACTGGATCCGGAAGATTTTTCGTCAGCAATACCCCTTGCGCGTCGCTAGGCGTCGTCTGCGGCTCCGCGTCCGTCGTCGGCGTCGTGCGCCGGAATGACGTCGTCGGAGTACTTAGACGCCGCCCTCGCGCGCTGACGTCAGTTCTTCTTTTTTCCGCGCCAGTAAGCGCAGATCCGGGAGAGCTACCCCTTTAGTCACTTTTTGACTAACTTTTTCGATCTTTTTTGATCTTGTCAATCGACACCGGTGCCGGTAGGATGCCTGGTTTTAAAGCCTGTGCTGACTGTAGCTGCCTGATGTCGGTTACGGACCATCACCGCCGGTGCCTTTACTGCTTGGGCCTCGACCACGACGCGGAGTCGTGTTCCGACTGCAAGGCCCTGACCTCGAAGGCTAGACGGGAGCGGTCCCGTAAGCTTCTCGAGATCCGCCACTCGGCTCCGCGCGCCGCTCGATCCCGGTCCAGGAGGAGGTCCAAGGATCGGTCGCGGAGCCGCACCCGACGTCACCATCGGTCGTCGGGATCCAAGTCTTCGGGTAAGTCGAAGCATTCCAAGAAGTCCAAGAGGCGACACCGCTCTTCGGACTCCCCTCGCCGGTCGCGTGACTCGGCCGAGGGTCAGGGTGGTTCCGGCTCCGGCGGCGCCGCAGGCGCCGCGCACGTCCCCATACCCGCCGGTCCCTGGGACTGACGCGACGCCGGCGGAGGTCAGTGCCTTGCTCTCGGCCATGAGGAGCCTGGCCCCGCCGTCGGCGCCCGCTGGCGCGCCTTCGGGCCCCGCGGACCTGACAGGGCTGCCTTGCCTGCCGGTGGCTCCGGCCCCGGCGCCGTCGACGGCTCCGGCCTCGACGCCGCAAGCGCCCGAGGGACCCGTTCCCGAGTCCCTGCCGACGCCGGTCGACCTCGTCACGCCTCCTCCGCCGGCGTCGACACCGGTACCACCCCCGACGCCGACTCCGCTCGACGTCGGGCCCCAGTTCAGTCCCACTCCGGACCCGGCGCCGCTAAGGCGTAAATGGACGCCGCGTTCGGCGCCGCTAGAGACACACTTTGTCTACCGTCCGGCTCCGTACCTTCCTCCTGTATACCAGGAATCGGATGATGGGGACAACTGGGAGGGATCCGAGGATCCTATGGCCGCTCAGGCTCAATTGTCACAGGACTGGGCAGATGAACTGGGGGAGGCCAGTGGCCTGGATACCTCTCCAGACACTGGATTCGTCTCTCCCCCGACTGTGGCTTCGGAGGAGGGCGCTGCTTTCTCTGTGGTGCTGCGCAAGGCGGCCGCAGCCCTTGGGCTCGAGCTGCCTGCCGTGGCTGTGAGGACTAACGTCCTCACTGAGGTGCTTCAGTCTGCAGCAAGCTCCACTGAGCCTCTGCTGCAATTCAATGAGGCCCTCATTGACGTTCTGCAGGGCACCTGGTCCAAGCCCTCCACAGTCCCTCCTGTGGACAGGAACGTCGCCAGGCGCCACCGCCCTGCTCCGGGCGACCCCAGTTTTCTGTCCCAACACCCTACCCCTGAGAGCCTGGTTATCCAGGCCTCCACCTCCCAATCCTCTTTCCCGACCGCCCCGCCGGACCGGGATTCCAAGAGACTAGAACAGTTTGGCAAGAAGCTGTTCTCCTCCCTTAGTTTGGGCCTGCGGTCTTTGAACACCGCTTGTCTCTTGGACCGTTATTCCCACTCTCAGTGGGATGGGGTGGAGGAATCGCTGCCCCTGTGTCCGGAGGAGGTCCGGACACGACTTACCCAGGCTCTGGTCGATGGGAGGGATGCCGCGCGACATGCTATACGATGTGGGCTTGACACCACGGACTCGCTGGGTAGGGCCATTTCTACCACAGTGGCGCTTAGACGTCACGCCTGGCTGCGGTCCACGTCATTTTCGGGTGATGTCCAGAGCACTCTCATGGACATGCCCTTTGATGGCACTCGCCCTTTTGGCGAGAAAGCGGACAGTGCGCTGAACCACTTTAAGGACTCCCGGGCTACGGCCAAGTCCTTGGGCCTCTCGGCCCCGCGGTCGCAAACTTCCGCCTTTCGCCCCTTTCGTGGCCAGGGAAGGGGTGCCTCCTCACGTACGCCTAGCCACCAGCCGCAGAACCAACCTGCGCGCGGTCGCGGACGTGGTTTCCGCCGAGGCGGATCTGGAGGTCAACTAGGTCAGCCCACATCCACCCCGGCAGCATCCGCCTCAAAGCCTTCCTAGTCCGAGCTTTCAGGCCCATTCCACGCCAGTGGGCGGCAGAGTTCGCCATCACCTCCTCCACTGGCGGTCCATCACATCGGACAGGTGGGTGCTGCAAATCGTCCGAAGGGGCTACTCCCTCCCCTTCGAGACGACCCCTCCAGCCATGCCACCGCAGCACCACCGTATCTCGGGGGATCATTTGAATCTTCTCCACGAGGAAGTTTCGGCCCTCTTGGCCAAGGGGGCCGTTGAGCGCGTTCCGAGCCCAGAAGTAGGTCGTGGTTGTTATTCCCACTACTTTCTGGTTCCCAAGAAGGGCAAAGGGGGCCTACGCCCTATCTTGGACCTCCGGAACGTCAATGCCTTCCTCCGGAAGGAGAGGTTCAAGATGTTAACTTTGGCTCAGGTTTTAGCTGCCCTAGACCCTGGAGACTGGATGGTGGCGTTGGACTTGCAGGACGCATATTTCCACATCCCCGTCCTGCCGGCCCACCGGCGTTACCTGCGGTTCACGGTGGGCCAAGAGCACTTTCAGTTTAACGTGCTCCCCTTCGGCCTCACCAGTGCCCCTCGGGTGTTCACGAAAGTGATGGCGGTGGTCGCAGCTCATCTGCGCAGATCAGGGGTTCCAGTCTTCCCCTATCTCGACGACTGGTTGTTGAAGGCGGGCTCGCCCCAGACAGTCGTCTCCCACCTCCAGACTACGGCGGATCTCCTGCATTTGCTGGGATTTTCCATCAAGGTGCCGAAGTCACACCTGAGTCCCTCTCAGAAGCTCCTCTTCATCGGAGCAGTTCTCGATTCGGCGCAGTTCCGGGTCTATCCACCGGAACAGCGGGTCCGGGATATTCAGGCCCTGATTCCCATCTTTCGGCCTCTATCCTGGGTTTCGGTCAGGCTAGTGTTGCGGCTTCTGGGGCTGATGGCCTCCTGCATCCTACTAGTGCATCACGCCAGGCGGCGCATGCGGGCTCTGCAGTGGGACCTGAAGTTTCAGTGGGCCCAGCATCACGGCAACCTGTCCGACCATGTCTTGATATCGGAGGGCACTGCACGGCAGTTGCAGTGGTGGCTCACGGACCGCGATTGGGTCATGGGCAGAAGCCTCTCCCTTCCCCAACCGGAGCATGTCGTAGTGACGGATGCGTCCCTCCTGGGATGGGGTGGCCATATGGGAGAGGCGGAGATCATTGGCCTCTGGTCTCCGGCGGAGTCTCGTCTCCACATCAACCTATTGGAGTTGAGAGCGATCCGGCTTGCACTGAAAGCCTTCCTTCCCTCTGTCAGGGGCAGTGTCGTGCAGGTGTTCACGGACAACACCACCGCCATGTGGTATTGCAACAAACAGGGCGGGGTGGGGTCGTGGACCCTTTGTCAGGAGGCTCTGCGCCTCTGGACGTGGCTGGAACACCAGGGCGTCACCCTAGTGGTTCAACATCTGGCGGGCTCTCTGAACGCCAGAGCAGACGAACTCAGCTGCCGGTGCATGATGGATCACGAATGGCGTCTGAACTCCGAAGTGGCGCAAGGTCTCTTTCAGCAGTGGGGAGAGCCTTGGTTAGATCTATTCGCCACCGAAGAGAACGCGCAATGTCAGCAGTTCTGCGCGTTGGAATTTCCAAGGCGGCACTCGCTCGGCGACGCTTTTCGTCACGAGTGGAGTTGCGGTCTGTTGTACGCCTTTCCGCCTATACCACTTCTGCCCAGAGTGCTGAAGAAGATCAGGCACGACCGGGCCCAAGTCATCTTGGTGGCTCCGGATTGGGCACGAAGGTACTGGTATCCCGAGCTACTCAGTATGTTGACCGATCCTCCGATACGTCTGCCCCTTCGGGAGGATCTTCTGTCACAGCAGCAGGGGACCGTCCTCCACCCGAACCTGTCCAGCCTCCACCTCCATGCGTGGAGATTGAGCGGCGACAGTTGATGCCATTTGACTTGCTTCCCGAAGTCTGTGATATCATTCTGGCAGCCAGGCGTCCCTCCACAAAGACGGTATACGCCTGCCGGTGGAACAAATTTGTGGCATGGTGCACAGCAAAGGCTGTGGATCCCCTTTCCGCCCCTCTTTCTGAGGTTCTACTGTTTCTTCTTTCCTTGGCCCGGCAGGGCTCTGCCCTGGGCACCCTGAAAGGTTATCTTGCTGCCATCTCTGCCTTCTTGCGGCTTCCTGATCAGCCTTCTCTTTTCAAGTCCCCTGTAGTTACACGCTTTCTAAAGGGCATTACTCACACGTTCCCTCCTGTCCCTTTTGTAATGCCTCAGTGGGACTTGAATCTTGTTCTCACATTTCTAATGTGCGCTCCCTTTGAGCCTCTTCATAATTGTCCTCTTCGTCTGCTGACGCTTAAGACTGCTTTTCTGGTAGCCATCACCTCGGCTAGACGGGTGAGTGAGCTCCAGGCTTTATCTTCAAAGCCTCCTTTTCTCTCTGTTCATCCGGACAAGGTTGTCCTTCGGCCTCGTCCCTCCTTTTTTCCGAAAGTGGTGACTCCGTTTCATCTTGGGCAGTCTGTCACCTTGCCCACCTTCTTTCCGCCTCCGCATCCTTCCAAAGAGGAAGAGAGGCTCCACCGTCTGGACCCAAAACGTGCGCTCTCCTTTTCTTTGGACCGCACAAAGCAGTTCCGGGTGGACGACCAACTTTTCGTTGGATACGTGGGTGCTATAGGAGAGTAGGGTCTGCAATCCTATGATCACCCCAGATTTTTGCTTTTTGCTTCATTGGTTTACGACTTTCCCTGGCTGTGGGCCTGCTAATCAGACCCACAGCCTAGCTGTTCTCTCTCTAAATTGACACACATGTACCTTAGGTGCATTTACTAATTGGAACTGGGCCACCTTATCAGTCCCTGTATCAGCATACCTTAGGTATCCAGGGCATAGGTGTACCCAGGGCCTACCAGGGGCTGCAGCATGTATTATGCCACCCCTGGCTGGCCACCCAAATCTGACACAACTGGCTGCACGACGGCTGGGGCAAGGTGGTGTAATCACCCTTTGCTTTAGATATAGTATTCCTATATCTAACCCTAAAATGGACACATGTATTCCTATCAGTCACTCCTATGGCAGGCCTTATTAATCCTGAAGGCAGAGTGCTTGGAATTATGTGAGATGGTGCTCTGGCATGAGCTGAGCCCGTCTGCAGCTTGCGGAACCAAGTCCTAATAGCTGTTCCAGGATAACGCGTACCATATACTCTTAAAGTGCATTATAATCCTCGCGGTTATTTGCTAACTTTGGTATCGCATTATCAAAGCATGTCGAGTAAGGTGTCATACGATTTGGAATACTAACCCCTCGCCAATTCTGGCGACGGGGTTAGCATTCCACCCTTCTAGAGGGACACGACATGCATGTAACTGTGAACCCTGGTTAAAGTTGACTCGAGCCTCAGCATCACAAAATGGATGCTGCCACCACAGACACAAGTCTGACCTCCTGCTGCTGGGAGTCCTTCCAGCGAGGAGAGCTTGGACAAAGGGTTTCCTGTCAGGGGCGGTGCCAGCGCCATCCCAGACAGGGTTTTGTGTATCCCAGGTAGGCAGGGCTGAGAGGAAGGTGACTGCAAGTGGCACCCCGGTGCTCACTGTGCATAGGCCGGCTCAAACCAGTTCCAGGGGCACCCCAGCCTCTGAGCTGGGGAGAGACCGGACAAAGGAGAGGGGTGTAACCACCCCCCCCCCCCCTGGTCCCACCCATAGGCAGGACCTAGTCACGGGCCAGCCCCTTTTCTTAGGATAAAGGTAGGAGCGGGCCCCCTTCCCAAATTGGATAATTCTGAATCTTGAACTACTTTCCACGAAAGGAACTCTTGACTTTTTCTGAAGACTCTCCCTTGTGGCTAAGGAGTAGCCACCCTGCACCAGCAGGCACCACCTAAGCGCTTGCGGTTTGCTGCACGTCCATCCTCCGGATCCAGACTGACCAGCTCGACGAGACCCGGATTCCCTGCCATCTCTGACCTCTACCTGCATCATCAGCCCAGCTGAGATTCGTGGGTGTGACGAGACCTGCGGGACCGGCCATCTTCAAAACCTGCACGACGCTTGCCTAGCACAACCACCGAGGGACCCTCCAGTGAGTGCTCCTGGGGTTTGAGAAGCCCCAACCCTGAGCAGCTCAAGCACCGAAGACCAGCCTCCCAGCATCCCCGAGATCTGCGTGGGGGCCCTTCTGCTCTTTGCCGCTCACCGCGTTGTTCGGTCACTTGCCCGTTGGCTAGAGGTCCTCCTAACGACGCACCACGACATTTCCGCCGCTGGTCTGGTTGCTCCAGACTGGCCCTGGCTCCCCTCCAACAGAGGAGCGCCCCGGACCCCCCTGGTCCACTCCAGACGCCATCTTGACTCCACCGCGTGGGCTTGCCTTTGCCAAGGGTTGTTGCCCCAATCCTGGGTCCAGCATCGCCGACAGCAGACACCTTCGTGGGACAGCTCGCCCCTTCTGCCTGGTCGCCGACAACGCCTCCTGCACCGAGGGACAGCAGAGTCCAGCGTCACCCACTCACCTGATCGCGGTGACTACCTCCGGTGCCATCCTGGTGCCAACTCAATCACTGGCTAGTGATTAAGAACTGAGTCCCCTCTGCTTTCAGGTCATCTCCATCACCGATCCAGGCTTGGATCCCTCCGAATATCGACACTGGTCGCCTGCCTGCAACGCCTTCTTTCAGGCTCCATAGACTTCAACGAGGATTCCCGACGTCTTTTGAACCCTATGCAGCCGCAGCCCCTGGGCTAGGTAAACCGAGCATTCCGGTGCTCCAACATAGGTCCACTCTCTAAGTGTCCAGATCCTTTTTCGTTTTTAGTCTAGCTGGTCGGATTCGTCCGGAAACAGTAACTTTAAGAAACGCTAGCATCCATAGACTTCTTCCCGCATCCCGCGTGAGAGTGCACACTCTGCACCCGATCTCCCTGGGCCTCCTGCTCCTGAGCTTAGAGTCCAGTAGTGTAGTCCTAGCGATCCTGAAGCCTCTGGATCTGTTTACTTACCTGCTAGCAATTCGCATTCCACTTTTAGTGTATATGGTTTTTCGTGCACCTCGGGCATTTGTGTAAATTGTGCAACTTGAAGTATTTTCATAAGAGTTTTGTATTGTGCTTAGTTCCCTGACTCATAAAGAGCCAGGGTAGTCTTGTTATAAATAAATATCCTTTATTTTCATAACAACTTGTGTGGTGTCCTTTCACGTGGTGTTCAAAGGGTAAATGAGGTGGTAAAACAGCTGGCTTAACACGCCCTCTAGAGTTTAGCCTAAAGACTGCTCTTGTCCATGCTACTAGGATAGCTGGTCTATAAGGTTGACTTACAACCAATCATCAATAAGGGTCGTTTGGTATGATACACAGTGATCACTAGTATAGTGAACACTATATATCAGGCCAACTTCTCACAGGTGCTAAGAAGGGGAAAGCGGTGCACAAACGGACCATCTCTCGGTGGGTCGTTTTGTGCATCAAAATTTGTTACTCCTTGGCGAAAAAGGACCCTCCTGTTGGGCTGCGCGCCCATTCTACTCGGGCCACAGCGGCTACTACTGCTTTGGGACGGGGTGTCCCTTTGCAGGACATCTGTCAGGCGGCGACGTGGGCTTCGCTACACACGTTTGCCAGGCATTATTGCCTTGACAGCCAAGTCCGGAGGGATGGCTTCTTTGGCCGTTCTGTCCTCCAGGACTTTCTGGTGTGATCTTGGTTCGCAGACCCACCACCGGGGATGGTATTGCTTGGGTATCTATTCTAAGGTGAGGAATCTAACTAACGTGTTTCTTTCAGATGAACAAGTTACTTACCTTCGGTAACGATGTATCTGTAAGAAACATCAGTTAGTTAGATTCCTCACCGACCCACCCATCCTCCCCATTCTGCGAACTGACATCTAGGGTTAAGGTTATCCTTTTCAGGCCCCTAGATTTTATTTTTGGCACCAGTGTCGGTCTTTGTATGGCTCTGCGTTCCTGGCGCGGAAAGCTATGTACAAGAACTGACGTCAGCGCGCGAGGGCGGCGTCTAAGTACTCCGACGTCATTCCGGCGCACGACGCCGACGACGGACGCGGAGCCGCAGACGACGCCTAGCGACGCGCAAGGGGTATTGCTGACGAAAAATCTTCCGGATCCAGTCTGACGCCTGGGGATATTCTAAGGTGAGGAATCTAACTAATGTTTCTTACAGATACATCGTTACCGAAGGTAAGTAACTTGTTCGACAAGTCTAGAGTGGTGTGAACGAGTTGAATTGCATCTTTATATGTTTAAAAAGAAGTATGCGCTGCTAAAGAAAAATGGACAACTCACTTTGAAGTTAACATTGGTATAATTGTGTGTAGCAGTGTCTATCCAACTACCCCTATTTTAAAACATATTTAAAATGCGCACGCACCTAGTTGCTTAAAAAAAGGTGCATGCTTCAAGAAGTCTGTGGTAGTGGGAAAACGTTGTATAAATTTAAATGTGCATTTTATTGGTGAGGAAAGTAACACTTTCCATCAGGCGACCCTTATATTGGAAGCTCTTTGAAATGCGCACGCACGTAGTTGCTAATGAGAGGGTGTGCATGCCAAAGAGTCTCTGGTAGTGGGAGCCGTTTGTATTGTTTGTCGCTGTGTTTGTAAAGGTGTGAACGCAGACGTATTTTCCTGCTAAATCAAAAAAAAAATAGCTGAGACAAGAAGTCTATGGTGGTGTGAACGGTTTCAATAGTTTCTCCATTTGTTCCCCCAAAAATTGCGATAGTATTAAAAAAAAGAAAAATTACAATATGGTTAAACAAAGAAAAACATCCACAAAAAGTAAAAACCATGCTTTTGTTTCTTTCCTAACAATAGTAAAAATAGTAAGAACTCTCCAATTGCCGCACAGCCGAATACTTATTAGAAAGAAAGCATATAATACATGAAAGTTTAAATAAATAATGCCCAGAGGTTCTATTTTAGTAAAAACCATGTTGAAAAAAATGTAATACAAACTGCTCCTGCTTAAAATACTTTTTTTTACAGCGGAGGCTAAAATGCCATGAGTTAGGGAAGTTATGCATTAAAATGTGCAGCGTGTTCTGCGACAGTAAGTGTATAGGAAGGAAGCTTAAATATACAGTAAACTATGCCGGCAGAGCGTGTGTCTCAGCAACAATGAAAGTAACGCCACCCTGTTCTTCTGTGTAAATGTAGAAGATTGACTATTGCTTTATAAACTGCGCTCCGCTAATCTGTTTGTTGATAGCAGCAGCATACAAAGCACTAGCAGCAAGCACGTTTCAAATAGATGTATTACTGTAGCTGCAAAGATAGCAAATTAGTGTTTAGTGTAAATATTTACTTCTGTTGGCACTTAAAAATAAACACTATATAGGTACTTTAAATGCCCAGTGTGCGACAGCGCACTACTTCAGAGGACAAAATGGAGGTCTTTGCTACAGTTGGATGTTATAATTATTAAAACTGTGCAAATGAAACAGAATCCCCTATGAGCATTACATAAACAGCCTCAAGATAACTAACTGTAACTGTTCAGAATGTATCTATATTAGCACTGGTATGTTTTTTCGGTAATATCGTACTGAATTTCATAGCACACTTAGTATTACAGCAATGTAGCATTTTGTGTGTGGCAAATACATGATTGCAAAAACAATTTAACTGAGGGAACAAGCATAAATACAGAGTAAGAACCAACTGCAGTTAGTGCCTATGTCACAGCAATAATAAACGTCACCCCACCCTGGTTTTCCGTTTACATTTATGAGACTAGTGCTTTATAAACTAAGCACCACTGTACCAGCACTACTGGCTTTGTAAACAGTTGTAAATTGCATAAGATAAAATAAGCAACAACTACGAATAAATTGTATATAATATGGAAAATACTTCCGCTGTTACGTGTTAGGGTGTGGCGTAAGGCCAAAGCTGCCGCCTTTGGCGCAGAGAAAGTAGGTTCGAGCCTGATTTGGGCTCAACATCATGTTCTTGTGTAATGTAATAAAGCGCTTCAAGTTTGCACTAAAACGCTTCAAGTTTGGACTATATCAAAAGAGAAAAACTATTCTTTTTTTAACTTGGATCAAAAACAGTGTTGCAGAGTTAACTTTTATTTATTATTTGTCACCCTGAGGCTCAAAATGGAGAGCGCAAAAGGGACATGCCTCGGGACCTGCTTTTAAGGACTGCTGGTGCGAAGCCCCGGTCCAGACCCGGCCCACTTAAAGCACTAATCCTGTTTTCTTTATGTGATGTGCTTTAACTTATGATGCGGAATATAGATAAAAAATAAAATCTTTATTAGGCACTAAAGTGATATGCTGCCAAACAGAAGGAAACCACATTTGTGGTTGCAAACTGTGTTTGGCATCAGAAACACAGCATGTTTGTGCCGAAGATGACGCAACACCTTTTAGTATACTATTTAAAAATTTAACATTTTGTGGGTGGCTAACACGTAATTGCAGAAACAATTTACAGAGTGAACAAGCATAAATACAGAGTAAAAACCAACTGCAGTTAGTGCGTATGTCACAGCAATAATGTAAAATGTGCTTGGTGTTCTGCGACAGTAAGTGTATAGGAAAGAACCGTAAATATACAGTAAACACCGACGGAAGAAATGTACACAAAAAAAAAATCCCAAACACGGTAATACATTTAAAAGTCACAATGTAGTTCCTCAGATGTCGGGATGATTCAGGTTATTGTTAACAGATGCACGTCCCTGTCATAAACACGCATTTGCAATGCAATAGGTCTCACATTAGGAAAGTTTGAGCTTTTTGTATTGTAAATTGACTAATTTTTTATTTATGTGTTGGTATTGAAAATATTGAAATTACTAGCTTTCTCATGTACAATGTCAATAGTTGCAAATGTGACACCTATAGCATTTGTAATGCAATATGTGTTGTATTTACGTGACTTAGATGTATTGATATTACAAATAACAATGGCTTTTAATTTTTGCAAATAATTAATACTTAAATAAAAGTTTATGTAAATTATAATGACAATCGTCTAAACTTTTGTTTATAACTCTTGTGAAGATTATGTTTAGTGTATTTAATTGCGCCTAAAATCCAAGAACAGAAGTTAAATATTATCATTTTTTTTTGTGCCATTTGTAATAAAGCCTAAATATTGAGAGAACATATTAGAGCCAGTTGTTGTTGAATGGTTGTACAGATTGATACTGTGGTGGCGGTGAGTGATGTTGTGGTGGTGTCGAGTGATGCTGTGGCGTTAATTGATGCTGTGGTAGCGCATAGTGATGTAGTGGTGCCCTTGAGTGATGCTGTGGTGGTGCTAAGTGATGGTGTGGTGATGCGATAGACAGATAGATAGAGTGCAATAGTCCGATAGATAGATAGATAGAGGGATAGATGGATGGATAGATAGATAGATAGAGAGATAGATAGCAGATAGATAGAGAGTGAGGGCGATAGATAGAGTGTAATTATGTAGAATATAATTATGTGGCACTGAGTGGTTTTGTGTGGAGTGTATGTTGATTTTAGTGGCGTGTAATTATGTGGCAGTGAGTGTTATTTTGAGTGTATCTTGCATTGTTTGCATTGTAATTAATTGGCACTGAGTGTTATTTGGAGTGCATGTGGCATTGAGTGTAGTGTAATTATGTGGTGTGTAATTATGTGGCGTGTAATTATGTGGCGCTTAGTGGTAAGTGTGTCCTGTAGGGCCAGTGTGACATCTGTGTGTGTGTAAATACAGTAATGGGGCCGGATGCCTCTAGTTTTGCCCGAGTGGCACCTCACGCCTGCTTTCCTTGTAACGCTTTTCCATTTTTTTTTTTCATTAAGTTGTATGTTTAAAGCAACTTACACCACCTGGGCAGAAATAGGCAGACTGCAGTAGGGTTTCCCATTCCCAACGTGTAAGTTTAAAGCAACTTATTGCACATGGTCAAAAATAGGCAGACTGCAGTCGGTGGTTTGGGGGGTTTGAATGTCACAGGAAACATCAATTAAGAAGGCGGTGTCTATGTACGTTGTTGTTGCCTTCTTTATTTTTTCGCTAACGCGTTTAAAATGTTAATTGAGTATTTAGGCAGGATGCCTCTGTGTTTGCCAGAGTGGCACCTTATGTCTGTTTCCCCTGTAACGCTATACAATGTTCCATTGGCGAATAAAATTATTTGCTTTGATTTCCATGTTTAGAGGCAGGAGATGTTATTTAGCAATGCAGGTAACATAGAAACTCCTTTAAAAGACTGCCCAATGTATGTGTTGTTAGCACACCACATTTTATTTATCTAGCAGTGTAGTTAAAAAAAGTTCTGGCTGGAACGTCTGAGGGCAGCAGTGCGTGTTACAAGCTGGCTTTGAAGAAGGTCATGCAGCGCCTAGAGTGGACCAGATGGTCCTGTTTATGACCTACAGAGCGCGTGTGAAGTGGGCGCAGATTAAGTGATTGGGGGTGAGGGGGTATGCAGCCTGTTGTGCTGAAGCCTGTAAGAAAACACGGCGGGGGAGAGATAGGCGAGAGGCATGTGTGTGTGGCTTCCCCAAACGAATTGCATGGCGGCACGATGCACGTGATTGTGCGCGTGCTCGCCATGCAATCCACTTTTGGGAGCACTTTGAAATGCCCCTCAAAACGCAATGGCTAGGCGAGACCTAAAAAGGGAAGACAAACACCGAAAAGGGGAGGGGAATCTGCAGTGCCATGCAGGCCCCACAAAGAAAAGAGCACAACAAGCAGAAGGGAGGAGGGGGCAGCTGCAGCCTGAGAGGGAGCGAAGAGCAGCTGTTCTGAACAAGCAAAGACCATTGGTAAAAATAAATAATTGCTACCAAATGCACGTCCCTGCCTTGGGAAAGAGAAAACAAACCCCGACAAAGTATACATATATGAAAAATCTAAATGTTGAAGTCACACGAGTTGCGATCGGGATAATTGCTACCAGATGCACGCCCTGTAAACAGAAAAGTTAAAGAGGGGCCATCACATGCTACACAGTGTGATGGCCAAACTAAAAAGTCACTAAGTGAAATCGCCACAACCACACAAGGGAGGGACTTTTCCAAAACAACACCAATAAAAAGCCTGCATTTCTGAATGGCACAAGCAACAGCCAATACTAACCACTCAATTTTTAAAAACGCATAGAATACAATACAAAATGTCTTGCAGACAGTGCAAGTGCTGTCGAAGCTCAACCTAAAAAGGGGGAAAAAATTATCTGAGAGCTTGCACACACACAAAGGGGTTTTTAGCCTGACCAGGGGGATCAGGTTTTACACCCATCCAAAAGAAAAAGCACTTACTGACTCCAACCACCAGATGTCGGAATATGCACAGTATGTGAATCTAGAAGAGTCTATGCTGCAAAACTATTCTTACAGATAAGTAACTAGTTTCATTCAGGTGTGCCCCTAAATACTAGATTTAGGGGTGTTACAGGTAAGTATAGGTTGGGACCAATGGGTCCCTTCCTTGGGGTGGGGACACCCCCTATAATGCCACTCTCCAGTGTGAGGGGTGCATAAGCCTCCCTCTGGTTGGCTGGGGCCCCCCATCTGCAAGATGGTGGCTACTGAGACTTGTGCTTCACCTCGCCTCCCCCACCTGAGGGGTGGGGTTGGCAAAGGTGAGCACACCTCCCTTCCTCACTTGTTTTTTCCGCCGATTTTCCCACTCAAAGTATGGGTTAGAACCGGTGGGAGCCAATTGCTGGAGCAGCAAAGAGCTGGGGTAGCTCACAAAGGCGGCAAGCCTTTGAAGCGCCCCCTTCGTGGACCCTGCCCATTCTGGGGGAGGTGACATGGCACCTCGTCCCAGGATATGCATTGTTTCAGACCCCCGAGAGCAGTAGGCTCTCGACCCAGGGGTCCAGAAACATGCCTGGTGGTGGCAGCTGGTGAGCAGCCACTCAGCCTGGACACTAGTGTTAGTTTGTTTTTCATGGGGATCTCTAAGATTCCCTCTGAGTGCATTTTTATCTAAATCCCACACTGGCATCATGTGCTGAGAAGATTGATGCCAAACTTCCCAGTTTCCAGTAAAGATGTTATGATGTTGTGGAGTTCGTAATGACAAACTCCCAGCACCATATACTCTTAATGGCATTACTGCACTTACAATGTCCAATAATTGGCTTAGACACTGTAGGGGTACAGGGCTCATGCAACCGTACCTTCACCACAGGTATAGTTCACCCAGCTAGAGGGATGGCTGACCTATGCCAGGGCAATGGGTTGTAGGCCAGGCACACAGGGATGTGTGCCATGTCGACTCTTCACTTTGTTGTGCACCAAAACACACAGCCTACAATGGCAGTTTGTGTGTGTGTGTAAATGTACAGGGCCTCTAAGGGTGGCACAATAAGCGCTGCAGCCCTTAGAGGCCTTCCTTGGCCACAGTGCCCTTGGTACCTGTGGTACCATTGACAAGGGACTGATCTGTGGCCAAAGAGTGGCAATTGGGTTTTGTCTTATTGCAATTTTAGGGAAAGAACATAGGCCCTGGGTACCTGTTTGGCAGAAACCCTGGGCACATTCAGTTATGTTATGTTATGTTATTTCCACTTGTAACGCGCTCGGCTACTCAGGAGTGTCCCGGCGCGAACCAGAGGGAAACAATGCCAATCAAGCGAAGAGAAATGTTTTAAGCTTCCTTTTGAAGACTGCGAGCTCCTGAGTGAGGCGTAGATCAAGTGGGAGGGCATTCCAGGCCCTGCTGGCCCTAACCACCAGAGAGCAGCCCCCAATCCTCTGCAGTTTATAACGCGGAATCAGCGCCAGGCCTAAAGAAGCCGAGCGCAGGGTCCGCGCGGGGACATAGTGGGAAAAGCGTTTCTGGAGATATAAAGGACCCTGGCCATGGAGAGCACGATGAGCCAGAACTAGAGATTTAAATTTGATTCTGACCGCAACCGGAAGCCAGTGAAGAGAGTGTAGATGGGCCGTGACACTCTTCCTTGAAGAAATACCCAGAAGTAGTCTGGCCGCCGTGTTCTGGACCACCTGCAGTTTTTTGATCAAGTAACCCGGAGACCCCACGTAAAGGGAGTTGGCACAGTCTAGTCGAGAAAGAATCAGAGCACAAGTAACTGTGACTCTGGCTGCATGCGGAAGAAAAGGAAAGAATTTCCTAAGTGTTTTGATGAGACCGAAGCAGCAGCCAGCAGTTTTCTTGATATGGGTGGAGAACAAGAGATTCTCCTCGAACCAGACCCCCAAGTTCTTAGCGGGCTGTCCCTCAGCGAGAGGTAGGGGAAGCTCTTGAGGCCACAGCTGTTGACGAAAGTCAGTGGGAAAAGTGCCAAAGAGCAGAACCTCAGATTTCTGCTCATTACATTTGAGCTGAGCACCAGCCAGCCAGGTGAAGATGGAACGAAGGCACTGTTGGGCCGCAATAGCCGAACTGGGGGCCTTATCCCAAGTAAAGAGAAGCTGAGTGTCATCAGCATAGGCCAAAACCTTGGCCCCAAGAGCTTCAGCCAGATGGATCAAAGGCATAACATAAATGTTAAAGAGCAAAGGGCTAAGGGAGGAGCCCTGCAGGACACCCGTGGTGACCGGGTGGGGGGTAGAATAGAAGGGGGGGGCCAGATCTGCTCGACCCTGTCAGCTAAGAAGTACCTAAGCCAGCCCCATACGGTCCCAGACACGCCAATCTCAGTGAGACGGGTGAGCAGAAGATCGTGCGGGACCGTATCAAAGGCTGCCGAGAGGTCCAGCAGAATCAGAGCTGCTCTGCCCCCAGCATCCAAGCAAGTCCGAATAGCCTCCACAACCTCGACCAAGACCGTCTCAGTGCAGTGGCCCGCCCGAAACCCCGATTGCGCTGGGTGCAAAATTGCCTCCGCCTCCACAAAGTCAGACAGTTGTTTATGCACCACCTTCTCGCAAACCTTAGCGATGGCTGGCAGGAGGGAGATGGGGCGATAGTTGCCTGGATTAAGCGGGTCTAGGGAAGGTTTTTTAAGTAATGGTAGAATCTTGGCCTGCTTCCAGACCTGCGGAACCACCTCAGACTGAAGAGAAAGATTAATAATCAGGGTGACTTCAAGATAAATGCTCTCCGCTACATCAGCCAGAAGTCTGGCCGGACAAGCGTCTGCAGGGGACCCTGATTTGAGCTCTCTGAGTAATTTAAGAGTTTCCACAGGGTGGACAGGGCTAAAATCGGACAGCAAAGTAGGAGGAGCTGCCTGTACCATCCGAGCCCCAGTCTGAGCGCCAGTATCAGGAGAGAACGAGATCTGAATAGCCAAGATTTTATCCCTGAAAAACCCGGACAAGGTATTGCACCAGTCAAAGGAGGAGGGAGTCACACTTGTTTGGGCTAACGGGGAGGTGAAGCTCTGCACTATAAAAAAGATTTCTTTCGAATTGTTCCTGGCCGCATCAATGCGAGCCGCATAGAAATTACCTTTAGCCACCGAAATAGCGCCATAATAAGACCTTTGCATCCTTCTGAGATTGACTTTTGCCATAGGGCAATAGTTACTCCTCCACCAAGTCCGCTCCAAAAGTAAACCAAGGTCTAGAGGGGGTGACTCTAGTCGGTCTGATGGGCCGGCGAGAGGAGATGGAGTTCACTACACCGGACACCCAACCTGTAAATTCTGACATGCACTCCTCCAGACCTCCCAACAGCATGGGTCTGGCCATATCCAGAGCCCGAGCAAATTCTAGAGGGTCCACTTTCCCCAGAGCAGGCTTCGCTGGGCTCAGCACCCGAGCATCGGCCCTAGAGACGGTCCAAGAGAAATAGGATATGAAATGATCAGACCACGTCACTGGGAGAGGGTCTGTGACCAGGATAGGGAAATTGGAGCAGATAGGGTCCAATATGTGACCAGCCCGATGAGTGGGGAGGCCAATGTGCTGAACAAGCTGGGCAGTATGAAGAATGTCCAACATGTCAGCCGCCTCCCCATCCTCAGGCATATCCACATGGAGGTTCAAATCGCCCAACACAAGAAAATGAGAGAACCTGACCGCCCTCGAAGTGAGAGCATCTCCCCAAGCCTGAAGAAATGGACCGGATGGTCCCGGCGGCCGATAGATCAGGGTAGCCCCAAGTGTGAAATGGGCTGACAGACGGGCACTAAAGTCAAGAGCCTCGCATCCAGCCCAGTCCTCTGAATTGCCCAGATGAAGGTCCCATTTATCTTTGTATATAACTGCGACCCCCCCTCCCCTTGACCCCTGGCGGTCGACTCTAAGAATTCTATAGCCCACCGGGGTAGACAGAGCAACTGTGGGAGCAGAAAAAGGGTCAAGCCAGGTCTCAGTGAGAAACAGCATGTCTAGGGAGCCATCCTCCAGCAGGCAGTAAACGTCCTCATGATGTTTCTTAAGAGAGCGGACATTGATTAATGCTGCAGAAAGTTGCACCGAATTATCCCGCTCCTTGAGGCTACGAATGCCTTTAGAGACCAGGCTACAACCCTCCCCTAACTGGAAGCCACAAACACTGCACACTTCAACCGGCCTCTTTGCCACATCCAAGGAATGAGGGGGATGACAGGCCGCTGCCTCCAAGTCTCTGAGAGCATCACCAGAGTAGAAAACCCGTGGAGTGAGTTCACCAGAAACTGAGGCTTCCATCGTAGCTTCCCTGGCGCTGGACGCTGACGGGACCGCTGCGCGTCCGTTCTGCGCGCATTAAATGCCCCCTGGAGCCAAAAGTCTAGAGCGCTAACGGGCTGCAAGCAGCAAGATGGCGTCCCGAGGATGGAGAAGCCCTCCGCCCCTCGAAGGGATCACCGCGCTGGTAAGGTAGGAGTGTAAGAAATGTGCAAATAGGCAAAGGATTTCGTTTTTAAAGTGCGGGTATGAGAAAGTTAGCAGCGTAAATAGCAGCAAGCGGAGAGAATACAAAAAGCTTCTAAATCATTAAAATCAGTTTCTATAAGAACACATCACATTTAAAACACGCAGTCCCATCAAAGAGAGTCTCACTGGTATAGCCGAGTAAGTCCTCAGGCCCTCAGTCAAAGTACATCAGCAGTTTGGCAAAAAGTGTGGCCAACCATGCAAAAAGAGGGCACGTTCTTACAACCACCCAAGTTAAGTACCTATGAACCCCACGGAGGCCTTGTGCAGAGTGGAACACAGCTGTTTACCCAATGCAAGTCAATGGGGAAGTCGTGGTTGCAGTTTTCAAGAAGAAGGACCCTTCCCAGAGGACCCTGACGTAACGCCATGGAAGATGGAAGGTTGGAGAGTCACCCCACCCGTGGATACCCCAGGATCCAGGATACCTACACCAGGGAAGCTGAGTGCATAGGTGCGATGTGACGTTGTAAACCACAATTGAGGACTTCAGTGAAGATGCCGCCGGCGAAGAAGGTGAAAGAACCCGGTGGAATCCAAGGGTGGATGCTTGAAGGGGTGACCTTGTTGTTGCAGCTGTGAGGACCAGGTGATGATGTGGAAGACCAGGAGCCGTTCATGAGCTGTCCCAGGTCGGAAGTCGAGAGGCAGGGGGTTGGTAACTGACAGGAGCACCAACAACAAGCCTTGGCAGCAGCAACAGATGAGGAAAACGGAAAAGGTGCAGTGTTGGGACCACCAAGGTTTAAGGGACTTGCCAAGCACAGGAGAGTCGGAGCAGGCCCTGAGCAAGCAGGGGAGCCTACAGGAGCCAAAGAAGACCCTCAAGAAGACCCACAGGCCGAAGGCACCGGATTCGCAAGAGGACCTCTAGCAGCTTACCAATGATGCAGGCCCATGGTGCAGAGGATACGATGAGGACAAAGATCTTTGTTGTAGGACCAAGTTTCCCAGAGAACCATAACTTCGGATTCCTCTCTTATGGATGAGGGGGGGTGTGCATTCACAGGATCTAATTGTTCAGGGACACTGGACAATCAGCCAAACACCTCCATATCAATCACCTGGAGTTGCTGGCAGTTCATCCAGCATTGATAGCCTTCCTTCCCCACCTCATTGGCAAGGTAGTCCTGATCAAAACACACAAAATGACTGCCATGTATTATCTTCAAAAACAGGGTGGCACCAATTCCTCTCAGATATCTCATCGAGCCCAGAACATATGGAGGAGGTCTCTCTCATACAACATTAACCTGTTTGCGGAGTGTCTCCCAGTAGTGGACAGCGGCATTGCAGAACTCCTCCACATGCGGCACCAACAAGTCCACAGTTGGGAGACCCGCAAGTCTTCCTCTCATTCTTCCAGCATTGGGCTTATCCAGACATAGACCTTTTCACTACAGCAGAAAACACAAAATGCCCTAACTTTGCCTCCAGGCTCCCATACCCACAGTCAAGCGGCAATGCGCTATAGATGAGTAGGCCCAGGATATTTGTTTGCCCTTTTCCACCTCTCCTACTGCTTTTGTTTGTGGTTCTCAAACTTCAGCATGCATCTTTAACACTCTTCCTGATGGTTCCCACATGGGCGTGTGTTATAATCTAGGAAGTTAATGATGCATCTTCTCTGTTGCTGTCCTTGCCTTGCTGCTCAGTCTGTGTGATGTCATCGGAATGTTGAGTGTGTTTGAGTGGAAGCAAAGATCAGATGGTGAGATGGGCTGAGCAGCAGGGAGGCTGCTCCTGGTGGGGCATTGCTGGACACTGATCAAGGCCTAGCATGAACTTGTTGTGGATCCTAACCAAAGAATAAAGCTAAGATCTTGGACCACATCTCTGGACTACCTAGCATTCTTTTATTTGTAACAGCGCGACAACCATGGTTCACCAAACTCCTAGAACCTTCAGTAGTCCAAAACAGGCAGGACCTTCTCACCCAGAACCATGGAGAAGTCTGACACCTGACCCTAGGTCCTTCAACCTTACAGTCTTGCTCCTGAACTCCTAGAGTTTGGTTCTCAATTTAGCCACAACCTTGTATGGACACTCTCAGAGAAGCAAGAAGACCCCCTACTAGGTCCTGTTATGCTGCAAAGTGGAAAAGATTTGTTCATTATTGTCATTCCAAACACATTAATCCTCTTGGAGCCAATTTTCAGGACATGGTCAGCTATTTATTTAATTTACACACCTCTGGTCTAGCTTTTACATTTTTAAGGCTTCACCTAGCGGCAGTAGTCTCATATCTCCAAAACAGACGACACTCTTTTCTATTCAGGATTCCATTCATTAAAGCCCTGCCCCATCCAGTTTTTATCCTGAAAGGTAACGTGTAACATTAATTGCTATCACGTCACTCATTCATGTCAGGGAGCTTCAGGCACTGACTTTAGAAGAACCCTTCTAACAACTTCATAAAGATAGGGTGTTAATGTGTACAATTCCTAAATTTCTACTATAAGTGATATCTCAATTCCACCTAAATCAATCTATCGAATTGCCAGTATTTCTCCCCAACCTGACTCAGTTGCATATAGGGCGCTGTACCCTAGGTGTCAAAAGTGCTATCATATACTATATTGATAGAACCAAATCATTTAGAAAGACACAGCAACTCTTTGTTGCCTTTTCAAAACGACACAAGGGAAGGGCCATTTCTAAATCTGGCATTTCACTTTGGATTGTCAAATGCATCCAAACCTGCTATGCTAAAGCTAAAAGAACACTACCTGTCCCTCCAAGAGCTGACTCACAAAAAAGGAGCTTCAATGGCATACTTAGGAACATTACCTATGGCTTACATATGTAAACAAGCTACATGGTTTACACTACATACATTTACAAAGAATCGCTGTGTAACTGTCATGGCTTGTCTACAAGATAATGTGGGCCAAGCGGTTCTATGTACACTATTTCAAACAACTGCAACCCCCACAAGTTAGCCACCACTTATGGAGGAGAACTGCTTTACAGTCTGCTCAAAGCATGTGAATCTACAATCACACATGCTTCAAACTGGAAATGTTACTTACCAAGTAGGCATTGGTTTGTGGCATGTAGTGCTATAGATTCACATGCGCCCATCCTCCTCCCTCTTGGTTGTAGTTACATCTATATTGCATTCCTTTCAAATTGTCATCTCACTATCATTTACACTCTGTGCTCACCCGCCTTGCGGAAAACAATCTTAACAATGGAGTCACAGACCATGCACATTACAAGGAAAAAGAGGAGTCACTATACCTCGTAACTAGTAAGACTTTCTTCCAAGAAAAAGAACTTGCACTCATCCGAGCCCAGCAGTAGATGGCGGGATTGTGCTAATCATGTGAATCTACAGCACTACTTGGCACGAACAGATGCTTACTGGGTAACATCTTTCAGACCTCGCATAAGTCTCACTTCGTCTAGGGCTCATTCCCTTTCCCCAGGCTACTCCTGTGACAGGTACTCTTCGCGATAGAGGTCATTCGGTAATTCAAAGAAGAAGTATAAGCCCAGCCTCAACCCCATCCCGCCACTCTCTTTCCAAAGATAAGTCAGGAGGGTGTCAAGATGCCAACCGATCTCACTCTCGATCCACGGCTGCGAAGCCGATTCGTCAACTAGGCTCATTGTGCCCTGACTTTCTAGTCCTTTGGCAACTCCAGAAAGTTGAGGCCATTTAGGAGTACATGCTGCATATTTTTGGCATTCTTCTGATTCCCTAGGGTGCCTATTTCTGCCCCAATGGGGCCTCCAGTTGGATTATCTTCTCTGGATCTGCCATCAAAAACACTGTCTGAGCTCCTCCAGCTTGCCTCTGGTTCCACACTGACTCTGGTGCTGACTTCAACTCCGACTCCAAGATTCACACAGGTTCTCTTTCTGGCGATGTCAGTCATACCAACTCCAATGTTTTACATAGAGGCGAATCTGCTTCAGACAAAACTCTTCCGCTAAGACTTCAACTGAGGCTGTACTGCCTTATCTGATAGAGACTGTTAGTTGTAGATTCCTTACTTTAGGATTCCCCCCCCAGTCGTTAATCTGAATCCGGAGATTTTTTCTTCAGCAGTAGGTTGCATCGGTCAGCTCTGCATCGTTGGTGCCGGGGTGCGCGGGCGCTACATAGACGCCTTCCATGCATGCTGATGTCAGTTCTTTCTTTTTCTCGCCAGCCTAGCACAGATGAGAGAGCTACCCCTATTCACTTCTTGGCTAACTTTTTAAAACTTTTTGTCACCGTCTTTTTCGAGTCGTAGACTCCTGGTGCGTCGGATGTCCCAGCGAAGGACCGGTTTCAAGCCCTGCGACTCCTGCCACTGGATGATGTCCATGATGGATCCGCACCTCATGTCCCTTTGGTGTCTGGAGGACGACCACGACACAAGTAGTGTTCAGAGTGCCGGGCAATGAACCCGAAGCCTTTGTAGGAGTGGTCCTGAAAGCTGCTGGAGGCTGCTGCTGGAGGCCTGGTGCTCTGCGTTGCTCCCGTTCTCGGGGAAGGTCTTGAATGGTCACGGAGCCCACACTCCTTGCTCTCCAAGTCATCAATGAGGACTTTGGTAAGTCAGGGAAGCACAAAAAGAAGGGGAAGAAGCACAGGCATTATTAGACTTCTCCCCTTCGGTCAGCCGACGCAACGCTGGATCCCGAGCGTCTTCGCTCGAAAGCTCCGTCTCCGTAGCACACTTCTGAGATGGGTCTGCACATCCCTCCCTTTCCAGGAGCAGCCCGGGTCCGCCGGTGCGCCTTTGGACCGTGCAGGGTTGAAAGGGCCCTGGTACTTCGACACTGGAGGCTCCGGCAGGTCCCTGTGGATCCAGCCCTGGAGCCGGATCGACGTAATTCAATCTCACTCAACCTTCCCCGATGATGACGCTCCTGGCGTCGATCGTGCCCCAGGTCGGCGCCGAGCCCATCCTCATCCCTGAAGTGGACACTGAGCCGGACCGACATCGATTCCGACATCGAAAGGGACTTTCTTCTCTGTGTTCCTTTTGGGCCAGAAGGTGAGGAAGAGGACTGTGGGGGCGGGGGGGAAGGGCACCGGACCTTTTAACTGACCAGCTTGAGGAACCGGACTGGAGCATGAACCTGGATGATGCCAATGATCTGGACACTTCCACTGACACTGGCCTGCTTTTTCCCCCTACTGTGGCTACGAAGGAGGGAGCTTCCTATGCTGTGGTGGTGAGGAGGGCAGCCAAGGTCCTTGGTCTGGAGCTCCCTATGGTGGCAGTCAGGACTAACCCAATGATCGAGGTACTTCAGCCTGCCGCTTTCTCTTCTGAACCCCTTTTGTCATTCAATGAAACCCTCACAGTTGTCCATCTGGGCATTTGGTCCAGTCCCAGCACAGGGGCTCCTGTGAATAGGATGATTACCTGCTGCCACGGCACCGCTCCAGTCAGCCAAACTTTCCTGACCAAACACTCGTCCTCTGAGAGCTTGGCAGTGCAAACCTATTCATCAAGAGGCACATTCCCTTTTGCTCCCCCATATAGGGAATCCAAGAAAATTGATCGTCTTGGGAAGATGACCTCTTCCTCCAGCTTGGCATTGCGGTCGGTGAATACCGCATTCCTCTTGGGCTGATACTCCCATACTATCTGGGATACAGTCGTGCAGGTCTGCCTCTGTGTCTGGAAGAGGCCCAGGCTGTTTTCTCTCAAGCAGTTGCAGACGGAACAGACGCATCCAAATTCACAGTGTGATATGGACTAGATACCTCCGACTCACTGGGCAGAATGATTGCCACGTCGGTAGCTGTTAAACACTGCTCCTGGTTGAGAACTTCTGGCTTCTCGGGGGATGTCCAGTCTTCTTTGATGGACATGCCCTTTGATGGTGCTCGCCTTTTTCGCCACAAGGCAGACTCAGCGCTTGAGCACTTCAAGCATTCTCGAGCTATGGCCAGATCATTGAGCCTCGAGGCTACCTCACGGCCACCTTAGTCTGCCATTCGTGGCTAAGGAAGGGGCACCTAGCCATTTCCTGTCCAGCCCAGCCACAGAGTCACGCAAACTTTCCAGCCTCTGTGTGGCTGCGGACGTGGCACCCAGCATCCTCGCTGGTCTGGGAGCCAGCGGGCAGACCCGTCCGCCCTAGCCCCCCGCTGCAGCCTCAAAACCTTCCTAGTCCTTCGTTTTAGGCCCACCACCAGCCAGTTGGAGGCAGAATCCGCCATCACCTCCTCCACTGGCAATTCATCACGTCAAACAGTTCTGAAAATAGTCTGAAGGGGCTACTCCCTCCCCTTCGAGGATACCCCTCCCTCCATGCCACCTTCTTAAGATTGCATGACGGAGGATCATTTGGCACTTCTCCGCCAGGAAGTATCTGGTCTCTTGACCAAGGGAGTTATAGAGAGGGCCCCTGTGCCAGAAGTAGGTCGTGGTTGTTATTCCCGCTACTTTCTGATAACCAAAAAGGACAAATGCCTGCGTCCTATCTTAGACCTCTGGGCCCTCAACAACTTCCTCCAGAAGGAGAAGTTCAAAATGCTCACCCTAACCCAAGTTCTGTCTGCACTCGACCCTGGAGACTGGCTGATGGCGTTGGACTTACAGGAAGCTTATTTTTATAGCCCCGTCCTGCCGACCCACAGTTCACGGAGGGCCACAAGCACTTTCAGTTCACCGTGCTCCACTTTTGTCTTGCCAGTGCCCCTCGGGTGTTCACAAAGATGATGGCGGTGGACCCAGCTCATCTGCGCAGAACAGCAGTTCCAGTCTTCCCCTATCTCAACGACTAGGTGTTGAAGGCTGGCTCACCCCAGGCTGTTGTCTCCCACCTCCAGGTTACACTGGACCTTCAATCGCTGGGTTCACTATCAATGTGCCAAAGTCACATCTGACTCCCTCTCAGACGGGCGGTTCTGGGCACAGTGCAGTTTCGGGTCTTTCCGCCTGAGCAGTGAGTGTGGGATATTTGGGCTATTATATCGATGTTTCAGCCTCTATTCCGGATTTCGGTGAGAATGACTCTGAGGCTGCTGTGCCTCATGGCCTCCTGCATCCTGCTGGTGGATCATTCCAGATTCCATATGCAGGCTCTACAGTGGGACCTGAAGTTCCAGTGGGCGCAGCTTCAGGGGAATTTGCACACCAACTGCAGTGGTGGCTAACAAACCAAGATTGGGTCGGGGCAGATCCCTCTCCCTTCCCCAACCAGATCTAACAGTGCTGATGGATGCGTCACTTCTGGGATGGGGCGGCACCTGGGAGAGGCGGAGATCAGAGGTGTCTTGTCTCCGGCTGAGTCTGGCCTCCAAATTAACCTTTTAGAACTCCGGGTGATGAGACTGGCACTTATAGCATTCCTTCCCTCTCTCAGGGGGAAAGTGGTGCAGGTGTTCACCGACAACACCACCGCCATGTGGTACTGCAGCAAACAGGGTGGGGTGTGGTTGTGAACCCTTTTTCAAGAGGCTCTCCGCCTCTGGAGGTGGCTGGAGCATCAGGACCTAGCCCTGCTGGTTCAACACCTGGCGGGCTCCCTAAACGCCAGGGCGGACAAATTCGGCCATCAGTGACTCGTCTATCACTACTGGCGTCTCAATCCAGAAGTGGCGCATGGTCTCATTCAATGGTGGGGAGAGCCTTGGTTAGATCTGTTCACCTCCGATGAGAATGCACAAGGCCAGCAGTTTTGTGCGTTGAAGTTTCCAAGGCAATCACAAGGAGATGATGGACGGAGCGCTGAAACTTTTCAGACACTCACCCCCGAGTCACAGATCTGGGTTGAATCCGTCATCGTTCTTTAGCTCACCTCCCCACCCCAGTTTACACCCAGCTATATGCAAATCAGTCTTGACCCTGTGCCTCATGGGAACAGTTCAGCCAGAACTGCCAAGCCGATGGATTTAGGCCCAGATCGCTGTACTGGGGTGAATGTTTGACATTGTTCAACATTCTGTCCCTCAATTTTTCTTTTCGCATTTGTCACCCACAGTGGGACGGGTATGCACAGAAGTGGGTCCCGTGCTCTCCATGCCACTGGAGTCAATCTAACCTAGCTGATGAGGAGTGAAACTCCGAAGCTGGTTCATGGATGCTTGTTTCCGGCCCAGGGAGGACCTGGGCTGGCAGTTCGGGTTGGACTGTGTTTTTCTCATGGGGACCATGGTCAAGACTGATTTGTATATGACTGGGTTTAAACTGGAATGGCATAGGGAGTAAAAAAAATTTGGATTTAGGCCCAGATCTCTGTACTGGGGTAAATGTTTGAAATTGTTCAACATTCTGTCCATCAGTTGCTCTTTTTGAGTTTCCTAGGCGGCGCTCGCTCAGCAACGCTTTTCATCGTGAGTGAACCTCTGGCCTCCTGTACGCCTCTCCGCCTGTACTGCTTCCGACAACAGTGCTCAAGAAGATCAAGCACGACCAGGCTCACGTCATTCTTGTAGCTCCAGATTGGGCAGGAAGAGTCTGGTACCCAACCTTCTGAGCATGGCCATTCATCCACCGATCGCACTGCCCCTTCGTGAGGATCTTCTGTCGCAACTGCAAGGGGGGATTCTTCACCCGAACCTAACCAGTCTCCAGCTCCTTGCAGGGAGATCGAGCAGGGGCAGTTGACAGCTTTCAACCCTTCCGCCTGAAGTCTGTGATGTTATCTTGGCAGCCTGGCATCCCTCCAATTTGTATATGCCTGTAGAGGGAAACATTTGTGGCATGGTACACAGCAACGGCTGTTAATCCTCTTTCTGCTCCTCTTTCAGAGGTTCTCTTGTATATACTTTCTTTGGCCCAGCAGGGTTCTGCCTTGGGCACTCCTAAAGGATATCTTGCAGCCATCTCTGCTTTTCTTCGACTACCAATTCAGCCTTCTTTATTCAAAGATCCTATTCTTTTTCCTCCATCTCCTTTTGTAATGCCCCAAAGGGACTTAAATCTGTGTCTCAACTTTTTTTTGTGTGCTCTATTCGAGCCTGTTCATACTTGTCCCCTCAGGTTGCTGACTCTCAAAACTGCCTTTCTTGTTTCCATCACCTCTGCTCGCAAGGGGAGCGAGCTGCAGGCGTTATGTTCTAAGCTCCCTTTTCTATTGGTGCTTAGAACCCAGCCTTCATTCCTTCCTAAGGTCATCACTCCTTTTCATGTGGGACATTATATCACTCTGCCCACCTTTTTTCCTCTTCCGCGTCACACCAAGGAAGAAGAGAGACTCCACTGTCTGGACCCAAAAAATGCATTGTCTTTTTATTTTGATCGCACAAAAGACTTCTGGGTGGATGATCAACTCTTCATTGGCTCTGTGGGTCCCAAGAAAGGTCTGGCTGTTGAAAAACGGACCATCTCCGGATGGGTTGTCCTTTGCATCAAAATATGCTATGCTTTGGCGAAAAAGGTCCCTCCTTTGTGTTTGTGTGCTTCTTCCACCAGAGTAACGGCAGCAACCACAGCATTAGCACGTGGAGCTCCATCCCTTGACATCTGTCAGGCAGCAGTGTGCGCATCCCTGCACATGTTTACCAGACACTCCTGCCTAGATAAACCAGTCCGCAGGGATGGGTACTTTGCCCTTTCGGTCCTCCAGGACTTTCTGGTTTGATCTTGGTTCACAAGCCCTCCTGCTGCGATATGATTTCTATTGATAGGGACTCCCCCAAAAGGGCCCTAGTTTTGATGCACCAGTGATCAGTGTCTTTCATGGCTCTGAGCTTCTGGTGTGGAAAGTCATGTTAAGAACAGACGTTCGCGCACATGGGCGGCATCTTTGCAAGTCCTGCGACGACATCTCGGTGCCCACGACAGACGCGGAGTCGACCAACGCCACCTAACGACGAGTAGAGGTATCGCTGAAGAAAAAAATCTCCGTATCCAGACCGACCCCTGGGGGAAATTATAAGGTAAGGAATCGACAACTAACATATGTCTCTACCAGATACATCATTACCGAAGGTTAGTAACTTGTTCTTTTGGTCAGATTTCGATAAGCCCGACAATGATGACAAGATGGAGATGATTTAACCTACACTGTGATGATGATCATATTTATATTGACTTGCAAGAGGCCAGGGGGGCTTGGTACCTCTTGGGGCACATGGCTGTTGTTGCCCATTGGACCCCCTACTGAAGAGAGTGTATATTTTGCTGTGGTATTTAAATGTGTAGCTGAGGTCCTGGACCTACACTCTGCAGAAATCAAAAACAATTGACCATTTTCATCTGATCCTTTACTCCCATTTAATGAACCCCGACTGACACCAATTATGGGTACCTGGGCAAAATCCATAGCCTGAAAGCAAGCAACACAGACTTCCTTAGCTAGCACCAAACTCCTGAGAGGTTGGTGGTCCAAACTTCCGCCTGAAAGGTTAATCCTAATTATTTCCTAGAACTCCACTAGAGAGGGAGTCGAAAAGGATTGAGGCATTCCCAAAACAGGTGTTCTTCCCCAGCTTGGCATTACTTTCTGTCAAAGCGGTCTGCTTGTTAGGCCGTTATATGCATACCTGTTGGCATGTGGTCAAGGAGGGCTTTCTGGTGGCTCCTGGTCTTTTTTGCTCAAACCATTCAAACCGGCTGAGATTGTTCCACCCCTTCCCTTATGATATATGGTCGGTTGGTTCATGTGTGCTTCTGCATCCCTCCACCCTGCCTTTTCTCCGGTGTAGGGGCCTGCTTTTACTCTTCTATGTTTTACTTGCATGGGGTTCTGCTTCTTTTGCAGTCCTCCGAGTTGTTTTTTTGCCTGTACCTCGGCCTTTTCGTTCCTTTCAGGGGATGCGGCCCTCCTTGATGGTGTCGTCTGGGGGTGGATTGCTGTTCCTCCTTTGCTCCTAGGGCTTGTTGCCCTACACTGTTGTGGATGGTGATTGCAGTCTCTCTCTCTCTCTTCTGCTGTGCCCTTTTTCACATGCTTCTGCCTCCTGGAAGGTTGTCGCCTTAGCTTGCAACAGTGTTCCTCAGAGCGGTGCTCTGCTCTTTCGCTGCTATGGCTTTCCTCGCTATGGTCTTTTGTGCCTTGGTGCTTGGCACTTTTCCAACTTGGGCTCTCCTCCCCTTTTGGGCTGTTCCTCCTCTTTCGTTTCTCTCTTTTTTGTTTCACTGGTTTTTCGCACACTGTTCCCATATTCTCCACAGTTTTTGTTTATGATGGCTCCGCGTTGTGGCGCGGAAAAGTTCTCCGAAGAAAACTGAATGTCATTGAGCCGGGTGGGGCTTATGTGACCTCACTGACGTCACGTGGTACCGCCCCCTGGCGCGCAGAGATGCTGTGGCAAAGAAAGTTTTCCGCGTCCAGTATCACGCCTGGGTGCTTGGTTACAAGTGTCGGTGTGCTCCTGCATGAGCAGGACCCCTCTTCAAACCCCAGAGTCGATTCACCAGGCTTTGTAAGTGCTGTCATCCATTTAATACATATAGTGAACATCAAGTCAAATACAAGATGTCTAACTATATATTGGCTGCACCGAACCTGTCATGGTTGGTATCAAACACGTTGGAATCCTACCCCAACACTGAATCCAGTGTTGGATATAGGACCCCATGTACTGGGGGCTCCCATAGGGTACCCGCCCTGTATTCCTGGTACCTGTCTTTTTAGGGTCTAACAGGAGGCTAGTGCTGGTGCTGACCACTGACACGATTCTGACCTCCTGCTGCTGTGCTGAGCTGAGCTTGAGCAGGGGAAGGTAGAACAATAGGTTTCCTGTCGCATGGAGGTGTGACCACCTCCCAGACAGGACTTAATGTATTGAGCTGGGGTGGAGGTGCTTGTGAGCACCACCAGACTGATTGGAAGGGCACATTTTGTGCCTTCCTTGCATACTCCAGTTTGAGCCAGTTCAGGGAGCTGTTGGCTCCAGCTCTGAGCGAAACTGGACAAAGGACATGGGAGTATCCTCCCCTCCTTTGGGAGGGATCCATGAATCGTCCCAACCCTTTCCCTAGGGTACTTAAGGGCTTACCCTGTGGGTGGCTCTTCAGATTGATCGTGGGACAAGTTTCAAATCGGAAACCACTTCAACTTAAAATTTCTGGGCACCTTGGGCTTCGTTGGAACCAAGACTGCATCAAGGAAGTCTCCTGCTGCTCCTGGTCTCGTCGTCTTGCTAATCTTCTGCGTTGCCTGTGCTTCATCAACATTCTTCTCCAGGCCTGTGGGCATCAAAGAGTAATCTCCCTTGGAGTGAAGGAGTCACACTTCTCTGCATCTGCAGGCACCGCACCCAATCTGTCAGGTCTGCTGCTCTTGACATCCTACGGACTCTGAAAGGCTCAGCAACACAGGTGGTAGTTCTGCAACTCCCTTGAGGCCTGCACTGTCTTCTCAGCAAGTTTGAGACTAGTATCCCTCGTCGGAACCACTGGAACAGAACCACTGTGCACCACGTCTACTTGCCGAAGCTAAGGCTTGTTGACTGTCCGCCAGCGATCTTCAGGCTACAAGACGTTCCAGCATCTCTTCCTGCCAAGATCTTTGTCCTCACTGCATCCTCTGCACCGTGGGCCTGCATCTTTGGTGAGCTGCTCGAGGTCCTCTTGTGATTCATGTACCTCTGGCCTGTGGGTCCTCTTAAGGGTCTTCTTTGGCTTCAGTGGACTTTCCTGCTTGCTAGGGTTATGCTCTAACTCTCCTACACTTGGTGAATCCCTTGGACTTTGCTTGTCCCAACTCTGCACCTTTTTCATTTACCACGCCTGTTACTGATGCCACTGCTTGTTGGTGCTCCCGCTGGACACCAACTCTCTACTTCCGATGTGGGACAGCTCCTGAACGGCTCCAAAGCGTCGCCTGGTCCTCACAGCTACAGCAGCAAGGACACCGTCATCACTCGTGCTTCTTCTATCATTGGTCTTCCGTCCCTCCGGGTCACTCCAGCGTGACTTAGACTTTGTCCCCTCTGCTTGCATGTACTCCTGTTCAAGACTCCATCCTTGAATTCCACCTGATTCTTTCACCTTCGCCAGTGGCATGTTTTCTTAGTCCTCTATTGTGGTCTACAGCTCTTTCTGATGTCACTTCGAACTTATGCATCCGGCTTCTCTGGTGTAGGCATCCTGGTTCCTGTGGTATATACGGGTGGGGTGACCCTCCAACTTTCCATCTTCCACGGGGTTTCATCAGGGTCCATTGGCTGTGAAGCTGTTCCTGCTTCCTTGCGACTGATGCTTGTACCTCAACTCCAACTACCAAATACTTACCTCAAAAACGATAACACTATATACCTCCATAGGATAACATTGACTGTTTTTCTGTGAAAAGTTTCAGTGTGGAGTTTGAAAACCTAAAGAAATTCTTTAAAATTGTACTGTTTAACAAAAACGATTTTACTTACCTGTTTACAGGAAATGTCCCCGAGTAGTATCCAGATATACTACTCTGAGTAAAAAGTAATCCGAAAGTAACTTACCTGTAATCTTGCTGAGAATCCCATTCAAAGTATATGTACAGTATTCTGAAAAGCATTGCATTATCAGTAACACTACTGTAATCAAATCAAAGGTCACTTACAATTGCAATCCAAACTGTGTTACAATCTGTATATTTACTGCAAAGTACGTATCACTTACCTGTGCCAGGCTTGCTTGGTTCTAGGAAATAAAATACAAATATTTTTTATACAAAAACAATTGGTCTGAAGTTCTGTCTTTGAGTGTGTGAATTCATTTGCTGTCTCAGTGTGTAAAACAAATGCTTAACACTGTCCTCTGATACTGCCTTACTGCTCGACCACACTACCACAAGGAGAGAGTGATGTGCTATCTAACTTTACCTCTGCCTACCTTTGGGGTTCCACTGTACTCTGTGCACACTATACCTCAATTTGGTATTGTATATAAAGGTCCAGCTTCCTACACAAAGTGCTTCACTTAAATAAGTGTCCATCATGTACTAAGGCAGCCTCTTATAATCCTTAATTAATATGCCCTTTGAGTCCCGCCTTTTTGGCAAAAAAGCTGATCCTTCCCTTTAGCACTTTAGGGAAAGCAGAGCCACAGTGCCTTCCTTTGGTCTCTCAATGCCTGCCAGACAATTTCCTCAGCAGTTTCATCACTTTTTTGGTTTCTCCAGGAGGCTGGCTTACCAGCACCACCAAACCCACCATCACAACAGTCACTCCAGCCATGTTGTGGCAGTGGATTTGGCAGATATTGGACAGATCACTAGGGACAAAGCTCAACTTAGTCTTCTGCTCCTGCCGTGTCAGCCTCCTGGCCAGATTAGCTCGCCACTGGTGGCACAAAGCCACCTCTGAGAGACAAGATCAAACATTTTGTTCCAAGGTGGTAAACCATCTCACTCAGCAGATAGGTCCTTCAGATCGTTTAACGGAGGCACACGCTACCATTCCTTTCTGATCCACTGCAACATCCTCCCACATCAGAGCGGCTTTCAAAGGAGCACCTTCCATCTTTCTGCAAGAGGTGCAGGCTGTGGAGAGGTTGCCAACCACAGGGGTCCCTACTCCCACTGCTTCCTTTTTCCGAGGGGGAACGGAGACCATAGTCCTATTTTAGTTCGTCAAACTCTGAATGCCTTCCCCTAGAAGGACAAATTCAGAATGCTAAATTTGGCTCAGGTTGTCTGCTCTCGATCTAGGTGACTGTATGGTTACCATGGATTTACAGGATGCGTATTTTAATACGACTGTCCTGCAGGCCCACAGATGCTATTTGTGATATAAGGTCGACCTGTAACTGCACTCAAAGGTGTTGGGTGAGCTGTGTCTGGCTCCACCGTCACATGTGCCATGAAAGGAGAAGTAGGGACCCAGTAGGGTACATATTGCACCTGTGCACAAAAGTCATACAGCTCAAAGTCTGGGTCTGTCAGCTCCCTGTTCATGGGGTAATATTAAGGTCTCCCTTAGGAGCCTAGTTTGGCCACCAGCCTATGCCAATCTTATCAAGTGTGACCCAAGAGTTTTGAAGGATTGTTTATTTAGAGGTACAGGGATGTTTTACAACAGGTATAGTAAGTTAGGCAGTATAACCTTTTTTTAATATGTTGATTTGGCCCATCATGGAAAGTGGGAGAGAGATCCATCTCTTGATCTTTTCTTTAATGTTAGACATTACAGTGCCATTATTCTGGGTTATGTCTGTTGCACATACCAAGATATTTGATGACCTTCAGCGCCTTGAGACCCTCACAGGAGATTTGCCACGCTAAATAGATGTCTGATTGATTGATTGATTGATGGTTGACTGATTCCACTGCAGGGAGAACTTGATTTTATAAATGCACATTCCTGGAGGTAAAGAGAAAACTGTTGGTTTGTTCGAGTTGACCTATGATGCGATCTTGTAAATCTTTCCTTACTCTGAGTTGCTTGGCCACAGCAATCCTCTGTATTTATGTTCAGAGGACTCCAACGGTACCCTCTGTGATACGGCCGAGATTTCATTAAGTTGAATGAAAATGACTACTTATTAACTCCGTGTTTGAACGCTGTGTCGAGGAGTGCAAGGGGTGATAAGTGCCATGAGAAGGCCTAAGAGTGGGATATAGAGATTTCAGTCACTACTTCTGGTGGTGAGTTATCAGAATAGGTGCAAGGCTAATGTTCTATAGATGTTACCCAACTACAACTATCATGTGTACTTATCAAATAATCTAATTTGGCCCAGGAACCATGTGCTGGAGATGCGCGTGCCCTCCCGAGTGGAGGGGTGCCTATTTCTCCATATGTCTTATAGGCCATAAGAATCTATGATGTTCTGTAGTGTCTGTACTGCAGAGTTGTGTTCAGCTTGCATGGTGGGAGCAGTCCATGTTTCTAACTAAATCCAAGTCAAAGTCACCGCAAGAGAACAGCATGGGGTTCCAGGGTTGTGCATTTATGCAAATGCTGTTATATAAAGTCAGTATCATCTGCTATGGGTCTATGCATATTTATGCTCATGTTTGCCATGTATGAATGCTTGAAGTAGTTTAGATGTACCGTGTTGGTTATGTAGAAGGGTGAAGGTTATTCCCCGTGTAACCAGTATTGCAGTTCCATGGGCATACCAATAATATATGGATAATGTTTTATTGCCACTTTGTGTAACTGGAATCTTAGTGACTGTGCTCATATTCATGTGTGTTTCCTGGAGCATGGCAACATCAATTCCGTGGCTATCAAGGTATGTTAATATGTCTGTGAGGATAATTTAACAATTTCTTATTCCAAGTCAGTAGTTGAAGGTTTGTCTTGCATCTGCTCATCTTATCACTGGTGTGTTACGTCATAACAGCCATTGTCTCGCCCTGTGTGTCATACAAAGGCATTGTAGCAATCTTAGAGTCTAATGGTCTCGGTAGTGGCAGTTGTTTGTCTGATATCACTTCAGGTCTGAGAACATTCACATTCTCTTTCCCTTCCCTTCCTTCTCCCACTCTAGCCCCCAAACATGCATTTGAAATTTACCCCAGGTACCCACAAACCTTGTGCCCATAAGTGGTATTAAAACATGGAACACCCAAAACCAGTTGTAAGGTATACAGAGATTACTCGGGGGGGGGGGGGGTGGGAAGCACCAGAAGCTGGGCAACCAACACCATGAACATTAGACGGATGTCCACTGGGAAAGCATTCCTGAGCTCAGGCCCGGCGGAAATTATAAATAAGACATGATGCATAATTAATGCCTCAGGTTGGGAAAACGGGTGATACACCCCCCTTCTTTCCCCCCCCCCCCCCCCCCCCCCCCCCCCCTCCCAAAGGTCCAAAGGGTGATATGGATTCATTTGCATGTACATCTGGTCCAAGCATTATGCAGCCATTCTGTCATTCGGTGTTACTAAGGGACTCTTCTTGTGGGCGTGAACCTCGCAATGACCTTAGGCCTTTTGGAGAGAGGAGCCGCTTTATGAAGGGATTGCCACTTCGTAGTTTAAAAAATGTGTTTCCTACTTTGGTGTATAATTTTTTATCTCTGCAGTTGTAACATAGCATGTGGAGTGCTAGGATTCTTGGTGGGCCTCTTGAACTGTGATGGTGAATTCTGGGTTTTTAGATCTAGTATTCCCTTTGACAGGGTTTGACTCTCTCTGCCTGCCTTAGGACAATATTGCTGTCCGGAGAGCCCAAGAGTGCAGTGCATGAGCTCACCTGTGCGAACATTGAGGAGAAATTGTCTGTGCCAAACATGGATTTGAGTAGACACTCTGCTTAATCTGCCATGTTTTGTGTATTGGTAGATTCTGGGAGCCTGTGAATTTTCAGTTTATTGCACCTTTATATGGCCTCCAAGTCCTTGTTCTTGACTTTGATGATATTGAAGATTTTAGGCATGTCAGGTAGTTTTTCTTGGTGTCCAGTGGAGTCATCCTCTATGGTAGAGAAATGTGATCCGGCAGTGGAGATCTACTGTTCTTGTGTGTTGATCATGTTTGACATTTAATGTTCTCTTGTGGTCAAAGTGTCAATCTTCTGGTCAATAGAAGTAAAGGTCTTTTGTATTGCAGGAGTAATGTTTTCACGTCTAGGTCGTCATTAAAGCTTAAAGGTCTATGTGGCGTGTGTGATGTTTCCATCACTGATATCTTCACTATGCGCCTCGTGTCGAATGTCAGTTTTGCCTGCTTGGAGGGGCTCCCATTCCCATAGTAGTGTTTTCTTTAATGTTATACAGCACTTGCAGCAATCTGGCAACAATAAAGATGGCGATTTTAGGCCAACGTTCCACGCTCGCACCCTGCTCTGTATATTTCCCTTTCTCAGGAGATCACAAAGACTGCACGTCCGTGGTGGTAGAATATGTGTGTGTGTGCGTGTCTCTCTCTCTCTTTCTTTCCTACTTACTGACAAAGTGTTCACTACCGGTTCAGCAATATTAAATTGATTACACTGTATAACCTGTCTATTTTTTTTCTTTTTCTTATTCAAGATTGACAACCAAGTCTGCAGTGGACGTGCTTTAAGAAGAATACAGCGTAAACGCCCACATGCCTACCAGACACGTTCCACAATGGAACATAATCCTCAGGCCACAGGTCCAACTATGCAAGAAGAGTCTGAATTCCATTCGGAGGTTAGTTATTGATACAATGGGTCTAGTTGACTGAATTTTCATTGCCATGATCGATTAAAGGTGATGGAGATGCCCTGTTTGCGTGCAAATGTAAATCAAGCAATGTGTTTTGTTTCCTTTTTTATAATCATAGTAATTTAGCTTTTATATTGTTGCACATGTAGGATTGTGTTTTCTTAAGTTACCTAACAATGCACATCTAAACACAAATAAATTCATATGACTTGTATTCGGTTATCCTTTGTCGCCTTCAGTTGCTTGATAAAACTTACTTCAAATAAGATTGAACTCTGAGGTGGTTTAACACCTGGCAGGTTCTCTGAATGCCAGGGCGGACAAACTCAGCCGCCGGAGCCTGGTGGATCACGAATGGCGTCTTCACTCAGAGGTGGTAGAATGTCTCTTTCAGCTGTGGTGGGAGCCTTGGCTAGATCTGTTCACCACCAAAGAGAACGCCAAACAGGTACCCAGGGCCTATGTTCTTTCCCTAAACTGCATTAAATGCAAAAACAAATTGCACTCTTTGGCTACAGGTCAGTCCCTTGTAAATGGTAACACAGGTACCAAGGGCATTGTGGCCAAGGAAAATCTCTAAGGAAGGCAGCACTTATTGAGCCACCCTTAGATGCCCTGTCCCTTTACACACACACGCGCACACACACACACACACACACACACACACATACAGCCATTGCAGGCTGCGTGTTCTGGTCCAAAACATATTGGCAAATATCCCTGTGTGTCATGCCTACAACCCACTGCCCTGGGATAGGTCAGCCAACCCTCTAGCTGGGTGCACTATAGCAGTGGTGAGGGTACAGGTGCATGAGCCCTGTACCCTTACAGTGTCTAAGCCAATTCTTAGACATTGTAAGTGCAGTAATGACATTAGGAGTAAATGGTGCCAGGCGATTGACATTAAGAACTCCCCCGCATCATAATAGTTTTACTGAAAACTGGGAAGTTTGGTATTAAACTTCTCAGCACATTAAACCCACACTGATGCCACTGTGGGATTTAATGAAAAATGCATTCACAGGGCATCTTAGAGATCACCCTGAAAAACGATCTAACACTAGTGTCCTGTCTGAGTGGCTGCTCGCCAGCTGCCACCATCAGACATGTTTCTGGACCCCTGGGTCGAGAGCCTGCTGCACTCAAGGGGTCAGAAACAATACATATCCTGAGGCGAGGTACCAAGCGGTCAGCCCCAGGATGGGCAGGGTCCACGAAGGGGAGCTTCAAAGGCTTGCAGCCTTTGTGAGCTACCCCAGCCCTTTGCTGCTTCCAGCAACTGTCTCCCACCGCTTCTGACCCCCTCTTTGGGTGGGAGAAGCGGTGGGAAAGCCAAGTGAGGAAGGTAGGTGTGCCCACCTTTGCCAACCCCACCCCTCATGTGGGGGAGGCAAGGTGAAGCACAACTCTCAGTCCCCGCCATCTTGCAGACCGAGCCAACCGGACTGAGGCATATGCCCCCCTCCCATTGGAGGGTGGCATAATAGGGGGTGTACCCACCCCAAGGAAGGGACCCATCGGTCCCAATCTTTACTTATCTCTAACACCGCTACATCTAGTATTTAGGGGCACCCCTGAACCTTGCCTCCTCAGACAAGAATCAACAAGAAGAAGAGAAGAAGAAGGACCGAAGAACCCGTGCTGAACTAAGAAGAGGAGGACGTCTATTGGCCCCAGCCCTACTGGCCTGTCCCCACCTCAAACCTGCTCCAGCGAAATCCCGGTGTGTCCAGCAGTCTCAAGAACCCAGAGGGCCTGCCCTGCTTTCCAAACCAAAGACTTTGTATCTCGTGAGCACCTGATTTGCTCATCAACAGACTCTGGCCCCAGTCAAAACCGTGAGTCTGCACCCGATGCCCATGACCCGAGTTTGAGTAGTCCCTGTGAGAAAGTGGCTCTGTATATACTGTTCCCTAATAGGTACAGGGTGTACAGAGTCCACAGTCCCCCAGGGGCTGATAGAGGTTAAAGTTAGGTATGACCTTACTCTCTAAAGTGGTAGCTTGGTCGAGCAGTAAGGCAGTACCAGAGGACAGTGTAAAGCATTTGTTGTACACACTCAGTCAGCAAATGGTCTCACACACTCAATAACTGAACTCTAGGCCAATGGTTTATATATATAAAATATATGCTTGTTTTATTTTTAGAACCACAAAGGGAATAAAAATATACTTTCTCAGAATGAGAGGTTGAATATAAATACTTTTGCAATAAGCAATGGATTTTTGTAAATAGTCACAGTTGGTTACAATAAACAATCCTATTTCCTAAACATGACAATGCATTGAGCTCAATGGTAAATTCAGGTTATTTGTAATAAATTACTTTTCAGATTACTTTTGGAATTCCAGGTCTGGTTCCTAGATCCAGCCCTGGGACAATATTCAGAATCAAGTGGTGAAAGTCGACTTAATTACTGTACTGATTTTTAAATAATATTTAGCTATTTCACAAGTTGACACTTAGAAAATATTTCAAAGAAAACATTCAATGGATCTCTATGGCAAGAAATTCAAGTTGCAGGTAGAGTACTTTATCGTTACTTTTGTAATCCAGGTCTGGGTACCTAGACTCAGCACTGGGGTCTTTATCAGAAACAGGTAAGTAATTACGTTTGCAGAAATTTTACGGTTTTAAAAGAATATTTCAAGATTGTAGAAATCAACACTTAGAAGAAATTTCACAGAAAAGCAGTCCATGGTTTCCTATGGAAGAAAAATGAGTTAAAGGTAAGTATAGTTGTGGGTACTTGTCAGAGTCAGTGCTGGGCACCAAGATCCAGCACTGGGAGCTCACCTAAGAGCAGGTGAGTAAATTCGTTTTTGGTACTCGGCTGATTTTTGGTGAATATTTTGAGTTTTGAAAAGTTCACACTTAGAAGAATTTCCAAGAAAAAGCCAGCCAATGTTACCCTATGAGGAAAATGAAGTTCGCGGTTTAAGGGTAAGTTCTCGACTGGCAGAGTTGAGGTTCTGGGCATAGACTGAGGGGTCTCCCAGTGTCAGGTAGGTACAGTCAGTTCACCCTCAGCGGTTTCAGGACGGCCGGGTGCAGAGAGAGTTAGGCCCAATGTTAGCCTATGAGGAATAGGGGGGCCTGGTTTGGTGGCTGCTGACTAGCAGGCCACGCGGCTGTGGGAGCTGGGCTCCTGGTCACTCACTCAGGGCAAGTGGGGAAGTAGGCTAGTGTAGAGATTGCACTGCCAGGGCCACTCGGGCGGCTGGATGCAGGGTGCTTTTGATCCCTCGGTCGCTCAATGGAAATCAATGGGAATGTTCCGGTTAGGAAAAAGGCTGCAAGCTCAGGGACGAGGATGCTTCAGGTGCCACCACCACTTCGAGAGGTAAGTTGGGTAGTTGTAGGTTAGGTGGGTACCCCGGGATTGGGCTTAGGGGGCCGCAGGGCGCCGCGTGCAGGGGTGCCTTTTGGTGTCGGGAATCTTACCCTCTGATGATCGCGGTTGGGGGGGGCACCTTGTTTCGAGGCTGCAGGCTTCTTCTGGAATGTTGAGGGGGGTCCTTGGGTGCCGGACTCGGGGTCACAGTCGCCGTGGGGTCGTCCTCAGGGTCTTTGTCCACTCCGGCACTGGCCAGGCTTGGCTGGTGCAGAGTGTGCTGGGTTCGCGGTTCCGGGCTGCTGCCAGGGGTTAGAAATAGGTTTCTGAGTAGAGCCTCTACTCATGGGAGTCCCAGGGGCTTAGAGCCAAAAGGTAGCCAGGTCCTCCGGGGTTTGGTGAGGTTGCTGGCCACGGGAGATGCCGCGCTGGTGCAGGTCCGGGAGTCGACAGGCCGGTAGGGCTGGGGCCAAAGCAGTTGGTGTCTTCTTCCCTTTTTAGCAGCTGCAGGGCAGGTCTTTGTTCTTCTTGCTCTTCTTGTAGTTTTTCGAATCTGGAATCTGGGGAAGGAAGGTTCAGGGTGCCCCTAAATACTAGATTTAGGGGCGTTACAGGTAGGTGAAGGTCAGAGACCAATGGGTCCTTGTCCTGGGGTGGGTACACCCCCTATCCTGCCCCACTCCTGTGGGAGGGGGGCAGTAGCCTAATCCTGATAGGGTAGGGCCTCCCATCTTCAAGATGGCGAGAGCCCGGAGATGTGCTTCACCTCGCCTCCCCCACCTGAGGGGTGGGGTGGGCAGGCTGGCACATCCCCTGTCCTTGTATGGGGTTTCCGGCCAAGCTTTCCGCCAGAGTGGGGGGTTGCAGTGGCCTGGGGAAACTCCTAGAGGCGGCAGGCCTTTGAAGCTTCCCTTTGCTCATCCTGGGGGAGGAGATTTATCACCTCACCCAGGATGTGCATTGTTGCAGGCCCGGGAGAGCAGGGGCTCTCCCACCCAGGGGTCCAGCAATGTGTCTGCTGTGTGGCAGCCTGGGCAGCCTCAGAGCAGACGTGGATTGTAGGTTAGTTGTAAGGGGGCATCTCTAAGATGCCCTCTGGGGTGCTTGGTACATTAAATCTCACACTGGCATCAGTGTGGGTTTAATGTGCTGAGAAGTTTGATACCAAACTTCCCAGTCTTTGGTGTTGCCATTATGGTGCTGTGGAGCTCGTGTTTGACGAGCTCTCAGCACCATGTACTCTTAAATGGCAGCACTGCACTTACAGTGCCCGGGAATGGACCTGGGTACTGTAGGGGCACAGGGCTCCTGCTCCTGTGCCCACACCATGGGCATAAGGCACCCAGCCAGAGGGGTGACTGACATATGCCTTGGCAGTGTGGGTGTTGGGCATGGCACACAGGGATGTGTGCCATGTCGACTCTTCATTTTGTCCTGCACCCAGACACTCAGTCTGCAAAGGCAGTGTGTGTGTGTGTAAGGGTACAGGGCCCCTAAGGGTGGCACAATGAGTGCTGCAGCCCTTAGGGGCCTTCCCTGGTCACAAGGCCCTGGGTACCTAGGGTACCATTTATTAGGGGCTGACATGTGGCCAGGGTTTGCCAATTTGGAGTTTGTGTGTTTAAGGAAGGAACATAGGCCCTGGGCACCTGATTGGCAGGAGTCCAGGGTACACTCAGTCAAAGTACATTCAGCAATTTAGCAAAAAGTGGGGGCATACCATGCAAGAAAGAGGGCACTTTCTCACAGTCCCACACCAGGAGGACGTCTCCCCGGCGATCCTGACCTGAGATCTAGTGATCTCTGACCTGCCTGGAATCTCCAAGCTAAGCCTGCAGCCTCTTTCTGGATGATTCTCAATCCCAACCCCCCCCTCCCGACCACGACCGGAGCCTGTAAGAAAAACCCGATGCCTAAAGACACCCCTGCACCCGAAGTCCCATGGCCTTGGGTGGACCAACCGACGGTGTCCCAGCATCCCCAGGCATCCCAACTTACCTCTCCAACCAGTGTTCACCTCCAGAAGATCTTCATCCCCGAGCCTGCTGTCTTTGTTGCAACCGGAGAATCTCCATTGAAACCAATAGGGCACCAGCACCAAAACAGCACCCTGCACCCAGCCGCCCCTGTGCCGCTGTGGGTGATCTTTGTGTGCGAACTAAGATCCCCTTTGTCCGGAGCCTTTCACCAGGAGCTTTACTCCCACAACCTTGTGGCCTGCTAGTGAGCAGCCACCAACCGTAGGCCCCCTATCCCCCATTGGATAACCTTGGGCCTCAGCACGCTGCACCCGGCTGCCCAAGTGCCGCTGAGTTTCAAGAGTGCATCCTTGACCCTGGGGGAATCCTGGTTCTAACCCCAGAATACCAACTCCTGCAAACTTGTACTTACCTGCAAACCGTTAACTTAATTTTTCACCATAGGAATACATTGACTGTTTTAAGTGTGGAGTTGGTTTGTATGGAACATTGAAAAACTGTCTATGTACTAAAAGTGAATTGCTTACCTTTTGTCTCGAAATGTCCCAGTGTGACAACTCTGGTGAAGCCTTACTGCTCGCCCAAACTACAACAAATCGACAGTAAGGTTCTATCTACTTTTACCTCTGCCTACCTCTGGGGTTCACTGGACTCTGTGCATACTATAAATCATTTTGGTATAGTATATACAGAGCCAACTTCCTACACATGAGGCCATTGAAGTTCCTGGATCTAGTCTGACAGCTGGGATTGAGTTACAGGGGCTGGGGCAGTCATTGTACCCCCTACAAACCCAGAGGCTGAAGTCTGTTCAAATGAAGCAAGGTTTTCCTGAAGGCATACAGTGGATACACAATTATTTTAGCATTCTGTTTTTGACCTTTGAAGTGCACCCTAAGTGTTATATGTAAACCCCAGCAACCATGTCAAGCTGGATTTGACATTCAAGCAGGATTTGACACACTAGTGTCAAAAAGAATGTGCACAGCCCCAACCTGCATAGTCTGTTAGGTTAAGAGGGGTCATCTCTACCCTTTCAGATCAGCATATTGTTTTCCCCTTGGAGATATTTCACACCCATTCACACCTATTTAAATGCTAATTACTGGATGGCAGAAGCAGGAGAGCAAATGTAAATGGGCTTCCAAAAGCTTTAGGCATGGAAACTCTGGCTTTCCAAAATTATCTTTTCCTTAACATTCATCAAGAATTTGGCTTCACCATTGAATTGGATTTGAATAACTATTGAATATAGCTGTTTAATTGTTTTTCTAGCTGTTTCCTAACCGAAATTAGTAATATCATATGTATTATATGTATTAATGTAACCCCGTGTTTTCTTAAATAGCCAGCCTTGCTTCTGTGAAAGTAGGTTGTGGGTATTTTTCAGTGTAAGGACATGTTTACCGTTAAATTTCTACTTGTCCGACTTTTACATACCATATACCCTGCCTTATGGACAATAAGGTCTACATAGGGGTGACTTATACGTTAATAAAAGGAAAGTTGTGACCTGTCAAAAGGTTTTATTTTGATATGTAGAATTGTAGTGTTTAAGCTGCCACAGTAAGGCTTGAATGGAAGGCCTGTAGCTATGTATTACACTGTAGTGAATGGCAAAGTATCCATGACATTCAACTTATAGGCTCTGGGTACATTTTGTACCATATATTGAGGACTTGCATGCAAGTTAAATTTACCGATTAGGAATATGCATTTTGTCCAAGTTTACAGGGCAAGCTCCGGCACTTTACTACTGGTTAGCAGTGGTAAAGTGCACAGATTTATAAAATCAGTAAAAATATGTGGTCCAGCAATGGGAGAAAAATCCGGAATGGCCATGCAGAAAAGGCAAATTCCCTGCAAAGGCTGCCCCCAGCCAAGAGCTAGGTAGATTAAGCAATCCTTTGGTGGGTTTCCCTACTCAGACAGTAGAACGTGGACAATTCACCTTTTCTGCAGGGGCACTTGTCTGTTCTATGCCCCTCTGAGCCTATCTGTACCCCTCTGCCACCATCTTCCCTAGCCAGTTACCTGATCCATGGAGATACCTTCCCGTCGCCTGCAGAGCCCACCCGTGACTTGACTAACCCTACCTTGTTCACAGGTGCAGCCCAATTGGCGGACAGTACCACTATACCCAAAAGGGTGATGTGGCCAATTCTGTCTCCTAGGTGAGACTTCTGTTCCTAGGTTAGGAGCAACTCTGCCCATAGGACAAGCAGCAAACAGAGGCCACTGATTGCTGCCAGCGTCAGGAACTAGTCACCATATTCTGCCAGGTGGAGGCTCCAGTCTGGGGCCTTGGGTAGGTCTTGCTTCCAGTCGTGGCTCTGACAAGGAGTTCCCCATTTGCTCCTGAAGTCTCTATTGCCTTTAAGGTTTCTCAGACTAGGGGTCTCACTATCCGTTGCTAAACTCCTTCCACTCTTCCTTCTGCCACCTCAGGGGAGGGAGACACCTTTTAATTGGCCTTTCAGTTCAGGGTCTTTTACCCTGCGACTGAAAAGGTTCCTTGCATTCTAGGACTTCCAAGAGGGATACACCATCCCTCTCAATGTGACACACTCCGTCTGTGTGCTCTAGGAGTCTGCCTGGCTTGGGTCTTCTGTCCTCGGTGACAGTCCAGGCAGCACCTCCAGCTGAGAAGTAGGCTAACAAAGGTCAGTCTTTGGGTGCTTTCCTCTCAAAGTAGGCAACACCTGCACAACTAGTCCTCGCCCTGTCGATGTGAGGCTCTTGACTGGTCAGACAACTAGTTTTGTTCTCTTCTGGTCTTCCCTAGGCTCAGGAGTGTTCTAAAGTGGGTTCCTGGAGATGCCATATTTATACCTGGCATGAGACAGTGGGTGGGAATGACTCCTGGGCATGCCCTAGCCAATGGTGGAAAAGTTCCTGGCGCCAATCCTACCCGCTTTGGGTATTTTTAAGATGGCAGAAGCCTTCGGCCATACTAAATTTGGGCTCTGAGGGCTGGAGCCTGAAGAAATGTTTTACCCTGTAGTGGATGGCTAAATAGGTGCTGGAATTTACTAGTAGCATTTGACGGTTAGGCCCTGGGTACAGTTTGTAGAATTTACTATAGACCTATAGTTGAGTTAAAAATACCACTTCCGAATATGCCAATTTCACCATGTTTAAATGTGGATCTCAGACACTTTACTACTGGGTAGCAGGGGTGAAGTGTGCAGATTTCTATAACCAGCACACATATAGGGACCAGCAAAACATGGAAGCTCTGGGTTGACAATGCAGGAAAGGCGTTTTTTCTACACCAGCCATGAGCTAGAGTAAGTTAATGACTGTTTAATGTCCTTTTTTGCCCTTTTGGCCGTGGTAATTTTAAGAAGAGTAGTTTGAGAATAGGAAGAAGCTTACTCTTTTGTGGGTGGTTCATGTCCTTCTCAAAACCCCTTCCTTAACCATCCTTCCTCCTCCCAAAACCAGTCCCCTTTAGTCATAAATATTGCCCAATTTCCAGCAGCTCCTCCTAGACTTACTGTTAAATGTGTACCTACATGTGCTGAAATCCCCGCAGTAGGGTTGGAGATCTCTGCAATCAGCAGATAGGAGAGTCGTTGGCACTTAGGTTTGTGAATAGCATTTTGCAATTCATTAGTAGTACTACTAAACATATTACAAAATGAAATTTGTGAATGGCCCCAAAACACTTGTAAAAGTGTGCTGGAGCCTGAGCTTCAGGATCAAAGTGCAGAGGCTAGGGGAGGAGGAGGATGCCCCCCTGTGAAATAAGAGCAGGTCTAATGAGAGCAGTACAGGACAAGGGGCGAGGAGTGACCCTCTGTCAAACACATACCAAAAACAGTCATTTTATGGACGACATTTTAGTAATTGTCTTTGGTAATAATGTAGATCAATACATTATTACCTCAATATTTTCAAGTCGACTTTTATATTGTCAAACACAATGATTTTACATACATTCAGTTGAAGTCTCAATTACCACCATCCCAGGTAACGATGGCTTTGCACTTGATTCAAAGCCTGCAAGTTTGAGTTATCCTATTCAGGAAATAAATATGTACTTGTCTGTTGCTGTGGTTATTCAGAGTTGATTTTTTTGTTTTGTTTTATGCATTCACATCTTTATTATTTTATTATACTCATTTGTTGAGCGCAACAAATCATCCCCAGGGGGATCTCTCGGCGCCGGAGAACAAAATACCAGTGAGCAGAAGATCCTAGAACAACCAGGTCTTGAGCAATTTCTTAAATCTGGACAGATCGGCACAGGCCCGGATCTCCTCGGGAAGACTGTTGCAGTGGCTGGGAGCTATATGAGAGAAGGCTCAACCACCCATTTTAGCCTTGTTTATTCTCCGCGTGCAGAGCAGATTGCTATTGCTGGATCTTAACTGACACACGGGTCGATACAGGGCTAGTTTCTTATTGAAGTAGGCTGGGCCTTTTCCCTGTAGAGACTTGAAGACCATACATAGCATCTTGAAAATGGCTCGTTTCCTAATTGGAAACCAATGTAGTTGGCGCAAGAGAGGTAAAGAAGGGGTGCGCGCCGGTTTGTTGAGGGTGAGGCGGGCTGCTGTATTTTGCACCACCTGGAGTTTTGATAATAGGTCTTCCCTTATTCCAACGAGCATTGAGTTGCCATAATCCAGTTGACTGACCAAGAGCGACTGAATGAGGGTTTTTCTTGCCGAAAGTGGGATCCAAGGGAAGATCTTTCTAAGCATCCACATGGTACCGAAACAGGTGCTTGACAATGTCTTCACCTGATCCTCCATTGATAGCTTATTATCGATCCTGATGCCTAGATTCTTGGCCCAGTTTTTTGGGGAAGGTGTTTCTCCCAGCTCTGCAGGCCACCAGTCGGGGGTACATATGTTCGAGGCATGTGGGCTGCTGAATTCATATCTGTGCATAGATCGCCGCCTAGTGTTGGGTCCGGATGATTGCACATTGTTGTCCTGGAAGAGTCTTCGAAGTATCACGAGATAGGTGGCTCCTCCCGTGGACTACAGTGCGCATGGGCATCCTCTCCATCCTCAGATTGTTTTTTTACGCCATTGGGTTCGGATGTGCTTATCTTAGCTCAAGTTAGGAAAACTTTATTTAAGGCCAAAAGCCTTTAGGTATCGTCGGTATTGTTTGCGTTCGGTATCGACAAATTATTATACTTGTTCTCGGACTTATTCACCCTTCTCGGACCGAGTTTCGGTCCGAACATCGATCGACGTTCAAGGGTGGAATCGAGGACTCCCTTCAAGAGATGTCCTTTATGTCATGCGAAATATCCACACATCGATGTCCATCCGGTGTGTAACAAATGTTTATCACCGGATCACGATGAGTCCAGGTGTATGGCCTGTGTTCGGTTCCGGTCAAAGAAGACTCTTCGGAATCGACGGGCGGCTAGATTGGAGGCCAAACAATCGGCGCCTAACCCGGTTAACATCTTCAGCACCGAGGATGAAGAAGTCGAGAGCGTCGAAGACATAGACTCGAGCCATGCTTCGGAGCATGAATCCCAATATGACGACGATGATTAGGTGATCTTCGAGGACGAAGACGTCGACAAGGTAGGAGACGACGATGAGGCCCTTGGGGCCGAGGAAGATAGCTCGGGCGAGGAGCTAGGCCAATCCGTCGATGCGGAGGCCGAGGGAGACAGTCTTGATAAGGCTCAGGTCGAGGGATCGCCTGCGGGCCTTACCCAAGATCAGGTGGATCGTTCTACAGCCCCGCCTGAAGGCCCGGCTTCGAACATTTCAAAAGAGCCAGAAATGTCAAAAAAGACTGGATTCGATTCCGTGAAATCGAAACCAAAACCAGCACCGGTCAAACCGAAAGTGCAACTGGTTCAGGTCGGATCGAAGGCATCGAAGCCCTCCATTCCGTCGACACAGAAGAAGGACATCGGAACCGACCAAAGAAAGAAGGACTTCGGTACCGAGAAACCAAAAAAGGGCTTCGGAACCGAGACACAGAAGAAGGCCCTCGGTCCCGAGAAGACGCAACGGCCTATAGCACCGAAGGTTGGGGCACCAACCACCAAGGTCAAGGTAGTGGATCCGACTACGTCAACACCGAAGAGTGCGGCGCCTGCCAAAATATCGGATCCACAGGGCGTCGATCCCAAACTTCGGATCGAACACCCCAAGGCTGTGAAGAAACCGGAGACCGCGTCGAGGCCTGTCTCCAAAGAGCCTATCGGTTCCAAAGCACCGTCTGCATTCACGTTGCAACAGGTGTCGGAGTCCCTGAAGCGCATCAGGGAACGGGCAACCCTCGAACCAAAAACGGGTCCCGAACCACACAAGGTCGCCAAGGCTCACTCGGCGCCGGCACCGATCAAGTTTGGATTGCTGCCACCAAGGGCACCGAAGATGTTCGAACTTAGGAAGAGTGTCGAACTGCCACGAACAGTGTCCACGGAAATAACCGATGTCGAAGACTCGCAGGACCGGTTTATCGACGCCGACACTGGTAGGCTGTTGGTCCGCAAGCGGAGAATTGTTTCAGAAAAGGCTTTGGACTCATACAAGATTCCACTAAAAAGGAAACTGCCGTCAGGTTCGACGCCAGTGCTTGTAGAAACATTCCAAACCTATCATCAGGAACCACCATCCTTTTCTCCTACACACTCGGAGGCGGATCCAGGAGAGGGCTATATTGAGGATGATACCACTTATCCTGTGGATAATGACCCTGATGACCAACAGCAAGACCAAGATCAAGCATGGGGAGACCCTCATGACCCAGGTGACCCACAAGATGCTCCTGACACTCATCTTTATAATATCAAACCATCTCCCACTGAAGATACTGCTGCTTTTAACGCCCTCATTGAAAGGGCAGCTGCCAATCACGGAGTAGAACTTCATTCTGACTCTGTGGAGGAGGATTTCTTGGTGGACACGTTCTCCACATCAGAAAGAACGATCAAGACTCTACCAATGTTAAAAGGAGTTCTTAAACATGCTGAGGACATCTTTAAGGAGACGACCAGGGCACGGGTATTGAACCCGAGAATAGAGAAGAAATACAAACCAGCCCCCGGAGACCCAATGTACATTAAGGGTCAATTGCCGTTGGACTCCATGGTAGTTTCTAATGCTCGCAAAAGAGCTAACTCGCAGACTACAGGTGATGCTCCTCCTCCAGACAAGGAGTCCAAAGTTCTAGAGACATCAGGCAAAAGGGTGGCAGCACAAGCAGCAAACATCTGGCGCATTGCCAACACTCAGGCACACCTGGCCCGATACGACAGGTCACACTACGATACACTAGAAACACTGCTAGAACACCTACCAGATGAATACAAAGATGGAGCGGAGCTCCTCATCAGTGAGGGGCAACTCATTACAAATGCGTCCATCAAATGCGCACTAGATGCAGCTGACACTGCAGCAAGGGCAATCAACACTAGTGTGATGTTGAGGAGGCACGCATGGCTAAGAGTATCAGGCTTCAAACCTGAGATTCAAAATAGTATCTTGATTCAACCAGTCAACCCAGTGTTTTTATTTGGCCCCGAGGTTGACACTACACTGGAAAAGATTAAAAAGGACACTGAAACTGCGAAATCTATGGGGGCTCTACAGTCGCAGCAGTTTCGGAGTGGCTCCTTTCGTCGCCCCGGAAATAGAGGAGCAGCTAGAGGTCAGGGGTCCCAGCAGCAGTACAGTAAAGGAGGTACCCAGAGTACCTATAATAAAAACAATAGGGGTGGATATCGTGGATCCAGTACCAAAGGCAGAGGACGAGGACACAACATCACCAGGTCCTCCGCCAATAACAAACAGTGACGTCTTGTCGCTGCCCCCCGCCCACATAACACCGGTCGGGGAGACTCCAACAGTTCCTGCCAGTCTGGAGATCCATCACCACAGACAGGTGGGTCAGAGAAATTGTCCAGTACGGTTATTGTCTGGAATTAACATCCAATCCACCCAACATACCACCAAGACACCGTCCTATGTCCGCAGAGCACTTGACATTATTGCAGCAAGAAGTACTAAGTATGCTGCAAAAAGGAGCCATAGAGCTCGTGCCTATGGAACAGCGAGGGTCAGGGGTGTACTCTCTGTACTTCTTAATCCCAAAAAAGGACGGGTCTCTCCGACCTATACTGGACCTCAGACCTCTCAACCAATACATTCTGTCAGAGCATTTTCATATGCTCACCCTCCAGCAGGTTCTGCCGTTACTCAGTCAGGGAGACTTCCTATCAACACTAGATTTGAAGGATGCGTATTTCCACATACCCATACACCCCTCACACAAAAAATATCTCAGGTTCACTCTTCAGGATCAGCATTATCAGTTCAAAGTACTCCCTTTCGGAGTAACAACGGCGCCCAGAGTCTTTACCAAGTGCCTCGCGACAGTGGCCGCACACTTAAGGAGACAGCACATTCACGTCTTCCCTTACCTGGACGACTGGCTTGTTCAGGCAAAGTCAGCCCAGCAGTGTGCCAGCCACATATCCCACACCATTCACCTTCTTCACAGTCTAGGATTCTCACAGAATTATCCAAAATCACATCTCCAACCCGCCCACGTACGGCAGTACCTGGGCGCGACAATAGACACTCTGGCTGCCAAAGCTCAGCCAAATTTAGCGAGAATCAACAGCATGCAACTGCTGATAAAAAAGTTCAGACCACAACACTCCCTTCCAGCACGAGTGTTCATGCAGTTGATAGGCATGATGGCCTCCTGCATCTTCATAGTCCCGCACGCGAGACTACATATGCGCCCGCTTCAGGAGTGCTTGGCACGTCAATGGAATCAGACTCAAGGACAGTTGAAAGACCTAGTGTTGGTGAGCGGTCGGGCATACAACTCTCTGCATTGGTGGAATCCACAAAACCTTTGCAAGGGCCGACCGTTCCAAGAGCCTGTTCCACAAATAGTACTGACGGCGGACGCGTCTCTCCAGGGATGGGGAGCCCATGTACTCAATTACACAGTGCAGGGACTATGGACGACACAGCAACAGAAGATGCACATCAACCTTCTGCAACTGATGGCTATCTGCCTGGCGATGAAGGCATTCAAAGTACACTTGTGCAACAAAGTCGTGTTGATCCGGACGGACAACATGACTGCCATGTACTACATACAGAAGCAGGGAGGAACACACTCTCCACAGTTGTCTCATCTGGCTCAGAGCATGTGGAGGTGGGCCATTCAGAGGAACATGTTCCTCATGGCAGAACACCTCCCGGGCAAGGACAACCATATGGCGGATCTGCTCAGCAGACACAGCCACCAAATGCACGAGTGGGAGCTACATCCATCAGTACTCCAACCGTACTTCCAGCAGTGGGGTCATCCAGAGATAGACCTATTTGCCACAAGGGAAAACGCAAAATGCCAAAGCTTTGCCGCCAGGTTTCCGCATCCACAATCGCAGGGTAATGCGATATGGATTAACTGGTCAGGCAGATTTGCGTACGCTTTTCCCCCAGCGCCATTAATACCGCTAGTGGCACGCAAACTACGGCAACACTCAATGACACTCATCCTGGTTGCTCCAATGTGGGCACGCCAGCCATAGTACACCACGTTACTAGAACTGTCCGTGGTGCCGCCTCAAAGACTGCGGCTAACGCCCAAACTTTTAACACAGAACCATGGCGCAATTCAGCACCCAGATCTGCAACAGCTGAACCTGGCGATCTGGCTCCTGAAGTCTTAGAGTTTGGCTACCTGAACCTGCCTCCAGAATGTATGAATATCATCAAGGAGGCCAGGAGACCCACGACCAGAGCTTGCTATGCGGCTAAATGGAAAAGATTTGTCATTTACTGTAAAAACAATGACATTAATCCGCTGGATGCATCCATTCAGAACATCATCTGTTACCTGTTACACTTATACCGATGCAATCTGGCGTACAACTCCATCCGTATACATCTGACCGCAATAGCGGCCTATCTTCAGAACAGGCAGCACCTCTCTTTATTCAAAGTGCCTGCCATCAAAGCCTTCTTAGAGGGACTCAAAAGAGTGATTCCTCCAACTCACCCACCGGCACCGGTGTGGAACCTGAATGGTCCTCACCAGATTGATGGGTCCACCTTTTGAACCTTTACATTCATGTGAGATTCAATTCCTCACCTGGAAAGTAGCCTTCTTAGTGGCAATCACTTTGTTAAGAAGAGTTAGTGAACTCCAGGCACTAACCATTGAAGAGCCATTCATACAGGTTCACGCAAACAGAGTTGTACTACGTACTAACCCCACATTCATGCCTAAAGTGATATCGCAGTTCCACATGAATCAGACTATTGAACTGCCTGTTTTCTTTCCAAATCCAGAAAATGTCGCAGAGAGAATGCTCCATACACTAGATGTAAAGAGGGCCCTCATGTACTATATAGACAGAACAAAGGATTTTAGGAAAACAAAACAACTGTTCGTTGCCTTTTCTCCACAACACAAGGGCAACGCCATTTCCAAAGCAGGGATAGCCAGATGGATCGTTAAATGTATTCAAATTTGCTATGAAAAAGCTAAACGCACATTAACGATTCCTCCCAGAGCCCACTCAACACGAAAGTTAGGGGCGTCCATGGCTTTCCTAGGGAATATTCCTTTAGAGGAAATATGTAGAGCAGCCACATGGTCCACTATACATACATTTACAAAACACTACTGTGTAGATGTACATTCCAAACAGCAGGCAGCTGTAGGACAGGCTGTTCTCAAGACCCTTTTTCAGACTGCTGCAGCTGGCACGGGCAGCCGCCGCTAATGGAGGGACTGCTATATAATCTATGCACAGATATGAATTCAGCAGCCCACATGCCTCGAACTGAATATGCTACTTACCAGTATGCATCTGTTCTTGGCATGTAGGGCTGCTGATATTCATATCCCCCACCCTCCTCCCCGGCGCCTGTAGCGGCTGCAGCACTCAGAATTACTGTATAGCATGGTCATCACTTACTGTATCTACTCCATCACTGCCACAATGGCGAAAAACAATCTGAGGATGGAGAGGATGCCCCTGCGCACTGTAGTCCAGGGGAGGAGCCACCTATCTCGTGATACTTCGAAGACTCTTCCAGGACAACAATGTGCAATCATCCGGACCCAACACTAGGCGGCGATCTATGCACAGATATGAATGTCAGCAGCCCTACATGCCAAGAACAGATGCATACTGGTAAGTAGCATATTCATTCCTCAGCCTTCCCGAACAGCAGTATTTCTGTTTTAGTGGAATTAAGCTGTAGGAAGTTCTTCCTCATCCATATTGCAATATTGGACATGCAGTTTTTAAACTTTGATTTAGTTGCTGCAGCATCCTCCTCTATGGGGACAATCACCTGCGTATCGTCAGCATACGATATGGTCTCAAACCTACAGCCTCTGATGATTTCAGCTAAGGGGGCCACATATACATTAAACAAGGTGGGACTTAGATTGGATCCCTGTGGGACTCCCCTATCCACCAATGTGGTCTGTGACACAAAGGAATCCAGCTGAACGTAGTGTGTTCTGTCTGATAGATAGCTTTGTATCCATTTAAGGGCCATGCCTGACACCAATCCCTCGCAGCCTATCCAGCAGGATCTTATGAGAGATGGTGTCAATGGCTGCTGACAGATGAAGGAGGACTAGCATCACCGGGGTCCTCCTGTGCAGTGACAGCCTTATGGTGTCCGTAACCTTCAGCAGTGCAGCCTCAGTGCTATAGGAAGCTCGGAAGCCGGACTGGGATGAGTCCAATAAGTTATTTTGTTCCAGATAGCAGGAAAGATGCCGGTTTATTTGTGTTTCCATTACCTTAAAGCAGCACGAGAGGGGGGATATGGGCCTATAATTTTGTAGATCGGTAGGATCAGCAAGTGCCTTCTTGAGCAATGGTTTAATGCGTGCGCTTTTCCACTTACGGGGAAACGTGGCAGTGTCTAACGAGATGTTGCAAACTTCAACAAGCGCTTCAGCTAAGACATCTCCATTGTATTTGTCCCTTAATGAGACAAATATGTATTACTGTGTTACACTCCATTCTTGTACAATCTGACAGGGTCTGTTAGGGTGGGTTGGGAGAGTGGTTAGCACTTGAAGCCCACCCACCCTCTGGTTGAGAAAGAAACTGCCAAAAATAACTGTTGGATGGGGTTCCATTTTTAATGTTGTTTTACTGTTGAACCCTGTGCTCATCACTATGGTTTCAGGTCCTGATGTGCTGATCATTGCTGTCCGGTTCTAGAGACAAAAATGCTTGCTTACAAGAAACAACAGCAAACCAATAGTTACTCTTATATCTATAAATGAGAAATCGGTGGAAAACCACTGGCTGCTTAAGTCACTTGCTTTCCACTTCAGTCAGTGGACAATTACTTCTTGCTGTTCAGCAGTGTATATGGTGGACAGCAGTTTACAGATATTTGTTGCTGGCACCTTAAAACCATGTTGTAAACACAAATATTTTACACTCACTTTTACCAAGGAATCTTACCTTTAGAGGTGATATAAAACTGGAGTGATAAATATGCAAAATTCACCAGATTCCGCCATCAAAAGGTTCATGGTAAGCAAACGTTCCTTTTGAGTATCATACCTCTAATGTATGGTGGGTTTGCAGTGGAACACACTTGAATTTCCCAGATGAAATTCCATTTGAAATTTAAAAAATGACAGTTATTTTAATTAGAAAATTATCAAGTGTTTAAATGAGAGAACGTATATCCAGCCATACTTAATTGCTTCCTGCACATCTGTGATTTTATTAACTGTACTAATGGAAAAAGTAAGTCTCATGTAAATAAGACCTGTTGTGTGACATGTCCATAATTAATTCTTTTTTGGGTTTCCACACAAGGAAGAGGAAAGGGCTGGTCCGAGTGATGCATCTGCAGACGAAGCAGGCGGTGCATGGCATAGCGAGACATCTTCCAGGTGTATATATCATATTTTTTTCATTTTTGGCAATTGCTTTATTATTTTTCTAGGGAAAGGTAAACTCAAAGGTGTTTATGAAAATGAATAGAGTATATTATATCTTTTAAAAAAATTGTCACGTTGAGCGATGAAGTGAACGGAAATGAATAATCTTGGAAGAAAATCAAGATTGGTCTGTTAATTATACAGTCTTCAAAATTTGCATGCAGAGTGAATTCATTTGTTCATAAAGTGAATTTAGAGTTTTTGAGATAGTAAAAGATTTTATTTTGAAAACTTAATTTGAGACTTTTACTGTTCTTTAAAATAAATGTCACCCTTTTGTTCTAAAACAGTGAGTCATCTAGTGAATATTCAGACTGGACAGCTGATGCCGGAATTAACCTGCAACCGCCCAAAAGGCAAACTCGACAGATGACAAGAAATGTTTGCAGTAGCTCGGATGAAGAAAGTACAAAGGATAAAAAGGAGTTGGAAGAAAAGCCGAAGAAACCCAAGCAGACCAAAAAGAAGGTTTATGGGCTAAACAGATATTTTAATAAATGTGGGAGGGCTGGTTGAAAACTGACTAAACTATAGACACTCCCATTACCTTCTGCAAGTAGTTAATTAGCACATGCACAAAGACCGGTCAGGTACATTGAATGTAGTTCCAAGATGCCATCTGTGTAGGCCCCTCTGAGAGCTAAGGTACATGAAGATAGGTCGGGTACATCAAATATAAGCATAGGGTGTTATTTGTGTGTGAAGCATATATCTGTTGGTGATTCCTAAGCTATCAACATTGCTATCAAGTGTTAAGTAACAGAATTTACATACTTTTCTTAAATTAATTTTTTAGCTGCTGACAGCTCTCGAATGTCTCACCCCTACACAATTCTGAAGCCCAAAATGCATTGGGTTACAGTCTTCAACTCAGATAGCTTTTTCTTGCAAATTAATCAGAATTATTTCCTTCACCAGTATTCAAAGCATCTTGCCACAATGCATTGGGTTACAGTCTTCAACTAAGATAGCTTTTTCTTGCAAATTAATCAGAATTATTTCCTTGACCAGTATTCAAAGCATCTTGCCACAATTGAACTCAGGGGCGCCGCCTCTGCAGTCTGTTAATGTGTACAAGAGACCACACTTGCCTTCTTGCTGCTGCACTCATACTTTGTGGGGAAAAAGCATCTCTCAATACCAACAACCTGACTACATGAAGGGGTCTTTGAAAATGCTGCTTATCTGAAAGAGACACGTTAGTGATAGATTCCTTACCTTAGAATATCCCCAGGCGTCAGACTGGATCCGGAAAGTTTTTGTCAGCAGTACCCCTGCGCGTCGGTAGGTGTCGTCGTACGGCTCCGCGTACGTTGCTGGCGTCGTAGCCGTCCAGATGACGGCGTCAGAGCTACTTAAATGCGCCCACGCACGCTGACGCCAGTTCTTTCTTTTTCCGCGCAGCAGCGCAGATCCGAGAGAAAACGGTACTCCTAGTTGAAAGTTTTAACTTGGTTTCTGACAACTTGTTTGTTGTGTACTTGACTCCTGGTGCAATAGAGATGCCCGGGTTTAAGTCCTGTAGGGCCTGCCGTCTAAGCATGTCGGTATCGGACCCTCACGTGTGTCTCTTCTGCTTGGGGCATGCCCATGACCCTGAGGCGTCCCCTGATTGTCGGGCCATGGTGCCGAAAGCTTTGCGGGAGCATTCCCAAAAGTTGTTGGAGGTCTGGCAATCGGTTCCGTGCCGATCAAGGTCCCGATCCCGTGGGAGGTCAGTGGACCGGTCGCGGAGCCATCAGCATCGCTCGTTGGAATCGAGGATAGGTAAGTCTAGGCGCCATAAAAAGTCGAAGAAGCGATGTCGCTTTTCCTCTACCCCTCACGGGACGCGGTGGAGGGGGCAGGCGGTAACTCCCCTGCGGCTCTGTTGGAGCCTCTGTCATTGCCTGCGGCTTACCCTTCCTTTCCGGGGCCGCACGCGACTTCAGACGAGGAGTAGACCTTTGTCGGCCTTGCTCCATTTGTTTGCCCTGCCGGGTCCCTCTGGAGCGCCTTCAGGCCCCGCGGATCCATCGGAAGGGTTTGCCCCCGTACCACCGCCTCTGGCCTTGGCTATGCCGGCACCATACCCTGCGGCGGCGCCGGCTCCGACCTCGGCGCCGGCGATGGATCTGGCGCCGGTGCCGCCGTTGACGCCAGACAGCACGGACTCGGGACTAGTATCTTCCCCTCCCATTCCATTTCTTGAAGGGGAGTTTATCCTGTTTCCCAGGGCACCTCGTCCTCACCGGCCCCTTCAGCAACCGGTGGACGAAGGGGAATACTGGGAGGGGTCTGAGGACCCTCTTGCAGCTCAATGCGAGGATGAGTGGGAAGGCGATGTGGAGGGTCCAGTGGATCTGAATTTCTCTACACACCCTGGTACTCTGTCCCCTTCTTCCGTGGCTACGGAGGAGGTTGGGACTTTTTCGGTGGTTTTACGTCGGGCAGCTGAGGCTCTTAACCTCGAGCTGCCTTCTGTACCTATCAGGACCAATCTTCTGACTGAGGTCCTGCAGCCGCAGTCCTCCTCTGCGGAGCCGTTGCTGCCCTTCAATGAAGCGCTTACTGATATCCTGTTGGGCACCTGGATTTAATCTAAACCTAACACAGGAGTCCCTGTAGACAAGGGTGTGGCGTGCTGCCATTGCCCGGCGCCGGGCGATCCCAGCTTACTCACACAATACCCAACGCCTGAGAGTCTAGTTGTCCAGGCTTCTGCCTCGCCGAGTGCGTGCGCTTCTGCTCCTCCGGACAAGGAATCTAGGAAATTAGAGCAATTTGGGAAAAAGAATTTCAGATCTGCCAGCTATGGGTTGTGGGCGGTGAATACTGCGTGCCTGCTAGGCCGCTATTCCCTTTCTGTGTGGGACACTGTGGCACAGGTGCTGCCGCTGCCTTAGTGCCCTGTGGAAGCACGGTCGATTTCCTCCCAAGCCATTACCGAAGGGAGAGATGCTGTAAAATTTACTATTCGTTGTGGATTTGACACGGCCGATTCTCTCGGTAGGGCACTTTCCACAACTGTGGCGCTCAGTTGTTATGCTTGTCTCTGAACTACTGGCTTTTCTGTTGATGTCCAGAACACCCTGTTGGACATGCCCTTTGATGGTACACGCCTCTTTGGTGATAAGGCGGATAGCACCATAGAACGCTTTAAGGACTCTCGGGCTACGGCCCAGTCCTTGGGTCTCGCCACCATGCTTACTCCCTCGGGGTCTGCTTTTCGGTCCTTTCGAGGTCAAGGTCGGGGTGCCCAAGCGCGTTCTTTTCAGACCTGCAAGGCTGCGCAGCCACAGTCTCAGCGCAACCGCGGACGTGGGACCTGCCGTGGTGGGTCCCGAGGACAGCGGATGGGTCAGTCCACCACCTCCCCTGCCACCGCCTCTAAACCTTCCTAGTCCTGTGTTTCAGGCCCACCTGACGCCAGTGGGTGGCAGGATTCGCCATCACCTTCCCCACTGGCGCTCCATAACCTCGGACAGGTGGGTTCTACAAATAGTCCTCAGGGGCTATTCCCTCCCCTTCGAATCTACCCCTCCGGCCATGCCACCTCTGTACCACCGCATGTCGGGGAACACTTGGCACTTCTCCAGCAGGAAGTTGCGGCCCTCTTGGCCAAGGGAGCCATCGAGTGCGTTCTGATGCCAAAAGTAGGTTGTGGTTGTTACTCCCACTACTTCTTGGTTCCGAAGAAGGACAAAGGTCTGCGCCCTATCTTAGACCACCGGAATGTCAATCCCTTCCTCCGGAAGGAGAAGTTCAAGATGCTCACACTAGTTCAGGTCTTGTCTGCTCTAGACCCGCAAGACTGGCTGGTAGCGTTGGACTTGCAGGATGCTTATTTTCATATTCCCATCCTGCCAGCCCACCGGCGTTACCTTTCGGCCTTACCAGCGCCCCTCGGGTGTTCACGAAAGTGATGGCGGTAGTCACAGCTCATCTGCGCAGATCAGGGGCTTCAGTCTTCCCCTATCTCGATGAATGGCTGTTGAAGGCGGGCTCGCCCCAGGCAGTCGTCTCCCACCTCCAGACTACGGCCGTTCTCCTGCATTTGCTGGGGTTTTCCATAGACGTGCCGAAGTCGCACCTGATTCCCTCTCAGAAGCTCCTCTTCATCGGAGCAGTTCTGGATATGGGGCAGTTTCGGGTTTATCCTCCCGAACAGCGAGTCTGGAACATTCGGGCTATGATTCCGATCTTTCGGCCCTGGTCCTGGGTTTCGGTCAGGAAGACACTGAGGCTGCTGGGCCTCATGGCCTACTGCATCCTGCTAATCGTTCTTGCCAGATGGCATATGCGGGCTCTGCAGTGGGACCTGAAGTTCCAGTGGACGCAGCATCGGGGGAACCTGTCCGACTGCGTCCAGATCTCAGAGGGCACTAAACAGGACTTGCAGTGGTGGGTCACGAACCAGCGTTGGGTCAGCAGCAGGATCCCTCTCCCTTCTCCAACCGGAGCACACAGTAGTGACGGACGCGTCCCTCCTGGGATGGGGCGGCCACATGGGAGAGGCGGAGATCGGAGGCCTCTGGTCTCCGGCGGAGTCCAAGCTCCATATCACCCTTTTGGAGCTCAGGGCGATCCTTTACTTTACTTTACTTTAACTCATTTGTATCGAGCACAAATCATCCCCAAGGGGATCTCTCGGCACCTGAGAACAAAGGCATCATGTAAAGTGCAACTTAAAAGAGCCAGGTCTTGAGCTTTTTTTAAATTGGGGTAGCCCCGGATTTGGTCGGGGAGGTGGTTCCAGAGTTTGGGAGCCAGATAGGAAAAGGCACGACCCCCCATTTTAACCTTCCTAATTCTTCGGCTGCAGAGCAGGTTGCGGTTGCTGTATCTAAGCTGACTTACAGGCTGATACCGTTCAAGTTTGTTGGTCAAATAAGCCGGACCCATTCCATGCAAGGACCTATAAACCAAGCACAACAACTTGAAGATGGCACGTTTTCTGACTGGAAGCCAATGAAGTTGGCGTAGGAGAGGAAGAAAGAGGGGGTTCGGGCTGGTTTAAAAAGGGTGAGGTGGGCAGCTGTATTTTGCACGACCTGTAGTTTGGCTAACAGGTCCTCCCTAATTCCTACCAGCAGGGAATTGCCATAGTCAAGGCGGCTGATTAACAGCGCCTGAATGAGAGTCTTCCTGGCGTTGAGCGGAATCCATGGGAAGATCTTTCTAAGCATCCGCATGGTCCCGAAACAGGAGCCTGCAAGCGTCTTCACTTGTTCCTCCATTGAAAGCTTATTATCGATTTTGATCCCTAGGTTCTTCGCCCAGCTTCTCGGGGAGGGGACTTCTTCCAGTTCAGAAGGCTACCAATCGGAAGTCCACAGTTCATCTGCCTTATCAAACAAGAGAATCTCGGTTTTCGAGGAATTTAGTTGTATAAAATTTTTCCTCATCCAGTCTGCTATGCTGATCAAACAATTTAAGAACTTGGCTTTCATTGCAGCAGGATCATTCTCTATATGTACTATCAGCTGCGTATCATCAGCGTAGGATATAGTTTCAAACCCACAATTCCTGATGATTAAGGCCAAAGGGGTAACATATAAGTTGAACAATGTGGGGCTCAATATAGAGCCTTGAGGTACCCCCTTGTCCACTGCAGCTGTAGGCGACACATAAGATTCTAACTGGACACATTGTGTTCTGTCGGAGAGGTAACTCTGGATCCATTTAAAGGCCAGGCCTCCGACACCAATCTCTCGAAGCCTGTTCAACAGGGTACGATGGGAGATGGTGTCCTACTTGCACTCAAAGCATTCCTTCCCTCTGTCAAGGGGCGAGTAGTGCAGGTTTTCACATACACCACCACCGCCATGTGGTATTGCAACAAACAGGGCGGGGTCGTGGACCCTTTGTCAGGAGGCTCTACATCTCTGTACGTGGCTGGAACGTCAAGGCATTTCCTTGGTGGTTCAACACCTGGCAGGTTCACTGAACGCCAGGGCGGACGAACTCAGACGAAGGTGCATGTTGGATCACGAATGTCATCTAAACGCGGAGGTGGTGCAAGGTCTCTTTCAGCGGTGGGGAGAACCTTGGTTAGATCTATTCGTCACCGAAGAGAACGCGCAATGTCAGCAGTTCTTCGCGTTGGAGTTTCCAAGGCGGTACTCGCTAGGCAACGCTTTTCGTCACGAGTGGAGTTGGGGTCTGTTGTACGCCTTTCAGCCTGTACCTCTTCTGCTCAGAGTGCTGAAGAAGATCAGGCGCAACCGGGCCCAAGTCATTCTTGTGGCACTGGACTGGGCTCGAAGAGTTTGGTATCCCGGGCTACTCAGTATGAGCGTGGATCCCCGATCCGACTGCCTCTTCGGGAGCATCTCCTGTCGCTGCAACAGGGTATGGTCCTCCACCCGAACCTGTCCACCCTCCACCTCCTTGCGTGGAGATTGAGCTGCGATAGCCAATTCCATTTGACTTGCCTCCCGAAGTCTGTAATGTGATTCTGGCAGCCAGGCGTCCCTACACTAAAACGGTGTACACCTGTCGGTGGAAAAAACTTGTAGCGTGGTGCACAGCAAAATCTGTTGATCCTCTTGCTGCCCCTCTTTCTGAGGTCCTATTGTTCCTCCTTTCTTTGGCCCAGCAGGGCTCTGCTTTGGGCACTATCAAGGGCTACCTTTCTGCTCTTTCAGCCTTTCTTAGGTTGCCTGATCAGCCCTCTCTTTTCAAGTCCCTGGTTGTCAATAGATTTCTCAAAGGCATTACTCACTTTTTCCCTCCTATTCCATTTGTGATGCCTCAATGGGACTTGAACCTGGTTCTCACATATCTGATGTGTGCTCCATTTGAGCATCTTCATAACTGTCCTTTGCGGTTATTGACTTTGAAAACTGTCTTCCTGGTGGCCATCACCTCTGCTCGGTGGGTGACTGAGCTCCAGGCTCTTTCCTGCAAACCTCCTTTCCTGGCGATTCATCCGGATAAGGTTGTGCTTCGACCGTGTCCCTCCTTTCTACCAAAAGTAGTCTTTGCCTTTCATCTCGGGCAAACTGTAACTCTGCCCACTTTCTTTCCGCCTCCGCACCCTTCAAGAGAAGAGGAGAGGCTCCATCATCTGGACCCAAAACGTACGCTTTCGTTCTATCTCAACCGCACACAACAGTTCCAGGTGGATGACTAGCTCTTTGTTGGCTACGTGGGCGCCAAGAAAGGCCGGGCTGTGCACAAGCGAACTATCTCCCGATGGGTTGTCTTGCGCATTAAAGCCTGTTACTCTCTGGCTAAAAAGGAACCTCCGGTTGGGCTGCGCACCCATTCTACCAGGGTGACAGCAGCTACCACAGCATTGGGACGCGGTGTCCCCCTGCAAGACATCTGTCAGGTGGCCACTTGGGCCTCGTTGCATGTGATGTGATGTGATGGGGTTTTTATAAAGCGCAGGTTGCACTCCAAGGAGCATCTTTGCGCTGTAGAAGAGATTTAAGAATCCTAGTAGATCTGGAAGGAAGGGGGAGGTATCTAGACTAGGTTTTTACATTGCTGTTCGGAGAGAGTGAAAAACCAAGTTTTGAGGGCCTTTCTGAAAATTGCTTCTGTAGGGATTTGACGGAGATGAGAGGGCAGAAGGTTCCAGGCCTTGGAGCCTAGTACCGCCAGGGATTTTCCTCCTTTAGTCTTGAGTCTGAAATTGGGAATGGTGAGAAGATTGGCCCCTTGAGACCTGAGGCATCGCGTGGGGCTGTAGTGCTTGAACATTTTCAGTATGTAGTTGGGTCCCTTTCCATTGAAAGCCCTGAAAGTGATCAGTAGAATTTTAAAGAGCACCCTTTTGTAGATGGGCAGCCAGTGTAGGAAGTTCATTGCTGCTGTAGCTGAGGTTCTCTTTTTCCATCCTAGCACTAGCCTGGCTGCAGCATGCTGTACCATTTGTAATTTGTGGCAGACTTCTCTATTGGTCCCTGCATATAGACTATTACAGTAGTCGATGCGGGAGGTGATGAGGGCTACTGCGACCGTTTTCCTTGCGGAGATGGGAATTAGGTCGTAAAATTTCCTGAGCCCTTTAATAATTCCGAAGCAGGTCCCTGCTACGGCTGTGGCTTGCTGTTTGAAGCTCAGGGAGGGGTCAAATTTGATCCCTAGGCTACGGACTGAGGAGGCAGTACTTGGGGGGGCAATAGCGTCCTCATGCCACCACGATGAGGGGTTGAAGGTATTTCCTTTGCCGAAAGGTAGAATTTCAGTTTTCCCAGTGTTGCACTTGAGATGATTTAGGTTCATCCATCTGAACGTGGCGGTAAGGCAGTTTTGGAGCTTTTTTTCAGCTTCACAGGTGTCATTCTCCAGCACCAGAATGAGCTGCGTGTCATCTGCGTATGCAATGGTATCTATACCAAACGATGAGATGAGGGTGATTAGTGGGGCCATATATATATTGAAAAGTGTGGGGCTCAAGCAGGAGCCTTGAGGGACTCCGGAGCCTACTAACTTTTCTTCTGGCCTGTACTGTCCTAAAACCACCACTTGTCTCCTATTTGCAAGGAAGCTATTTATCCAGCTCAGTGCGGTTCCGACAATTCCTGCCGCGGCTAGACGGTCCAACAGAATGGTATGGGACACCGTGTCAAACGCCGCGGACAGGTCTAACAGAACCAGGACTGCTTTCTTTCCCTGATCTAGTGCTGCACGGAGGGTTTCAGAGGAGAAGATTAGGGCTGATTCTGTAGAATGTGAGATCTGAAACCTGCTTGGTTGGGATGCCAGATGTTGTTGGTTTCCAAGAAAGCAGTGAGTTGTTTATTAACAGCTTTCTCAGTAAGTTTGCAGAAAGCTGGAAGTAGGGAAATGGGACGAAGGTTTTTGTGAGGGTAGTAGGGTCCGGTAGTGTTTTTTTTTGCAAGGGTTTGACTGCTGCGAGTTTCCATTCTTCGGAGACCAGACCATGGTTAAGTGAGGAATTTATGATGCTATTAATGAGTGGGTTGGCAATCTCTATTAGTGAATGGAGCACCAACGGGGGGCAGGGGTCAAAGGGGGATCCTGATTTAATTTTGAGGATTGCTGTCTGAGTTTCTTCTTGGCTTACAGGTTGGAAAGAGGTCAGGGTATGAGTTTTTAATCTGGAATTAATTGCCTTGCTCTCCTCATTGTTATGAGGTTGCGGGAAGTCTTTGGTCAGTGTTAAGATTTTACCCTCAAAGAAGTCTGCAATGGTGTTGCAGAGGGTCTGTGAGGGGGGGATGTCTTTCTGCATGGTTTTAGGGTTAGTAAATGTGTTTACAATGTTGAAGATTTCTTTTTGTTTGTTATTGCTTTTATTAATGGCTTCCGTATAGTATTCCCTTTTGGCTGTTTTAATCGAAACATGGTATTGGCGACGGGCGATTTTATACATGTCTTGGTCAAGGTCTGTATAGTTAAGTCGCCACTTCCGTTCGAGCGCCTTAACCTTCCTTTGTTCCTCTTTTAGGGTGGGAGAGAACCACGGGGCGGTGGGTCTCTGTTTTCTCCTGGTCCTCAAACAGGGAGGGATGGACTCCTGGCCCTTTATGAGTGTGTTGATCCATTCCCTAAAGGCCTGACTGTCTTTGTCAGGAGCTAGTGACGGAGTCGGTCTAGATTTGTCAGCTCTTGTCAGGAAGTCTGATTATACACACACAGGAAGTCTGATTGGCCAATCAGATCTTTCCAACAGGGTCCTTTCATGGCAGGCCCTGGGGAATCGTTAGCTTTCTTGGTCCGAGAGTGGAATGTCACTGGGAATTCGAACGGGATATAGCTATGGTCTGTCCAGGTTAATATTTGTGGGGTGTCTACCTTAAGTGCTTCGATATTGGAGCAGATACAGTCAAGTATATGTCCCGCCTTGTGTGTGACGGAGGTGGTAAGAATTTTCAAGCCAAGTACATTCATAGTATCAGTGAAGCAGATTGTAGCCTGGTCTGAGTGGGCGTCTAGATGTATGTTGGCGTCTCCCAGGATGGTGAAATTGACTGATTTGAGGGCTTGGTTGCCTGTAGCTTCACCGATGCTGTTTGTGAAGTCAGTGTGTGTGCCAGGTGGTCGGTAAATCAAAGCCCCAGAGAAAGTAAAGGAATCGTGTATTTTTAGCGCGAAGCCAACATTTTCTGCCCCTTTGAGGCCTGGTATGGTGAAAGTTTGGCAGTTCAGGGTGTCACGGTAGGCAATAGCAATACCTCCACCCCTCTGAATAGGTCTATCCTCTCTGGAGATTAGGTATCCTGGGGGGAGGGAGTTTGTTATATCAGGGTTACTATTGGGTGTCAACTAGGTTTACGTCATAAAGAGGCAGTCTAGCTTTTTTTCCATTATTAGATCAAAGATATGTGCGGCGTGCTTTCCCATGGACCTGACGTTAATCAGTCCGCACCGTAGGTTCCTTACTTGTATAGGTGGCTGATTTCTCGCTTGATTGTTGGGGCCAAGGCTGTGTCTGCAGAGTCTGCAGCTCCAGGAACATATCCAGGTCGTCCTGTCAAGTGGTTGAGTGCAGGACGATGGGTCTGGTTTAAGTTTTAGTAGAGCTTCTCTTGTATAGCTAATTTTTTGAGCAGGGGGGGTGGCACTAGGCACGGGCGAGGCGCGGACGGGCGCAGACGGGCTTGCCTTTGGCGCGCCTTTGGCGCGCAGGCGGAGCGCCCGCTGCGCGCATCCGCTGCGCGTTCGAGGGGGGAACATTGTTAAGTGAAGGGGGTGGGGGCGTGGCCTACGTCCGTGGGCGTGTCCTGTGATCGGGCCGAGAATGGCGGCAAGAACTCCGACCCGCGGCAGCCCTTGGATCGGCAGCGCGGGGAATTCTGATCAGGTGAGGTGGGGGGGGAGTGCTCAGGGGGAAAGTGCAACAATGCAAAGTACAAATTTGTTAAACAGTTTCTAAGATCAAGTTTTTAAAATATGCGAACGAGCTCCCGGCTATCTTGCCTCAGGAGTGTTGAATCTCTACTGCGGGCTTGTAGTCAGCTCGCTTTTAAGTGGGTTCGCGGAGGGGGCGTGGCCTACGTCCGTGGGCGTGTCCTGTGATCGGGCCGAGAATGGCGGCAAGAACTCCGACCCGCGGCAGCCCTTGGAACGGCAGCGCGGGGAATTCTGATCAGGTGAGGTGGGGGGGGAGTGCTCAGGGGGAAACTGCAACAATGCAAAGTACAAATTTGTTAAAAAAACAGTTTCTAAGATCAAGTTTTTAAAATATGCGAAAGAGCTCCCGGCTATCTCGCCTCAGGAGTGTTGAATACTTTCACTAAGCACTATTGCCTTGACAGTCAGGTCCGGAGAGACGGCTTCTTTGGCCGTTCAGTTCTCCGTGACATTCTGGTGTAATCTCACTTCGCAGTACTTACTTGTGTAATGATATATCTGTAAGAGACATTAGTTAGTGATAAATTCCTTACTGCCCGCCCATCCTCCCCGTTATGCAAACTGTTCTCTAGGGTTCAGGTCATCCCTTTTAGGGCCCTAGTTCTATTGCAACAGTAGTCGATCTCTGGCATGGCTCTCCGCTTCTGGCGTGGAAAAGTTGTGTCTAGAACTTATGTCAGCGTGCGTGGGCGCGTCTAAGTAGCTCTGCCGACGGCATCTCGGAGACTACGATGCCAGCGATGTACGCGGAGCCGTACGACAATGCCTACCGACACGCAGGGGTACTGTTGACACAAACTTTCCGGATCCAGTCTGACTCCTGGGGATATTCTTAGATAAGGAATTTATCACTAACTAATGTCTCTTACAGATATATTGTTACACAAGTAAGCAGCTTGTGCAATAGGGAGTATGTGTGTCGAAAAGTAAACTAAGTGGGTGAATTCTTTAAGCAGAGACTAAACTGCCTGGCAGACCCAGAGATAGAGAAGTCTCTCAGCACTTATGAATATTTGGGTCTGCCTGCGAGCTTCATCAACAGTGTAGCAAGTTTGGTGACTGTTTCAGGGTTCAACCTTTGCAGCTGAGGCATTCTTTACAACCTGAGTAATACCTGCAGTCTGTGTAGAGGTCCAGGATGGTGCAAAAGAAAGGCAGTAACAATAACTGTAATCCTCCTCCAATTTCGCCAAAACCACCCCCCACAAAACTGCTTTCATTTATTCTTGCAGGAGCACAGTCAACCTGTAGATGGGTGGATGTTTCTGGACTTCTGACCAGTGGGTGCTGCAAATAGTTCAGTGCGGTTTTGCCTTGTTTTCTATCTGACTTGCCACTGGTTACTACTTGTTGAAGGAGGTTGTTACTTTCTTCTGCAAGTGTGTGATAGAGAATGTGGAAAAAGCAGTGAGTAAGAAATATTATATTCCTGCTATTTCTCTGGTCCCGGAAAAGGCCTGTGTCCAATATTGGACCTCAGATTCGTAAACACCTTTATAATAAAACAATAGTTTCAAGATGGTTGTAGATCAGCAGGGTTTAAACATGAAGGAAGCCTGCTTCTTTCCATTCTTAAGCTTTCACAGGTTTTACTTGTGGTGGAGGAGGACCACTTCCATTTCACTGTCCTACCTTTTTGGCTGAGGTCAACTACATAAGTGTTTGCAAAGAATCTGGCGGCGGAGGTGGCGGCCACCTATCTCCAGAAGTTGGATGTTCATGACTTCATGTATCTTTGAGTGCTTGATAATGGCAAGTTCACCTCAGAAAGGTTTTCCTGTCATAGTTGTCAGACTGCGTACTTGTTTTACCATGTGGGCTTCTCTGCCATTTTTCCTAAGTTGAATCTGCACCTCTCTCAATATCTGTTGTTTATTGAGGTGGTGTTGCATTCAGACCGTCTGAAGACTTTTCTTCCAGACTGGAAGATTTGCAACATTTAGGCTATGATCCCAATGTTTTGTCTCATTGGGACATTCAGTTTTATAGCACATTCTGTGTCCTGGTTACCTGTCCAAGGTAGAGGAAAAAGTGGTGTCTGCGTTAACTGTGGTTTGAACTCTTCCGAAATTTTCGGGATGGGCTGTCAGTCCGCCATCAAGTTTTAAAGGTTCTTTAGTGATGGACATGCACAGGGAGTTTTTCTGATGTCTAGTCATTATGTCCATCTCAGGATGCACTAAAGAGGTTTACAGACACCCTTTCCTTTGGTTTGGGGCCATCTTGTAGACAATTCAATGGGGGACATTTGGTCTCTTCTGGAGAAATATCTTCATATCTAACTGCTGCAATTTATGATGATTCACTGGATATTGAATTAGTTTCTACCTTCTGTGAGACGTTGGCCTGGTATATGTTGTCCACTAGTTATAGTGGGCACCCTGTACCAGTCCAAACAACCCCTTATTGATTATAGGTTAAAGACAACCTTTATTGAAAGCTATCCTAGTTGTAGCTATGGAGGGCAGCCTTCAGGCTAGGTCTTGAAGGAATGTAAAGCAGCTTGTTTTCAATCTATAATCTCTTGAGTGCCTAAATGAAAGACAACCACACCAGGTATATATATATATATATATATATATATATATATACAATATATTGTATTTATTACTAAACACACCCTCCTAGTCTCTTAATAAGACTAGAGGTCAAAACACATAAGTTACACTTCAAATATGACAGTAAAATAGCACAAATACACGTCAGGCCCTGGGGCGAGCCAAGCCATATACTAAAATAGTGGTATAAGAACCACGACTTAACTAGACACAAGGCCTAGAGCCTGTAGAATGGCTGGGGCCCCAAGGAACCACCCAAGGTAGTGACACAGGGGACCCACGGGGGCCGTGTGTAGTGTGAGATCACAGCCGCGAGCTCCCGTTAACTTCTATGAGGAAAGTCGCGGTTAGATTTTTAAAGATTAGGGACACTTAGAAACGAGTCACGACCAAACCCTTTGGGACTTAGGAAGTTCTAGGGTCAACACCCCCGGGAGCACCGGAGTACTCGTGTTACCTCACCCAGGGAATCCGGGTGCATAGGTGTCAAATGGTGTCGGGTCGCGTCGTCGATTTCAATGGGAGCTGGCAAAGAAGTGCTGCTGCCGGGAAGATGCAAAGTGTCCGAAGAGATCCAAGCCTGGATCGAAGTCGAGAAGAACCTGAAAGCAGAGGGGAGAGAGTCTGGGTCACTAGCCACTGACCAGGAAGGCGATAGGCAGATGCCCACCGATATCGGGTGATTTCAGATGAAGAAGGTGAAGCTTGACTCTTCAGCCACGAGGACCAGGAGAGGACGACCCGGAGCTGGATTCGAGCTGTCCCACGAAGGATGTCGAGTACTGCAGCGTCCGTGCCCGGATTGGACACAACAAGCCTTGGCAACAGCAACCCACACAGAAAGGAGAAAGATGGCTCGGTGCAGACCAGCAAGGTCTGGGAAACTCACTACTTGATAGGGAGTCAGGGCACGTCTGGAGCAACCAGGGAAGCCCAAGGAAAATCAAAGTTACCTCCTCAGGGACCCACCAGTTGACGGACCAGGGATCGCGAAGGGACCTCGAGAGGAAACACAAAATGGCGGCCCACGGGTCACTCGGGGTGACTAGGCAGACAATCTTCGGTGGATCTTCTGCTCGAGGTGGGGGCTACAAGTAACCCTAAGCACAACTTGAGACGTCGAGAAGTCAATGCACTTGCAAAAGTGCACGGTGACCAGGAGTTCCGGTTCCATGCTACTCACGAGGGCTGCTGGTCTCAGCTTTGCTGGGGACTCGGGTCGGCCTCTGAGATGTCTGGAAATCGTCTTCCTGGGATGCAAATACTTCATAGTCCGGCGGGAGCTTCGGAAATGCAGACCGGAAAAATGCTTCGTTGGTGCCTGCCAAGTAGGGGAGTCACTCCCTTACCCCAAGGGAGATTTCTTCAGTCCTCTAGTCCTTAGTATAACGTCGAAGTTTCAGGATTCAGCTTCAGAGTTTCGTCCAGGGATATCTAAAGTTCTGGTTACAGAGGTTTCTTACTTGTACCTAAGGAAGGGGTTGGACTAGCTCTAGGGACCCACCTATGGGAAGGTTTTGAAAGAGGGGTGGCTACACCCATTTCCTTTGTCCAGTTTCGCACCAGAGCAGGGGCTGGAAGCCCCTGAACTGGGTTGAGCTGGACTATGCACAGGGACACCAAATGTGCCCCCAGTGCAGGACTTCAAAGCACTCGGAGAGTGCTCCCACCCAGCCCCAATACACATAACCCTGTCTGGGAGGTGGTTACTCCTCCCTGTGACAGGAAACCTATTGTCCAGTCCTCCCCTGCTGGAGTTTCGGTCAGCAGCAGGAGGCCAGACCCGTGCCTGTGGCTGCAGCATCCATTTTGTGATGCCAAGGCTGTATTAGATTTCTACCGGGTATACCAGTACTGCCATGTCTCTCCCTCTAGAAGGGGGGATCATACCCTCACATCAAGAACTGATGTGGGGGTATGATTCTAAAGGGTTGACACCAAACACAACATGTTTCCGTGCAGCCAGTCCAAAGTTAGCATTAACCTTTTAAGATATAATGCACTTAATAATATATGGCCAGGCTGCACCACTGACAACCCCCGGAGAATAGATTCCGAAGGCTGCAGAGGGGCTCAGCTCATGCCTGGGCACCCTTTTGCATATAACCAAGCACCCTGCCTTCAGGATTGATAAGGCCTGCTATAAGGGTGACTGATAGGTTACTGTGTGCAGTGATAGGTGAGGTATAGTGAACCTATACCTCAGTAAGGGGTGCATGCACCACCTTACCCAGGATGCAGTAGCAGACCTGTGGTGTCATTTTGCATGGCTTTCCAGGGGTGGCACAATACATGCTTCAGCCCCTGGTAGGCCTCTGGGGTACCTATGCCCTGGGTACATAGTATACCGTATACAAGGGACTCAAAAGGGTACCCCAGAATCCAATCTGGAGTGCACCTAAAGTACATGCAATCAATTTAGAGAGGAAGCAGCTAGGCTGGGGCCCTGAATAGCAGGGTCCCAGCCAGACTAAAGTCGAAAAACAGTGAAACATCAGCAAAAAGTGGGGGTAAACATGTGAAGCAGATCCTACTCTTCTACACCATCTGTGCAAGGTAAAACTGTTAAGGTATTTACAGACAATACTGCTTCCGTGTGAGATGAGTCCTGTCATCTTTGTGCTGAAGCGCTTGATTTCTGGCTTTTCGTATTATCAAACCAGGTTCAGATAGTTGTAAGCCACTTGGCAGGTTCGTTGAATGTGAGGGTAGACTCCCTAGGCATGCGTAGCAATGCCTAACTGGCCCGGGGGCTTCTTCATCAGAGATCTTTTGATCTGAGGGTGCCGTATAGATGAATGCAAGCGAGGAAGTGAAAGGGTTGTGTGGGTGCGTAGTGACTCCAATAGCCCCTGGTAGCCTACGATAAAAACACTTTTAACGAGGAAGGGTACCAGGGCTAAGTAAAACAATGGTGCTATCGTGTGGTCTTAAGGTACCAGGATAGCTATAGTCTCGGGTATTGACTAGTTGGATGTAGTTAGTCAACATGTTTCATGCCATGAAAGTCCCATGGTCGGGTGGCACTTCATCAGGACCTAGAAAAAAGTATTGTACCAGCCCCTGTCTGAGGCTGGGGGTCTCCTTGCTTTAAGAAGATGGCCTATTAGTGTGGACTGGATACCCCGGAGTGAGTGCCGATCTGTGATTCCACCTACAAGAGGGAGACACAAGGTGGAAAAGTACAAGCGACAAATTTTAGGGAAAATAAAACAATACATCTACTGTGAATTATGCATGACCAGTGGTGCTCATACTAGTGTGAATGTGACGTGAGCCTGCTAGCTTACTATGTAGGGTATCAGGAGGACATTTGAAAAATGTTGTGCTAACTAATACTGGACATGCCATGTTGACGGAGCCTAGTTAACACATAGTCGTGAATTACCTCTAGCGAGGCAAAGTTGGGCTCCTTAGGTGAAATGGAGGGTCCCGACCAATATAAGGGGCACCTTCATGAGGAAGAAAGAAGCAGTAGTGGTCATATGTATTGAGTATCAACGTTTGATCATAATGGTTTACATCATTAAAGATCAACCTCCGGTGCGTAGCGGTCTGCTTAGTGAGGGCGGACATACAGGAAGTGAGTTAAATCTGCTGTGAATTAGAGGGTGGATTAAGTGTGCACATTTCTTCTGTCATGTTTTGGTGGTTAATGAAGTGTGCACTCATTTTTAGTGGTGATTCTCTGACAACGGATGTTGCTCCGATGTTCGATAATGCGTGTTTTCTCTGCTTGAGTGGTCATCCTGATATATCTCAATGGGCATGGGCATTCCATCAAGTAGATATTGTTCTTGGTGTTACAATTTGTATGTGCTCCTTTTGTCCAGCTCTGGTTGTCGCAGAGAGTGACTTCTTCAGTATGTTTTGTCAGGTGACACACTTCACACTGGCCACAAGGGTAGTGTCCTTGTACAGGGTTCAGGTTCAACAGTGTACTTTGTGCTTGTTTTTACTTGAGAGGCGGGCAAGTGTGCACCAACATATCCCGTAGGTTGCTTGTGCACTTGAAGGCGAAGCGGGGCTTTGGAATTTCAAGGTAGCCAGAATCAATCCTCCAGTGTTTCCTTATTACCCTCTTGATCCTGTTTCTTTGGTTCCAAGACAAGCCTCTGCTTTGCCGACCTAGACCTGGCCGAAATCCCATGCATCCGCAGAGCCAGAGTGGGGGATGGGGATCCTTCTCCTACATCGTAGCCAAGACCTGGAACGAACTCTCCCTCAGCATCAGACAAACCCCCACACTGCAAGCATTCAGCAAGAGCCTCAAGACCTTGCTTTTCGGATGAGACGGAGCTGCCCGTACCGTCCCCCAAGTGCCTTGAGACACATACCCCAGCGCCACCCCCGCCCCCTCAGATAATGCGTGTTTTCACTGCTCGAGTAGTCATCCCGATATATCTCAATGGGCATGGGCTTTCAATCAAGTACATACAGTTCTTGGTGTTGCAATTTGTATGTGCTCATTTTGTCCAGATCTGGTTGTTAGGGAGAGTGACTTCTTTAGTATGTTTTGTCAGGTGACACACTCCATACTGGTCACAAGGGTAGTGTCCTTGTACAGGGTTCAGGTTCCACAATGTACTTTGTGTTTGTTTTTGCTTGAGAGGCGGGCGAGTGTGTACCAACATATCATGTAGGTTGCTTGTGTGCATGAAGGCAAAGCAAAGCGGGGCTTCGGAATTTTAAGGTTGCCAGACTCCATAATCCTCCAGTGTTAACTTGTCATACCCTTAGATCCTAGCCCTGGCCGAAATACCATGCATCCGCAGAGCCGGGGGGAGGGGCGATCCTTCTCCTACATCGCAGCCAAGACATGGAACGAACTCCCCCTCAGCATCAGACAAACCCCCACACTGCAAGCATTCAGCAAGAGCCTCAGGACCTGGCTCTTCAGATGAGACAGAGCTAACTGTACCACCCCCAAGCGCCTTGAGACCCATACCCCAGCGCCACCCCCTCTCATTTCACTTCAGATCAATTCATAGGCTTGCCAGTGCTGTTTCGGAAATGAGTATTTGTTGCCGAAATGTTTTACAGGTATTGGAGGTAAAAAGGGAGCTCATGTACTACTACATTGATTGGATAAAAGCCTTCTGAAAGTCTATTCAACTGTTTGACAGTGCAACACCACAGAGAGGGCAAGCATTTTCCAAGGCAGAATTGCAAGATAGATTGTAAAATGTTTTCAAACCTGCTATGCAAAGCCAAACCGGGTGCTCTTTGTACCCCAGAGAGTGCATTCGACACAGAAAAAGGGGCCTTCCATAGCTTTTTAAGAACAAATTTGCCATAACTGACTTACGTAAGGCAGCAACTTGGTCAGCACCACACACCTTTACTAAACATTACTGAGTGTGTATAGTTGCAGAACAGGCTATGGTTGGCCAAACAGTACTAAGATTACGCCAGCTGATCACTAACCACTACTGGTGGCTACTGCTTTGCAGTAAATTGCAAAGCATGTGTATTTACACAACATATGCTATGAACAGATTTTGTTACTTCCCCTGTAATCATCTGTTTGTAGGGTGTAGTGCTGTTTATTCACATGCACCCTCCCACTTCCCCATTCATGTGCACTGACTGCCATGTTTTTTATCTTTTAGCAACTGAAATGCATATGTATATATTTACATATCTACTTACTCAAGCTCTCACTCTTCCTTTCACCATACTTTTCAGAAAATAATCTAAGGTTAGAATTAAGGCCCAGGTGCATTGTGGACTAAGGGAAGGGCACTCTACACCTCATATCTCAAAACTTCTTTGACGAAAAACAACTTGTAATGTCCAGCCCCAACGCTAGATGGCAGAAGTATCCAAAGCATGTGAATCTACAGGGCTACATGCTAGGAGGATATGTTGACAGGGCAAGTAACGTAATCCATCTTGATCATGGTTACTACTTTACAGATTCTGTGAATTTCAGTTGCTAATACTTGTCTCTCCTTTAACTATTTTGTTTTCTGACAAGTTGATTCTATACATTGGAGCAGAATGTTTGCCCTAGTTGTTTTGACAGGTTCATGTATCTGAGACCATTACACTTCCAGTTTTCTTTCCTTCTCTTCGCTCTTCTAAGGATGAAGAGTATTTCCATGGTTTTGACAGTAAGCATCCAAGGACGCGCCCATAGAAGGTCAGTTGTTTGTTAAATTTGTGGGACAGAAGAAAGAGAAAGCAGTTCTCCCGCTGGATCGTCCTTTATATATTAGTGCTGGAGGGCATTGAGGCATATTTCTCTACGGCTAAAGCAGCTTCCTCAGTTTTATCTGGGGGTTCCTATGTTTGAGATTTGTAATGTTGCTACCTGGGCATCTGTTTATACAAGAGCACAGCATTACTGATTGGACTCTCGCATTAGGAGCGATGCCCTTTTTAGGTCTCGGCCTGGTGAAATCAGCGCATGCGCTGCTCTGCCATGCAGAGGCCTTTTGGAATTGACCGCGATTCCAGCGTGCACGCGGAGAGACAAACAAGACAGAAGATATGCACGCGGGGATTGGATGCTTTACTGGCGGCATAATACACTGGGGACTTTTTTTTTTCCGCCGCCAATAAAGGCAGTCCCCGCGTGTGCATCTTCTGTCCGTCCCATGACGGGCTGCACTTGTTCTTGTCTGCTCGTATTGCACTTTTGTAATGGAAAGCAACCAAACTGCTGTGCGACATTCAGTCTTATTAACGCTGAAGTACTCAGCAGGTTCATTACTTTGGGCTAATTTTGAAAGAATAATAGCTGATTTTGTCCTCCCTCCAACCGTGTAGGTATAGCATAATACAGACATTACCTGACTTCAATTTTGCTGCATACAGCGTTTCTTTGTTTATTAGTTGCTTTTCCCCCACCACTGCTTTTATTAATTGTTTTCCGCCCGTCAATGTTTTTATTAATTGGTTTCCACCCGTTGCTGTTTTTATTATTTTTATTACTTTAGCGATTTACTTAAATGCTGCTAATCACTTATCACGGCGTTCCTGGGCTACTACTGTCAGTACGGATCTGATGGCTTTTGTGAAGATGTGTCGCATCTGGCAGAATAGGCTGCTACATTCAAACAGAAATCTTTGCAAAACGGTTTGAGACGCAAGCTCACGTGAAACAATACTGCTGCAGTATACATGTAACACACAGAATGAGCTCACAGAGGCGCATGTGAATGTGAAGCAGTTTGTGTAGATGATCCGGCACACAGATGTTCCTGCATACCCCCACAGTCAGCTATTCTGCCTATGCTGACTGGGGGGGGGGGGGGGAACAGGAAACCGGATGGGTTCCTATAAAAAGTGTTGTGCGGTCTTGAGGTGAAACATGCCAAGCATCGGCCATACAGAACGAACTGCATTACGGGACAGTTCTTTTTATCTTACTGATTCTAGGTAACTTCATCAATGAAATTACAACCTCCAAAATATTGTTAACCAAAATATATTATTAATAAGGATACCAAAGGTGCTATAGTTGATCGATGTATTTCATGAAACTGCTTTTAACAAACCAGGTATTACATGCATTGTTTACTACGTGGTTTCTTCTCCTTATATTTTGTTTAAAAGATCTTACGTGTGTGAACGCCTGTTTAGCAGAGGGCTGCCAGCTTCTTCAGCGGCACTAAAGTTGATTCGTAGCCAGTCACTTCCGCTCATATGGATCATGAAACCCAAATTGCTTTGCTAACATTTCGTGCACGTTTTGTTAATTGGACTATACCATAATTCCCAAACTCTGGGGAGGTCACATCAATTTTAATAGTCACTTGTCTCCCTTGTTTCGTACTATCACAGCCAACCAATTTAGCTTGGCTGTATCAGAAAAATGGAAAAAATGCTATAAAGATGTGTAAAAAAAAAATCAAAAAAAAAATCACAGCCTCTCAACCAAGGAAACATGATTAAGAACAATTTTCTATTTCAAATACATTTTAGATAATGTTTTCCCATTCCACACAAAGATGAGATTCATACATCAACCAGCCCAAATCCCTAGCAATCAAAAAACACAAACCTTTTCAGTGACAAGGGAGCGTCAGGGCAACTCAGGGAGAGTGGGCGACTGCACCAGGTGAGCGCCCAGCTTGCATCACTAATCTCTTTATACGTATGGCAATCGCCTTTATATTTAATTTTAATAACACTCGCTTTTATATTTCATTTTCAAAGTACGAGATTTTTCTATTTCCAGTGCTATAAAATACTCTTTTCAATGCCCCACAAGGCTGCAGATGGTAGTAGTGAGTTTACAGATTATCATATGAAGCTGTCATATTGCCACATGTAATGTTTGACACCAACAGCAAGCCACCATTGTGATGCATTCTGAAATTAGTAGGTTTCCTTTTAATATTGTAAACGAAAGCTTACAAACCGGACATGAAAAGTGCAATTGACTGAAAAGCTAAGAAGGAGCTAAGCTGCCGCACACTGCAGAGGGTCATTTAGTGCTCTCTTGAACGTTGTAGAATCTGGGATGGTATATCCACCACCATAGCTGCCAAGTTTCAGTTTGCCCAGCTCTCCTTTGTTGCTGCAATGCTCTCTCCTGCTTTTGCCTTGTTTTTCGCTGGACTACTATCAATTTCACCTCTCTCGTGTCCTCCCTCCCTCTCTCATACACACACACACTCTCACACACACTTTCTCTCTTGCTCAGACACCACACTTTCCCAAACAGACATATATATATGAACTGTTTCTTAAGCTGTCTATCAAACACATTCTCATGCCCACATTTTCTCTTAAATGCACGCACCCAGTTTATACTCACACACACACATTTCTCTTGCACATGCTTTGAGACACCCCTCCCTTCTCTCGCACACAGTTTAACCCGCACAGACACACACTCTCTGACAGGCCACCTGGATCCAGATCGACCTTTGTTTCCAAGTTTGTTCACTTACTAGAACCTTATCTGGGTAAAAGCAATCTCACAGTGCTAGGAGATTTCAACTTCCATCTGGAGATTGCTATCTCCAAGGACACTTTTGCTTTCAAAGAAGTGATGTCATGCTATGGACTGTCCCAAATAGGACTGCCACTAATAAAACCGGCCACACCTTAGACAGTTTTTTCACTAATGACGTCCAGCTCAAAGTTGTTAATCCTTTTCCCCCTTAATTGGACTGACCCATTTTGCTGTTCCCTTTTCCTTCTTCCGGTCCTCTTTCCATAGACCTCCACTGAATAGCAAAAGCACATTTGCGAAAAGGGCCTGGAAAGGGCTCATTACAGATACCTTATCCCAGAACCTGAACAACTGAAAATGGCCATCAAGGAGGAAAAGTCACAGTACTGTACCAATGAGCTTGCCTCTACTAAAGCTACTATATTTCTTTTTAAGTTAATGAACCTCTTATCGGTTCCCTTAGCCCCATTGCGCATAGAGAATTCCTAGTTGTTCTGTGATCGGCTTGCTAAATTCTTCTATTCCAAAGTGGTAGATATATACAAACATATGGACCTTCACAACTCTGAGCTCTCAAATTCATTGAATGTAGAATCTCAGACAGTATCCGAACTTCATGGAATCTGTCCACCTTAGACAAACCTGCAGCAAGCATTTCATGTTTTACTCTGTTGACACAACAGCAGACAGAACATTATCTATTTAGAGTTAAATCAGACTTCCCATTGGAGCCATGTCTCCTGAACATCTTTTACTCTGTTGACACAACAGCAGATAGAACATTATCTATTTAGAGTTAAATCAGACTTCCCATTGGAGCCATGTCTCCTGAACATCTTGCAATTAGGAGCCAAGATCTTAATTAAACCCTGAACAGGGTTATTGAAAATGGGTGCTTTCCTCCAAACTGGAAGAATGGCAGTATTTAACCACTGCTCAAAAAAGGTCAATTTGCATCCTACAGAACCAAAAAACTATTGCCCCATTTCCTTGCTGCCTGTACCCACTAAAATCCTTGATAAACATCTGAACCTCCATGTTATGAACTATCTTGAACAATCCCAACTCCTAGACGCCTCCCAATTTGGCTTTAGGAGTAACCATGGGACGTAGACGGCACTAGTAATTGCAGTCAATAACATCTGCATCATGGTGGATGCCAGGGAGGCTGCGATGTTGACCCTTATTGACCTATATTCAGCCTTCGATACTGTGAGAAGTTGGCCTGATATATGATGTCACTAGTTCTAGTGTACACCTTGTGTCAGTCCAAACAACCCTTATGGTGATTGGTTGTAAAGTCAACCTTATAGACCAGCTATCCTAGTGGTAGCATGGACAAGAGCAGTCTTAGGCTAAACTCTGTATGGCATGTGAAGCCAGCTGCTATACCATTATAATCCCTTGAATACCAAATGAAAGGACACTACACCAGGTATATATAAAATTAGAGTGTAATTATTCTAACATATACCCTCAGCACTCTTTATGAGTTCAGAGGTCTAAGTACAAACAATTTCTTAAGTAGCATACGTTAAGTTACACAGGAAAATACAGTTAGGCCCAGGGGCCATTCAAACCATATACTAAGAAAGTGGTACAAGTACCACGTCACGAACAGGGAGTAGGCCTAGGGCCTAGGGAATCGCTGGGGCTACACTACCGTACCAATAGTTAGGAAGTGGGAGGCCCACGGGAAGCGTGTGCAGTGTGGAAACACACACGCGGGTTACATTAAAGTCAATGGGAATGTAACAGTTAGAAATAGGAAGAATAAGGACACTTCCGAAGTAACTAGGAGGAAGCAACTAAAGACTTAGACACTTGGATAGTCAATATCCACTGGAGCACCGGAGTACTCCCGTTACCTCACCCACAGGAGACGGGTGCATAGGTGTGAAGATGTGTCGGGTGTCGTCGCTGGATCCTATGGATGCCTGAAGAACAGTTGCTGGCAGGCGGCCAGGAGGAAGATGTCCGGTGGATCCAAGGATGGATCTTGAAGGAAGAACACCTGCAAGCAGAGGGGACAAAGTCTGGGTCACTAGCCAGTGACCGTGTGGAACCGGGAAGGAACCAGGTGATGTCGTGCAGAACACAGGTGATGTCTTGAAGCTTGTCTCTGCAGCTGCGTGGACGAGGAGGCGTCGAGGACGACCAGAACCAGGGTACGAGCTGTCCCACGAAGGATCTTGCTGATGGCGGAGTCGACGTCCCGATCGGAGTCAACAAGCCTTGGCAAAGGCAACCCACGCGGAAATGGAAATTCGCTTCAGGTGCAGACCAGGAAGGTCTGAGGTGCTTCTCTTTCACAGGGAAGCAAGGGCCAGTCTGGAGGAGCCAAACCAACGGTGGAAGGTCAAGGGTTCGTCGTCACTGAGGTTACTAGCCAACGGGCCAGCAACCGGACAGACGCGTCGAGCAGGAAAATGCAGAAGGGCCCCACGCAGAACTCGTGGAGTGTGGAGGGCCGATCTTCGGTGCAGATGGTGCTCGGGGTTGGGGCTTCTCAATCCCCAGAGCACGACTTCGAGGATACCTCAGAAGCTGCGCTGCAAGCTACTCGCCAATTTTCCCAGGTAGCCGGTCCCACGTCTCTCGTCGCCTCCACGGATCTCAGCTCGGCTGTGGATGTGGATCAGGGTCGGAGAAGTCTGGAGGTCAAGGCGCTGGTCGGGCTCTGCAGTCGGTTCCTCATAGAACTTGGGCAAAGCAAACGGCAGATCGCTTGTTGGTGCCTGTTTGCACAGGGTGGCCACTCCTTGGCCACAAGGGAGATTCTTCAGTCTTCTTGTCGTCGAATGTCGAAGGTCCAGAGTTTCGTGTCTAGTTTCAATTCAGGATAATCCAAAGTCCTAGGGACTCTGCTCTTACTCTTATACTAATCTGGGAGGCTGGGTTACCTGCTAGGTCCCTCCTATGGGTGGGACCAGGGAGGGGGGTGGTTACACCCCCTTCCCTTTGTCCAGTTTCGCGCCAGGACTGGGGCTGGAGTGCCCCAGCACCGGTTTGAACCGGACTATGCATGGGACACCTTGTGTGCCCCAGGCAGTGTCTCGTTTCTTTCATCCCTCCCTGCCCCAATACACTAAGCCCTGTCTAGGGTGGTGCTAGCACCTCCCAAGGCAGGAAACCTATTGTCCAAGTCTCCCTCGCTGGAAGGACTCCCAGCAGCAGGAGGTCATACTTGTGTCCGTGGCAGCAGCATCCATTTTGTGATGCTGGGGCTCTGGTTAACTTTAACCGGGTAGTAGGACTTCAACATGTCTTCTCCCTCTAGAAGGTGGGAATACTATCCTCATCGCCAGAAATGGTATGGGGGTAGTATTCCAAAGTGTTAGACACCTTACACGACATGTTTTGATAAAGCCAAACCATAGTTACCATAACCGTGAGGATTATAAGGCACTTTAAGAGTATATGGTAGGCGATATCATAGAACAGCTATAAGGACATGGTCCTGAAAGCTGCAGACAGGCTCAGCTCATGCTAGAGCACCATCTCACATGTTACCAAGCACTCTGCCTCCAGGATTGTTAAGGCCTGCCATAGGAGTGGCTTAAAGGTTACCCATGTATCTATATATAAGGTAGGTACAGGAATACTATACCTAAGCAAGGGGTCATTACACGACCTTGCCCCAGCTGAGTGATCAGCCAGTTCTGTCATGATGGGAGGTCAGCCAGGGGTGGCATAATACATGCTGCAGCCCCTGGTAGGCCTAGGGTACACCCATGCCCTGGGTACCTAAGGTACACTGTACAGGGCCCTATAAGGGGATCCTTACCAATTGGGTTATGTACCTAAAGTACATAGTATGAATTTAGAGAGAGAACAGCTGGGCTGTGGGTCTGATTAACAGGCCCACAGCCACATCTAAGTCGAAAACCAGTGAAGCAAAAGCAAAAAGTGGGGGTGACCATAGGAAGCAGACCCTACTCTCCTACACAACCCCCACCCAAACTTAGGGACATTAAACTAACCTTGACCAGTTGAGTCTTCATGTTCTAAGTGGAAATATCTGGAGAGTCCATCTGCATTGGCATGGTCAGTCCCAGGTCTATGTTCCACTGTGAAGTCCATCCCCTGTAGGGAAATGGACCACCTAAGAAGTTTGGGATTTTCACCCTTCATCTGATTTAGCCACAAGAGGGGCTTATGGTCTGTCTGAATCTTGAAGTGAGTGCCAAACAGGTATGGCCTCAGCTTCCTCAGGGCCCATACCACAGCAAAGGCCTCCCTCTCAATAGCTGACCAACGTTTCTCTCTAGGGGTCAGCCTTCTACTAATAAAAGCAATGGGCTGGTCTTGACCATCTATATTCAGTTGTGAAAGAACAGCTCCCACACCCAACTCAGAAGCATCTGTCTGGACAATGAATTCTTTGGAGTAATCTGGACTTTTCCAAATAGGTGCAGTGCACATTGCCTGCTTCAGGTCATCAAATGCCTTCTGACAGCTTACTGTCCACTGAACTTTCTTTGGCATTTTTTTGGAGGTCGTCATTAAGTGGTGTCGCAATGGACCCATAGTTCTTAACAAACTTTCTGTAGTACCCGGAAAGGCCCAAGAAAGCTCCGACCTGTGTCTGGGTAATTGGAGGAGTCCAGTCCTTTATGGTCTGGATCTTGCTCTCCAGTGGTTGAACCTGACCCGCACCTACTGGGTGGCCCAGGTACACAACCTTGCTCTGCCCTATCTGGCACTTAGTGGCCTTGATAGTGAGGCCTGCCTTTTGCAGGGCCTCTAAAACATTCCTCAGGTGGACCATGTGATCCTCCCAGGTGGAGCTAAAGACAGCAATATCATCAAGATAAGCTGCACAGTAGTCATCCAGGCCTGTAAGGACTTGATTCACCAGCCTTTGGAAACTGGCAGGTGCATTCTTCAAGCCAAAGGGCATTACCTCAAATTGATAATGTCCTCCTGGGGTTGAGAAAGCAGTTTTGGCTTTTGCACTCTCAGCTAGCCTGATTTGCCAGTAGCCTGCTGTCAGGTCAAATGTACTCAGAAACTCGGCAGCTGCCAATCTGTCAATGAGTTCATCTGCCCTAGGTATTGGGTGGGTATCTGTCCTAGTGACAGCATTGAGACCTCTGTAGTCTACGCAAAACCTCATCTCTGTCTTACCATCTTGGGTGTGAGGTTTTGGCACAAGAACTACAGGACTAGCCCAAGGGCTCTCTGAAGGTTCAATGACTCCCAGCTCCAACATCTTTTGTACCTCAATCTTTATGCAGTCCCTGACATGGTCAGGTTGCCTGTAGATTTTACTCTTCACAGGCAGACTCACCAGTGTCCACCTCATGGGTGCACCAGTTTGTCTGACTTGGGGTCAGGGAGAACATATGTCTATAGGCCTGTAGAACTTGTCTGCAGTCCTGTTGCTGATGATTAGTGAGGCTGTCAGAAAAGACCACACCATCAACTGAACCATCATCAGGGTTCTGAGTCAGCAGGTCTGGGAGAGGGTCACTCTCTTCCTCCTGCCCCTCATCTGTAGCCATGAGCAAGCCCATGTCTACCCTGTCAACATATGCCTTTAACCTGTTGACATGAAGCACCCTGTGGGGGCTTCTGGGAGTCCCAAGGTCCACCAAGTAGGTGACTTCTCCCTTTTGTTCAATAATAGTGTGGGGTCCAGACCATTTGTCCTGGAGTGCTGCTGTGGCCACTGGCTCCAACACCCACACTTTCTGTCCTGGCTGGCACACAGTCAGCACAGCCTTTTGGTCATGCCAAGCTTTTTGGAGTTCTTGGCTTGCCTCAAGGTTTTTAGAAGCCTTCTTCATGTACTCTGCCATCCTTGAGTGGAGGCCAA